>NC_067121.1:9170070-9843404 GCF_021347895.1 Acanthochromis polyacanthus
CTTTTCTGACCTTGTTTCATGAAAATGTCTCTCTACAGTTTTATAAGAAGGTTGATGAAAGTAACCTGGTATCATGAAATGCTGTATAAATAACATGTGTGTTATCATAATGTATGCTTTTGCAACACCCTCCCAATGGCCTTGATCCTCAACTTAACTGACATTTCAGTGTCGTAAAACGAAATGGAAAAGCTTAAAATTTGTCTGAAGTGGCGTGACATTTACACGCAATCAAATGGAAGCCACAAGGTTCAACCATTCAGTCTAGTAGCGATCAAACAAACTAAACAATGAGCTGAAACAAGCTGAACATCTCAGTTTAGTCTCAATATTTTTTTAATGCAAAAACATCACTCTGTAGGTTTACATCAAGAATGCAATGTGTTAGGAAAGTCCAGTTCGGTTACGTGTTTTATGCTTGTGTGCTTTTTCTGTGGAAACACCTCCATCAAAACAACAGTGTGCCAAGTCACCGGTCAATGTCTGATTTTTATTTATTTATTTTATATAAAAACATCCCACTCTCAGCTCAGTACATCAGCGTGCCCCAGAGCAGGTCTATATATGAGCTCATGTCTGTTTTTGTGTGATGTTATGTTTTTCTGTAAGGATGAAACATTTCTATCCAGACTTACCAGCGTTAGGTTTTCAGATTTTCCCTGTTTTATTTGAATGTTCTCAATATTATATTAATTTCATTTGTCAAAGGTCAAACATCCTAAAACTAACCTTTTGTGAAAGCCTAATTTATTCTGTCTTCAGTGATTAATTATGTTGAAAATAAATGGAACCACATCTAGATAACTAAGATCAGTTGGATTTTCAAAATTAAGGAAGACACATGATTACACTAAGCTAGTTGTGGTGCAAAAACTAGTAACTGAGATGTTGTATGTTGACATACAAACTGTTTCCTCTCCTTGGGCCAATCGTCATAAATTAGAAGCTGACAGAGCTGAGAATTTATGCATCATTCCATGAACTTCCATTAAAATCCAATCAGCAGCTGATAAACAGACAGACTCAGGGTTATTCATAATCCTTCCTCTACTGTTTCATCTTTGGAACAATTGTCCAGCAGCGCAGTAAGATAAGTCCACTGATGCTATCTTGAAATACACTTAGAGGGTTGAATGTATAGCATGAGTGTCTTACTGCTTCTGGATCGCGGTGTAAAGTCAGTGGAGGTTAAGTCGATGCATGTGTGTTAGAGAGCCTGATGCTTCAGGGGAGATGAGCGAGGTGTCATGACATTGCTCCAAACCAAAAGTCTGTTGAAACAGATGTGCCGCATCTTCTCAGATGTTGAGGTTGCTTCATTTGAGTGTAAACCGGAGTTAGGAGCAAGCAGATGATAAAATTCCTACTTTGTATGCAGATGTGCTAATGCAAGCATTTTCTTAGTCAAGAAGTTGCAGTCAGGGCAATTCTCATAAATTCCGATGCTGGTTGGAGCTTCTGAAGCAGCAGCTACAAAAACAACCCAAACTCCTCCTGCGTGATCACAGCAGTGAACCTTCATATAAACTCCCAGCGTGAAGCTCTTTCTGCAGCAGTTTAAACTGTCTTCCCTCCCAGCGCAGGAAGAGGTGCAATCACAGTCCAATATATGACAAGTGATCCAAGACATGTAAACATGAAGTTGTACAGACTTAAGTGGGCAGTTGACAGATTTTTGGCAATAATCCGGCCTGCCAGGTTTGAGAAATTGGCAGCGAGGTATGACTCAAAACAGTTAAAGACTGTATGTAATTTCTATAGACTACCCTCACTGGTGTTTAAATCAGGCTGATAGGTGAGGGAATGCCCATCATGCTCTGCTGCGTACAGTATTTTAGGCGTTGTTTTTAAAGCTGCTGAGGTTATTATGTTTACAATGTGTGAAATGACGAGCTCGTACTCGCAAATCTAAGGAGGGATTGTGTCTCTGCAGCAGTTCTCAGCTCATTATTTTTGGTTTTGCAGCCAACAGCTTTACTGTTTGGATCAGTTCTACTCCTGTTATCAAAGCTGACGACAGGTTCGCTCCAAAGCTTCCTGTACAGCACCAAATAGACCAAGTTAGAGACCAGCAGATGAAGAAAGTTGAGCATTTTGCAGCTTAAGAGACAAAATTTTTTCTCAGTAGCTGGTAGAAACCAGGGCAGCATAGTGGCTTGGTAAATTGTTCTTATCCTTGCAGCTAGAAGATGCTGGTTTGTGTCCCGGCCTTCCCGGGATCTTTCTGCATGAAGTTTGCATGTTCTTCCTGTGCATGTGTGAGTTTTCTCCGGGTACTCTGGCTTCCTCCCACAATCCATAAACATGCTGAGATTAATTGGTAACTCTAAATTATCCACAGGTGTGAATGCGAGCGTGATTATTTACAATACAATAACATTAACTTTATTAATCCCCAAAGGGAAATTCAATATTGATATTCAATAATATTCAATAAATAATAACATTGTACAATTAAATAAAGTAATTAATAATTTATTCAGTAATGTTTGTCTCTATGTATACCCTTGTGATAGACTGGTGACCTGTCCAAGGTGTTCCCTGCCTACATCCTAAGTCAGCTGGGATAGACCCCAGCCCCCCGCTATCCTAATGAGGATTAAATGGTATAGATAATGGATGGATGGATGGTAGAAACCAAAAAGAGAACCAGAAGGAATCAGCAAGAAATACAACCAATGCCTTTTTAAAAAAAAAAATACTTTGCTTCATTATAACAAATGTTTTTCTTTAATATCACTGTAATTTCTTTATTATGTCTCCAGCTGCAGTGGTTGGTACTACAAATTGAGGTAATGGCAGCAGCAGAGTCTGATTTTATGTAGTGTTATAGTTTCAAAAGATCTGAGGCTTCAAAAGGATGGGGATACTTCAAATTATCAGAAAACAAGAAGGTGGTTATTTAGATAAAGAACCGTTGTACTCCTGTCTGCTTCTCTCCTGTTCCCTGTGCTCACATTTGCTCTTTTTTAATACAGCTGAGTTCTCAGTAAAGCTATTTTTAATTGATGTATTTATGTTGTCAGATAACAGAACAAGTAAGAAACAGTGACTGAAATGTGACTCATTAAGACAACATCATGTCCAGCAGTTACTTAGAGAGCTGCTCCTTCATCCCGACATTATTTGACAAAGTCACCATATACAGTAGTTAAAGATGGCGGCTGGGAAGTGAATTCAGTTATATTTACAGAGAATTTGATGCTTCTACCAAAGTCAGAGAACATTTGCACAATAATGAGAGAAGGAGCTGCTTGAGCTGATTCTAGCTCGCAGAACATTCATTGTGTCCATGTTGCAGTTTATTTAGTATGCAGACTGAACAATGTCACTTTAAGGGGTTTAATGGAAACTTAGATTTGTTTTGGAGTTGTACCATTGACTTGAATAACTAGACGAGCCCTCAGTAGAGGGCAGAACCACGCCCATGCATGATACTCTGTATCAATTTTGATCATCCTGCGTATATCCCTTCCTACTTGATCTGCTGACCTCTAACTCCACAACTGAGCAGGGGACCGTAGACCGATCTTCAGTGCCAAGTTTGATCATCCTGACTTCTGCACTTGCAGAGATATCTGAACGGACATACCCACATACATACATACTTACCGAAGCGAATGCAGTAACCCCGCTGACGTACATGTCAGGCGTAGTTAACAAGCCTAATTTTTAAAATGTATTTTTATGAAGCGGGAGTCAACTCTACGATTTTGCACTTTCGTAAGTAAACCTTTGCTTATGTTTTGTGGTTTCCTGCCATATACAATGACATATGGTTTTTCAAAATAAAATAAACATAAATGAGATGGTAAGTTTGATTTTTGTAAAGTAAATGTTAAGGTTAATCTTTAAAATTGTTCGTGAATAGGGGTGTCCAGATAGCTCAGTTGGCTGAGTGGGTGACCCATAAACAAGGGCTGTAGTTGATTCCTTGGTCATGGGTTTAATTCCAGTTAATGGCCATTTACTGCATGCCATTCCCCCACTCTTCTACCCATGCTTCCTGTCTCTCTCTTGCTACTGTCCTATACATAACAAAAGCAAAAAAATAACTTCAAAAAATTGTTTATGGATTAATTGATAGAATAATAGTCATTAGTGGTACTCAGAAAGGTTATACAGTTTTATGCAATTTAATTCCAATTGTGTATGTGTTTGAAAACCTGCAGTTAAAAAAGTTTCCTGTCAATATGTAATTGAAGCAGCACCACTGGGGAATTCCTTATATACTGTTGACTCCAAAGTTGCTCAGGGTGTTGCTGACTTCAGATAACCTGCTACCAAAGTCAGAGAACATTTGCACAACAAGGAGAAAAGGAGCTGCTTTAGCTGATCCGTGCATTTATTATACAGACTGAACAGTTTCACTTTGTTAAGGGGTTTAATGGAAACTTTTGAGGTTGCATCAATGACTGAAATAACAAGTCTCCTTTTTTAAATTTGATTTGATCATACTGGAGTTACCAGTTCAATTCTACACTTTCACACTTTAATAAATACTTTTATGTGCTGCAATATACAATAACATATGGTTTTTCAAAATAAAGTGAACATAAATTACATGGCGATTAAGATTTTTGTGGAGGGATAATGATTTTTTAGGTCAATCTTTAAAACTGTTGACGGATTAATTGATAAAAAAAAGTCATCAGTGGCAATCAGAAAGAAAATACAGATTTTAATCCATTTTATTCCAATTACTTTAATTGTGTACGTGTTTGGAAACCCGCAGTCAAAAATTATATGCTCATGTTTCCTGTTGATTTGTATTTTAAGCAGCACCACTGGGGAATTCCTTCTATATTGTTGACTCCAAAGTTGTTCGGAGTGTCGCTGACCTCAGGCTGCTGCATTCTATCAATCATTTTAACAAGGCAACCAGACTGAGGGTTAAAATATTAACATCGTTATTGGGTCATGATTGTCAGCTGTGTGTTATGTTTAAGGTCACATTAAATAAGCTCAATAAATTCACTGTGACACTGTATCTTCTAGTTTCCCAGTGCTGTCACATGTGGTTCAAGGACAAACAGGACCTCTTCATAATAAAGCTCCTAAAAATGATTCACCCCTTTGTACTGTGATGAATCTACTCTCCCTTTGGGATGAAATTACATGTTGTGTGTCAAGCTGAGGCAGAGTAATACGCTCTGATTATCAAGCAATGCACCGAATCTTCGACTATCTCCAAGGAATGCTAATCACTCTTCTATTGGATTTTTCTGTGACGCCTGCCATTAATCCTCACCACAGTCTCGTGTGATGAAACTGCGGCACTCTTTTGAACGTAATTAACTCCCATGATCGCTTTTGAACCTCACTGCATTGAGTGCTCTGATCGAGAGAAATTACACCAGGCTATTGCGAGCATTTAATGGACCCACGAGTGTCAATTAATCTGGAGAAGCTTTTCATTGCAATTTCTTTTCATGTCCACTAGCCCAGGTTTTATTAAAAAGCTCTTATCCCGAGCCTCTGCTTTTTGAAATGAACAGCCTGCTAAGGCATTACAATAACCCGTGTCCTGTAGTGATTAGCCGGAGCATGCCGGACCTCCATCACTGTGATTTTAGACCCGACTCTGCTCGGTTTCAACTTCATTGCTTCAGGCTAAGATTTGGTAGATGAGAACAAGCATTAGAGTTCTATTAAGATCAGGAGCTTCAGATATTTTGCCTATTAACTGAACGTACATTTGAAGAAAAACCGGATCTAACACCTTCTGATGGTGACGTCTGGATTGGAATTCCACGACATCATTTTTTTTCAATCTGCATCTTAATCTTTATAAATTCCCCTGTAAAGCACTTTTTAAAAATGTTTTTTGTAAATGTTGGCACACTGATGGCTCCATATATTTACAAAACCAAGACAGATTACTGATTGATGAGACAGCTAACCAAAATTTGGAATCAATATATTTTGGAGTCAAATCTAAAGTGCCTTAATTTACATTTTACATGTTAAATTTGAAGAGAACTTTTCAGCTGGAGGATTAGTGGTTGCAGGTTATTGGTTTGGAGTCACTTAGAAATGTCCTTATTTTTGAAGCAAAAACAGTTTTTCAATGAAAATAACATGAGATTAATCAGAAATACAGTCTAGACATTGTTAACCCTTTGATGCCCAATGTGGGT
Organism: Acanthochromis polyacanthus; assembly: GCF_021347895.1. Lineage (NCBI taxonomy): Eukaryota > Metazoa > Chordata > Actinopteri > Pomacentridae > Acanthochromis > Acanthochromis polyacanthus. The sequence goes on from NC_067121.1 coordinate 9,176,211, forward strand.
CAAGAGATACCCATTTTCCATTGAATTTGGGTCGCTTTTGACCCATGAATCAAAGGGTTAATGTGGTAAATGACCATTCTAGCAGGAAACAGCTGATTCTTTATGGAATATCTACATGGAGGTACAGAGGAACATTTCCAGCAACCATCACTCCTGTGTTCTAATGCTACATTGTGTTAGCTAATGGTGTTGAAAGGCTGACTGATGATTAGAAAACCCTTGTGCAATTATGTTAGCACATGAATAAAAGTGTGAGTATTCACGGAAAACATAAAATTGTCTGAGTGACCCCAAACATTGGAAAGGTAGTGTATATTGCACAGATTCTTGAATATGTAGAAAAAACAATGTTCTATAGTGTCCTTAAGTATACAATATATTCAATATTCACAGCTTTCAGGGTGTCGATATGTCACTCAAAAGGAGTATGACAGTTTTTCTGTGTGTGGTCTCCTTCCTTTGAGACATTTTGCTCCTGTGGTTTGGTTTAGTTCTCTGCACCTCCTTGGTTCAGGTTACATGAGGTTCAAGATTGTTTTCGCCTTTAGAGGAAACCTACAGTAAACTAACTGCTGGTAGGAAAAGGCACTTGGTACGCCCATCCATTCAACTCGGCTTCCTCCCTCCAAGTTTTTCTGAGTTGCGATGATGTCACATGACTTCCTGCCTTACAGAGTGTAAACACGAGCTGCTGTAAGTTGTTTTCTGTCCGGACAGTCGTGCATTCGGAGTGTCGAGTTTAAAGCACGCAGCAAAACTTGGTTCGCTCATTAACTGAAAGTCAACACGATATCATGTCTGCAAATGTTTTGTCAAGCTACTTCATTGTGTGTTGCTTTTTATTTATGGCTCTGCCAATGAGCGCTGACATTACAGCATCTGGCTGAACAATTATTCCCACAACGCCCGGGGGAGCCTGAGATTATGTCTCCTCCCCCCCAGTGAGCACAACAGCAAACAGCTCTCTAATTCAGTGTCTCCAGAGGGAAGTGAGGATGCTGGAAACAAAGCAAAGCAACAGATTGTGCTAAATGACAGGTATTTGGATGTTCAGAGGTTTTCTCAACATTGGCAGGCTTCTACCACCCAGTATTTGTACAGCCAAGTAGTTCTGAGAAAGTACAGCTTTGTCAGATGCATGTCTTTATCCAGAATTTCTTAAAATGTTTGGAATAATTACGGTAACGTGTCAGATTTTTACAATATTTGCAACTTTATTGGTTTGGTTTCTTTTTTCTTTCATGACAACCCCATTAAAATGCCATTAATACAATTCTTTCATACATTAATGAATCAAGATATTCTGATAAGAGTACATGCATGTTTTTGGTCTTGACTAGAATACTGTTATCTTTGCTGTTGGCCTTTTATTTTCTCTTGAAGCCATGTGGAGCTTGTCTTTGGATTGGTTTGATTCCTGAGACATTACCCAAGTTAACCCCAGTGTTGGTCACCTTGCAGTTCTGAGCAGTTAGAGAAGGATCTGTGTTAATTAAGGTCTTGCTCAAGAGCTGCTGAAGCCAGTTGTCAATTTAGGTGAAGTGTTTTTGCTTCACTTTTCCAGCCACGTTTTTGTTGCCAAGAACCTGCAGCATATTACAATAAACCCACTACACATTCAGTTTTATAAGCTGCACAGGATAAAACCTCCAAAGTAAGATTAAGTGATGAGGAAGGTTGTGCTCCGTAACAACCGGCACTATGTACTGAAAGATCCAGTCCAGAGGAAGTTTGTAAACCATATTCAGTAGCAGAGATTTACAACTATAGCTTGTTGATAGCTGATTAAATACTCTGAAGGGTTATCGATCACAGGAAGCACTTTAGATAAATATCCCATGAAAGATGCTGAAAGATTTTTGTCAGTTTTGCAGATTTTAAGAAAGTCATTTATTTCAAGTTACCTTAAAGGACAAATCCACAAGAATTCTGTTGTTCTGGACAGCAGATTGTTGGTAGTAGCTGGACATTTTTGAATTTATGCTCATGCTAAGTTTAGTAGCAAGCAAGTGAACTTCTCTTTTAGGTTCTTGAACTGTTTCTTCAGTTTCTAACAGTATCTAAGGAAACATGGTATTTTAAGCTTTGAAAATTGTATTAGATTTTCTAATGTATGTCTATTGTTTAGGATAATTCATGGTACTGTTGCACCACCGCTAAAGACTTTCATCCCTCTGTGTTATGAAGTCTCTTCTCGAGACACTCGGTCATCTCTTCGGGGCGAGTGTTATATAAGAAAACTCGACTCCGCTTTTGGAAGATCAACATTTTCATACGTTGCAATGAGCCAATGGAACAAATTACCCACAGAGCTTTTGAAATGTACTCATTTCAGTGAGTTTTCACTCTTGCTGAAGCGATGGTTGCTCTTGGGTCAATCTTGTACCCATTAATGATGATTTTGAAAGTGCTTTGGTGGTCGTATCTTTTGTAGAGACTATGGACTTTAATTTTATGAGTTTCTGTGTGTTTAATGTTGGGAAATGTTTATTTGTTATGCTCATATATGCTGATGTATGTCTTTGCCTGCTCTGGGACTGCAGGTGGAAATTAGCATTCGTGCTATAACCTGGCATAATGCATCTCTCCCTTCGGGGTTAATGTTTATTTGTGCAATGTCCCATGGATCAAATAAAAGAAAGAAAGAAAGAAAGTAGAAACTTCTTGCATTAGAAGTAAAATGTCTTCAAGAAGTCCAGTTGTTTTCTACCCATGACCTGGATGATTGAGAGTCGACACAGAATTTTGACCTCAGCACCAGCAGCAAACCTAGAAAAGTCGGTTTGTGGTAGAGCTAAAGAGGTTCTACAACCAGGACTAAAGGTTACCTTTGAGTAGTTTGGATTAATATGCACTTGGTTAAATACTTTGAGGGGCTATCAATCACAGGAAAGTGTTGTGGATTGATATCCTATCAAAGATTCTGCAAGGTTTTTGACAGTTCTGCAAATTTTAAGAAAGTAATTTATTTCAAGTTACCTAAAAGTTACCTAAAAATCCACACGAATACAGAACTTTGTTGTGGAAATTCCATTGTTCTTGACAGCAGATTGTAGGAAACAACTGAACATTTTCGAATTTATGCTAATGCTAAGTTTTGTAGCAAGTAACTGGACTTCACTTTTAGGTTATGAGCTGTTTCGTGTTTCTAGAACTGCAGCAGCCTCTTGGATTAGAGGTGAAATGTCTTTAAGAACCTAAAAGAGAAGTTTCATTTTTTTCTATTGATGCTCCTAAGTTTACCCTGACCTGGATGTACTGAGAATTTATACCTCAGCAGCAAAACTAACAAGAGAAATCTGTTCGTGGCAAAGCTAAAGAAATTCTACAACCGTGACTAAAGGTTATCTTTGAGTAATTTGGATTAATATGCATTTGCATATTGCAGGTAAGGAGCTCTTGATTCAGCCAGATGGGTGCTGGGGTGTCAGAGGAGCACGACTGGCAAGCATTTAACAGATAATTGTTAATATTCACAAAATCAGTCTTCCTGAGTTTGCCTCCAATCAGAATGCTCGGTGGGCATCTTGAGTAATTGATGCATAGCTAATGACTCAATGATTAATAGCCTGGCACCGACTTGCATAAATGTGGTCGATACAGAGATGAAAAGGCGGGTGGCGGGGTGGGAGGGCAAAGACAAAGACCCCGCAATGTTCTGTGACGCGTTCAAGGCCATGGAACATTGTCGAGGCATCACTCGTATAAAAGCCATCTAATTAGTGGAGAAAAAGCTCAGTGCTGGGCGTGTTAATAAGTGACGGGTGTTAATTAGGTTTGTCCAGGCATATGGAGATTTGCTCTGTGGATTAGCATGGCTGTGAATGACGACAAAGAGGGGAGGCGCGGTCAGTTTGCTCATTGGCTGCGAGTCGTCTGCGGTGGCAGCGTGTCTGATCTCCGGTTTGGATTAATAACATTCAGTTTAAGGTCCTTTGGGATTTGCAAAAGTCACGGTTTTGTTTCTGCTGACAGTCGGGTGGCTGTGTCTGACCGGTTCATCCTCCTCTCAACAAGTGCGAGCCAAGAAGAGAAATGACACTAATTACTGACGTCCTGTTAGCACTAATACCCTTCTCATTCAAATGAGGGGCAACAGTTTCCTCATCTTTATGCAGACTACACAAAGTTGCTATTAAACACTGAGAATCTCCTCAGCCTGGTCACGAGAGCTGATAGATGAAATCTGCAGCTGCATCCGAGGATCCCTGCGACGTGAGCAACAGCAGTACACGATGCCATTATCCCATGCTGTGTGCCTCGCTAAGACAGATGGTCCTGGGGGACCGGAGAAGCGTCGCCATCGGCCTCCCTCCTCTCTGCAAAGAGGCTATTGGTGGATGCAGCTCTAATATTAGCCACAGATAAGGACACCTGCAGAGCCAGGACATGTGGCACCAACCAGAGATATAGGGAAACCTACAATAAGGCTATATATCGGCTGAAGAAATGAGGAAAAGAAGGCCGACGTGCTGTGATGTTCTGTCACTTTCTTTCCTGGGCTTGAAAAATGAGACTCTGCAAGCAACAATGATTCCCCTGCATCATTTCATTACATTGCCGCCTCTCAAGATTTGTTTCTGTGGAGGATTTTTACCACGTCTGCATGCTTAATTTGCAGCAGTTCCATTTTATATGAAGTGAAGTCATTAGAATGGGATTTTAAAGCAGAAAGTTGCCCACTGAGATTCTTCATTCATTCAGTTCACTCATCTCAGGGCCTCGCTGTCGATATATGCTCAGCTCATGTTGTTAAAAGCGGGATAAAGAATTTGTAGCTTGATGCAAAACTATCATATCTTGGAATAGGTGATGAATGTCCTTCACCCTGACGGTTTTGTAGCATTCCTCCTCATGGTTGCTTGTGCCTCACATTCTGCAGCTCCAGACATTCAGGCTATTCATCAAAACAGGTAGAGCAGACCGGAGGCACAGTCTGGCTGTCATGTAAGGCGCGTCTAACCTGTAATCAGTGAAGTGCTGCTCTCTGTTTCATGCATATTAATTTAAAGCAGAAAAAGGCAGATTTTTTAACATGCTTATCATCTGTACCTTTCCATATATTTATCAGCATTTGCTTTTGGAAAATAATAAAGGTGTAATGCTACGAATAAGAACTGTGACCTGTACTTTTCTGTTATTCTGGCTCTACTCTAAGGTATATTTTTGTTCTTAAACAGCTTATTAAAGGCTGTGAATGCATTGAAATATAAAAAAAAAAAAATCTTTAGATGTTGCTGTGTTTGAGTTTAAAGGGATTCAGTGATTAAACAGCACTCAGAAGGAGCAGCAATAGAAGTTTCCAATAGCTTCTTCTCTCTCTGAGAATCTCATAAAATATAAAATTTAAGCTCTTATTGCCTGTTATGAGCAGTTGGTACAAAGTGAATCTACGTAGTGGATTAAGATGACAGATCCACCTCCCTGAGGAGGTCAGTAGCAAGAGAAGTGAAAATGTCCCATTACATTACATTACATATGAGATTATTGCAGACTGTAATTATTTGGACCATTACACATTTTTCGTTCTCGAGAATCAGGTTCTTTCAATCCTGACTTTAACCTGCTCAAATGAAAACTCAGGACTTGGCACTCTAATGCAGCGTCCATTATTTTATTTCAGATTGAATGTGCTAAAGCTCAGAGCACAAAGGACAAAAAAAACACTGTACTGCTGCCAAATACCGAGTGTTTTGTCCCTTTCAGAGAACAAAACAAACTCTCTTTTGAACTGAATGTGAAAAGACGCAATCGACAGAATACACAACGATCCCGATTATAGTATTCCATTAAAATTGTGTTAAGCTGTTAATATTAAAAGCTGCCTCCCTGATAATTACACAGTGGAGGGTGTATCAGAAATGCATGCCCCTGCATGTTTTACATTAATTCAGCATGGAGAGAGCATGAAAATAACATGGTTTGGGTATTTGTTCACACTGATGCTGAGTATGTTCACTCTGGATCAAACATCCTCCAAACAGCATGTCATTATGTATGCCTGTTGCATATTTCAGAGATTGTTTTATTTTATTAATTTGATGGGGCCGTCCATTCGCAGCAAGATACACAAACTGATTTTCAATGAAAAACATCAAACGGTGGAAACTTTTGAGCTTTGACAAAAATCTCAGTCTGTATCATCTCAGTGCAGTAATTAATCCAAGGCAGACATTCCATTCAAAGCTATAAATTTATGGTGTTTCAGATATTAAAAATAATATGACAGACAGAATCCTCACATATTGCTCAAGAAAAAGGCCCAGAACAACCAAACAGTTCTACTTGTCGGCTGTAATCAGCAGTTCCTGATGATATCGAATGCTTCACGCACACATGCAATTACGATACTTGATATTTTCCACGTCTCAGCCCGTGTAAAGCCTGTCAATCTGAGATTTTTTTTTCGTCAAGTGTGATTTATGTGTGAGTGTTCACCTCTTACATATTATCAGCACACCTGAGGGTTTATGCTGCCAATGTGTTTGCAGATTCAGGAACTCGGTGAGTGAGGAATGAAGATTAGGACTCAAGTTTTGGATGAAATTCCTCTAAGATTTATCTTAGTGAGAGATATTAGACATCTAATCCAGACAGAGCAAGATCGAATTTTCAGTTTAAGTGTACTGTAATCCTGTAGCACACAAGATCCTGACCTGCACATACTATATTGATAAAGGAGCAAGTAAATTCAGATTTATACATTGATTGACATGAAAAACAAGACAAAAATTTTGTTTTTGTCATTAAAAAAGAATCAACAATTATTTTCTGTCATCAATGAAATTAACAGTAGTGGTTGCTTCTAGGGTTTGCTAGCTTGACAGCAACCTAAAATTGCCCTTTATTCCAATCAAAGGTGGAGTCTAGAGAAAGATATTTAGCTAGTTAGCATGTTTGAGACAGGAGAAGGTGCCAGATTTACCATCATTCTCATCCCATTGCCCCCTTTAATCCCAATGCAGGAGCGCAAATGTGCAAAGAGTGTCAACTGGTCCAAGACAGTTAGTGTATTTCCCATTTACATCATGAGGGCTGTGTTCCAACACTGGATTATTTTTTCAGAAATGAGCACAGAACAGGCAGCCAGTTAGACCGTGAGAAGACATTCACCAAATATGACCAAAAGTGCATTGGATTAGAATGGCTGACTCTTGAAATGTACACACGTGGACAAAATTGTTGGTACCCCTCAGTTAAAGAAGGAAAAACCCACAATTCTCACTGAAATCACTTGAAACTCACAAAAGTAACAATAAATAAAAATTTATTGAAAATTAAATAATCAAAATCAGCCATCACTTTTGAATTGTTGATTAACATAATTATTTTAAAAAACAAACTAATGAAATAGGGCTGGACAAAAATGATGGTACCCATAACTTAATATTTTGTTGCACAACCTTTTGAGGCAATCACTGCAATTAAACGATTTCTGTATTTGTCAATGAGCGTTCTGCAGCTGTCAACAGGTATTTTGGCCCACTCCTCATGAGCAAACAGCTCCAGTTGTCTCAGGTTTGATGGGTGTCTTCTCCAAATGGCATGTTTCAGCTCCTTCCACATATGTTCAATGGGATTCAGATCTGGGCTCATAGAAGGCCACTTTAGAATAGTCCAACGCTTTTCTCTCAGCCATTCTTGGGTGTTTTTGGCTGTGTGTTTTGGATGGTTGTCCTGTTGGAAGACCCATGACCTGCGACTGAGACCAAGCTTTCTGACACTAGGCAGCACATTTCTCTCCAGAATGCCTTGATAGTCTTCAGATTTCATCGTACCTTGCACACTTTCAAGACACCCTGTGCCAGATGCAGCAAAGCAGCCCCAAAACATTACTGAGCCTCCTTCATGTTTCACCGTAGGGACAGTGTTCTTTTCTTCGTATGCTTGGTTTTTGAGTCTATGAACATAGAGTTGATGTGCCTTACCAAAAAGCTCCAGTTTGGTCTCATCTGTCCAAAGGACATTCTCCCAGAAGCTTTGTGGCTTGTCAACATGCATTTTTGCAAATTCCAGTCTCGCTTTTTTATGAGTTTTTTTAAGCAGTGGTGTCCTCCTTGGTCGTCTCCCATGAAGTCCACTTTGGCTCAAACAACGACGAATGGTGCGATCTGACACTGATGTACCTTGACCTTGGAGTTCACCTTTAATTTCTTTGGAGGTTGCTCTGGGCTCTTTGGATACAATTCGAACGATCCGTCTCTTCAATTTGTCATCAATTTTCCTCTTGCGGCCACGTCCAGGGAGGTTGGCTACTGTCCCGTGGGTCTTGAACTTCTGAATAATATGAGCCACTGTTGTCACAGGAACTTGAAGCTGTTTAGAGATGGTCTTATAGCCTTTACCTTTAAGATGTTTGTCTATCATTTTTTTCGGATGTCCTGGGACAATTCTCTCCTTCGCTTTCTGTTGTCCATGTTCAGTGTGGTACACACCTTTTCACCAAACAGCAGGGTGACTACTTGTCTCCCTTTAAATAGGCAGACTGACTGATTATGAGTTTGGAAACACCTGTGATGTCAATTAAATGACACACCTGAGTTAATCATGTCACTCTGGTCAAATAGTTTTCAATCTTTTATAGAGGTACCATCATTTTTGTCCAGGCCTGTTTCATTAGTTTGTTTTTTTAAATAATTATGTTAATCAACAATTCAAAAGTAATGGCTGTTTTTGATTATTTAATTTTCAATAAATTTTTATTTATTGTTACTTTTGTGAGTTTCAAGTGATTTCAGTGAGAATTGTGGGTTTTTCCTTCTTTAACTGAGGGGTACCAACAATTTTGTCCACGTGTGTATTTATGTATGTTGTGACAAAATTCATCAAGTTAGATTTAAGCTCGTTAAATTGAAAGAAAGCCAAGAAACTCTGGTTAATGACAGTGACTTGTTCAGTTTCACAAGTATTTACACTACTGTTCAAAAGTTTGGGGTCACCCAGACAATTTCACGTTTTCCATGAAAACTCACACCTTTATTCATGTGCTAACATAACTGCACAAGGGTTTTCTAATCATCAATGAGCCTTTCAGCACCATTAGCTAACACAATGTAGCATTAGAACACAGGAGTGATGGTTGCTGGAAATGTTCCTCTGTACCTCTACGGAGATATTCCTTTTAAAATCAGCCGTTTCCAGCTAGAATAGTCATTTACCACATTAACGATGTCAAGACTGGATTTCTGATTAATTTAGTGTTATCTTGATCTTTAAAAAATGTGTTTCTTTCCAAAAAGGACGTTTCTAAGTGACCCCAATTTTTTGAACGGTAGTGTATATCTCATACATTGTACATGAAAGATGGACTCAACCTCCAATTCTGAAAAGTGACTTAAACCTGCATGCATTTTCTCCAAGATCCAATAGGAGGCGACTCCTCTTGCTAAGTTTGATTATATAGAGGTCTATAAAACAATGAGCCAACTTCTCACTTAATTTACTAGCTCTGTAAACATTTTCCTCATGAGTTTATGGTCTTAATAGTTGGTTTCAGGTCTCCTTCAATACAGCAGGATGTTGATTTCGTAAAACATGGTCCCATTTAGAATAAAATGGCTGATAATATAAGGTACGCTTTAGGCACTAATTCTCAGTCAGATCCACTCCTCTGGTTTGAAAAGACAAAAATTCAAGGCTTCAGTTGTAGTCCACATAGCAGAGGGTGACGTTATATCTGCCACGTGCATCTTTCACATCCACTATGTAAAATTCTGAAGCAAGTAATTGTGAGATATTTGCATTTTTAATGTATGATCACTCCGTCTCCTCCTAAAATCACACTTCTGTGAGAAAATTCATGCGGTCGTGTGTTCTCTTGCATTGTGTTCATTCACATCATGGCCACACATATCTCAGGAGGCCTCTATACTGTCTGCTGCCCTCATCTTCGTCCCAAACTCCTTCACATGCACCAAAAAATGCGCACACACACACACACACACACACACACACACCGTCTGCTCACCGGCTGCTATCATCCGCTGGCATGGACACGCAGCAGCTCGTGCCCTCCGGGGGGCCTGGAGGCTTGTGGTGGGTGGGAGGGCAGGTTTTCTGGCAGGCCTTGGGCTCTTCACCCTGCACACTGGGCTGTCTGTCTCAGCCTCCCGTCCTGTCAACTCAAGGACTCCTCTATCAAGTGTCTGTCACTATCACTGTCTGTCTGCCTCTGCAGATAGCTAACAGATGTCCAAGTCAGAGTCGGTGAGTGACACGGCATCACGGTGAGGGTGGGTGGGATTATGCAGCGTGGAAAAGGATTACAAGGGAGACGCTCGCTGTTGTGCTGCCATTGCTGTGAAAAAAAACAAAAAAACATGGGCGTTCGCCCGGATTATCGGTCATGTTGAGAGCATGTCGCTGCTTTTCAGTTAAATCTAGATTGACAACCCTTTTAGGAATGACTATGCATTTGTGAAAGTTGAGCAGTTATTGAGGGGACACGTTAATCCAAAGGCTGCATCTTCTCCACTCCTACTGGCCCATAAAACCTTATCAAATTCTAAAATTCTCTCTAAAACCTAGTGCCATTTAGCTCTGCAGACACACACAGGGTTTATAGTAAGAAGTTTGTAATATCTACGAATATCACACTCAATTTTCTTTGGTTATTAAAGCCTGTGACTTCCAGCGTGTCGGATTCTGTTGCTCTGATTCCTCATTTCTGCAGTAATATCACAATCCTGAACAGAAACAACACCATGCTGTCAGGACATTTTTATTTTCGAGTCACTCCGTTTCCTCTGGAGATTTTTCTCTCTGTAGATTTAACATCATGTTTTCTTTTTCCAAAATAAAGAGAAGTGCTTGTATCCTCAACATCCTTCCCGTAATGAGTGTTATTGTCAGAACTGTCCTAGACATCAGAGCGAAGCGGAATATTTCTGTCACTCGAGCAATGTCGAAAATGTGAACTCGCTGAAAGCAAGCCCGTTTTCTTAGTGCCTTATCAAGAAAAAAAAACACGTCAGGCAAGTGCAAAGCAAAATCCATCAGCGTCAGACACCGTGTTCCCATTTTGGAACATCTGGAGAACATGAGGAATCGCAGGCTTATTTTGCAGAGCTGGAATACGTGGAACAGGTAGTCATAAACATAACACAGCATCCGTCTTTAGCAGATGTATTTCACCAAGTACAGCTTCAAACAACGTGATTCCTGAACTGAATCTTATGTTAAGCACCAAAACAAATGTAAAGCTTGTAAAGCTGCTGTGCTTTAGTATAATTTTATATCGCCTTTGATCCTTTAAAGCACTGGGAATAGTGGCACCCAGCGAAAAAAAAAATGATCGCAATTCCAAGCAAGAGAAAATATAAAAGGATAATCTGATCTCAATCCTTTTTAAAAAATTTAAAATTACATATAGTATTAAGTCACAGGGATTCTTTTGCTGCTTGAAAAACAACATTCAACCTGACGAGCTAAAGCCTGTAATTCTCACGGTGGATTATTATTATTATTGTCTAAATCAGCCAAATCTTATGAAGCCTTTCATCCAGTTTTAAAAAGGCAATATTTACCGTGAATCATTTGAGACCATTTTCTCATTATAGTAAATGTGTTCATTCTATTTTTGGGGATTTCCAAATATATTCACATTGAAATATCACACATTATAAGAAGATAAGATCTACTTTATTCATCCCAGAGGAAATTATATGAGGAATACAGGATCAGAATAGACTGAACTAATGCTGACAATGAATATATGCACAAAAAACAAGCAAAAATCATGTGAATAGTTCTTCTTTTTCATGTATTAGTGCTTTTCCGTGTGGAAAATGGAAATGTATATATCAAACACATGTGACAGCTACACATTCCAAACATATATGGTTTATGCTACACATTACTGAAATATAAATCATCTCATTTGTTCACATTTTGCCCACAAATTATTTCTATAGAGCATGATTTCTATAGTTTCTGTACAATCAGTCATTTCTCACTGAAACAAAACTAAAATATAAAAGCTAAATGTTATGCTATTGTTGTCTCTTGTGCAGAAGCTTTTCTTTTCTGTGTTTTGACATTCATGCTTTTTATTATTATGCTGAAACCTCGTAAAACCTGTTATTATGTTTCAAATGGATCTTCCCTCTATCAGGGAAATCAATTAAATCTCAAAGGCTTTTTGTTTCATTTATGAGAAATGGGATTTTAATTCTACTAGCTAATGAAAACTAATGAAAACTTACATTCACATTTCAGTCATAGATCAACAGAGGCCTCTTAATACATTAACCAGCCTCGGATAAGGATTCCTTAAGAAATGTTACGATCCCGCTTGTCAACACACACTATCTGCGCCGTCATTTACATTTAGTTCGAGCTCTTAAACAGCAAAACCTGCTATAAATATGTGTGAATGAAAGCTGAAACCTTTAAGGACTTTTGACAGACGTGTTTGCGGTTGCAGGGTTTGAACTTTGGGGTCACGGGGTTACCCTCAACCCACAAAACCAGCCTTCAAAGGGGTGTATTTCAAAGGGGCCGATAATCTCCAACAAGTGTAATTTATGGGTCAGTGTAGCCAAGTCACGGTTTATTAATTCACAGACTTGACGCCGGGCATCGCCAGCGAAGAGGGCAAGTTGAATGAAATGTTGAATGGACTCTCTTCGCTTGATGCAGGTGGAAGTGAATTCTAATCTGGGAATAGTGCTGCACAGCTTACTAATAAAGCTCTCAGAGTGCAGGATGGAGACTGCGAACGTCCCCGCCTGCTACTGTGAGCAGTGAATAAAGACCAGAATCAAGGCCAAAGACTGAAACTGGACTCCGAGGTTCTGACCTTGAGGTTACCGAGTCTCCACATGTACTGAGAATAGTAATGAAAAATAGGCCATGTGTGCGTACTTCTCACCGTTAGGAGTTAGTGCTGCAATTACTGCTACTTGTTCAACTCCAGTAAACATAATTGGCCTCATGCACATGAAAGATCCTCTAAGTGCAGCTTCACATTAAATCAAGACGAGCACATTTCAGCCTTCTTTTGAACAACAAATCAAAATCAGGTCAGAAATATACACATGGATTATCCACACAGACTGTACAGAAATTGATTTCGAGGGTCATTGTTACCTTTATTGGATAGAACACAGTAGAGACGGCAGGAAATGTGGGAAGGGAGATAAAGGGGTGGACGTGCAACAAATGTCCCTGACAGGACTCGTGCCGGGGGTGTCGCAGTTACATGGTCAGCATCTTAAACTGCTAGATGCCAACAAACTGATGTCCTGCTGATTAGCAAAAGATTGAATCTGCACAATAATCATAGTTGTAGAGTTTCAGACACAAACGCTATTCTTACAAACGGTAAGATACAGGAACTGGAATGAACTGTAACCGTTTTGAAACTATTCAGATTGCAGTTTTGTCTCTTGGTCTTTGGGTTCTGGTTTTGCTTTGTCAGTTCTCCTGTGTTTCCCTGTGTGTGTCTTTCTTGGTCTGACTCTGTGTTTTCTTTTACTTCCTTTTTATTTTTGTAAATTACTTATAAGGCTCCCTTTGAGTGTTTTCCCTCCTTTTTTGACTGTCGCCACCCTCATTAGTTTAACAGGTGTTTGCTCATTAGTTCTATACATATAATGTCGATCTTTTGCTAGTTTGTCCTGTTTGCTTCTCTTATCTATAGATGCTAATTAGCGGCTTGATTCTGCAAGTGTTTTTGCCTTGTGTGTGGATTGTGTTTTTGTTGTATTTAAACCCTGTTTTGTCCTCTGAACTACCTGCTTGTTTTTGTAGTTCATGTATCTTGTTCACCTGCAGTCCCATGTGTCTTCATGTTCTTTTGGATTCTGTTTCCTTGAATTTCTTTCTTCTGACTTATTTTCCTGAATCACCAGCTGCCTTTTGTTTGTTCACCCGTAAGTTTCTGATTTAAGTTCCCTTTTTTTATTACTCTGACCCGCCTTCCTTGCATGTCTGCTTTTGGGTCTTTCCTGATGTCCCCTGACTGTTTGATGCTCTGTTAAACAGGATTTTGGAGGCTGGTAAATACAACATAGCCCAATCATATTAACTGTAATTAAGTGTATCAGTTAGCAAGTGAAATATCTCATAAAGTACAGTTTTATTTGCATTACCTTTTTGTTCATAGTAACACCTGGAACCTGCTTTAACTCCTGTGTACCAATCAGTAGCCATTATGTTCCTGCTTACATAGGGGCAACTTTCTTTAGTAGGCCATTATCACCCCATTTAATAAAGCTCTGTCATCACTAGGGGTGCATTAAGGGAGAATAAACTGCAACTCTGCTTGTACAAACAGAAACAAAGGTTCACATTTGGCGAGTGGATGGGTTAATGGTGTAAGCCAGCAGATTTTCATGAGACTTGAGTTTAAGTCCTGTTGTGAACCATTATAATGGCACTATTTTTTTATTTAAGTATCATGTTTATGTTTTTTTTCTGTTGTTGTTTATTCGCTTTCTATTTGCATTGTCAGCTTGTGTTTGGTTAAGTTTAGGTATCAAATATCCACCACATTTACCACATCTTCCAAAGCTCAGTTTTGCACATTTCCAACAGGAATCTTTCATGCACTTTTTCACATGACTTCAAGATGTCCATTTCTGAATCAGGCTTACTTTGTGTTTATCAGTAATCAGAATGGATGATAATACAGTTTCTGGCCTATTGAAGATGGAAATGGTCCCTACTGGCACATATGCATATGAATGATGTGCAGCGCTGACGTCCTTTTAATGAGCTGACAGTGTCTGAGTCAGATGCAAATGCAACATAAGAAATATACCAATGTTATTCCAATAGCAGGTTTTCAACATTATCAATATTGTCTCTTGTGTTGGACATTGTTTTTCTGGTAAAACCAGCCATCCTCGGATGAAGTGATGTTTAGTTAGTTTTACTGATGAATTATTAATGATCATTAAGTAGAAGAACAGTTACTGCATGTCCTTTGTAGGCATGCCATGGAAGTACCAGGCTTGTCATAGCAAAACTTATGGATGTCAGCTAAAATGTTACTCGTTCTGTTCTGTCGGGAAGTACAATGTTGTTTAATGACGGTACATTTACAGTTCAGTTGCTCATGTTGTGCTTTATTTACCTTCTTGTTGTGGGTTGCTGGACTGATGACAGTCTCTGTCAGTGCAGTAGGTGTTTTCACTGTGATGCTCTTCGTGTTTTTAAAAATACAGTTGATAAATTAGTTGACAAAAAATAGTCTGTCACCACTCGACACAATGTTTCAACTCTTTCATCCAAATTACTGCTGTAGACATTGCAGTAGTCGGGACACGTCCATAATAAACTCGACCCAATTACTGCTAGTGTGTAACATTTAGTTTACTCAGAACATGGGGGGGGGGGGGGGGGGGGGGATCTATCCAGACAAACTGGGTGCAAATTGTTCCATCAATCTTATTGAGTAGATTCTATAGATTGGTTTTAACACTGTAGCAGAGGAGTGAGAGTTGTGGTGATTTTTCTCCAGTAAAACTGGCAGTAAATAAAAGACTTCATTGCAAGTCAAAGTTTTGGATTCAAAACCCAACTTGGGAATAAACACAAAGGTGTTATTAGTAAAATCACAAGAGAAAATACACATTTTGCAACTGAATGGTTTCTGTGAGTGTTTTTTTTTTTTTTAATTATTGTGACTGTGTCATCAACCAGATTGTTGCTTTGTGTTTTGCACACAGTTGGGTGGATAATAGGAATGATTACAAAAATACTATGAAACTTGCAAAGTAACTAATAAGTACATGCCAGAAAAAAAGTTAAAAATTAGTAGAAAGGTAATAATTTTATGAAAGTACAGTACAGAAATAATTTTATCTGTGTGCTTTCTGTCCCTCTGTGTTGAGATGCATGAATTCAATTGATTATTATACACAAAAATGCCGACATCATTGCTGCTGTCATGCTGTGTCTTTACCATATTACTGATCTGTCAGTCTGCCAGACAAGGTAATTTTTATGTTGTTGTTGTTGCAAACTGCTTTGTGAGTCGTAAAATAGTCTAAAGCCGACAGTGCGGCACACAGAAAATATTTTTATAGTGTATATTTTAATGAAACTGTCAAATAGTCACCCGATGATTTAAGAATAGCATATTAAAGCAGAAAAAAATGTGCTTCAAATGAGCAAAAATCAGATTTCTTTTTATGTGATCATGTGTGAAACATTTGTAACCCTACGTTTATTCACATTTCCACATCCCAGTGGCATAAAGCACCATTTAGTAAAGACTTATCAGTATACATCCATAGATTTAGGTAACATCCTTATATAAAAAGTTATCTGTACTTGGAGCAAATGCCCTCAGGTTCTCCCCTGTATAACCCTTGTCAGTACCTTCTCAGAACATTTTTCTTCATGCTTTTACCCTATAAACACATTTATCACCATCCCCACATGTGCTGGATGCCTTAAATGCAGCATCCATGTATGTTTGGGAGTAAATATGTGCTGTGTATGTATTTTTCCGAAGCTGTTCCGAAGCAAAAAATAGATCAGCAAATTAAAACCTGACAGTCATATCTCACAAGAAATGTGTATATTTTTGTAATACCTGTGACATTTGCTTGGCATTTGAAGCTACCTCCACATCATGCAGGACGTACAAGACTCAGATTAGCCATTTATATTGGATTTAAATCCTAGGTTCAGAATGTTCCTCTTAAAACACCCTCGAGTTGAATTCCCGATGACATTTGCATCTGGTGATTGCTATTTCAGATAGGCGTGACACCAAGCACGTTATTTAGATGTCATTTGGATAGAGGGTACCATTTCAACTTCCCACAAAGATTACTGCTGAAATTTCCCCCTTCGTCTCTCCTAGATGGAGTTGAGAAAATGTGAGTTTCCGTGAAGCCGCCCGGCTGACTGACACGTCCATTACATGTAATGTTGTGACAGTGGGGAGTCTGCTGCAAATGAGCATGTGAGAGTCGACGGTGCATTTGTGGGTTTGGACGCCGTTCAGACTGCGTGCGCATGAGTATTTCTGTATTTCAGCAGTTGTTTGTGTGCTCGTACATGCCTTTATCTGTGTTTGCATGTAAGTGTCATAACAAATCATTGAAAACACGTATGAGCTTATTTCACGTTCACACGTCCATCACTGTCTCGCACATGGAAGCATCTCCTCTCTGAATGACAGAGTGAGCCCGCCTCTCTTGTTTACAAAATGGAAATCTCGTGCAGCCATTCATTTATTACTTGAATGGCCAACCCTGTTCCCGAGATAATTTTTTTTATATGTCATTAATTTGTTTTGCCAATTATGCTTAAGCACTGAGGGGCGGCGGTGTGCAGAGACCTGGGTTTGCTTCATGAATCTTCCATGTGGTTACGGTTGGATGAGCTGGTTGATTAAGGTTTGAAAAGAGTTGAAAAATGTACAAAGAACACAGTTAGTGCAGCAAATTTTTCCTCAAAGCAAGACTAATAAAGCAAAGTGTGAGACTAGTAATGAGATAATATCTTGATGTAACATTTTTCAGGTGAAAAAGAATAAGAACAGGAAAAGCACTCAGTGAGCACAGTACTCCACCAAGGCTGCTCAGTCGTTGTATCATTTCCAGTGGATGAACTCTTTAATAAAAAAGGACATTGTGCTGAGCACAGGCGTGCTATGCATGTGTACGTTACAGCCATGGCCATAAGTTTGGACACAGCATGACTTACTATGTCTGCTTTGATGTCTAATACAGAACATAACTAATATTTTTTGACAGCACCAGTTTAATTAGTCAACAAATCAACAAGGGATATAATATTATCAATAAATTCCAACAATTGGAACAACTTTGTTCCCAAAACATAATATTAGAAGAAAATAACAAAAAAATGCGGTACTTTCACAACTGAATTTGGTAAGAATAACAAAATGACACCAAACTCTTTTGATGTTTTTTTTAAAATATGAAACTTAATATAGTTCTCAGGAGTTGTGTACTGTATTGTAAGTGACAATTTTGTGGTATTTTCTAAGATTCACAAGCGTCATGGTACTTTTGTCCAAACTTATGGCCATGGCTGTATGTACAGATACAGAATTGCGTGACCTAAATATGTAGCGGGCGGTGGGAATTGATGGGACTTGAAAGACCCCTGTAATTTAATCAAGTGTTCCTTGTATCATTTCTGACGGATAAGCCCGCAATGGTCAGTGTGTAGTAGGATCGCAATCGTGATCGTCAGCAGGCAGCTGATGTAGTGTTCACTTGTTGGTATAGCTACAGTGATGCTGTGCCAGTGTCTCGCAGTGATACAGAAATCTATAACAATCCATGGATCCAGACTATCAGCCTCATCACTATAATCAGTTGATCTTTGTGTCATTTCTGACCTTCTCTGAAAATTTCATCCAAATTTGTTAGTCCATTTTTGAGTAATGTTGTGAACAGACAGACAGACAGACAGACAGATGAATGCACACCGATCGTCACATAACTCCACCACATTTTTTTGGCGGAATAAAAGTACTGAGATTTTTTTTAAACCACGACTAAAACTAAACAGGGCTCCAGAGTGCCACCAAATATGAATCAATCAATCAAAGTTTATTTGTATAGCCCTTTACAGCAGCCCAAAGGGTGACCAAAGTGCTTCACAGTAAAAAAACCAAAAAAAAAACCAAGAAAATAACTTAAAAACAATATCTCTGACATGCGACTAATAATTTTCATTGGTCACACCAGTGCACCTGACACTTATCAGGTTTGTCTGAGATTGTAGTTAAAACCATTCAGTTTGAACTTAAGCTGACATTAGAACGCCTTTTTTTTTTTTTTTTTTTAAATTTCACTAGAAGCTTCTAAGTGCATGATGCATGTGAGGTGTTTAGGGAACATCAGTAAACTGCAGCATCTACCAGTGCATATGAGGCATTTCTTCTTCTTCTTTTAAATCACTTCTTCAAACCCACTTTTATCGACTTGCTTTTATGTGAAGTTTACTTTTAGCTTTAATTAGTTTTAGTGTTTTATTCTATATTTATGTACTATTTACCTGTTTATTTTATATGTTCTCTCTGGCTTTATTTTAATTTTAGCTGTCAAGTTGTTTGGTGTGTTGGATGTCATCTTTAATTCTTTATTTTAATGTTATAATTTGTAATTTTTAATCTTCAATTTTATTCTTCAATCTTTGTTTTGCCATTTATTTTATCTGACTGCTCTGCCTTGTCTCGTTATGTCTTATGATTGTCTCTGTGTTTGCACATTTTGACTGTCAAACCACTTTGTGAACTCTGGTCTTAAGGGTGCTGTATAGGGTTTTTTTTTTTTTTTTTTTAAATCACTATTATCTGTTAATTTTGGCTTCAAAGACCAGTCTGGGTTCCTCTCCGAACTACAAATCTTTACCTGCATGCTGTGTCACCCACCACCATGAGCAAATTCTCAGCGTGTACGAAATTCCAAGCTATGATAAAATGACCAACATTCTGTACTGCATTAATTGAAAAGAGTGTGACCAAAGCATGGCTGGGAACAGAGCTATTGCTGTAGGAGAATCGACGTTCTGAATTTTACATCCCATCCTTTACCGTGACAGGTGCATGACCGACAGTGCAGCTCACCCCCCGCAGCGTTCAAGCATCAGACAGTGGCAGCGACGGGTCAGAGATGCTAATAAAATTTAACACTGCTCACAACATAGCCCCCCAAAAAAGATATCTTTCACCTACTCAGAGTCCCAGCGCTTGCAAATAAAAAATGAATTAAATGCATAAAGTAGCTTTGTCACTCTGGTGTTAAACATAACTACAAAAGCCATTAGATATTCTCCAGTACTCTAGGAGTGCTGTTACTTTGATTGAACACTTGTGCACTGTCCAGAGGTCACTAAAGTTCGTAGAACTCTGCCACTGTGCTCCTTAGTTAGTCTGGAGCCTTGGATATTAAAATCTTTAAGTCTGTCATATAAAGAACAAAAATCAGCTTTTCGCATTTAATTAAAGAACATAATATCAGCTCAATGATGGACTCATCTATGTGTATGTTTGGCTATGATACTGTTCTAGTAACGTACAGAACTTCAAGTTATTCAGTGAATCCTGTCATTGCTGTGGTCTTGTGAGCATAAAATTTAAATTCAAAAGAATGATTAAGGTCATTAAATGGAGCAAAAGTAAAAATTGAACAACAACTATATATGTTCTAGAGCTTTGAATATAGTACAATGAATACTGCTGTGCCTATGTAAAGGAGTTATCCTCTTGGAAGTTTCTCTTTTTTATTGCTTTTCAACTTTGTCTTTTTTAACAAGAAAAAAAGAGAAGACTATTTCATGTCAAAGTTAAAGCAGATTTATGCTAAGTAGTGTCAATTAAAGAGAATTGTAAAATGTAGAATAAATTACTGCATAAGTACCCACTCTTTCTAATTTAATATCTGCACCCAATTGATTCTCGAAGTGACACAGTCGGTGAAATGGAGTCTAGTTAATGTGTCTCAGTGATTGTAGAATAAAGACGCCTGAATCTAGAAGATCCAGAATCAATATTCTTGCATGTAACTCAACCATAAAGACAGAAGACATTGACATTTTTTTTGTAAAAATCTGCTTTTGTGTGGACATTCTGGTTGAATAAACGCAATTAAATGGATCATAGTTACATGTTGAAAAGCAATTAATGGAGAAAACATCCAAGGAGGGTAAATACTCATAGGATCTTCACCAATGAGGCATAACATTATGACCACCTGCCTAATATTGTGTTGGTCTCCTTTATGCCGCTAAAACTCCAGTGGGCTTTCACTGGAATTTTAGTGTCCCAGTGGGTCATGGACATGGGACCTCTGGGGATGTCCTGTGGCACCAGTGAATTCTGTGGGTCCTGTGGGTTGCAGGTGGGACCTAGTAAGATCAGGTTTGCCCTGATACATCTCACAGATGCTCAGTAAGATCTGGATCTGGGGAGTGTTGAACCCATGTGAACACCTTAGCTCTGTTGTGTTTCCCAGGCCACTCCTGAGTAGTTTGTGCAATGTGTCGGGGTGCATTGTCCTGCTAAACGTGGCAACTGACTTTAAAGACTGCTGTTGCCATGGGTGGTTGGGGGGTTGCTTGACCTGCAATGTTTAGGTAGTTGTTACATGTCAAACATCCACATGAATGTCAGGACTCAAGGTTTCCCAGCAGAACATTACATTATAACACAATGATCAATGTTATTCACCTCACCTGTCAGTGGTCATAATGTTTTGGCTGATCGGTGTATACAGACAGATCAGCACTGGACATAGAAAACCAAGTCACACACTTTCTTCTCAACCGCAACATTTATGTCCCAGAGTTCCTAAACTGTCAAATCAAAGTCTGCCCTGCTTCAAAATTTCTAAATCGGTCTCACTTAGATCACCAACCATGATAAATACACAGAAATCCATCATGGTTACGCTGCTGCAAAGACTCGATGACAACTTGGAGAGTTTCCATTCTACAGGGACGTCGAGGTGTCACCGGCAGCGTTTCCACACACCGAGGACAGAACGCCGTCCCTCTCGCAAACATCAGGTTTTGTGGTGAAAAGCAGCAGTTTCACAGCGTTTCCTTTAATCCAACTGATGATGGACGAGCACCCAGAGGATCAACCCAATAAATTAGCGGAACGGCAGCCTAATCATGTTAGCGACACCCACAGACATCTGGTAAACACTTCAGCTGGAACCATGCAAATGAACTCTGGCATAATGGACGGCCAATTATGGATTTGACTGATGGAGCGAGGGGGGGTGGGGGGGCTGATATATTTTGTGAGAGAGATGGCGTGTGCTTGAATTCTTATAAAAACAAAATACTGTGTGTGAAAACTGTGCATGTATGTATTTATGCATGTAGCGCTGCATGCTTCCACATCTTTGTGTACATGTATGTCACATTTATATTCATGTATGCATTTTTACAGGGTATTCTTGTGTGGGAGGCTGAGTTTGTGTGTTTTTTTTTTGTGTGCATTCATATATATATTTACATACAGATAAATACACATATCAAGTTCTTTCATGAATATGTGTGTTTATGCAAATCTGCATCATTACATATATAATAGATTTATCCAAATATTTATTTCATGGCAGAAATATGCAGATAGGACATTGTGTGTGCTTTCTTTGTGTGTGCACACGCCTGCTTCCTCATCGGCGTGTGTGACAGCGTGACAAAATTTACATTTACAGAGCTCACCTGTTGACGAGCGAGGGGGGGCAAAAAAAGATAACTATCGATATTGCCATGGTAACTGTGGCCCTGCTGTTCCCAGAGACCCACTATGCCACGATGCAAGGAATGTACGCATGTGTGTGTGTGTGTGTGTGTGTGTGTGTGTGTGTGTGTGTGTGTGTGTGTGTGTGTGTGTGTGTGTGTGTGTGTGTGTGTGTGCGCGCATTCTGGATGGGGGGGTGGTGTGCTGTTGCTCGCGGGGGTTGGATGTTCTTTTCCAGAGGTATAGTCTGCAACACAGCAGGTAGGTGACAGGGATTACAGTCTCAGCCAGAGGTAAATAATATGGCCACGCTGCCAGTCCCTGTGCAGAAAAGCCTCTATATTTCTGAGTGGTTGCCTTGGCAACTAGGAGCAGAGAGTGGCCCTAATTTTGTGTTGGACTCCCTGAGACAGATGAGCTGTTCAGCGTGTTGAGGAGGGTTGTTCTTGTATGTTTGTTTTAGAAAAGGAAATATATATATTCAGAGAGAGAGAGGTGCAGACTTCCTTTCACTCTGCGGTGGATAAACAGAATCTTCTACTGCTCTTAAATGAACAGAAATGTGTGAAATGTGTGGGATTCTTTATGGCAGACTAGTTTTTGTGTCCACCCATCCATAAGGAGGTCAGAGGTCAGTGTACCGGCTTTAACTAGATGGGAGTTAACCAATTATTCTACTGCTGCTTTGTGCTTTTTCTGCTTTTTATTGACCGACGCTTCTTGTTAGCATGTAAATGAATTAAAAATCAATCAAACTCATCTGTCCAACATACAAATTCATAACACTGAATCCACCCACAATTCCTAGATGTTGCTACAAAATAAATGGGAAATCTAATAACACATTTAGGTCTGTTTAAGGAACTCTTGTCCCTGTGAGCGATGCATTAAACTCCTGATATGAAATGCTAAACACATCTTTCATGTCACTGAGCGACATGGAGTCATACAGACACAAAGAAGTGAAGGTATGGTTGGCTGGATTTCCCAAATTGTGAAAGAAATGGGGGGGAAGGAAAAAATCTTTCCTCATCTGAAGCCTTTCCTCTTGTCAACCCAAAATGACATTTTGAGATGCCAAGAGGGTAGAATGTGACCCAGAAACCAACAGATAGCATGGTTTGATCGGCAGCATGGACATAATATTTGCCTCCTTAAATGTTATTATATAGCGTCATTATAGCAGCTATTTACTGTGTAAATGTGTGGTGGACTAATAGTGTCCTTAGCAGAGAATGAAGTCACACATCCTCTGTGTGTTGTAATTCTTCTTTGTTTATATTTTGGGAGCACATCCAGTCGTGCATGTTTTTGCATGTTGGTGCATGTGAGTCCCTCATACTGAACTGTTGCTGCCCTTTTGTTGTGATTTTAACATTACATTACCACTCAGACCTTCTCATTTAATGGTTTTTCTTTATTTTCATGACTATTTACATTGTAGATTCTCACTGAACTATGAATGAACACCTATGGAATTATGTACTAAACAGAAAGTGTGAAATAAGTCAAAACATGTTTAATATTGTAGATTCTTCAAACTAGCCACCTTTTGCTTTGATTACTGCTTTGCACAATTTTGGCATTCTCTGGATGAGCGTCATGAAGTAGTCGCCTGAAATGGTTTTCACGTCACAGGTGTGCCTTGTCAAGGTTAGTTTGTGGAATTTCAAGCCTCCTTAATGGGGAGCCAGAAAGAGAGTGATGGAGCGCTGCATCAGACCTGGCCTCCACAGTCACCTGACTTAAGCCCAATAGAGATGGTTTGAAATGAGATGGACCGCAGTGCAAGTGCTCAGCATCTCTGGGAACTCCTTCAAGACTGTTGGAGAACCATTTCATGTGATCACCTCATGAAGCTCATCCAGAGAATGCCAGCAGTGTGTAAAGCAGTGATCAAAGCACAGGGTGGCTATTTTGAAGAGTCTAAAATTTAAAGCATGTTTTGACCTAGTTCACACTTTTTGTTTACTACATAATTCCATATGTGTTCATTCTTAGTCTTGATGCCTTCAGTGAGAATCTACAATTAAAATAGTCTTGAATATAAAGAAAAAACATTAAATGAGAAGGTGTGTTCAAATTTTTGACTGTTAGTGTGCATTCTGTAATTCTGAATGCATACTGAATCTTTAAAAGATCACACAATAGGTCTTTTTGTGTTTATTTGTCTACTTGATGAGCTATGTTTTATAGCAGCATCACAGAAATGATCAGGCTTTTCTAGTATGCAGGTTCTGTACATATGCACTTGACATTCTAGTTTCACAAACCTGGATGAGCCCTTATCCTGACGTTCTAAGTGCTAGCTAGGAAAACCTGATACCATGTGATCGTTTTCTCAAGATTTGCCAATGCTGTTTCCCAAAAATTCCATTCCTGTACTATTAAACTGCATTCCTTACATTAGTCCCAAGCCGAATTCTAAGATGAGGATCAGGGACGATTAGGGAAGTTTTAACTAATCGGGTTTACCATAAAATTATGCCCAAGTCTTTGTGTACATCTGTTGCCACACATGGTAAATGCTGCTACAAAAGCAGTTAGACATTCATCTGGACTAGTATTATTCTACTACTCCAACCCACCTTGATCTAATGCTTTTGTGCTGCCTGGAAGCCAGTATTCCTCATGAAGTCTCTGTTATAGCGCTCCTCTACCAGCTAAACTCTGCTTACCAACACTGCAGGGGCCACCTCCTCTGGCCGCTACAGTATCACACAATAAGAGTTTAGTTCATATACAGAAACTTGAAATGTGCATGATCTGGAAAATAATATTGGATATTGGGTATTCCTATCATTTACATTTTGAAAGATACTAATTTTAGCCCAAAAAAACAAGTCTGCAACAGTAGATTTGTAGTAGGTTGGCAATCGTGATCGTCGGCAGGCAGCTGACATAGTGTTCAGTTGTTGTCATAGTTACAGTGAGGCCATGTCGTTATCTCACAATGATACAGGAATCTTTAGCAAATTCGCGGATCCAGGAAATAAACTGCATCACCGCCAAAATCTAATTAGTTGGTCCTTATGTCATTTCTGAATTTCCCTGAAAATTTCTTCCAAATTTGTTGGTCTGTTTTTGAGCAGTGTTGCTAACAGACAGATAAAGGGACAGAGATTGTCACATAGCTCTGCCTTTCCTTGGCAGAGTAACTATTTGTTATAAGCTTGATTAGTTTTATACACCAAAACTGCTTGGTTATGTTGAGGAAATTACAACAATTTCGGCAAAAATATGGCATGTTCTCTACATGTTTGCAGCTGAGTTACCAGGGTGATGAGCCCAAACAGCTATAAAGGAGCGACAGTAAAACCAGCAAAGATATGCTGATTTAAAACATATTTAGGACATCACAAATGTAACATGGCAGAAAATATGTTTCCCTCAAAACATGATTACAAGTGCAGGCTATTTAATGGGAATGTGACTTTGGGAGACAGTGGTGAGCATGTGCACAGGTTCAGGAGTCAAGAAAAATTTGATGAATGAGATGATAATGACCGAAAACGGAGAGTTTGGACAGATAAATTGCAATGCTGCTCTTGTCTTCCATTACTGGTGATCTAATTAAGATACTAGTGTGTAAATGTAAATGACCTTCATGACATTTTCGTCCAAAGACGCGAAAATGGCAAACTAAAAAGATGTCTGCCTAATTTAATTTTCAGAAGAGCCAATATGTTGCCTAGGAGACAGTAATGCACTGGCCGGCGTCTCATCTCCCACACTCAATTATTCATTTGCTTTATAGTCATTAACAGATGACCTTTGAAAGCTCTGTGGTGGAAGCGACTCATTTAACTTTCCAGAAGTGCATTTTATTTACTCTCCTAAAAGAAAAAAGGAAATGCACCTATTTTATCCCACATCGATGGTAGAAACCAAACACGGTTCGTCAACAAATACAGCCGAGTTCTGCGGTGTGACAACAGCAACAACAAACAGTTCAGCAACATTAATAACATCTTTCACTTTCTGTCTCTTTTCTGGCTCAATATCTTTCTGTCCCTCTTTCAGCATCTTCTCGCTCGGCCTCTCTGTCATGCGCTGGACAATAAATCAATAGTGTATCATTGAAGGAGACGTCTGTGGGAAAGTGAGGAAATAGGAGACCTCGGGGTTGGGAGAGAGGAGAGAGGCCGAGCCGCCGCTGGCTCATCCAATGAAGTCTGTCGCTCTCTGAGTTACTGTATGTGTGTGTGTGTGTGTGTGTATCAGTGTGTGTTTCTGAACCATAAACTGCCTCAATAAGAGATGAGATAAAATTTTTACTGCATGTGTGTGCCTGTGTTGATCACTGTGTGTGTGTGTGTGTGTGTGTGTGTGTGTGTGTGTGTGTGTGTGTGTGTGTGTGTGTGTGTGTGTGTGTGTGTGTGTGTGTGTGTGTGTGTGTGTGTGTGTGTGTGTTCTTGTACTTGCTACATTGTGAGAACCATTTTCTGCATTTAACTATCAAAGTGAGGACATTTTTACAAAGTGAGGACATTTTGGCTGGTCCTCACTTTGAAACAGCCATGTTTGAGGGTGAAGACTTGTTTTTAGAGAACAGGTATGAATTGAGGTTTGGTTAAGGTTAGGGTAAGGATTAGGGTTAGGCGATCAGTTGTGATGGTTAAGGTTAGGGTAAGGCTCTAGGAAATGCATTACACCTATGGATGTCCTCACTAAGATAGAAGTACAAACATGTGTGTGTGTGTGTGTGTGTGTGTGTGTGTGTGTGTGTGTGTGTGTGTGTGTGTGTGTGTGTGTGTGTGTGTGTGTGTGTGTGTGTGTTCATGTGACTCTCTGTGGTGCAGATGTGAGCCAAAACTGTCAAACTGAGAGATGAGTTAAAATTTTTACTGCCACGTGAGTGTGTGCACCAGAATGTCTGTCTTTGTGAGGACCAAATTTGAGTTTCAGGCCTTCGAAAACAGGACATTTTGGCCAATTCTCACTTTTGAGTCTGACAGGTAATTTTAGGCCTCCGGTGAGGAGAAGATCCGTGTTGGGCGTTTCATTTAGCAGCACAAATGTGTCTGTTTGGAAGAGGAAGAAGAAATTGGAATGATTAAATGAATCATACTTTCATGCATGCACATCCATGCACGATTCTGTGTCCGTGCAACTGATAGCCCACTCCCCGTTATTTTGTCTCTTTGAGGGAAGGTGGGCTTCATTCATAATGTATCATGGAGAGGAGTGCATATAAAACATTACCAGACTCCATCAAATTCCAGACAGTAAACTGTCTGGCATCTGTCCCACTAGCAGCGCCCGAGGCAGCCCGACACACACAGACACACACACATGTGCGTGAACACACTCACATGGGAGTAAACCAAAGAGCTTCTATTCAAATATTGATCTGCAGGCTTCTGTTTTCAATTCAGCCACACTTATGAAATTCCCTTACAAAAGTACTTCAAAGACATCCAGTGGCCGAGGGTGACGGTCTGCAGCGAGACTGGGAGACTGTTTTTGTGCAGGTTTTTTTTTATTGGTTTTATTTTGCACCCAGAACAAGAAACGCTTTGTTGTTGTTGACTTATTTTTGTGCTGAAATCAGCGAACGTTTTTCAAAGACGTCTAACTTCTAACACGTCTTCAGCTTCACTGCATTCGCCTAATTCCACATGTCGACAACATGATGTTATGTATGTGGCTGTAATGCAAGCGTATTCAGTATCTAAACATTTCTCAGAGAGGTGTCTAAATTGTTTTTTTTAATAGGCTTTCTGAAACCAGAAAATGAAAATGAATAAATTCTGTTCTGTAGAGTAAAACATCCAAGTTGACTGTGTCGTATATTAGAGTTTAAAGAGATCAGAGAACTCATTCCTTCTAAATCCTTTTCTTTGGTGAAATTGAAACAAATAAATACAAAAACATAAATCTAACAACTATTTCTATACTGTGCTTAGATGTTTTAATATTTTTTTTATTGTAAATGCCAGCAATTATCGCACTTTCTATATTTGATCTAATTTATACTACTTATACTATCCATCGCCACTGTGTCGCTTTTTTCTACCTTGCTCCTCTGTAAGGTTTGGCAACACAATGAGAGAACACTGGTGTTTTCTCCTTTAAGCCAGTAGACGAGGTAGTCAGAGCCAAATCCATGTATTTGTGCAAAAGGTAGTCAACACGGCAGAACATAAAACTAAGGAACGACCAGTTATCAGATCTGATATTCTGCATTTTTCTAATTATTACTCCTAGTTGTGATAATTGGCGTACATTTGTCTGTCTGTTTCTTTCCACAACATTACTCAAAAACCGAATAGCGGATTTGAGTGAAATTTGCAGGGATGACAACAAGTGAACGCTACAGCAGCGTCCTGCTGACGATCACATGATTGCAATCCTACTACAAATCTACTGCTGTGGGCGTATCGGGACTTATCTGTCAGAAATCATACAACGACTGAGCAGCCTTGGTGGAGTACTGGGCTCTCTGAGTGCATTTCTTGTTGGTTGTAGTAATATTTTTAATGGATTTCAATAAATGATGACATAAATGCATTCAGAAATGACTTTTTTGGCTGCAGCTATTGCACTCCATATCTAGCGCCGCCCACAGCACCTGATTGGTTACCTACCATATGTAACAGCCAATCAACATTGCAGGTTCTATTCTGAAAAGTTACATATGTGAAACATTAATTATCACAAGCAAACGTTTTGTGTTTTTGACATCAGGGTTTTCATTTGAATTGTGAATTTATATTCATACCAATTACTAGTCATTGATTATGAATAAAAATATATGAAATCTGTAGGAAACATATCCTCAGTTTCTTTGCTTTTAGAGTTAGCATTGTCTTGTAGATGACAGAATCTGCCTGTGACAGTGAAAAAGCTTGTCCCGAAATGAGAAATTAGAAAAAGTAGGCCCAGTGGTTCAATGATTACTGAGTATTTTGAGGGATAACTGTGCCACAAACATGGATAAACAATATATTTATTGTGACTCAACAAATGATTGTCCCACCAATTAACGCTTGGGGCACCAATTTTAATTTTTACAACTTTGTGGGAAATTATGGTTTGTTGTGAGGTGTCAATTTTGTAAACAAACCCTCGGCCCCAGCTGCTGAATCTATGAAAACTGAAGCCAAATTTAAAAAGTGAATTAGTTTAGGTACTTTTTTTTGGTTTTCTCAGACTGTAATCTCGAGCTTTCTTCCTCTGACAGAAACTGGGAGTTGCATTTACCATTTCTGTCCGATTTTACTTTCACAAGCTTGACTTTACATCCAAAAGTCAAATATTTTTGCGCATCCATGCTCCAAAAGTGAGTCCTGTAACATTTTCTATATTACAGACAAATCATTACACCTTTTTGCAACTCTACATGTCCATATGTCTGAGCTCAAGCCATATGAGGATGTTGCCGCACTGAACAATTCAAAAATGTTCACAGTAAACTTAAAGGTCTTTACAGAATCAATGAAAAAAGCTCACAGATGGGCTTGAAGGTCTTGTTTTTCATACATCTCATCCCACTGATTCCTCCTTTAATCGATGGAGCCAGGCAACCGGTGTGCAAGGACAACTGTTAAATAGAAAAATATAAATGGAAAGTCAGACAACCATGAGCGGCTGCTGCTTTCCACCAAATACCAACCACTGCGAGAGTCGTAAAACACATCTTCGTAATAAAGCTTTAATTTCTCCAAAGGGAATAATAGAATCTCGCTTGAGAGCTGTTTGCACTTCATTCGGTTTAAAAGAAGCATAAATCCTGCCCTGCTCAGATTGGTCCATAAATAAGGCAAAGCTGTTCAATAATTATTGGATTGTGAATTATAATTGCGAGTTTTAAATGAGAGACAGAGTGAGATGTGAGTCGAGCTGTGGATGAATGTGAGAGCTCCATGTTTAGACGGAGCTGCTGAGCTGACACCGCAACGCTCTGTTTAATATGACGCCTTTTGATCAGGGTGCACGTCTACATGTGTTTTATGTTCCCGCCCACACACAAGCTGACCTGCTCCGGATGTGATGCATTGATGTATAGATTTATGCGTGTTTGCATGAGGCCGCAGTTCCAAAACTAATGAATGAGCAGAATGAATGGCCGCTCTCATTCATTTGTGTGTGTTAGTTGTGATTACAATTTGCACTCGCTATTGATTGACCTGTAAACAATCGTCTGGTCTGACCAAGTAATCAATGTGATGGAGTGACAGTGTCTCTGCTGACAGACCGACTACTTTCTGAATGACTCACTCTCGGCCTGTTTAGGCCTCAGAACACAGAGATAACAGCACAGTTAATCAGCTGTGTTCCTGTTTGCCCCTCAGCAGACTTCTACGAGTGGATGGATGTTTGCAGCGCTGAAACCAGGTCTTGAAAGTGGAGAGATCCTGATGAAAGTAGACAGAATTAGATGATAGGAAAAGTCAAATGTAGTTACACTGTTTGTACTGGTTCTTGGTAAGAGTGGAAGTGGATTAGATGTGACTTATCCTACCTTTTAGTGATGATACCATACAGCTGTGGATTTGATCTAGACTGCAATGGCTCGATAACTTCTGGATCCATTGCTCTAGAATTTAGTACAGACATTCATGGTACCCAGAGGATGAATCCTGCAGTTTCCTACTTTAATTGATTCAACAGGCATTGAATGAATAACAAAGAAATGTGGTGACATTCTCCAACCTTTTCATAGCAACATTATGCAGTCATGAAGGCTATTGTGCAAGTAGCGATTAGTGCTAATTATAAATTATTAGCACGCTAGCATGTTAAATAAAGATGGGGAACAAGCTAACAATAATAACACTTGTTGATCTAACAGTTTTTAATCACAACATACAGGTTTATAGCATACAGATGCTGTATTTGGTGGTGAATCAGCGCTTGGAGCATGTTAGCATGTGGATGTTAGCATTTAGCTTAAAGCGCTGCTGCGTCATTATTGCAGCTCGCCAAGTCTTGCATCATTTTCATTAATATAAATTATTGCAATACCAAGAAAATTATACTTGATGCTTGACAAAAAGTCTATTTTGAAAGTCATTTTGATGTCTTAACCCTTAGAGCTAGAAAGATGCCCACTGCATTTAAAAACATGTTTCTTCTTTCCAAATTGCTCCAAAACTGTCAGTTGCAATGCAGCATAGCATACATCAAATAAAGCTGCACAACTTGACCTTTCCGACAATGCCAGTTTCTGGTCTGTGCGTTGTTTCCATGGCGTAGATACTAACATATGTGTGCAATGATATATTAAGACCGTATCACAACAAAGAGTGTAACTGGAACTTTGTAAATATGCATATTTGTACAGCAAACTGGCATAATCGCATTATGAAGGCAGATCAAACTTCCCCAAAGTGATGCTTTTACTAATTCCTTCATCATTTTCACAATCCGGCCGTGTCCCATCCATTTCAAAATGTAAGCCTACTGTATATATAAAAGAAAATAGAAATCTCCCAATACGAGTTGTTTTTATATTTATGCATCATTTCCAACATTGTGCTGACATCGCCTCCCACTCTATATGAAAAATAAAGCCAGAATAATGGATTTGCCTTTTTATGCAATGATCAAAGGCTATGGTCAAAGGGTCACCGGGGTGTAATTCAGCAGTGGCGATCCAAGACTCTAGGGGGCCCCTGGGCAAGGTGGCCCCTGAGGGCCTATTGTTATGGGGTTGGAGTTGGGGGCAAACAAGTGAGCGACTGCATATGAAAACTTCAGTGAATAAAATAATGACACGTATTTCCAGTAGGTTCAAAGCACATATTTTTCATAATTTCTGTCGTACATTCACAGTTTTTTCAATGAAGATGATGTTAAA
Organism: Acanthochromis polyacanthus; assembly: GCF_021347895.1. NCBI lineage: Eukaryota > Metazoa > Chordata > Actinopteri > Pomacentridae > Acanthochromis > Acanthochromis polyacanthus. The sequence goes on from NC_067121.1 coordinate 9,208,208, forward strand.
TGAATCAAAAATACAGTCTAGACATTGTTAATGTGGTAAATGACTATTCTAGCTGGAAACAGCTGATTTTTAATGGAATATCTCCATCGGGGTACAGAGGAACATTTCCAGCAACCATCACTCCTGTGTTCTAATGCTACATTGTGTTAGCTAATGGTGTTGAAAGGCTAATTGATGATTAGAAAAACCTTGTGCAGTTATGTTAGCACATGAATAAAAGTGTGAGTTTCCATAGAAAACATGAAATTGTCTGAGTGACCCCAAACATTTGAATGTTTGAATACTGTATGTGTCTCCTTGGACTCTAGTGACAGTTCTGGTGTGAGTGAGAGGGCGATATTTGGCTTTTTTTGCATTTTTTATATGAAAAGAGGACTTTCTGACACAGTTTGACAATAGGAAACTTACCATAGCTCACTCTTTGCTGTGTTGTTACTTTATGATTTTTTTTCATGGGAAAAGTAATGGCGAGAAAATCACCTGAAAATCTGTAGGGCTCATAGGGTTTTTATTTTTTCTATTCTTAATAAATATCATCTCCTCAGTTTTTCGAGTAAAATCATTGTTTCTTGAAAATGGGTTGTGAATTTATGCTTTCTTCACATATCTTCTGTTGAACACAGTGCCATTATTAATTATTTTCAGGCCGTGTCATTCATGAAGCTGTCTGGATTTGATATTTGACACAGTTTCTGAGTTGTTTGCTCTTTCCGAGAATCCCCTGTTTTAATCAGATTCTGTTCGGACCGTGGTGTCTAATGATTTACAGCGTTTTCCGTCCACCAGCTTCACCTCCACTTCTTATATCCACATGCAGAACGCCTCTAGACTGCAAAACAAGAAGTCTTTAAATGCATAGATTTCAAATCCTGATTCAATTAGCGAGTTTACTAAATTTCGTCATCTTTCAAAACAGCATAAATGAACAACAGTTGATTGAAAAACCAAATCTTCTCTATCTTCTCTGTCGGTGTGTTTCTAGTTCAGCAGACTGTTTCTCTCTTTAATCAGATGGAAACTTTCCAGCATCCTCGTGGAGTAATCTGTTTGTTCGAAGTAAATGTGCTGAAGAAATCTGCATTTGCGCGTTTTTATTTTTCAAGACAAATATAAACGACTCCAGATTAAATGACTTGTTAAGATGGATTTTTTTTTCTGCAGGGTGCTGGCTAGCTGGATCCAGAGCTCGTCTCGGGGAGGAGAACAAATCGGCTCCTTCATGGCCCAGTGAACCATCGACTCGGTAACCAGCGGAGTCTGTCAGATAGAAAAGATGCATGGTGCTTTAAACCATTGCAGGGTTCTCCTCTCCTCTCCTCTCCTCTCCTCTCCTCTCCTCTCCTCTCCTCTCCTCTCTCTCTTCCCCCCTCCTCTTTTTCCTTTCCTTTCCTTTCCATTCCTCGTGCTCGGGCTCAAAACCGCTGCTCCATGACACTGGACATTGCACGTAGAATAAAAATGAGGTGAGGCAGCTGGAAAATTGAACATGTTGTCAGGCTGCAGTGGCTGTTTTGGGTGATTTAGGAACTGCAGTCCGCACTCGATTAGGGTCATTTATTCTGGGTAATGTAAATACAGTGATAGTGGGGTTGGCCATGTGAAGAAGGAGTGTGTTTGCTGAGGTTATTGGTAATGGGAGTGTTGCTGTGTGGTATTTTTTACTCTTTTTTTTTTTAATGGTGTTGGATGGCTTTTTCGTGCAGCGTGTGGACCATGAGGATCATTGCCATGTAGCATTTTGAGATATAACCACACACATGTGGTAAATACTGCTCATATCTGCCAGTTTGGTGGATGACTTTGGTTAAAGTGCGCTGCAGATAAATGCGAACGAATCAAACTCTCCAGCTTGGTAATGCTGATGTTTGTTCAAGTGAAAAGTTAGTATGTTACACAAGAAATCGTACCATTTTCTACTCGGTACAGAAGATGCATAAAGTGCGCTTACACTGCCGTTCAAAAGTTTGGGGTTGCTTAGAAATGTCCTTATTTTTGAAAGAAAAGCAGCATATCATATCAAATGATATACGGGACAGCAAAATTGCTCTGAAAACCAACATACAGCATGTTTGCTAAGACATTAAAATGTCTAAGAGTAAAGGATCTTGTCTCTCTCTTCGTGTCTGTGGACAATTTGACACTCCGGTATTTAACTCATCTAATGGATACTTTTGAAGTGGACGTGTCTGTGAATGCATCACACAGTGGACAAGCAATGGAGATTGTTGTTTTTCTCACCAATTCAGATAACTTCTTATGATTTTCCTGTCAGATTTTTTATATATTAATTTATGATTTCAGATCCATTATTCCACATTGAGGGGTTATTGTTTTTGTGGATTTGCATAGAAACTACCGTTCAAAAGTTTGAGGTCACTTAGAAATGTCCATATTTTTGAAGGAAAGCAGTATTTTTCCATCCATCCATCCATTCTCTATACACCGCTTTATCCTCACAAGGGAAGGCAGGGGACACTCTGGACAGGTCGGCAGTATTTTTCAATGAAGATAACATTAAATGAATCCGAAATACAGTGTAGACATTGATAATGTGGTAAATGACTATTCTAGCTGGAAACAGCTGATTTTTAATGGAATATCTTCATAGGAGTGCAGAGGAACATTTCTAACCTAGCAATAGCCAGATTAATAATTGTGTAGTACTTGATAGTACTCCTGTCAGAACTCCCTTCTCACCCCCTGTCTGTCTTGCTGTCTCCCATCCGCTCCTCTGCCCTGTCTGTCCTGCCTGTCTCCCATCCGCTCCTCTGCCCTGTCTGTCTTGCTGTCTCCCATCCGCTCCTCTACCTTGTCTCTCCCCCTGCAACTCGGTGCCTGAGTGGAGTCTAGCTTCTCAGCTGACTCCACTCAGGCAATCAACCACCTCTACGGCTCCCGGACAGCTGACGATCATCTACCTGATTACACACCTCTGCAATAAGTACCAGCTCATCCTTCCACTCCCTGCCAGATTGTTGAAGAAGAACCACGCAGTTCAGTTTGCTCTCTAGCCTTTTACCAGATCTGTTTTGAGTTTCCTGCCTTGTTTTCTCACATTGTTTTCTCCTGCCTCCACACAGTCAGCTGTCCGGGATCCCCGCCATCCTCCTTCCCCTCCGGCTCTCCCCAGACCAGTCTTCACCGGTTTCCCCTGCCTGGACCCCCACTCCTGCCTGGACCCCCACTCCTGCTTGGACCCTTCTGTCCCTGCCTGGAACCCCTCCGCTCCTGAACCCTGGTTTTTCCCCACCGAGCCACCATTTCACCCACAACAATAAAACACTTTCACTCCAACCAGCCTTGGTAGTGTGGCTCTCTGCTCGGGTCCAACCAGCTCAGTTTTGTGACAACTCCACAATATCAATCTGGGACCGCTCCAAGTAAATCCATTCGGAGGAAAGAGGCACGGATTGGACAATGCAACAGTATGTCCCGCCTCTGACAGGTTTGTTTTAAGCCAATTGCGGGATCTTCACAACGAGCGGAGCCAATTGGTAGATTAAACTCTTATCAAAACCCGTAGGTAAAAAAGCACAAACGTCTTTACCATCCAGAAATGCGCAAAGCGCCTCTCGTTGTTCTTCCTTCAAAGAAGCGATAGGAGATTCAGCTAAAACTGACTTAATAGCAGCATCTACACGATCGTTGTCCTCCGTTGCCGTGTTTGTTTTGATCTACTGGCGCTTGGTGTTGTCGTCACACCTGGATATCCCACCCATTATCCCGCCCCACACACGAATACTGCTGCGTGATTGGCCCGAACCAACTTGGTGCTGTACGAAAAGTGAAGGCGGGAGCGGAGCAAGATGGTTTCTTGAGAGATTTGTGAACTCACAAATATCGCGAGAAATCAACTTGCTGGCAAGGTTAGAACATTTCCAGCAACCATCACTCCTGTGTTCTGATGCTACATTGTGTTAGCTAATGGTTTTGAAAGGCTCATTGATGATTAGAAAACCAGTGTGCACTTATGTTAGCACATGAATAAAAGTGTGAGTTTTCATGGAAAACATGAAATTGTCTAGGTGACCTCAAGCTCTTGAACGGTAACGTATTTTCACTTTTCTTATTCAAAATTCCTTGAATAAACAAACCCTGCAAAATAGGAGTGTGGAGGCAAAAGGTGCAAGAGAAATATCATCCCCTTCATCTTTGCCGCTCTTTTTATTTACTCCTGTCCTGCCACAGATGAGAACAACTATCAGCAGATTATCTTAATGCGATGGCAGGAATCCAAGCAGCTTAACTCACGTGCAATCTTTGATCGGTGCTTTGTGTCGTCGCCTCAGTTTAACGGCAGAAAACAAATGAGCATTCAAATACCAGCCGGCAGATAGAAGGAATCTCACACGGAAGGAAAGCTGTGTATTAACATGCTGCCTGTGTGTTTTGCACAGGTGTGTGATGTTGAGCTTGTTGTTGAAAAAGACGTCCATGAACTGACAATGGTTGAAATTCAAACACACTGTAGGACTCTGTTGACCCGGTACTTCAGTGTTCTTGTCAGACGTTTTGGTTTCTTCAAATGGAATCAATCAGTTAGTCAACTAGTGACTCATAAATCACCATGTTTTTGAGATATGTATAACAGCATCATACAAAAGATTGTGTAAAAGCTTGCAAGTTACATATAAATGATCAGTGAAGACTAAAAAACATGTAACATTGTAAAGGTCTTTTCAAAATATTCTTTACAAAAAAGAGTTTTTATCTTTACATTCTAGCATAAATCTGTTAAATCTGCATTTTCATCACATTGTTAATCTTCTGTTTACTACATTTCTCAAATTGAAAGAAAATAATGACTTTTTTTCATAGTCAGTTTCAGTTTTACCCAGGAATTACCATAAACTATTGACTACCATCAACTACACTGCTGGTCAAAAGTTTTAGAATGCCCCAATTTTTACATTTAAAAAAAAAAAAAAAAAAAAATTCAAGTAGTTCAGGTCCAATGAACAGTTTGCCAGAGGACAACTGAAGACTGGAAGAAGATTTTATGGGCTGATGAATCAAAATGTATGATCTTTGATTAAATAATGACCCAAATCATCAGTCCAAGCTATGTCAGAACTATCTGAGGAAAAGAGAACAAGATGGTGAGCTTGAAAACATGGAGTGGCAGCACAGTCTCCAGACTTAAACCCCGTGGAGCTGGTTTGGGATGAACTGGACAGAAGAGTGAAAGCAAAGAACGTACAAGAACCACACATTTATGGGAAGTTCTGCAACAGAGATGGGAAGAACTTTCTGAAGGATATTTGACTTCCAGTGTGGAAAGAATGCCACGAGTGTGTTCAGCCGTTATATCTGCCAAAGGTGGTATTTGCAGAGTCAGAAATTTAGAATACATTTTGATTTCTAACTTGATTTTTTTTATTTCATTTGTTTATTTGTTGTATGCTTTCATTTCAGAGTACAATGAGACATTAACATGCATAATTTCCAATAAAAAACTGGAAAAGTTGGGGTGTTCTAAAACTTTTGATCGGTACTGTTTACCAAAACAGATAAACTCGTGATTTCATTATGATCTCCGAAAAATCCTGTCTTCTGTGAACAAATTCAACCAAATAAACTCCATTAAAGTAGAAGTGATTTCTTCATCAAACCCCTAATCCTCTTCAGAAATATCTCCTCTGAAAGCTGCCCACTCATTGATAAAGAGAACTTCAACTTCAACATTTCTTTGCATTTTATAAGAGACTTTCTGAATTTATTTCCTGAATATATATATATATATATATATATATATATATACACACACACACACACACACACACACACACACACATATATGTTGTTAACCCGGGCCTCGACCGATCCGGTATGGAAGTCATACATTTGATTCGCATGTTTGATTTGGCCAAAGTTTTACGTCGGATGCCCTTCCTGACAAGACCCTCTGTATTTATTGGGCTTGGGACCAACACAATAAGACACTGGCTTGTGTCCCCTTGCGGCTACAATATATAAGTATATACAGATATGTGTGTGTGTGTGTGTGTGTATGTGTATGTGTATGTGTATGTGTATGTGTATGTGTATGTGTGTGTGTGTGTGTGTGTGTGTGTGTGTGTGTGTGTGTGTGTGTGTGTGTGTGTGCGTGTGTGTGTGCTGCTGCATGTATCTAGTTTTGCCCAGTTTCAACATAATTACTGTTAATATTTCTATCCTCTTTTGATTAATTCTGTGTATAAATCTGACTTTTGTAACAATGTTCATGAGATGGAAAAACTCAATTGAATTCAACTTTGTCACTGTGTACAAGTTGTGTTGTCATTCCTTGATATTGCATGTGACCAAAAAGAATTAAGCCTCCCCTCAGTGAAAATCAAGTTAACGGCTTCATAAATCTGCAAATTTCTGGTGAAGGAATCGGTGCAGAGTTACATTTAAGCCATTTTAAGACACTAAGGGATTATTTTGGTGAAAAAAAACTGAACATGTAACTTGGACACACTAAGATGAGCTTTTAGGGGTTTAATCAACAATCAGAGAGGGATAGTTGCATGACTTTAAACAACTCCAATTAAGCAGTAAATACGAGCAGAGGCATCTTGTCCTGAGTGTGTGGTGTGTTGTAACAGTCTTCTGGTGTATAAATGTCAAACTTTAAAGGAAGCTAAGTAACCTCTGCATAGCAGAAGTGAACATTCTGCTGGAACGAGTAATAAAATAACAGCCGGTGGCCTCGACGTTTCTCTCTCACTAATTAACAGCTCAGGTCCTCAGAAGTCAACCGAAGTGACCTCGCTGCTCTCTGACCTCTGATAGCCGCTACGCTGTAATTGCTGTGTCGGCGTCTCGGGCCGGTCACAGCATGTTTGAAAAGGACGGCCATAAAGCCTCATAAACACACAAACACAGCTTTATCTCAGTTTCTCTCTGGGTTTCTGTTTGCAAACTAGACATAAAGACACAAAGATCTCACTGCATATCTTGTATAGAGTATCTTTAATGTGGTATTAGATGGCATTACATTGACTTGCATTCATTTCTTGAAAAGTTAACAGTTGCCTAAAGCTACATCCTGAGATCTAACACAAATTTCCATCCATTGCATCCAAGGTGGAGTTGGAGATGATTTTTCTTGCTATTATTTGATCTAGCTTACACTGTTACTAGCTTACAAGTTCCTAAATTTTTACAGTGAAAGACTTAACATGACAGTAAAATTCTGTAAACTCTAAAACAGTTTGATTCAGTTCATATAACAGGGTGTGGGATGTATTTACTGCATGATCAGACTTTCCTTTCATTGAAAGGCGCCATTTTCCTCAGTTAACCTTTGGGTATACATTGATGTTTCCATGCAATAGGTTGTTTTCACTTGACGTCACTTCCGTGCTGGGCAGCGGGTGTGAAATACAAACAGAGGGCAACAAGTGAAGTAGTAAGCAAGTCTGTAACCAAGATGCCGATGCTTTGCGTCATTTACGGCTGCTCAAATCGTTCCAACTCGGAAAGAAGCAAGAGTTTTTACCGAGTACCCAAGGTAGTCATTCATAAAGGGGAAAGTTGTAAGAAGCTCACCGAAAAATGCCGGAAAAAATGGCTACTAAATCTTTGCCTGCGATCTGGAGGAGCAGAGTCAGATAATGCCCGTGTGTGCAGTGACCATTTTGTCCAAGGTAACTTGTTTATTCGCTTATAGTTATCATGTACTTTCCTATGTAGCATTAACGTTTGTTTTTTCGTTGCTTTGTTTAAGTTACGTCAGACACACTGTGCTTAATAGCTGTTGCTAACTGCTGATGCTTACATATGCTAAACATGAAATAGTCATAAATAATAAAATAAACACTCACCCTGGCGAAAACCAAACGAAGGTCGTTGTTCAGTAGTTTTGAGCCCAGGTTGTGCACCCATCCACTAACAAAATAGTTGTAAGACTCCATACTTTTGTACGCTTTCATCTGCTGTTTTGTGTCGAAGGACGTTTGGAACACTAAGTAATTTGCGATGTCATCTGCCTCAACAGCAGGCAAATATCTTAAATCTGTCGAAAAAATCCGTCTTCTTGAGAAGGTAGGGATCACATCCGGCATATCTTGTGACTTTTTGCAGGTACCTTTCTTTTGCAATTCCATTTAAAGAGCTACAATAGACACTTTCCTCTATCTCTTCCATTGCTGTAGTTTACGTCTTGCCCTCCGTCTGAATCTCGCGTGGTGTCAGAATCACGTGACTGAAAACAAGCTATTGCTGAATAAATGTTAATGACTCTATAGTCATGTTTATTTTGTTACAAAGTACACCAATGAAACTATGATCATTTTTTGTACAAATGGGATCTTGCTTTCAAACTTTTGTCTGTAGTACATATATATATATATATATATATATATATAAAAATTCTAGCTTTAATCTATTATATATATTTAGAATATAGATAATTTCTATTGTTCTATTAGCTTTATTTTTGTTGTATTATTTTTGTAAAGCAGGTTGTGATTTTGAGAGAGAGAGAAAGATACGGAATCAAATTTATATCCACACAACTCAAGTAACACAAGTCTACACACACACGCACACACACACACACATTCGATCTCTCCCTGACTGTGATGCTGCCTCCCGCTAACAGCTCTGGGTCACTGATCACACTCCGTTTGACCTTTAGGCCCCGACACTCTCACTCTCTCATTTGCTTCCATTTGCTGCGTTCATTCACTCTGATCCGCACGAGTCCCGGTTTAATTTAATTGCTAATTTTTTGTGATGAAAGCTGAGCAAACTACGAGGAGAAGAAAGCTGACAAATCTTGTGCTGAAATGAAATCGGAGGCGTTATTTGCAGTTACTCTCACGTGAAATGCGTATTTAAATATCTTCTTGGAATTTTTGAAAACCGTTTCAGTTTGAATATTTGGATGAAACGGTGCAGAAATGTGAATATTAATGTCACTTCTCAGCAGCAGCTAAGACTAGTTGGTGGAAATCCCGAGATAAAAGTCATTTTTGCCGATTATTACTATTACTATTTGTTCTTTTTCTCATTTTTTGGGGAGAAAGTACGCGTTACTGAATTGTTTAGTTTAGTGCAACAGTCCAATCTGCTTCTTTAGGATTGGTTTAGTCAGATTTAGCTGATGCTGCTCACATTGCAACATTAGCAATATATGTCAGAAATTCAGATTCAGATATTGTTAAATTCTGGTTGATGCACAGAAACACATGACACCACCTCCAGCTACTGATTCAGACCTTATCAGCCGTTATCACCATCCATCACTCCTATACATACAGGCGAACAGGAAGCTCCTTTCATATTGTAGAAGACCAGAAGGCTGTTTTTCATCTGTTCTGATCATTAATAAACAGAAAATATCTGATAAAGCAGGCAATGTCTTGGGGTCATGTCAATACGTAACATCACCAATGGGAGTCATCACCCTGGAAACGTACAAAATGGTCAAACCACACCGTGATCTTCTGTGATGATAACATCCATTTCATGGACTGATAACATCTAAAACTGCTGATTCAAGCCTCTGAGAGAAGCAGAACAAACAATCTGTTATGTGAAATGAGCAAAAGTGATTATATTGGAGCAGAAAACTGGTTTTGAGAGGGATACCAGGGGTACGAAGGGCTGCAGGGGATGCTGCCTGTGTGTTTTGCACAGCTTGTTGTTAAAAAAGACCTCCATGAACCGACCGCAGTTGAACTCCGTTGATGCAATATTTCAGTGTTCATGTCTGACATTTTGGTTTCTTCTTAAAGAGTCGATCAATTAGTGAACTAGTAGCTTGTAAATCACCATATTTGCAAGATAAACAGAACAGCACCATAAAATACAATCTGTAGAAGTTTGCAAGTTAAATACAGATTTCGGGGTCTTTAACTGAAGCAAAGTCAGGTAAAAATAACTAAAAATAACTGAAGTGAGTTCTCTGTGAGCTTTCTTCTCAGAAATGAGAAGCATCAATGCATTGCCAAGAATGCTTTGAGTGTTATTCCTGTCAAAAAGAAATATTCACACCACAGCAATGCTATCCTTTATTGCATCTTTTCAGTATTTTGTATGGAAAAACTTAGTATTCACTGCACTGAACTGTGTAAGGTGTCCATTTTTTTGCCTACTGATGTAACACAACGCTGCGAATTGCCCCATCTTCCGTCTCTCACACGCAGACAGAGATGTTGGACAGTGTTTCTTTGTTGACAAGCAGCTCTTCATATCACTTGACAAAGTATCAGCGAGACTGGAAGTGTCAGATTTTGGCACTTGCACTTAAGCCTTCCCGCGTAGCCGCTCAGTGCCAAGCCAGGGCTTATGGGCTAAATCGATGATGACTTGCGCCAAGAGGGAGAGAAGGAAAGGAGGTAACAGCTGCCCCTAAAAATAAGGGAGGCAAACATCATTCTGTGGCAGAAATGTATGAAGTGGTCTCAGCTTCAGTCAAAAAAAAACTTGCTTTGGATGCTGAAAGAGGATCAAATCTGTGTCTGGGAGAAGTTATCATCAAATGTCTGAAGAAGTTGGATTGTAAAATAAGACATTTTTCATGCAAGAAGAATACAAAAAGCAGAACTGTCAAGCAACAGTCAGAGATTCTAACTCAGTTTACGAATGGATTTAGAGCCAAACACTGTAAATACACTTTTATGCTGTTAAGCAGTGATTCAGTGTGTTTGTGCTTCTTGTTTAATGTGTGACTCAAAATGCATTCTGCACACGTTTAACCATCACCAGTCAGATGAAAGCATCGAGCTTTTGTCAGCAAATGAAATCTGCAAGAAAATGAAATGATCCCACTGCAAAAAGAAGCACTAAAAAGACCGTTGGTTTTAACAACATAACCCTCAGATGCATGAATATTTGAACCCTACACTCTTCCATAAGAGAGTCAAAAATGAGAATCAGTGTGTTTTTATGGCATTTTTGTCATTTTAGTTAAGAATAATAATTTTATATTATTGTTTTTATTATATTTTTGTCCACACAAGAACAATTTCATATTGTAAATGTGTTTATTTTTCACTTTATAACAAATTTTGAACATTTTGATAATTGAAAAAGAAGAATATTACACAGAACAGCAATAGAAGAATGCCAACATCCATTTGCATCACCTCTTGTATGATATTATCAGTGATAAAGAGCGTGGGGTAGAACTGCAAATATTACAGTTTCTTTAAAAGTATAAAAGATAACTTAAAAATGTTAATGAAATTATTTCAGTAACATGGTTTTTGAGGAATAGTTGAAATATGAAATGCTAACAACTTTTCATTACAAAGACATTGCAAGAAAACAACCTCACCGGGTCATTTTTAACCCACTTATGCATCTAAGGGTTAGGAAAGCCCGAAAAAATGATAAAATACAAAGTTCTAATTTAAAATCTTTTGTATTTTTTCTTATTTATGGCGTCATCTTTTCCTGCAGCTTTGTGGTGAAACACTGGAGGGACTCAGATTCAGACAAACTGTTGCTTGATCCGATCACTTCTGACTCACTGCTGTTTGTGCTGCTGAATGGAAACCTTGTGTTTGTGACTCGGTGGGCCGACTGAGTAATAGAGCTCAAATCCCAATGACAGGCAGAAAAGGTACGACTTTCAGCTGTCTCTGACTCAGATGTGACTCCGCATCTAATGTCACGGCTCTTAAGATAAGGGACAAGCTGATGAAAATCACATTTTGACAAGAGCCTCGAAAATGTCTGATTTGTTCTGCGTTGGGAAATATCGAGTTCTGAACTTGTTCTAAGTTTCGCTGCACAGAGAAGAGAGTCGAAGTTTTGGAGTTTGAGCCTTCGGAGCTCCGTATAAAATAGATTTTCAGCCAAGCTGACAGGTCAAACCCTGGTGTACAAATCATTCTAATAATTACCACATGCCACTGCCAGCCTGCTGCGTTTTAGAGACACACTGCTGCTCAGTAAACCCGTTGAAAATCTTCTTTATCTCCTCTCGTTTTTTTTTATCTCTGTAGTGTTTAGTACTGGGAAATAACATTTCAGTGAGTGTTTGACCTCGTTAGCTATAACTCTTTAAACTAAAAGGCCTTGTTTGCTTCAACTTTGCAGCTGAGAAGATTCTTAAATTTTATAGTTTTTCTCCCTGAGTTCATAAATAATAGTAATCTCCAGTTATTACATTTATAACTTTAGTTACAGTGAAACAGCTTCTCAATAAAATTTATAAAACCACAGTTGAACTCAGGTATTATCATTGCTTTATACTGTCAATGTCATGTTTTAAAGATGGAGTTTGTCGTTTTGGGGAAAAACATGGTATTTAACTTAGTTCTTTCTACATAAATGAAACGACAAATACAATAGAAGACTGTCATTTTTAGTATTAATCCTATGTAATATAGTACGTAGTACTGCAATAAGGCCGAGGTAATTTGTAGTCTTGCAAATCAAACTTAAAGACATTGGTATATATCTGCTGTTGTTGTTGTTGTTTCAGGCACATATTCACTACATAAAACAACAATGAGCATGCCTGCACTGAGATTGGACGTTGTTTGTTTCCCGAACAGTGACCACACAGATACACATAAACTGGAGGTTTTCCAAAAATCTTCACTTTTGAAGGCGTTTAAACGAAAATCTCTGAGTGACCTAAAATGCTGTGCCTGTGTTTCATAAATTATCTGTATAATTGTACTTTTAAAAATGCCTGAACGGTATTGAAATGTTGAGGTTTAAGTAAGAACACAATGAGTATTACGAAAAGAAAGTTGGTCATTAATTTTTTTCTGTGGAGTTCCACAGGGTTTACTCCTGGGTCCCCAACTTTTCAATTTTAAGTAAATGACCTTTAAACCTTGACCTTTCTAAAAACCTTTTTTTTTATCCTAAATATTTTATATATTGTAAGCTTTCCATAACTTTTACCTTTGTTTTTACATAAAACTTTTACCGCTACCCCATTGGCAAAAACAGATAGATACTGTACATTAAGCATTTCTGTTGTGTTTTGTTGATAAAATATTGATTTAATCTACTGTTGAACTAGTTTTCAATATGTACATTTATCATCGGGATGGGTGATTTCTGTGAACTGTGCAGTAAATGTCTTGTTTTGGGGGAAACTTTTTAAATTTGGCAACTTGTGGTTTCACAAGAATATTAGTGATCAAAAGTTTTATTTCCAACACACTAAAATGCTATTGGCCAAGCCCGCAACATAAGTTAAAATTCAGAAATGAGCTTTCCCCTTCTTTATTTACAGCTGGACCACTGTTACAGCCTCATTTTTCAAATCGCCTCCTTGGTAATGACAGTAATTATCACAATCCGAGTCCTCAAAACAAGGCGTTTTTGGCCGGCGTCGTCCATTTCACTCCCCCATCCAGAGTCTCATCATTAAGTCCTTTGGGAGGTGTAAGTGGCAAGACCACTGCAGAGCCAGACTCCACAAGTAAGAGAGAGAGAGAGAGTGTGTGTGTGTGTGTGTGTGTGTGTGTGTGTGTGTGTGTGTGTGTGTGTGTGTGTGTGTGTGTGTGTGTGTGTGTGTGTGTGTGAGAGAGAGAGAGAGAGAGAGAGAGAGAGAGAGAGAGAGAGAGAGAGAGAGAGAGAGAGAGAGAGAGCACAAAAGCTTGGTGCTGGTCCCACAGTGTGAACCAAGAGGCAGCGTGGCTCAGTGCCAGGCAGTGAGATCTTATCATTGGTGTCATGACCTCGTGCTGTGTTGAAATATCTTTTTCGAATGTGGGTATTTCGGGTGTGTGTGTGTAGCTGTACATCATGTGTACATGTTAAAACACCAGGCTGATAAATGCTATGTGTGTTTTGAAAAGGGCAGCTTTTGAGCAACCTGCGAGGGAGAGTGTTAAGAGGAGCTTAGAGGTGCTTGCATGCATAGCTACTTAAGCACATTAATGTATGTTTGTGTGATGACATGATGTTTTATATGTGATCGCATTCACACGTGATGCTTACGCCTAGCAATGCATAGATTGTTATCACAGCTACTGTGTATTTTTAAGATATAAAAAGAAACGTAAGTACATGTACATTACATTTAGTAAGTTGCCAGATGTTTGACAAGTCAAAGAGCTGTGAAAGACTGAAAATTTAAACACTTATGAGTCAGTTTGTCTTTTGAGAATATTATCTTACTACAAGCATGAGCATTAACATTTTAATTTCACTGACTTAAGCTTAGCTTTGCACGTTTTAAACATTTGTTTTTGAGTTTACCGAACGCAAACATAGAAATTTGAATTTTGCTAACTGTACAACATTTGCTGGCTAACCAGATCACTGCTGTTTGATTATGTGTGTTAGGTTAGGTTTCACTGTGGTCATACCTTCTCTGAAACGCAACAGCTTGATGTTTGGCTGATTTATTGAAACAAGAGCAGCCTGCAGACGAGAAGCTAAATCAAACAGAAGATGAGACTCAGACAATGGAGGCAGAGTGACAACAGAACATCCAAAAAGACAGTTAACTTCAAGAAACTAGAGGTGTTCCTGCTGTCACTGATCTGCTTCTGACCTAGAAGGAAAATATTTGCTGCAAAAAGTGGAACCCATTGATGCCACACCTGTAAAGTCTCCATGACTACGTGGACGAAAACAATCTCAGCTGTTCAACTAGAAGATCTGCATCCTTGATAAACTCTGTGGTCCTGTATGAAGGTACTTCAAAAAGTTCCCTGCCTCACCAAAAAAATGTGACAGGAGAAAGGCTGTTCTTGCATTATGCTCCAACAAAGTCTCCTTTAACTTCAAGACACTTGTTCCAGCAATGAAAGTCACATCTTGACCCTCCAGATACTTGTCAATGTCATGCATGACCTCATCACCACTCTGAAACAGATGAAGATAGAAACAGATCAGATGACGCAGGTTGACTGATTTATTTGCTTCAAATGTTTTCGTTTTTGTGGACATTGATATAAGGTTTCAAACTTTACAGTTATGCCCCAAAATGGGAGCTACGCCCTTGTTTCTGGGTGAAGTCAGGAACTTTTCAAAGCCCCCTTGTAGATGGCATTTCATCTCCTCTATGTCAACAGAAAAGACCAAGAAAGAACAGCCATCAACAAAAATGGCTGTTCCAGTTGGTCTGTTTCTGTACGTATTTTGAATCAACCTCAAAAACAAGCGTGATTTACATTAAAATTTGCATCCTTTAGAAATCTGCAGGTGAGCTCAGGCTAATTTTTCTGCTTTAAGCTGTTTTGTGCAGCTCTTTATTTCCCTGAATCTCTACAACCGACATGAAGAGTGCAAAGTTAGCACAGCGACGTTAATGGGAAACACGTCAGGTTGGAATAAAGCAGAATCCTCCTTTAATGCATAACAATAGGATGTGTGATTTTACACCTGAACACAGCAATGACAGCATTGTGTGTGCAGCAGAAGCCCAGCGTTAGCCAGCATGTAGCTGCTGCTCTCAGCCCACCACAGCAGGCTAATGGATCACTGTCAGCGTCTCCTGTAATTACTGAGATATGACTGTGTCATTATCGAAATACCACCCCTCCTCCATCATTCCACCACCGTGTGTGTGTGGGCGTGCAGGCTTCTGCCCGCGCACACACATTAAACTGTAAATGTGTGTGTGTGCACAGGTTCTGCGCCAGGCAGCAGAACATACGGTTGTTATTGTGAATACATTCAAGCCTTTGTAAGAGTGTGCAGAGCTGAGCTAGCATCTGTTCCACCAGCTTCTGCAGCTCAACAGGTTTTCTCATAGAAGATTAGTTCCATCAGTTTCTGAAAGGCTGAAGCATTACTGGACTTTTTGGTCCACATTAGAAGATAAATGTAGGCTACTGACTTCTTTTGCACTGTCAGTATTGAGAAAGCTGCTTTGAAAGTAAAGCAAGTGAAGCTGCAAGCTATATAGAAAGCAGAAGAATGTTTTCATTGACAGGAAGTTACCATGAAAGCTACTCAAAAGAAACAGCTCATCACAATGAAGCTAGTTTAGAAAACCAGCAATCTCCATCCTGTTGATGAGCGAATCACATGCATCCTTCAGCAGAAGTCGAATCCAGCACCTTCTGGAGGTGAGGAATTGGTGGTTGAATAATAGACTGCAGGATGCAACTCTGTCTAATGAACTTTTATTTATCAGACCAAAAATTAAACACCTTAAAATTTAGTGTAAATTTAGCAACAGTATTCTCATTAAGTCACTGCTCTCAAACAATGCTTTGTGAATTGTTGTGCAAAAATGTTTTGTTTAATTCATTTTTACAGTAGACTGCTGTTAATAATTCTTGTTTTTGGCTGCAAAAATTGTTACAGTATTTAACTACATTTTGGAAAATGGTACACTGTTGTTAGAAGTTTCTTGTCATTTTACAGTGATTTATTAAAGCGCAACTGATTTTATATCTCTTTGTAAAATGCTTTGTAATTTTTCTCTTCTTGTATTTTTATCTCACTGTAGGTTTTTATCTTCAGATATTTCCTCACACCGTTATGCACCTTTTGTACTCATGACTCATTCAGGAGAGTTTGAAATCCAACCAAACCTTGGAAACGCTCCAACTGACGGTCACCTACCTTCGTTCCACAGAAAATGCAAAACAAGCAGCCTGAATAACATATAAGGATTTAAAAAATGTCGAGGAAATGATACAATTCAGCAATGGATGACAACACTGTGGATTTCATGGTCTATATGACAGATTAAGCTACACAGAAAACGTCACAAATCATGTTAAAATATCATTAGATTGACACTTAAGTCTGCTTTTAATAATGCATTGAACACAGCACGCCGTCCATGCTTCACTCCCTCGTCCTCTCACACTCACCTACATGCTAAACTCAACCTCAGTGCAAACACACTCCCTATAATTAATGGACATGAACTGGCATTACAGTGATTTATTGGGCTGTTGGCCTTTTATTAAATCCTGATTAATGGCTTGTGAATTCTTGGAGTTAAAACCGGAGAAAATCAAGATGTTAAACTTGCCCAAAAATATCAACCGCAGGAGGCATCGACGCAAAAGACAACAGTTGTGATCAGTCAAAAAGCTCAAATCTGTCGTCGAAACCCAAACACGAGTTGTGCTCTCTGGTTACAGCGTGCGTCACTATCGTGTCCTTTTGCCACTGATGCTATTTCAGTCGACGTTCTGAGTGCTGCCAACGGGTTCTGTTTTTTTTTTTTTTAAATTGTCTGCACTCTGATCGCAGCAGATAATCTGAAGAACCCCAGAAACCTAGAATCACATCTGAACACACAGACTGGAAACGTTTTAAAGTCTGCTGGGATCTTTTGGATTAAAACGCAAACTGTTTCTGAGAACGGAGTCGTGTATCTCCCCGCTCCCTGCCAAAAGCCACTCAGCTGCTCATTTGCTGATCTCTTACTCTGTTTTTATGTCACTCAATCACTCTTTCCACTCACTCCGGCTCCCTCTCCATCGTCCTCTCTGTTTAGGCTCTCACATGTTTCTCTTTTCCTTCTAGAGAGATCTTTGTCCTCCCTGCGATCGTGTTTGATGCACGTAGCTCCATACCAGCTAGGTGCACAGCCTGTTCTGTATGCTGCACTTTCAGTCTTTAAATTTAGCAGAGAGTGAACTGATTGCACCGGTGACTCTTTGTGCATGTAAGACTTTCGGCGAGTTTCTTCTGCCAACTGTCTGGAATTCCAGCGGTATTAACTTTTATAGACCAGCTGCCGGCCTGTCGGTTAGCGTCTGCTCCTGCTGCTATTGTTGCTGTACTGAAAGATGGACTTGGTTTTGCATGAACACCAGTGTCTCTGTACATTGAAATGCTAAAGTTCAACTAAAACACCCATTTTTCCAACTGAATTCTCATTGATGGTTGAAGCTACTTCTATTTTTTTAGGGTTTTGTGCAGGAATATAAATGCTATTGAAGCTAAATGCTTAATTGATGATGCTTTTCTGTAGCTACAGTGCTAGATATGCACAGTTGTTTCATTAAATAAGTTGAAAAATGTGTGACACAGACAGCAAATACTATTTAGAAACCTTTGCCGCACAGGAAAGTATCATTTTCATGTATTGTTGACCACAAAGTTTTTTTCATATTTTTTTTCTCCATTGCAAACCCAATCACAGACACAAATCAGGTACTAATTAGGGTGAGCTTTAGTTCTTCTTTTGACGTTAGCACAAAACAAATTGTTTTTTTTAGAAGTTTAAACTGCCTTAGCACATTTTTCTGTAAAATACTGGCAATTTTTTAAAAATATTTTTACAGTGTTGTGTTGTCATTAGAACTTAAACAGTCCTGTATTGCCGTATCCTTCTCTAGTTTCTGTAGCTGCAGTGCTAGAAATTCACAATTGTGTCATTAAATGAGATGGAAGATATACGACACAGACAGTAAATCATATTAAAATCTTTTCTGCTCTGTAAAGTATCACTTTTATGTATTGTTGACCTCAAAGTTGTTCAACATAAACACAAAACCGTATTTGTTCCCATTTCAAACCCAGTCACAGGCTCAGATCAGTCACAGGCTCAGATCAGGTAATAATCAGTGTGAGCTTTAGTTTTTCGTTAACATTAGCGCAAAAACAAATTTTTTCTTTTTCAGAATTTGAAACTGCTTTAGCAAGTTTTTTTTCGTAAAGTTGCAGGAAGATATTGGCAATTTTTACATCATGTTGTCATTTAAAGCTGCACACAGATCATATTTAAAGTCATTTTACCAACTGTAACGTGTCATTTTTATTCATTGGTGGTCTCAAAGTTTGGCTGCACAAACACATGGTTGTCAACATTAAAACAAAATCATGTTTTTTTTACCATTGCAAACCCGCCCCACAGCCTTAAATCAGGTAATAATCAGGGTGAGCTTTAGTTCTTTCTTAACATTAGTGCAAAAACAAATATATTTCTAATAAATTTTAAACTACCGTAGCCCATTTTTCTGTGAACAATACTGACATTTTTTTAAAATATTTTTACAGAGTTGCTCTTGACATTCAGACTCAAACAGTACAGTACTGCTGTATTCTTCTCCATTTTGTGTAGCTACAGTGCTAGAAATGCACATCTGTACCTCAGTCTGTATACAATCTGCTTTAAAACACCTCTTATATTACTTTTTTCCTTTTAAAGAGATTAAACTGCAGCTCATCAGTGAGGATGACAGTGATGGAAACTGGCTCTTGTTTGCCAAAAAGCATAATGAGAGTTTTTGTTAAAGCACGCAGCTATAATGAATGATGCTGCTTTAGCACAGCGCGGTGAGCCATTAGCAGCTCTTATAAGTGTCTGATAATCACATTTTTATCTTTATTTAGCCAGGGAAGGTGTGCTGAACAAGCAGGCTCTCATTAATTACAGGCAGCTACACCTGAGACACAGTGTTCTGCTGTTTACTCCAGCAGGACCACAGAGGGAATTTTTAGAAATGCAAAAGGTCATGCGCTGAAAATTCCTCGTTTTTATTATTCTTCGCTGTGTAGTTTTGTGTTCTGTAAATGCCATCTTCCTGTGTTATGTGTAATTTGAGTGAATATTACCGACTGTAAACTGTTTCTCGGACTTTTAAGAGTCGCAGGAACTGAGGGCAGGTTCCTGGTGGTATTTATGGCCTCCAGGAGAGCAGATGTTCCAGCCTCTTTTACAGCGTTTAAAGAAAAATCCAATTTTTGTTATTTATTTATTTATTTATTTTTAAAATTTGTTCATGATTTATGTTCATTCAAATGCATTATAGAAATTATAAAAATGATGTACCATGAACACAAAGGAACAGCAGGAAGATAAATCTTGTAAACGCTGTCCCCTGTGTTTCATTACAAAAAAAACCCAAATAACAATAACAATAAGCAACCTTTCAAACCCAACTCCTCACCAGGTCAACACATGCTAAGTTCCATCTGCAGATTCCCTCTCAGACTAAAAACTGCCTCTTCACTGAACAGCTTTAAACTTATATATACTTATGACTACCAATAGCTGTGAATAAATGTTACTTTTTTTCCTTTTTATTAGCCTTATTTGACAGGTAAGTAGAGAGACAGAAGGAAAAGTAAGGAGAAAACCTACAGCAGAAAGCCGTGAGCTGGACCATGGACGAGCCTGTGAGGCTGAGGTCAGGGAGTAAAACCCATAAGTTTTTCAGATACGAATCTCACTCATGGCAGAAGTGTAGCAAAAGTCACGTGAAAATAAAACAGCCAATTGTGAAACCGAACGACTTGTAACTGGTGAGTTGTCTGCATTTTCTGCTGATGTGTCGTGGGATACGTAAATTTTTCAACTACGAATGCCTTTGTACGCATTGACAACTCCTTTTACGCATGGACAAATCTTATTACATGTACAAATTTAAAATTTTCAGACAACTTTTGAAGATTCCGGTTCACATTGACAAATATCAGTTCACATAGACAAATTCTTTTACACATTGACAAATCTCACTTCGGACACATGGATTGAAATACAGACAGACAACTCTCAATTCGCATTGACAAATGGTTTTGCTACAATAATACCCCCATATTCCTGTCAGTGTAGCTGGGGGAGGTATCTAGCGCTCACACGGTCACGACAGCTCTCGGTGACAGGTCGCAGGGGTAGCGCGCAGAAAGGCGAGATAGGAGAAAAGCTAATACAGAACAATTGATTTCACGGGTTTCTCTGTCATTAAGAATGCTAAAACCTTTTGTCATAGGGTGGATGGACAAGAATGTTGAAATTTTTATTTTACAGGGACGCTTCTGCTCCAGATCAGATAAAATACTTTTTGACAGTTAGGACCCGGGAGGGAGGGGGAGGGGGCGCATCTGCACCGAATAGATAAGCCGCTGAGGGTTAGGGAGACACTTTAGACCTGACTTTGGCCTCCGAGGGGGAGGGTTTTCCAGGAAAAACACATTCTAAAATACCACAACTGCCGGTAAAAGACCGCGTGGTAAGGTGGGACTTCCGGTAGAAAAAGGGGCGGGGCCACCTGTCAAAGTTGTGACGTGGCAGCTTCTGATTGGAAGCTGTCAGTTTTGACGAAAGGTGGTTTATATTACTCTCTTTTGTGCTCTAAAGCCATATTGATTTTCACTAATTAGTTTATGTTTCTCTAAAAATAATGTTAGTTTTTGAGTGAACCATTTTTGTTAACGGAAAATGATCAATTATCTGCTCTGAAGAAAAATACAAGCACAGCATGTTACATTTGATTAAACTCTGTCTATTCTTGTTTTTGATGCGAGTATTTGTTGTTCAAACAGTGGAATTGGATGTCATGAAGCAATCAAATAGGAATATATTGGGAAGACTGGCTGTGATCAGAAACCACAAGTCAATGAGTCAAAGACACGAAGGTTTAACAAGTTATTGATGCACTTCCTGAAGGAAGTTAGTGGACATTCTGGGAGAGATGATCACGTTCCATCCAGAGCTGTCTGAAAATATTTCTTAGAAGATGAGGATTGTGGACGTTCAACTGCCTGGCTGAGGCCATAACTGACATGGAGCATCCACCATGGACACTATCTGATCATTATCCTGTAACCCTTAGATGCATAAGTGGGTCAAAAATGACCCGGTGAGGTCGTTTTCTTGCATTATCTTTGTTATGAAAAGTTGTTTTTATATAATTTTCCAGCTATTCCTCAAAAAAACATGTTTTTGATATCATCCCATTTAAATTTTTAAGGTACCTTTTATACTTTCAAAGAAAATGGAATATTGTATTACCCCAGCTCTTTATCACTGATAATATCATACAATAAGTGGTAAAGTATATAAACTTAGAAGGATGAACAGCAGCAGCAACTGGAGGAAAAGAGCACAATGATGTCGACAGAATGGATGTTGGCATTCTTCTATTGCTGTTCTGTGTTATATTCTTCTTTTTCAGTTATAAAATGTTCAAAATCTGTTATAAAGTGAAAAATAAACACACTTCAAACATGAAATCATTCTTGAGTGAACCAAAATATAATAAAAACAATAATACAAAATTATTATTCCAAACTAAAATGACAAAAATGGCATAAAAACACATTGATTCTTATTTTTGACTCACTTATGGAAGAGTGTAGGGTCCAGTTATTCACACATCCAAACCTGAGGAGGCTGTAGTTTAACTCAGTGGTCGAGATTTTGTCTTTAGTTGAACAGTTTACACCATTTCTCTGCACAATTAGCTGAATTTAACCTCTTTTTCTTTTTCTCCAAGCCAGAAAATACAATTTGCACACTACTTTTAGAATTTTGTTTGGTTGTCTGAGCTGCCATTTGCATCAAAATCACCACAAAAGATCAAAACATTCCACCTGAATTCATCCAAACCGAACAGAATTCAATTCTGTTAGAAAATAAGGTGTATTTTGGGGCAACCAGTTGCTCTTTTAGTAGGAATTTTGGCTTGTTCACATGTAAAACAGCATGCAACAGGTTCAGACATGCTCTCAGGTGGTTGGTGAAAGGCATTCTGGGAAACGTAGGAATATTCACACAATAACTCCTGTAATGCACTTAACATTGATCTGACAGCTCAAAGCATCTGACAATAAATGTTTTATATTGTTATCCACTGACATACATCTGTACAGATATACAAAACCATTCAATATAATTTATTAATGAAATAAATATGTTTGCAGAGCGTTTTGCGTCCATATTCAGCTCTTGTTACAATAATATGAGATGACTGTTCATCAATATGACAAAACATCTAATTCATCCTTTAATACATGCACATATGTTACACTTTTCAGTATTTATAAAGCACAATTATTGTAAGTTAACAATTCAAGTTTTATTTTCAGTGAATGAATCCACTAAACAAACAAATTTATGTTTTCACATTTTATATCATAAAAAACCAAACCCGGTACATCTGTGTAAATTATCGACGTTTGCATGATCAGAACAACACGTGATCATATCTGGTCAGTGGCACAAACTACCAGATTTAGGTCACAGAAGACAAAACGAACAAATGTCCGCTGAGTGCTTTTCTTGGTGACTCTGATGTGCTGTGGCTGCTCATGTGGTCACTGTCCACACCTCCTATCAAACCCACATGCCAGCCTGAGTGTGCCTCCGCGTTTCTCTTTTTTCTTTTTTCGTTTTTCTCCCCTCTCTCTCTCTCTCTCCTCTCCAGTTCCAGCCCTGCATGCACGCGTCGGGAGCGCACAGAGGGCGCACCGGTGTCAGTTTGCTCCAGCCCTCTTTGTAGCGCGGTCCGTCGCTGCTGGTTTGCGCGCAGCGGCGTCTCGGAGCAGGAATTTTTGGGGAGTGGAAATTCCGCTGTTACTTTAAACTGACTCGCCTCGTATTCCTGACATTTCTGCTGTGGCGGTCAGTCAGACGGCGCGGAGACAGAAAGAGAGAGCTGGACTGAAATCAGGAGTGAAGATCTGGAGAGAGGCGCTCCGATGTTCCCCGCGGCTGCTTTTCACTGAATACCGGTTAACTAGTGATTTCTGTGCTTTCATTTCCTACTTGGAAGTATGCGTATCGCTCCTGTCTGGTGGCAGAAGTGAGAGATTTGAGCAAAGAATCGAGGCGCACAGCTGCCACTTTTGGCGAACGGAATTTTCCAACCTTTTTCTGATTCTTGTCTTCTGCATTTGGATTATTATTATTTTATTTTTTTTGCTTTTCCAGGAGATGGCAAGTTGCTCCCTGACAGACGCAGGGCTCCGGTGCTGAAGCTCACAGGATGCTGGGGACCCTACAGCAACCACATCTCTTACTTTGAGACAGATTTCGCTCATTTTTTCCTCCTCTCTGGACGTAAACTCCTCGGACGTTTGTTCCCCTCCCCTCCTTTTGTCTTTATTTTCTTTCTTTTTAAAATTTCTACAGAATGCCTTTGTTGTACTGTCTAATAAGGATGCGTAGTGGATTGCTATTGTTCCTTTTCACCCAAGTCGTCTTGGTTTCTTCGTTGACTCAGACTGGTAGGTGTTGACTGCTTGGATGAATACATGTGGCTTGACAACAGGCAGCTTAGCTGAATATTGATCCATTTTGCATCATTTTGCACCATTGTTACCTCTCACCTGTTATGCCTCTGCTTTCCCTTTGGGAGCACTTCTGCAGGGCTTCAACTTAAACCGACGCAAATACTGTTTTTACTAGAATTACTCTCCCGTATTTAAAGAAAATACGAATATTGCGCAAAATATGCCAAAAAGGATTAAAGCAAAAATACAGAAAAAGAAGCATAAATTACCTCAGAGCCACCACAGACATGAACTATGCTGCACAACAAGTCGCTATATTAATATTTCCTCATTTTAATAGAAATGAGGCTGTTTGCCTTTAAGCTCTGTTGGCTTCATCCATTCAAACACGCATTTTTTGGAGCGTTTACGCGCGGCGCCACTGAAGCATGATCTCGGCTACAAGCAATTTAATAAATCATTCAGTGAGAAAATTAAACGTAATCATCCTGCCTGCCTTCACCTTCATGGGTGTAATCACACCTCATGGCGCTGATGCAGAGCAGCCTCACTTTATACCACACCTTTTCCAAATTAGTACAATCGTAAAGTTTTAGCACCTTTTGTCAACGCGATAAGACATGTTTGTTGTGTGAATTTATAGTTCCGATGTACGGATGGGCTCTTAGCGCAAGAATCTGTGCTCTTTTCTGTATTTGTCAACATAAAAATTGCTCTGGATGTTTGGATTTATGGTGTTTCCAAACTGGACTTGTTAGTTCTCCCTCCCTTCCTTCCCTGATGCACTTCGATCATTTACGACAAAATGCGCCATCAGTCAGCATGAGAGTGCAGCTCGAAGTCCATTTCTCTGCTCTAACTTTCTGCCTTTTTTTCGCGGTGCAGATAAATGCGGAGGGAATATAGAGATCCACACCGCGGACTACCTGACCTCCCCGGGCTATCCCGGCGCCTACCCGCCCTCCCAGCAGTGCGTCTGGGTGATCACCGCCCCTGAACCCGGTCAGAAGATCCTCATCAACTTCAATCCGCATTTTGATCTGGAGGACAGAGACTGCAAGTAAGAGTTCACTCCTCACCCTCTCTCTCTAGCTCTCTCTCTCTCTCCTCTCCGTCTCCCACCCTCCTCCTTTGCTCCCTCCTCAATCCTGCCTGGATACAGTGTGAAACTCTGCCACCTATTGGCCAAGGAGTCACACATCTGCTCCCAGGGAATTGGAGGTGTAAAGGATGAGATATGGCAGCAGGCAGTGACTTCAGAGGAAAATGGGGTTTGATGGGTTTTGGAATGCTGATAAGAAAGAAGAATTTGTCCCTGGCTGGGATTTTGGTCTGATTCTTGAGGAGAGTAAGCTTGGAAAGTCTCGCTGGATCAACTTTTGATTGATGGGAGTTGAGTTTGTTCATTGCAGGAATAGAGAAGCTGTGTTTGCTTTTCATTTTGGAGGTTGAGTTTACCTGCTTGCCTGGATTTAAATTGATTTTACAAATTGTTAGAAGTGCTGCTGCGTTGGGCTTTTAGAAGGATGCTGAAAGAGGCACCAGTTAATGCTTTTATCTGTTTGTTTTCTCTCTTTTTTTTTTTACCTCACGCTTGTTCATCCACCTTCATGTTTCCTATTAAGACAGCAGCAAGGCAGTAAATTGGATAGTGGATAGACAAAAAGATTAATCAGCAGCAGCTTTGATATTTAACAAACGGTTTATTTGTGCAGGAATGTTCCAACTTGTTAAATGATGTGAAGCTTTGCTGCTTTTCTCTGCCTGATATGACAGATAAGTGAACATATTTAGATTTGGGACTACAGATCAGACAAAATGTGGATACTAGGGACTTGTGATGGGGATTTTTAACTATTTTGTGGCTTTTTTGAACCAAGTAATCATGACTAAGCATGAAAATGGCCAGTTAAAGATGAATAAACATGTATACAGCCCTGTTTCTGATCACTAATGCTGCTTTGTTAGATTGTGGTCACTCAGGAGGCCGTTTGGTTGATACACAATAGAAAAGCTTTCATATATAACATGCATGTTGCTCACACACACTAAATGCCATTCCTGCGCTTTCTGATGGTGCTTTCTTCTTGCGCATTACTGTGCAAAAACCTGTAAACAAGCCCCCATGCAGCCCCGCACCCCTCCTCACACACACTCGATTGTGCGCATCCACACAACAGCCCATGTGTTGCTCTCTTCCATAAATAAGCCTGTTTTTTTGTCGGCTCTTCTGTCTTTTTTAAAAGCTCCATAAACGGCTCCTGTGTAAATCACTGCCATAGCTGTCCGGCGCTGTCTCACAGATGGGGTCCTCCAATACTATTGGATCACATTTCGCCACCGAGGGACTAATAAACCATTAGTGCTCGGGACAGATAGTGGATATTGTGTGTCTTTCAGTGGATTATTCACCTTCCACCGCGATGCACGCTAACATGCCGGAAAGCTTCTTCCAGAGCAGATTCTGCACTGACCTTACTCTGTGCGATAACCCACGGGGCAGTGTAAGTGTGCAATAATGCTGTTTGACTACTTAATGAAATGCAATAAATCCTGGTGATAAAATTTTAGACAGTGCTTGGCACCGTAGAGCACCACCTACAGGGTGTTATTGTCTACCTAAATTACTTTTCCATAGGTTAATGTGCTGGAATAAGGCGGTTGTAAAATAAAATATTACGGTGTCATCAGGGTCCATCATGAGCTAATCGTTTGAGTATTAACTAGTCAGAGAGCATGTAGACTTCTGGCTGAGAACCAGCAGAGGCTGTTCAGGTGAGAAAAATATCGAGCTGTTTTACATTAACGTTTAAAAGTTTGGGGTCTCTTAGAAATGTCCTTATTTTTGAAAGAAAAGCAGTTTTTTAATCAATGAAGATTACATTAAATGAATGATGAATCCAGTCTAGACATTGTTAATGTGGTAAATGACTATTGTAGCTGGAAACGGGTGATTTTTAATGGAATATCTCCACAGGAGTACAGAGGAACATCTCCAGCAACCATCACTCCTGTGTTCTAATGCTACATTGTGTTAGCTAATGGTGTTGAAAGGCTCATTGATGCTTAGAAAAACCTTGTGCTATTATGTTAGCACGTGAATAAAAATGTGAGTTTTCATGGAAAACATGAAATTGTCAGGTTGACCCCAAACTTTTGAACAGTTGTGTACGTCTGAATGGTGGAAAAGTGTGAAACATCCATCCATCCATCCATTCTCTATGCACCGCTTTATCTTCACGAGGGTCGCGGGGGGTGCTGGAGCCTATCCCAGCTGACTCAGGCGAAGGCAGGGGACACCCTGGACAGGTCGCCAGTCTGTCGCAGGGCTACATATACAAACAAACAATCACACTCACATTCACACCTACGGGCAATTTTAGAGTAACCAATCAACCTTAGCATATTTTTGGACTGTGTACCCGGAGAAAACCCACGCATGCTCCGGGAGAACATGCAAACTCCATGCAGAAAGATCCCAGGCCCACCCCGGGATTTGAACCGGGATCTTCTTGCTGCAAGGCAAAAGTGTTAACCACTAGACCACTGTGCAGCCCAAAGTGTGAAACATGGCAAAGGAAATAAGTTCAAGTCATACTTTGTCCAAATTAATCTTTTTCTGCATCTAATTGCCCCTCTCTAGCTCAGTTTCTGTTTTTTTAAACATGCACCTGATCCCACGTCTTGCAGTCAGGACATTTGTACATTAAGCCTGACAGGCCTGCAGGAGTGGAACCTGTGACGGCTCAACAGCCTGGCCACCCTGCAACATGTCACTGGGCTGTTTTCTTAGGGGCCTCGGCTCTGCTCGATTGGTTTCATTATTTGTTGTGTGAGTTTATGTTGGATGATGACGGAGTGTAGCTCATAGCTCTCCGACTTGGCAGGAGCGGTGTTGTTTTTGGGAAGGAGTCAAATGTTCGAAATATGCCCATCAAGGGGGGCCTCGAGCCTTTGGTGAGACCGTAGTACCACTTCAGAATTTTCTCTGATCATGTCTTTTGAGTTTATTTTCCACTGATGGATGGGATAATGTCAGCTACTGAATGTGATGCTGCACTTAGTGAGGACTTGGTTGGAAACAGCAACAAGAAAATTCTGTTTCATCTTGAATTTAACGTCTTAAAGTTGTGCTACAGACTCTGTTGGCAGCTGGGAGACACTTAGGGGCAAGACACTGAATCTTTGTTGGATCCAAATTTGACCCAGTAACAGTTCTGATGATTGATTAAGTAATTTTTAAGCTGAAATGTCAAAAGTTAATTGGTTCCAGTATTGCTAGCAGCAAATCTAAAGATGCAGCAGCAATTCTTTATTTTTTTTTTACATTTTGAAAAGTTTTTTAAAATTAAACTTATATAAAACCAACAATATCAAAGACATTTTGATTTTGAGATTGTCTTGTCTGATTACTTTATTCCACAATTTTTCTGCAAATTGATTCCAAATATTGGATATTGATCTCCTTGATTCCTACTATAAAAAAAAGCCATATCAATTGACCTGTCATTTTAATTTGTAGATTTTTTACTCAAAGAAAGAAAGAAAATGTCCCTTTCATTTTCACAGAAGCCAAACTGACATCTTCAAATGATTTGTTCTGTCCAACCGACAGTCCAAAGATCGAGCAAATTCTGTTAACAGTCAGATAAAAACAAGGAAATTCTCACATTTGAGAAGCTGAAAACAAAAAATAAGGGATTTTTTTTCCAAAAAGTGGCGTAAATGAACAAATGATGACCAAAATCATTGCCAGTTACTTGTCAGACAATTAATCTTTCAGTTGTAGATAAAAATCACTGCCAAAGCACTGTTCTTATCCAGTAACCCACTTTGAATCTGTGCTTGATTTAAGTAGACTAATAGATTCAGAAATTCTGTGAGGAAAAAACCAGTGGGACATAATCAAGTATATATATATATATATTTATATATATATATATATATATATATATATATGTATATGAAATTAATTGTTGGAATGACAACCCCACCTCCTCCATCATTAGACAGCATGTGACTGCTTGCCCATTTCTTCGAGTCCAATAATTAAATTATTGGACCAAGTTTTCACTGCTGTGAAATGTGTTTGCAACCGAACAGAGAATCCACAGCACTGGCGTCCGCAAGCAAACAGCGACTACATTTCTGACATCTGTCTTACAAAATATCTTCCCCGTGCAACTTCACGGCCCAGGGTTTGTAATTATGATCCTTAATTACAGTATTTTTAAAAATACATATTTGTCAGCCAGGAAGTGTTTTCTACAGGGGTGATTCATGAAGAAATGGGAGGAGTTGTGCATTAAAATTAGATCTAAAATCAACCATTCCGTCACAAACATACCAATATTATGTAAAACACTTGATTGTAGCTTTATGGATCATAACCTGCTTCAATTTGTTAAAAAAAAGACACTCTAGCATCTTTTGAGCTGAACTTTGAGGTCAAGTAGATGAATCTGTGGTTTCACATGGGCATCGCAAGCTATTGGAAAACAGTCGGCCTGGGTGATAATTCCACCAGCGACCTTTTACTTCCACAAACTCTCAAGTGGCAAATTCTGTGCTCAGCGAACAGACGAGAAGCAGTAACACTTTCCCTCAGACACATTAAGATCCGTCGGCTCAGCCTCTGCAGCCAAGCTGGAACTGCACCAGAACAAGCCTTGTCTCACGTCCACGTCTGAAATAGCGTGGCCGACAAAGTGGATCCCTGTGGAGTGCGGTAAAATAGAACAGAGGCATGGGTAAGGAACATGCGTCGGTGGCCGGATAATTTGGGACATCTTTTTAGGAGTTGGCTGAACTGTTTCCTCCTACACGAGGCTGCACTGGCACAGTCTGCACCTCACACATGTACAACACACACACAGGCAGCACTAACTTTCTGTCACTTACAGTATGTTTCGAGTTCACTCTTTACTGCACACAGCTACGCTACAGAGTCTGCAAATTCCCAAGGACACATTCACACTGAGGGAAACTTCGAAGGGAAAACCTACCGTTTCCATACCTTTCGGTGATGAATATTGGATTTATTGAAACTTTTTGCCATATTAAGTTGCTGGCTGTTGCAGTCTTTTTAGTTCTGTGTGGTTAAATGTCCAAACTGGAATTTTTCTACCATGAATTAAAAGTTGTGCCTTAACCTTTGTTGGTAGACAAAGCTGGCAGGTAGCTTATTATAGCATCTGCTCTTCTGAACCTCTGTCAATCTTCATCAGTCCCAAATTGGACCCAAAGACAAACCTGATAACTGAAGTTATTTTTAAACCAAAATGTCAAACCTTATTTGGTTGTAGCCTTTCTATTCTTACAGTCCTATCCCAAGTATTACACTCAAAGAATTAGGTTTGAATTCAACAAAACATTTTAGTTTGCATCTATTTTTTTGAGTTATGACAACTCCTTAAAAAATTATGTTCAACCAACAAACTACATTAAGTTAGAGGAATTAGGGTTTTTCTGTAAAAGCAAACATATTTATTAATTAGCACTTATGTAATCATTTATAGTATAAACCCAAGTTTTTAAGTTGCTCACTCATAGAAATGAGGTTGTTCAAAGTGATATTTCTTTGTTGTATAAAGTGAATGTTTAAGTGTTATGTATTTAGATACTGTAATCATTTAGGTTGGCAAAATTTTACAGTTAAGTTGCTCCTAAGTTGTAAAATGTATTTATCAGGCCGATTTCATCAAGTTACATCAACTAGAATTTAATTTTAAATCAACTCATGCAGAAATGGGAGCCTAAATTAGGTACAATATTAAGTTGATGCAATTACCAACATAATTATATCAACAAAACCCTTGAAAATAATGTGTACAACTTAAAAGGTTTATCTTAATCAGTAAATTAGATTTTTTTTTTATTTCGATCTCTTGTTTTACTGGCCTGTTGATCGGAAAAAACAAAACATTTGAATGAATCATTTTGGGATTCTTAACGTTTATAAGTACAGCTCACAGATGAAATTAAAAAAAAACCTTTATTTTTCTGCAAAAATTATAAATGTTGGATTGACAACAAAGCTAAAGATACATGAAACAACTGTTTTCATTAATACTAGTGTGTTTTTTGATTTTTAAATGAATTAGTGTGGTTAAATGGCCAAACCAATGGTGCAAAGTCATATACACAATAGTAATAGGTGCCTTGAAAACCAAGATAAACATAACAAATGTAAGATTTCAGCAGTGTCCACTCCTAACACTTAAACCATGAATAAGTGAATATCTTTTGGAAGAATGGTGGTCATCCCTCCTGAAGAATACAATAGATGCAAAGAGACCAGGTGGCTCATGGTGGAATAACACTTCACTAAAACTTGATGTTGTGTCAGCCATCTTAATGTAAGCCACAGTAAACAACAGCCATGAAAGCAGACTCTGGGACTCTGTCTCTACGCCAATTTCTGGCCCAACTCAGTGACCGCTAGCAAAGTTGAACTTCCATGAACTCCCATGCGCTAATCTGAGTTGTTGACCAGCTGCAAACAGTGTTGACAATGCAGCCTTTTGAGAAAACAGAGAAAACCACAGAATCCAGAATCCAAAAGAGAGGAAGTTTGCCTATTAGCCAAGTCTCATGACCTCCAAGCTTTCAGCACCGCCACTGTTACGCACACACTAATGAACTTCACCGTTCCCACTGCTAATTCCTGCCTGCGACTTGCTCTGACTTTTCCTTTTCTTTCTTAAACACATACATTCATTTGTCCTTCATTTATTTATGACTGATGCTAAGTTTTGGTTGAAACTTTTGGAGGTTGCAGTAATTTGAGAATCACACATAATTTATTACAGGGTTTTTGTGTTGACTTGCATTGGCGAGATGAACTTAATAGACTGGAAATTGTGAGTATAAAACCCACAAATTGAAACAGGGGTAGATGAGGCAGGTTGAGGAAAAGTGGGTACAGCTACAAGGATAATTACAACACTTCATCACAACGCGTGGACCACCCCGTGTTAATAAATAGCAGGGTAAGAATATCCGAGGAGAGATTTTGTTTTTTTCCCCTCCCTCTCTTTAAGCTCTCTCTTCCCAGCAACACATTTTTATTTTTGCTGCATCTTGACATTTCAGGGACATAAACAGCAAACTCTCCATCCTAAAGAGGAGACTGCTGGAGGGCTGGTGAAAAAACAGAAAGTGAGAAAAGCCAGAGGGAGTGCGATAGAAGGACTGGTTCCTCCTCCCAGTGTGTCCCGAGGCAGAATGCTCCATGATTAGTCAAAAAATGTTTCCACAAGCAGAGAGACAGTCACAGGACCGACATCCTACAGCCTGGAGGTGTCACACACTTGGAGGGCATTTTGTGTGTCTGTATGTGTGGTGATTGGTAGGAGCTTGTGTTTCTATAGTTGATCTTCCTAAAAAACTGGATCAGGAGTTGATACAGTATATCTGAGTTGAAGCTGGTTAAAGAAACTGATAGATGAGGGATTGCAGATTGATAATGGCTGGATTGCTGAATGAGTGCATCATTTAATAGAAGGATGGATTGACTGATGCATGGGTGGTTCACTGGATGCAGAAAAATGGATATCTGTTGGGTAGCAGGATGGATGAATGGATTCTTCGCTGGACATTGGACAATGCAAAGAGGGTGGATGGCTGTATCCAAGGAAGATAGATGGATCAATCAGTTGTTTGATAGATAGATAGATCAGATAGGATTAGTTAAGATATGATACGATAAGCATTTATTAATCCCATGTTGGGGAAACTTGTAATCTTACAGAAGCAAATGGAAAAGTGTGAGAAAGTAGAACCATCAGCAGAAAAATAACAAATAAACTGGGAACATAGGCAAATACTGTGGATATTGTACAGATTGTTTCATATGTAGATGCACATCTTCCTTTGAATGTGGAAAATACTGATATTACATAGGTTTCTCGACATGCAGATAATATATTATACAGGGCCTTTTT
This sequence comes from Acanthochromis polyacanthus, assembly GCF_021347895.1. NCBI lineage: Eukaryota > Metazoa > Chordata > Actinopteri > Pomacentridae > Acanthochromis > Acanthochromis polyacanthus. The sequence goes on from NC_067121.1 coordinate 9,240,997, forward strand.
AAATGTACATAAAATTCATAAAGCACAGGTTTGCATGCACTGTTGTTGTGCCAGAGTGAATTCTGAATAGACATGTAGCTGAATGATGGATGTTGGTTAATGGGGTGGCAGAGGAAGTTGAATGAAGTAAAAAAAAAGGATGGACGAATGGCAGAATTCGATAAATGGAACAGCGGATGAATGGATTGGCCACTGGACCATCAGTGATAAGAATCAGAATGAATGGATGGATGACTTGCTGTGTAGTAAATGGAAGAAACAGCTGATTTGCAGATGATGTTTAATGGATGAACTGATGGAAGGATGGCAGACTGGACTTGGTGGACTTGATTAGATGACAGATGATGGCTAGATGAATCTATAGATGGATGGATAAATCTGTAGATGGATGGATAATGGATGGATAAATCTATAGATGGATGGATAAATCTGTAGATGGTTGGACAATTGATGGATAAATCTATAGATGGATGATAATGGATGGATAAATCTATAGATGGATGATGCATGGGTGAATTTTTAGATGGATGATAGATGAATGAATCTATAGATGGATGGATGTTGGACAGACGAATAAATCTATAAATGGAAAGACAGATAAATCTATGGATGGATGATGGATAGATGACTCTACAGATCGATAGTGAGTTAATGCATTGGTGGATGAATGAGAAAACAAATAGTTGGATGAAGAGAGAAAGATGTCAGAATGAAAAGCTGAACCAATGGATGCATGGTTTTGTTGGTGCATGTGATCCATAGTCTGATAGATTATGGCAGGACAGATCAATAACTCAATCGATGGCTGCCCGATTGCAGGACTGATGACAAGATGAATGAATGAATGAATGGACAGATGCCAGGTCGGCTGAATGGAGAATCAGTGGGTAAAAATGGACAGATGGCAGGTTGAGTAGACAAATCAACAGATGAATAATGGATGAATTGATTGATTGGTTATGGATGGGAAAACAGATTGGTTACCCATCCATAACATAACAACAACAGTTAAATTGTTTAGAGATGGATTGATGAATTCCAAGATGGATAGTTTGATAAATGATAAATGAATGAAGGGCAGGACAAATCAATAAATCAATACAAGGTTGAAAGGAGAGAATGATTAATGAATTAATGGATGAAAGAATGCATACCTGGATGGGGAATGATTGGATTATTGGCTGCTGGTGAAAGGATGGATGAATATATAGTGGTTATTTGATACATATGTTGATTGGTAGACAAAAATATATGGATTCTGACTAATGGATGGCAGGATATGAATGCATCAATGGATGAATGATTCAGTGAATGGATGGATTGATGGTTGAATGGATGAATTAACCTGAAGAAGGGCAGGATATATGGATAGAAGCATGACTGCTGAATATACCGTTGGATAAACTTCTCTCATCTCGTGAAAATGTAAGACATTAGTCAGCAGCACTGTCGTCAGTTGTTTAGTCTTGTGTTTGTGCCACATCACAAAAATATTGTCTAGAATCTCAGCCTTTTTTATGTGGCTTCAGTCTGAGGCGTTGTTTCACCAGCCTTGTGCTCAGTGCTCAGTCTGACTTTGCCACTTTCAGAGAAAAATAAAAGCTTACCTTCCAGATGGTTGTATTTTTCAGTTCCACCACGGCCACACAAAACAGGAAGTCTAAATGCGCTGCTGTGACAGAGCGATTGGCCTGTGGCCCGCGTCCAAGGAAATTTGAGGCGTGAGCCTTCAAAAATAATTTAGTTGTTTGTCCTGTGTTTTGCAGCGTTGGGTTCCTTCTATTTGTTACTTTGAAGTGTAAGAGAACCATGAGAATTAGGTCAGTCAACAGTTGTTTTTTAGTCTGAATGAACCATATGATATAATTTCGTTTGCGTTTCTCCATCAGTACTGCACTGACAAATTTGAAAATTCTCACGTATCCTTGTAAAAAACAATTTGGAGTCTGATTATAGGTTTTCAGCACCATTATGTGCAAAAGAGATTTAAATATTCAGCGTTTCAATAGGTGCAGTCTGAAACCACCTCATGTATCAGTGCACTTCTCTCTTTTCTAGTGCCATATTCGCTTTCCCAAATGGCACCATTTCCCACGTTGCAATAAGATCTCAGTCTGGGAAGCCTTCCTGCTGAGGTTAAAGTGCCCAAGCAGAACATTAGTTTGATCATTAAATCCTTTGTGGTCACAAAAAGGTGGAAATAGAGATGAAAAAGAAGACGGGAGCGGAAAAGGAGAGGCGGAAAATCAGGAGAAAATCTGCTACATACGAAAGAGACTGATCTCTGAGATGAAGAGAAAGCAAAAGGGGAAAGAGGTGAAGAGAAAAAAGCAAAGGAAGGATAAAGAGAGATCAGAGCAGACTCAGAGGGACAGGAGGGCTTCAGGCTGGCTGCCATGGTCAGGCTTCATCCTGACCTCGGTGACAGACCTCTCACTGTTCCTCCTCCTCTGGCCTCAGGCTGGTCTGTCACATGTTTCATTCACTCTCGTCCTGCTCCATCACTTTCTGCTTCTCCGACCGTCATCATTCTGTCTTCTCCATGTGCACTTGTTATGTTTTCATCCCACTTTCTCCTCTGTTCACCATATGCTCTCCCCCTCTGTCGCTCTCTGCTCCATTTGACAAATGATGGTGAACTTTACACTGTGTCCAATCTGAGCCCTTGGCTCTGTTTACCGAAAACTCTACGCGAAATGATGACTGAGCTAATCGTCGCCCACCTACAGCTGCTGTTTCACTTCTTTACATCTGAACCTCATTATCACCAAAGGCTGTTTGCAGCATTATTAATGTAAAAATCAACTTGTAAAAAGAGAAGCTATGGACTCAACAAAAAAAGTGAAATATTATGGCCTTAGAGTATTGATGTGGCTAATATGTTAGCATACACACCCAGAAGGCAGAGAGCTGCATTAATATTCATTTGGAGTTCTGTTTGTGCGACCTTGTGACTGTACATTCAATATTCTGTTTGTCTTCCTAAGGAAAAATATGTTTTTAGCTTCCAAATGTTCCCCTTTGTTCACTAGCTAGTTGTTGACTCTGTCTCTTTTAGCTTTTGGTACCAGATTGGGAGCAGCTTGTTTAATCTGAAAGTTGAACCAAAAATGTAAGACTGAACAAAAACACTGTTCTAAACTGAAAGTGTTGAACCTTTCTGAACTAAGATCATCCAACCTTCTCAGTTATTGGTATGATATAGGCTAAAAATATGTGTCCTACATATGAGAGTAACTGAAAAAGTTAAGCTAATCAGCTAGCCAGAAAAGTTAGTCAAAAAGGCCAAAGCAATGACTAGGGTTGCCAACTCCCTGAAAAATAAATAAGGGACACCTCGCTGGCAGGGCTGGCCGACCCAATTGCCTTCACCCCTCCCGGCATGGTGAAATTTTTTTTGCCTTTATTTGTGCGTGAAACGATTTTTAACCTTTTTTGAGTCAAACCTGAGTTTAATTAAATGCATGTTTTTGAGTGATACAAATGCATGGAAAACAAATTTTTATTCAACAATATATTTTTCAGTGCAAAATAACAACCAATTCACACCTGGCCACTAGGGCACTTAACAAACCCTACTGTGTGAGGGAATGACCTAATGACTCCCATAATGACGTTATGTTATGTACAATTTACCTCCTGCGACAAGAGTGTACTGATGGTTTAAGAAAAACACTAAAACAGAATTTAAGTGTTTTAGTGGGGAAAAAAACTATGAAATTAAGCTTTTTTTGCAGCTTTTATTTAATCGCACAGGGCAGTTCTCTCTCTGGGAACAAAGTGGCTGCTTCTTTTGCTTCTTGGGAGGGTATTAATGAAACTACTGTCAATGACAAATAAAATTAAATAAAACTACGCATTACCTGTAAAGTGCAACGACTCAGCTTTCAGAAACCGTTGGATTTTTTTCCGATAGCATAAACGGTGATATAATTACAGTATTCCAAAGTGTGCTTACCCAAACACTGATGACAGACTAGGACTTAAAGGGTAAAAAGAAATCATTCTTATTTTTTACATACCATATCTGCCTCTGGCGTTGCCTGGTGGACAACAAACCGGTCAAGGATTCCCCTGGTTTTATTGTGTCTCATGGTTTTAACGTGTACAGCACTAGATGTATGCTGTTTAACTTCATAAAGTCCGCCATGGGCTACAGAAAACACGCGCCAACAGACAATACAGTGTGCCTTGTAAATATTATCGCACACTTTTTCCACCCACATGTATTCTCGTTCCCATTCGCTTCTGTATTTCTGCAGCCTCTTAATCTTCCTTGGAGGAGTTCCATCGGCAGTGTCCGAGGCCTGAAAATTGTCATCCACGTCAGTGTCATCCATGCTGCTTTGTTGTTGTCTCTTGTTTGCCGGTATACCTTCTTTCCACGTGAAAGGCCCTCGACCAATGAGATGAGCTAGATTCTGTATTGTCTTACTCGTGTGTGAGTGTGCTGTCAGTTCATTGGTCACAGAGTAAGAGAGGGCTGGCAATGAGATTACTGTAAAATTTCACATGAAGCACCCTGTTGTTCATCGATTACGTTGATATTTTACAGACTGATTTTTGATTCTCATGGTAATATGGGACAAAGTGCGTTTCATATGGGACGCAAAATTTTGTTGCTCAATATGGGACGATTCCATATTTTAAGAGACGGTTGGCAACCCTAGCAATGACTCGTTCCAAAGGAGATGAGGTTCCACTCAGCGTGCAGCGCCACCGCTGTTACCGAGGCCGGAGGAGAACAGTCATGTCTCCCAAGTAACCACTTTCACTTCCTATAGCAGGGCTCAAAGTTAGTTCCAGACCTTTCAGACAGTATAATTTAAGTATTTAAATTCAGAATTAGGTAGCTTTCAATGTTCTATATAAGCTCATGTAGGTTTCATAGATGTCGATTTAATATGTTAAGCTAAGGAGAAGAAACAAAACAGGCACACCTCAGTCAAAATAAAGTGACTTCTGTTTGTTAATTGGCTCACTAGCTAAGCTGTCTCAATTAATTTTTCCAGTAAAAGCTCAAGCAGATTTGACATCAATGTTTTTGTGCAAGGAAAGCCTCACAAAACTTTTCAGGGTACACCATAGTCAAAATACACTGATTTCTGTCTGTTAGTTAGCTAACAAGCTAAGCTAAGACAATTATTTTTCTAGAAGAAGCTCATATAGGTTTGACATAAATGTTTTAATGCAAGGGAACATTTATAAATTGTCCAAGACCGTAGGAAAATTCATGTGACTATTATTCAATATTTATCTGAATTAGTAGTGAAACTTAGATTTTCCATTTTGAAGACACTTCAAAAAACAAAATGGCCACTAAGTTTAGATCAAATAAACACTTTTAAGCCGTTTGAAAGAACATGTGAGACCATTTTATTTTAAAATTGGTTGACAATGCTGCTTGGTGCCAGAAATTTAGGATTTATTTAGACTATGAGTAAATATAATTATTGACTTCCACCATTTATATGGTAGTTGGAAGTAAGAACAGAGGACAAACACTGGCGAACAAACAGACTTTCACCAGCTGACTCGTGTCTTTCAGCAGCAAATATTTGTCTAATGGGAGGAAGGGTGAACTTTGAATCCTGCCATTGTTTCTCTTATGTAAGTGAATATTGTTTAGATTTGCTTTTCCAAACAATTATGGTCGCGAACCCTGTGAATCGCATCGCACATATGGAAACACTGATGCATCCATACTGTGCAAGGCTGCATATACAAAGAAAACTCACACTCGAGTGCTCGCACAATAAAACTAACAACTTGCTGCGAGCGTGATCGGACCTACTGTGGATTCATCGGTGAACTACACACCAGCGCAGACTCGCACTTTCACACACAAAATGAAAACACATGTCAGATTAGATCCTTAACGAGCAGATTAATGAGGAGAGGGCTTAGCAGGAGAACGGGGGGGAGAAACCCAGTCGACAACGTCACACACACACACGCACACACACACACACAGCTGCAATCCCAGGATTTACAGGATGCAGTCGCTGATACACTCCAGATGTTCCCAACAACACACACACACACTCACAACAAAGGGGCATCCGTCAGAGTAAACATTTGGATTTTACAATGACGGCAAAGCTTGTTTTGGACTATTTTTGTGCGGGGCTTCGATGTGCTGTTATTTAATCTTGTGTTAAAGCACAATATGTTTAGGTCCGTCGTGGACACTGGATGTACAGTAAGCATGAAAAGGACAGATGTCAGTAAACAGATGTTTGCTTGATTGTTTGGAGGAACAAATTTGGTGATTTTCATCCAATGAGACGTGAGTGTAGGTATCACTTTTGGGATTACGCTTAATCTGGTGATTTGGCTCCTGTTAAATCTTAGGAAGGTTTTCGGGGCTTAAGCTTGACCTTCCTTCCACAGCAGAGTCCTTTCTGAAACACAGTATTCAAACATCTGAGAAATATCGATTTTTTTGCCAACACCAAAGGCATTTCTCTTCATTTTCCAGGCACTTTTGTCCTGATAACAAAAAAGAATCAAGTGTTTTTCTGCACTGTGGTTCAACTTCAGCAGCTTTCACACCTCCGCAAAGCTCTCAGGGAAAACAGAGAAACACGTCCAGTTGGCTTAAGTGTGAAAATGGCCCAGTGTGAACTCTAAAATACCTTCAAATGGACTGTGTAATAGGAATTCAAAATGCCTTCGCCTTTATTACAGTTTTTCATGAAGGCACTTAGCAGACCCTTACGACGTACAAATTGCCAGATTTAAAGAGAAAGACAGAGACCCACTTCTTTCTATGTCAAATGCGTAAAAATCAAACTGACCTACATGTGTCTGGGTGTCCCAAAAGTCACAAGACACCACTCAGAAATTTAAACCATCTAGCAGATATAAGTGACTGATCTTCAGGCCATGAGATTCAGGCCATCGTGTCAAACTCCAGAACAGGTCAGTGTCGGGATCCGGAGGTTGGAGGTCAGTCAGTGGGTCAAACTGTGTTCTGAGGATGAGCAACCCGGGAGGCTTTGTCCTTTTTAAATACGCATGACGGGAAAGACGCCTCAAGTGGAGCTAAACTGTTTGTTGAGCAGCAGGACAGACAATAAAGTCTTTTTCTTCTTTCTCGGCTTGTAAAGGAATGTGTTGTATCTGTCTGGGTAGGAACGCCCAAGGGTGACCTCCAACTGGGACATGGAGGTTTGAAGACCCAAATAGATCTTTGGGGTAGATGATAAACAGATCAAAATGTGCTGCAGGCAATGAGGTACACGCATGCACAACACAAATGGATGCAACAGACATGAATGTATTCGGCCTGATGACCCACATCTTTGATGTCCGCTTTGCCTCTAAAGAAAACCTGTGGCTTTCCTTTATTAAACTGCTTTCTGGTATAGTATTTGTTCATTATATCAACTTCAGCACATTCGCTGTGACCACCCGAGTGACTCTGTATCATGAGCTTTCAGTAATTTTGAATCGGAGTGCTGAATGAAGGAAACTCAGCAGGTTTTAGGGAAGTGAATGTATTAGTCAGCCCGAGTGTTGAAAGCAGAGACGGCGCATTCATCAGTGTGTCAGCGTAACATCATTCGCTCTTGTATTCTGTGCTTACAGTTAGTATAGTGTACATCAAGCTGGTTGTTTTTTTATGCTCCTGTCACATTTTTACTCACGTTTCACTGCGATGTAATGTCAAGGCTCTCCATAGAAAGAGCACAACCTTCGCTAGATGTAGAGAGAACTTAAAAATGTCCACAAAAATGACACTCATAAAATATCCCAAAAGTAAGTTTTATTTTATGTACAGCTTGTAATATATTTTTCTGTGCACCCACAGGTGTTACCAATAGATGAATAGTGAATCAGCCTGCTGTAATATTTGACTATGTATGTGTTTTATGTTTCCATACTTGCCAAGTGTCTGCTCTGCATGAACACAGCCTGCAGTTCAGAAGAGAATTCTCAGAATGTTTGGTGATTGTTGGTGGCATATGAGTGCATTGAGACTTCACAGTGGAGAATTCTGAGTCAGTTTTTGAGCAATTTTTTAAGCAAATTTTAATCCCTTTGTAACCATTTTGCAGATTTTTATCGAGTTGAATTTGAATCATTTTAGGGAATTCTGTATTTGTTCAATTCTAAGTCATTTTTGGACACATTGTGAACCATTTTGAAGACTTTTTTGAATTAAGTTGAAGTCATCTTAGAGAAGTTTTAACTACTTTTGAAAAGTTTTGAGTTGTTTAAAAGAATGTTAACTCATTTTGGAAAATTCTTTAACCATTTTGAAGATTTTTTGAGTCTGTATTAAATGGTTTTGCATAATTTGACTGAGTTTAGAAAATTGTTGAGTCCTTTTAGTCAGATGTTTAGTCATTGTGGACAATTCCTTAGTCATTTTTAGTGTTATTTTTTAACTACTTTTGAAAAGTTTTGAGATGTTTGAGAGAATTTTAAGTCATTTTGGAATCATTTTTGTCAGTCAATTCACATAAACAGAGTAGAGTGTCCTAATTTAATCACTCCTGTTACTATTTTACAGAATTTGTAGAAGTCTAAGTCAGTGTGGAAACATTGTGAGTAATTTTTTGTCCAATTTTTTACATAATTGTGAACCATTTGGAATTTTTTTTTTTAGTTGAGTTTAAGTCACTTAAGAGAATTTAATTATTTTGCCAAATTTTAAATCCTTTTGGGAATATTTTTGTCAGTGGATCCCACATAAACAGAGGAAATGATTTAATCAGTCTTGTTTCTACAGAATTTTTAGTTGTTTACACAGTCTGGTTAGAACTAATGTGTTATTTTTGGAACTTTGATTAAAAATCATGATTTAAAGCTTAGATTTTTTGATAATTTTCCTGATTTAATGTCACATTGCAGATGAGGAGTTCAAGGACTATGAGAAGTGTTTTTTTTGTGTGTTTTTACAGTTAAAACACACTTCCTCCTTTGCATGTTTTGGGGTTCACATGGTTAAAATGGATTGTAATAGAAAGTACCTGCAGTGTTTTGATGCTTAATCCGAACAGAAAATCTCCAGTTTCCTGCATCAAAGTCCTCTGTGAACCGACAAAAGACACTGAAATAAGGGTCTTTATTCTGAGCAATGGTCCCTTCGTGTGGAGTGATTTACACATAAGGAACCTTTTTATGTTTCAGCTAGTTCTCATGAGGCTATCAGTATCTGTATGTTATATGTTTGGTCGTAAAAACTGTGAAAATGTTTCATAACCTTGAATTAATCAGATGGTGTTCTCATAGAAATCTGCTATCAGTAACTAATGGCAGCGTCCTACTGTCGTTCATCATGCTAAAGTGTTAGCGCCGAGCTTCCAGAGGCAGTAATCCTCAAAGAACACAAGAATAATTTGACTGTTTTTGTTTTTATTACTGAAAAGCTAATTTTGCAAATGGGCTAATCTCCATATAAGTTGGTTTATTTTTCAAATGCTAGTCATTAAGTCCCAACACCAGCAGGCAGTTCTGCTCAATAACAATTTTTCTCCGTTTCACAGCCTCCAACTGTTTGCTCTTCATCCCTCTGTCTGTCAGCTAGCCTCTCTCGTCGCCACACTGAAACAATCCCTGCTGGAGTTTCTATATTTGTGTCCGAATGGAGCAGGATAATTAATGTCACATGTTTTTTTGGGAGCGAGAGGGATGAATGTATAGTCAGGCAGGCCCGTCTGTGATTGCAAATGAACTTGTCGAGGGGCTAACGCATGTCAAAGTGCAGTGGAAGTGACACGGTGTTTATTGCTTTGCCCTTAACTCACTTTAGAGAGGTGTAGATTGAGTGTTGCTTGACAAAGGGGCTTTTTCCTCCCAAATCTCTCAGGTACAGACCGAGAAGTTTCGACTTTCTCTTGATTCAGACTTGGAAACGCCCTTCTGTGTTTATTTAAGTCTAAAGTTACCCAGACAGACTCAGGAAGCAGCGAATTTTATGAAGCTGATTCAACTTCAGCTCGTTTTCTGAGCACAGGCGAAGGGCTCGCACTCACATGTGGATTTTCATTACAAAAAAAAGGGAAGCTTGTTTTTTTGTTTTCATGAGTAACACAGAAACTTTGCTGCTCTCAGAAATGTCGGGATTGACTTTCAACTTTTCCACATTAAACAGCAATGAGTTTGCACCAAATCTCATTTCATCCTTCAGGGTCCCTAAACAGTCGAAGAGAGTAGAGGAGGGGGGGAACACGTTCTCCTTCCCTCTTCTGTCGGATTAAGGCTTCCTAAATGAGAACAAATTCCACCTCCTCCTCGCCTCCCGTTTTAATTTCCCAGCAGGATTGCGCTGCCGTGGCTTTGTATCTGCACGGCCGAGGTGAAGGATGAGGATATTCATACTCTGGCTGCTTGGCCCAATTTATTTTTTGGGCAGAGGAGGCACGTTCTGAGGCTGGATGTATGTGATCCCAGTGGCTTTAATAGGATTTCCTCAAATGTGTTTTCTCAGTTTCTGGAAATGGTCTTTATCATCACGCTGCAGATACTGAGCTTTGCAAAGAAATCATCTTCTGACACCAAATTTAACATTTATAGAATCTGATAGCTGGTCGTTCAGTAATTTGTCTGTTAAATGAATGTGGGTGGATGAGTGGAATCAGCAAAGGAGGTTATTTCTGCAGGTTTTTATTTATGAGGGTGTAGGTTTTATTAACTTGTGTATGAGGAAATCATATGCAAACATCAGTGAGCGTGTCCTTGTCTAGATTTCTACAATTTCATTTAGCAGACGCTTTTATCCAAAGCGACGAACATCTGAGAGGAGATACAACTGTGCATTTCTCAGACTTGTATTTGACTTTGAAAGTAAGATAATTTCTTTGGAAAGTGTCTCTTGTTGGGTGTGTTGAGACTCGGTTTCATGTTTAAATTAATGTCAGTGTCAGAGTAAGAATCTGTGTCGAGTGGAAACGAAGAGTTACGACTCTACATCTTTTTGCTTGTCATTGACAGGACATCGACACTTGAAATTGCTCGTTAGTTAGCAAAATAGGCTAACTAACGAGCAACAGTGCTGCTTAGCTTGGCTTTCCCGAAAACTGTAGCAAGAAAAAAAATATTAAATTCAGATTATTTTCAGGCTGTATCCGGGCAAACAATGAAACATTGTGAATATAAAATCAAACTGTCCTGAAATCATTCAAAAATACTTCACAATTTACATTTAGATAAACATAAATGCACTACAATCAATTATTTCCACGGCTGATCCATCTATTTGGCTATCCTTAAATTATTTGATGATTTGTTTGAGTGTAATAATAATGATGTCCTTCATATGTCTCGTTTACAACCTAAACAAAAAAAAAACAAAAACAGATTACTGCTACAGATGAGGACACATTCTTACACTTAAGAAGCCGCAGTTAGAAGATCTTGTCTTTGATTTATTTAGAAAAATACTCAAACTGTTGATCAGTTATCATATTAGATGACAATTAATTTAACAGTTGATAAAAGTAACAACATATTGTAAAAGCCTGTGTATATGTTGTATAAGTTGAATTTCTTTGATTATTTAATCTACTAAAACTGATCAAATCTGGAATCAACTTGAAACACATTTTTGGTGTCACCTGTACCGGAAAAAAAAGTGACTCTGAATACTACAGATATGTTACAAGTTACATTTTTAAATTGTTTACATACTTGTTTCCTATCTGCTTTGTGACATATTGTCATGTGACTGTTGGTTGTAGGGGAGTCACTAATGGCTTTTCGATTGTGTAAATTTACACAGATTTTTTTCTTTCTTCCAGAATCTATGTAATGCAAGCCGTTGATTTTTGGCAGTTTTTTTTAAATGAATCATGTAGAGTACTGTGATTTTGATGGCATATCACGCTTTTAAGCTTAGATAATGCGTGAGTAATAGGTGAGTAGTTCAAGGACTGTGGGAGAGTTGAAAATCTGAGAATTCTTTCTGTTGTTACAGTTTGTGGCTCAGATAAATGACATAATTTTGGCAGTTTTTCTTGAAAGATAATATGGCTTTTAGGACCAGAGGTGAAAGATGAAGGAGAACAGACATCATCTGCACTAAATTCATTGGATCTTCATTGTTCGAAGTATAGCTGAGGCAGTTTAGGTTTTGAATTGATGGGGCTGGTGTGCATGTGAGTAGTTTGGCATTTATGCAAATATGTGAGTGTACATGAGAGAGCAGGGGCCTGACTAAGAGAATTTGTGGGAAAATGACACTAGCCATGGTGTGTGTGAGTAAGACGGCGAGCAGGAGATGATGTAGATTTTTCGGTGGACACGGGGGAGGTGAGAAGCAGGGATGGACTGGTGTGTGTGTGTTAGCGTGTGTGTTAGCGTGTGTGCAATGGCAGGTGGCATCGTAGTGTTTTCTGCTCGCAGACTCCGATGCAACACACACGCATGTGCCATCTGTAGCCTCCCAGCAGAGCTCAGAACGTGACTGGTCAGCTTATCTGCAGCAAAACACAGAAACCACTCATGTATTACAAAATGTGAACATTGTAGCCTACAGCATCCCCTGTGAGAGTGTGTGTGCGAGCGTGTGTGTGTGTGTGTGTGTGTGTGTGTGTGTGTGTGTACGTATTAGTCACAGTGGGAGGATGAAAATCTGTTCACACAGTCACATTGTGGAGGCTTGGCTTGTGTTTAGGGGCTGAAAGCTGGTCCCAATAAGGAAAACTATTAAATTGGTTGACTTGGTTGGAGTTGGGGGTCAGGCTTGTAGTCTGGCGGTTTGGGTTCAGGTTAGGTTAAGTCTCCAGGGAATCAGAGCAAAGTTGGCCTTCGAAAGTGACAAAACCACTTAACAAGACTGTGGTGTTTTAATGCAGACCACGAGTTTATGTGAACAAAAGACTCGTTTTAAATGTACCTGAGAGGACCTGGGCCTCACACGAGAAGATTTATCACATATTCTACTTTCTGTTTTGAATGAAGCTTAGATAGCAACTGTAGCTGTATTTCTGTGACATTTTTATGCACATTTTGAAGGGAAATACAAATTAGCAAAAACGTTTTTATGTTCACTTCAGGTGGTTTCCAACTTTTAAAAAAGAGTTCTTGCACATAATACTAGATTAAAATGCCTTTTAGTAAAAGGTTCTGACATACTAAACGTTTAACTTAAATGATTTATCTGCTGTTTTTGCTTCTTTCATTGTCTTTGTCGATGGATAGCGTGAAACCCATACCTGCTGATGTGAAATAGTTGCAATTTTCCTGCAATTTCCTTAGACTTCCCTCCATTTTTCTCCAAAGTTTTATTCATTTCTTCTTCTTTGTATGTTTTTAGTATCTCGCTAGCAGCTGCTTTTGTTTCCAGCTTCTTCTTGCAACATAATGCAGCCTTGTTTCGTGCTCTAAAGCAGTTCATGTAAAAATGAGATGAATTCACTCTTTGTTTTAAAATTTTTTTGCGAAATTTCTCAAGTTTGCTCCCAGGTACTTTCATTTTATGCTAATCTTATCGAAGTACGGCTTGTTTTTGAACGTCTAAGTTGCTTTGTGAGAGGTAACTGTAGTAAAATGATACAGAAAACAGATGTAACAAGCACTGTGCCTCGTACAAACTACGATGTGTGCTCCATCGTGTCCGGTGTTAGCGCTCAGTCAGGTAGAAATAACTCATGAAAGCAGGAAGTGAGCTCACCCTTAAACTGCTGTTTGCACTGTTGTCTGCAGTTTATTTTTTATCTGGTGAGACTTCCTGTTTCCAGTGAAAAGGTGAATCTATGTTGTATTCAGGCAAACGTCCAGAGAAAACAGTTTGACAGCAGACTGTGTTTTAGCTATTTGACGCATCGGCAGCAAACTTCAGGCTCAGCTATTAAAGAAAAAGTCATTTTGCAGTTTTGGTGAAGTTAATTTTGCACTATAAGGGACAATGATGCGTCACAACTATGTGCTGAATTTGGGGAATCGTGGCTGGACACAACACACTGTTTCAACGCCGCTCTCTGTCTGCAGCGGAGTGCAACAAGTTTTTTTTTGCTGAGGTTGTTAAAGGCCATTCTGGCTAATGAAGGAAACCACTGAAGGAGACAGAAGTAGATGAGGCCGGTTGGAGAAAAGTGGGCATGCCAAGAAGTTTATTACAGCAGTAGATCAAACTTTAACACCTGAAGATCTGGTTTGGGCTGCATGTAGAGAAGCTCTTGGAAGAAGCGTTTAACGTCTGGAGAGGAAGACGGCGTCTGCACACACAGATCCAGACGAAGGGAAAGAGAGGTGGATGGAATAAATGAACGTCGGAGGGAAAAGAGGGGCATGACGGAGCTCTGCAGAAACACTGAGTCACTCCCGGCTTCGCTTTGCTTTGCGGGAGGCGAACAACAGTAACAACAGCTCTGAGTTCGCCCCGTAAATGCTCCGGTGATACCTTCCAGATGTTGCTTTAAGACGTTTGCCGCAGGAGGCGTCACAACACAACGCAGCACAACACGGCGAGCATGTTAATGAGCTGCAATGTACGAGTGGAGGGTGTCTGCTTATGGCTCAGGACTCCAGCAGCTTTGCGAAAGAGGCGGGATGGAATTCAGGGCTGTGTGAAAAATTCCCCCTTCCCTGTCTGGAGCTTATTTATTTAAAGTTAAAGTGGTAATCTGCCACATCCTCATTTGTTTTAAATTTGGCATAATGGTCAGCGCTGAGCGGTCGCTGCTGTGGTCAGTTTGCTTTGCGCTGACTGTATCTGTCACGTCTTAATAACCACATTTTCTTTTGTTGGTTTTTTGCTGCAGCGAATTGGATTTATTTTTAATCTGTGAAAATACATAGGTGTGATTTTTTTTTCTTTGCTGTTTTAAGTTGTGTTAATTCGAGCCATCCGCTTCTCGTAGTTTTAAATAAAGCTTTACTGCTTTTAGAGTCAAAGTCAGGAGCAGAGTTTTGGCTGCAGAAACAGTGGAAAACTGAAAGTATGCAACTCTGGTTCCAGTCGCTTTCTTTTTCAGCAGTTTTTGATTCGATCGCACAGTTTTTAGAGTTTACCGAAAACTAAAGATGACTAAGTTTTCCATTACTGTAAGAAATTTAAGGACTTCTCACACATTTTAGCTAAAAAGGTGTTCAAATCCAGCAAAAAAACCCAGATAATTATAGATGTGATTATTGTTCTGTTTCTATAATAACATTCAGACCACTGTTGAAAAATCTGTCTTCACTCTGGTTTTGTTTATGTGTTGTCACTGTTTGCTCCTAAAAATGAGCACCAAATTTATACTAAGCAATATGTTTGGTGACACATTTGCATCTTTTAAAAATAGAATCACTTCTTGTATCAGGATCATTGCCTTTTAAATTTTTAATCAGTGCTGGAAAAAAAGAAAAAACAAGAAAAAAATGAGAAAAGCACTCAGAGAGCGAAGTATTCCACCAAGACAGTCGTTATTTCCAGTAAGTTCCGATCAGTCCGCAGCAGTCGATTCATGATAGGATCGCAATCATGTGATCATCAACAGGCAGCTGACGTAGTGTTCACTTGTTGTCATGGTTACAGTGACAACGTGCCACTATTTCACAATGATACAGAAGTCTTTAACCCTTTAAGCTGCAGTCAATTCCAGCCACTTTCAGTCCAAAAAATCACTAATATTCTATTTGTAAATAAAAAATATGACGAGAAATACAGGGAATATTGGACGCGCATCGCGAGGTGCATTTCCTTGAAAACGACCGATTCGTGGATTTTATACCGACTTCAGGACATGTTTTGGACAAAATAGTTTACTGGCTTGTTTCGTCTGGATGTCCAAGGTTGGATTATGGCCGTTTTTTGTGGAATATTTTCATCTGTGTGTAATAATGAACCCGGAAATGTGAGTCGCGCTGTGTACGTTGAAGCCGTGTATAGAGAACGGATGGATGGATATTCGTTTTTTTGTCGGACAAATGTGTTTTTCTCACCCGCTGTGGTAATCACATCTGAAAGTGGTTTATACCGGCGGATTTATGAGAATCTAAGCTTTCCATCGGTGTATAGTGTTTGTATAATCACGTTTGCAGCCTTCAGACATTCTTGAAATTCCTATGCAAATTAGTAAGTGTACTGCCGGCGGGACACTGAAGCGCACTGAAGTGCAACGGGTTAACAAATCAATCACTACCAAAATCTAATGAGGTGGCCCTTGTGTCATCTCTGACCTTCCCTGAAAATTTCATCCAAATCTGTTTTTCGGTTTCTGAGTAATATTTCACACAGACAGACAGACAGACCAACGTATGCCGATCATCACACAAGTCCACCCCATTCATTGACGGAGTAACTGCGCAGTTTGTAAATGAAATTACTAGAATAACAGGCGGAAGTCACACCAACAAAGAAGCTTTAGTTTAATCTGCTCTGCGTCGTGTCTGGAGAGCTTCCTGGCCACAACAACCTCCACCAATCACATGCTTTATACCAAATAGCCTGAGAAGCAAAACCCAGGGGGAAGAAATACGTGCATTTCTGGGCTTTTTCTGCTAAAAAGCCACAGCTTCTATCGTCTGGATTACGGCATCAGAGCAGCAAGAGGATGGCATTCAGAGAGATTCTCACAAGTAAATCAAACTGGAATATTGTAAAAGTATCAGAACAAAACAGGGATTTTTGGGGTCACATTTTCTCAGTGAAAATTGCATAGTTGGGTAAAACATCATCATTCATCCAGTTGTCTGATTTTTCTGAGGAAAACGGCCGTAATTATCGGCTCTTGCTGAATAAATCAGTCGTTCTAGGGTTTGTTTTATTAGTAGTTTGTAGAGCATCTTGAAGAGTATTTTCTGACCTTTCCTTGCACTTCTTTTAACCATTTACCGTCGCCATGGTTCATAGCATGAGATGTTCATTTAAACGGCGGCTATTCTGCCCTTGAGCAAAGCATTTGCTGCGTTGGGAGGGCCGGTGTGGTTAATAAGTGATGTGAGGCAATGCAGAGCAGGCTGCCGACTCAGAGACTCTCCTTAACTTTAGTGTGAAGAGACAGAGCCACTTCATTAAACGGGCTGTCTGTGTAAACACCGACTGCCTGCAGGACGAGCTGCAGCGACCGACTGAGGCGAGCGCAGCCATCTGCATGCAGCAACGCCTCTTTCTCTCCCAATGGCTCTGGTTTTATGAGCCTCTGTAAGTCATGGCAGGCAGGCAGGGAGGAGAGGTGGGAGTTTGATGCTATGAATAAAAATGCCATCACCTAAACATCACCGTCGGCACTAAGACTTTACAAGTGAGCACTTAAGTCCATTTCTCACCGGGCATGTAAAGCCGAACACATGGAGACTAAGACTCAGAGACAAAGAGGGAAAATAAAGTCAGAGGAGGAGCAGATTTTGTGCACCTGCGGCACACATACCTCGATTTAAACATCGAAAACTGTGTTTATGCCCCGAGCTGTCCGAGGGCTGCTGTATGCTTCACCAAATGGAAAGTTGAGGAATGTGGCGGTGTTAAGGTTGTTTATTAATCTAATTTAATAATCGTGTTTTCAGAGGGTTTCGCTGCAGAAATAAGCATCCTGATGTTAGTTACATAAATAACTTGCAGCATGAATGAGATGTAGAAGCAGGACTGAGCTTAATGTTTGGTTGCTGGTGGTAAACTTTGAACTTTGTGTCGATTGTTTCTCCAATAGTACTGCAACTAATGATTGTTTTTCTTGCTGATTAATCCGTTTCTCTATCAATCTGTTAAATGGTGAAAAATGTTGATCAGTGTCTTGTTTTGTCCACAAGCCAAATGTATTTCAGTTTACTGTCATAGAAGAGGAAATACACCAAGAAAATATTCACATTTAAGAATCTGGAATCAGAGAATTTTGACATTTGTTGTTTAGAAATTACCCAAACTGATTAATTTAGCAGTTGGCAACTATTGGATTAATCAATTAATCTTTGCAGCTGTATTTCGCAGTTTCAATTGCTGAGGTTATGAACATAGAAGCATCTTATTACTGGTTTGGTGAAAGTAAATCTAACAACATCCTTAAATGTGCAGATTTAGTATTTGAACAGCAACATCGGAGCTTCATTTTATGCTATTCCTCCCTAAAGACACAAAATAATCTTTGATAAAAGCCTACTTGCACATTTAGAAAATCTGCTTTTTCTTGGGAATCTTTCAAAACACGCTAAATCGATTTATGTTCATGGCTCCGTCCACTTGCTCAAGACCTTGAACTGCTAATACTTCAGTTTCCAGAAGCCCAAAAAGCGCCACTGTGATCTAAAAGATTAGTTTCTGGTAAATCCAGACAAATCCTCAGAGCTTAATGCTACACAGTAGCTTTGTTTTTCTGTCCAGCATGTTGTTTGTCGTTAACATATAGACACCAGAACCTTTTAATCCATATGTCTGTGACAGATTGGGAGAGAAAAGCAAATTCCCCATGTCATGCTCATGAAGAGACTCTTTGAAACTTAAAGGGGAACTTCGTTTTTTTTCAACCTGGGGTCTGTTTTCATGTGTCTTTTCATACATGTGAGTGATGGAGAAATGAATTTTCGACATAGCTCCAGTATTTAGCCAGGCAGGCAGCTTCGCAGCTCAGCGAGCAGCTCAGCTAGCGAAAAGTATGGGGCAACTTGCCCCCCCCCGCGTCAAAGTCCGCCCTAATGTGCTTTTTTTCCCACACTGACCGGCTCGGATAGTCTCAACGAGTGTCCCACAACATATGAGAGATGAGAAGTGAACGAAAACCTCCACATTACTTGGCGATCGCTATTTGTTGTGGCCTGTATCCAAATCTCAGGACGCTAGAAAGCAAATCTCGTTCCGAAATCGCGCGATTTCACGAGCTATCGCGCGATTTCGCGAGCTATCGCGCGATTTTGGAACGAGAAAAAAACCGAAGTTCCCCTTTAACAAACCGTCTGTCTGGATGCTAATGCTGTTAGCCGTCAGGAAGATCGTCAGTCCGTCTGGCTTCAGTCAAAACCTGATGAAAGGTTCTGTGGGAATATGTTAAAGGTGTATTTATCTTTTGTAGCTGAGCTGTAGCAAATATGGTTATTTATTTGGCTGCAGGTCGGGAGGCTTGTTTTTGAATCTGTGCATTCGAAATTAAGGCTCTCATTAGACATAAATTCCTGTGATTCCTCACACTCTGACCTGAGACCAGCAGGCTGCCGCGCTAAAGGAATAATTTGATACTCGACCAAAAGTTCCTCAGGAAAACTTTGTGTCCTCTTGTCTGGGCGGTCGGAGGTCAGACTCGGCCTGAAAACACAGAAACCCCAAAGCTGGTATGGATTTTCTGTCTGACTCCAGATCACCACAGATGATACCGACCAGTTCTGCAGCTACTGTTGATCTGTTTTTACCCACATCGGCTGGAATTCTTTAAGAGGCCGAATTGTTTCCACAGCTGGCTGTATGAGGGAGAGGTTGTGTATATCATTTAACAAGCTCTGTCTAATACGCTTTGTTTGTGCAGCACTTCCTCAAACAGCTACAAAGTGCCTTCAGGCAATAATAAAAGACAAATGTTCACACATTGACGTGTGATAAACCGGAGCAGAAGAAAACGTCATCGTCATCATGTGATGTTTGCTGTGAAGAATGATTTTTTCCATCCTACATGTTCTCAGACCCCTGATATCTGAGGCATCCTGGGCTTTCTTCTTGATTTCCACTGGGTTTTCCCGCTCTGACAGCCAAACGGGGAAATCTGGAGCTGGGAAAGGACTGATGGTCGGCTCAGATTATCTGTCAGGAGTCTTCACGGATCTTAACTCTCCTGATAGCATCAAACACGTCTGATATGTGCAACTTGGTATGCGACACCAGCAGAAAGTTAGGTAGTGAGGGTAAAAGAGATGTGGCTCTGCTTTCTTGATTAGTTTTCCAGTGAAAACCTACAGACCACAGCATTTCTTCAGAAATCAGCTCAATTATCCTCACAGGGAGATGTAAAAAATGTTGGGCTGCTTAAATACCTCCATCCTGTAATTTTCACTACCGAGAGTCATTCATAATAAAAGGTTGAAATGTGCTTTTTTGTCATGCTTTCTCTCGCTAAGACCAAAGTTTTTAAGAGGTCGGACCTTAAACCTGAAGATTTTTTGTGTAGCTGGACAGAGTAGGAAGGATAATGGCATCGCACAATTTACTCTCGGTTCTTGTTTATTTCGGCTGTTATCTTTATAATCTAAAAAACACAAGATTTTCTGGCAGTCTCGTCTACATTTTGGAGCTCCTAAAGCTTTAAAGTAAGCTGCTGTTTGCAATTCAAGAATTAACTTCTTTTTTTTGTTTTTTTTAAAGAATTAACTTCAAGTCATGTCAAAAGTTTCCGTCTTTAGTCCTGAAAAAGCAAAAGTTTACAACCACAAAACGATGTGTATTATGGCAGGTTTTGTCTTTTTTTTTAAAAAAACGACCTATAATAAATCTGTCAAAGAACCAAAATGCATGATTGTTGTTGTTTTTTTGTGACAGAGATGCATGTGTTTCGATGATTCCTAGTTAAAAAAACAAATCAGTTATGGGAAATGTATCTTTGCAAGTGTTTCTTAACTTTTTTCACATACTGAACAACTTGTGCAGAAGAAACAGGCTCATTGCAAGGCCACAAACGTTCACAAGCCAAAATAGAAAGTCACCAGTGAAGTCAATTCTGACCTTCTGGAAAAGGGGTGCATGATATATTGTTCTGTTTTGACTGACTTAAGGTGAATTAACTGAAACCCATCATGCTGCCACTGTTTTTGGCTGCTTGATACTAAAGGAAAACTTTAGTTTTCCAAATCAAATCTGCAAGAGAAGCCTTTATTCTGATTTAAAGACTCTTTGATACACCGAGTTTTTAGAAATTAGCATGAAACTGGTGTGAGAAACCTCTCTAAGGATGATACGGTTGCACAAAGAAATGTTGTGTCAGTTGTGTGGAAATGTTTCACCTCCAGAAATAATGATGTCAGCCAAAAACTTGCACTACGTCAGAGCTTTGCATTGGACGAGGCGACAGGAATTATTTGTATTACTGTTTAAATCATCAAACAAAGCTCCGAATTAGAATCTAAATGCATTCCAAAGCAAAAAAAAAAAAACATTTTGGATGCTTTTGTCAGTGATGCACCATATGAGAAATTACAGTTCTTTATTACTTCACCGAAGAACGGGGCGGAGTTTTATGACAATCGGCACACGTTTGTCCATCTGTCTGTTTGTCTGTTAGCAACATTACTCAAAAACGGACCAAGGGATGTGGATAAAGTTTTCAGGAAAGGTCAAAATCAAATCCCTTGGTCCTTGGGTCAGAAATGACATAATTTGTTAACAATTTCTGTATTCTTGTGAGATAACAGCACAACGTCATTGTAACCATGACAACATGTGAACCGTGCATCAGCTGCCTGCTGACGATCACATGATGGTGATCCTACTACAAACTGACCACTGTGGACCTACAGGGACTTATCTGTCAGAAATAATGCAGGGGACAATTGATTAAATTGTTGGGGGGTGTTTTCAAGTCCCATCAATTCCTGCCACCCGCTACATATTTAGGTCACGCAGTTTAGTATC
This sequence comes from Acanthochromis polyacanthus, assembly GCF_021347895.1. Taxonomy (NCBI): domain Eukaryota; kingdom Metazoa; phylum Chordata; class Actinopteri; family Pomacentridae; genus Acanthochromis; species Acanthochromis polyacanthus. The sequence goes on from NC_067121.1 coordinate 9,262,475, forward strand.
CGTACATAACATCCACATGCATAGCACATGCCTGTGCTCAGCGCAAGCTCATTTTCTTTGTAGGTATATCTATATTAAATGATTGTAGGTTGGTTATGTTCAGTTTCAATGATGTTTTCTGCGTTCTTTGTTGGGATGGGGTTTTTGGTGTTGAGGAAGTTGAATTAAACGTGGTTCTTGTTGCGTGTTCTCTTTTTTTCACTTGCTCCAATCAGCGGAATATTTTGACACCTTCATTTCCAAACGGAAACAGAGTTACACTAATCTAATGATTAATGAATTCCTGATAGAAATAAACAAGTCATCATGTGGAAAAACTTCTGTATTCTATCACATTGCATATATAAGTGCAGAAAACTAAATATCACTACATCATTTTATTTACTAAATGTCAGTCCACCTTAATTTGGTGTGCTCTAATTTAATTTGCACTGAAGGTGAGTCTTAGTTTGAGTTTTTGGACTTTGCAATCAGCCCTTTAGTCCAGAATCCACCTTGCATATTAGTTGTGCAGACTCTGTGAGGGAGGATAAAGAGGTGTTTATCAAGACATAAACACATCCTCATAGAGACACAAACACTCTTAAGAATTCACTCATGCAAACACATTAAAGAAAGCAGAGGCAAAGTCGGACCCAACGTGCACAAAACACACAAAAACACACACACAGACACTCACGCTTGAGCTGTTGTGGGTGGACAGAAGGGTGTCGGCTGGTAAAGGATGCGACGCTGCAGCGGTGGTGGGAGGTCCGAGCCGACAGCTGAGACTGATGAAGTCTCTCGGTGAGCTCAGTGGGATCCGACCAGCCTCCCGGTGCTTCATTCTGCCATGTGTTCATATTTCTGTTATCGCCGCCTCCCTCTCCAGAGAGCCTCGCATCCAATCTTACAGACTCTCTGACTCGGTTCGCAACTGCACTTTGCTAAATCTGATTTTCTTTTCATTTGCACTCGAGAAAAGAGCTGATATTTTCTTATCACCGTGAGCAGCGACAACATGCACACAGTGTTGTTTTGCTTTAGGTGCACTCCAGTGAAAATATGGAACAAAACACGAGGTTAGACATCATACAGTTTGTGAGACTTTCCAGATGATCTAGAGTCTAGTCTAATCTGGTTGGCTTGTCTTTGAGATGTATTCCCCTTTTCACCTTCAGCTGAATAATTCATTTTACTGTCGTTGTGTCTGGGAATTTTCTCTGACAGCTGTTATGATTTTGTCCCAGAAGCAGCATCAGCTTTAAAGACAAGAAGACTAAACATTTCAAACAAAGCCGGTCAGCTGACCAGATCGGTATTTAGGGAAACGCCTCGGTTCAGTCGAAATCCAGGAGCTCTCGGCGTCACTAAAACATGCTTAAGAGAGACGAATATGATGTCCTTTTGTTGTGGTTTTACAGTGTGGTTGTGTCTAAAAGCTATTTAAAAATCTGTCTGTGCCACACTCCACATTCCTCAGGACATGTTTGCACTTTACAGCAGCCTTTATTAATGTTTCTTTTCACATTGTGCTCCATAAAGATGCAAAAAATGGTTTTAAAAAGAAACAGCAGCCGAGTTACCCTTCCCACAATGCACCTTGGTAGCATCTTCCATCGAAGCTCCTGCAGTTTGTAGCGGCCGCTTTGTGTTAAACATTTGTGGCTGCATGTAAAACCAGTGGAATGAATCTGTAAATAGCATCTAATCGAGACAGATTATTGAAAAGCCCGAGAGGAGGACAGAAAAATTCACGTCAAAATTCAACTCAAACATCAGCTTATCTGCGTCCAAATGTTTTGCAGCAACACAAACCCACATCTCCTCTCTTTTCTCCTGCAGGTACGACTACGTGGAGGTTTACAACGGCGGCGACGAGTCTTCGCCCATGTTGGGGAAGTTTTGTGGGAAAATCGCGCCGTCTCCGATCATCTCCAGCGGCAGCCAGCTGCTCATCAAGTTCGTGTCCGACTACGAGACCCACGGAGCCGGATTCTCCGTCCGCTACGAGGTCTTCAAGACAGGTTCGTGTTGATGTGTGGATTCAATCTGAAGTGTTGAAGTTTGTTCTGTTTTTATGCACTCTGCTGATGAATCACCTCATGGAAAAGAGCCAATTTAACTTCATTTGTAGTTCAGCCACGTTTCCAGAGAGTCGCTTTAGGATCGATGACATGCATTACCCTGCTACATACAATGAAACATTATCTGTTTTTTAATCATTTTGCATATTTTATGAGGAAGGCAGGCTGCACAGGGACAGCAGCAGAAAGAAATGAAACACATTTATTCTTATCTGTGCTTTAAATTCCTGTTTGTGCTGCTTCAAATGAGAAAACACTGGAGAGCTGGAGACGAGTTCAGGTTTTTAAAGGCGTAACATAGAGACAGATCATTTCCACGTCACATTTGAAGCACAGGAGTAGCTCAGTTTCTGTGTGGTGGTGTGAAAAAGCAAAATGCTGAAGGGGAGATTACCTAATACCAACATGCAGGGAATTACAGTAGTCTAGGCAACAAGAAGTGAACTTCCCCAAAACACGTTTGTAATAAATCAAAATAGCTGTTTAAACGGCACACATGAGCAGCATTTCTCTGTTGTTTGATAAACCCTGCAACTTCCACCGTGTCGCAACCTTTTCTGAGAACTTCGGGTTTATAAATATCCCTCTGTGTGTGTGTTTGACATCCGCGGTTGAGCCTCTGGTACACTGACCTTCTAAACTTCGGGCCAAATAAACGCGAAGGCCCCAGGACTCATCGGAGGAACGGCGAGTCCCAGCTGGGGCAGGATGCTAGCAGGACGGACCTACATAAACACTGGCCGACAAGGAAGGAACCTTGCTCCCGTGTCCTACATTTGTATTTGCTTTCTTCCCCTCCTGGGTCCACTTGAGAAGCCGCCAAAGCGGAGAGTCTCCTGTGGCCACTTCAATTTTCCACCAATGGGGACTGGAGATAAATCAGATGAACAAAAAAAAGGGGAACATGCATTTGCACCCTAGAGAGCAATAACCATTCACAGAATCACAGGATCCAGAAATAACTATCCCCAGGTGGCCTCATGTTAGAAAGTGCCGTATTGTACGATGAAAAACGGATCGGCAAGTGCTCTTTTATGCTTAAACAAGAAGAACAGCAGCACTAGGAGCGAGGTTAGAGGCCCAGCCGAAGCTTCTCCTCACTCGTCTCTTCTCTGATCTACAAAGTAAAGCTCAACTTCTGATACCAAAACTTTAAAAAAATAAAAAAAAAGATCTGCTCGTATCGGCTTTAATTTCAGGGTGCAAAGTGTAGCCGTGACTGATGAATGACAGGATGTTATTAGAAAGTCAGTGTAATAAATCTTTTAAAAGTAGGTCAGCAAAGTATCGAAGGGACGCTGGTCCTCCTCAACATTTTTCATTAAGGTTTTTTTAAAAAAAAAAAAAGATGTAGCTTCCACAAAGATTCTGATGATTTATATTTCAGCTTTGATCTCGAGTAGAAATGATAAGATTGGGATTCAGAGACATCTGGGGAGTTATGGGGTCACCTTCCCATTTACTTAAAGAAAAAGTAGAAGTTTGGATCATTTATAGCTGAATTCTGTACCTGTGATGGTGAATTTAGAAGTTAGCAAAAGTCTGGTGGATTAAAATGGAGAAAATGATATTAATAGGAGTTATTTTTTAGAGCGTTTTTCAAAATTCACATTATGAGAAGGCCTCACGAGGCAGCAAAATAAAACAGATAAGTTGTAGAATCATTAGGTTTTAAAAGGCGAATAAAACACAACATGATGAGAACAGGTGAATGTATTATTGAAAGAAATATAAGAGTACAACAGAAGTTCAAATTCATGTAAAATCAGAAAAGGCTTTCAGATCAAGTATGTTTTAAGAAGGAACATATGTTGTGGGAAGGAAAAGACCTCAAATTTTGGATCCCACAGTGTATAACTGGTGCTAAAAGGTCAGAGATTTAGTTTAAATAGAGGTCATAAAGGACCCTCTAAGTATCAGTAAAACCTTCAAATCTATCCTAAAACATACTAGTAGTCAGTTTAAAGAGACTGAAAAAGGAGTGATTCTATTGTAAATCAAGAATCAAGAATCTTTATTGGCATTGTGTTTCCACACAGTGACATTATGATTGGTGACTCCCAGCTATAGATGAAAATAGAAAATGGCACACTATATACAAATACAATAAAACGTTTTTTTAAATGTTTTATTTTATCTATGAATATATAAACAAGTTAGTGCACATGAGTAGCAGTTGTACCTCATAGTTTTGGTAAAATTTTGGACTGATAACCAAAATTTATCAGTCAAGCTGAAGGAAAATAGCTCAGAATTTGTGTGAACAAACCCTTTAAACAACTGCTGCCTTATATGATTTCAAACTCGTAAAATCTATCCGAAAACATACCGGAAGCCAATATAAAGAGACTGAAATAGGAGTGAAGTGATTGGATCTCTTGGTTCTGGTTAAATTCTCGACTAATCACCTCAAAATTATCAGTAAAGCTAAAGGTAACCTGACAATACTAGCTTTAAGAGAGGTTGTGAAGGGTCTTAAAACGTGATCAGAATAATTTAAAATCCACTTAAAGCATACTGAAAGCCAACATAAAGGCTAAAATAGGAGTGATGTGTTTGTGTCTCTTAGTTCTGGTTGAATTTTGTACTAATAGAAGATGATCAGTAAAGGTAAACATGAAAATATTAGAATAAAGAGAGGCCATAAATGGCCTTGAAAGTACTAGAAAATCGTAAAATCTACCTCAAAGCATACCAAATGCCAGTATAAAGATGTTAAAACGAGCAATGTGATTCCATATCTTGGTTCTGGTTAAATTCTTGATTAATAACCTCAAAATTGTCAATACAACAACATGTAAACAGGAAAATATGTGTGAACTGGCTTGAAGGAACCCTATAAACAACTGCTTCCTCATATGTTTTTAAAATCTATCCTAAAACATATGAGGAAGCCAATATGAAGTGACTGAAATAGGAATATTGTGGTCATGTGTCTTAGTGTTTTTTTTTAAATTCTGAACTAATAACAAAAAACATCAATAAAGCTAAGAGTAAACAAGAAAATACTAGCTTTATGAGAGGCTATAAAGGGCCTTAAAAGTGACAGAAAATCTTAAAATCTATCCTAAAACATACTGAAAGTCAACACAAAGAGGATAAAACAGGAGCAATATGTTCCTGTCTCTTGGATTTGGTGAAATCTTGGACTAAAAACCTCAAAACTATCAGTAAAGCTGAAGGTAAAGCTGAATTTGAATGAAGAATCCCTTTAGACAACTAGTTGCTGATTCGGACTACAAACAGTGAAGCACTAGTTGAAAAAAGTGTTTTTAATCTTTGGCAGGTTTTTCATAGAACTACTCCCGTTCTAATATGTTATTTAGCCTGATTTTAAACACTTTTGGTCAGAAATGACCCTTGAACCGCATATTTTACTTCGGTCTGTGTGACCCAGAGCAGCTACTGACTCTGCTGCTGGTGGTGACTTTGTCTGACCAGTTTCTAAATGAGCAAATCTGAGCTGGCTTGGATCTTTCCGGCAGGAACGAAGGGAAGACATCGAGTCTGAGAGCCTCTAGTCCCACCTTGTGATCGTCAGAGATACAGAGCGACGGTTTTCCTGTTGTTGTTGTTGTCGAGTGCATAGGGCTGCTGCTTCACAACCAGCCTGGAATTCACTCATGTTTGTTCAGATCGACCTTTTTACATTCACTGTATATGGACGTGCTTTGTGTTTTTAGTGTGGTTTAGCGTTTCTGTCAGTGTGGCTTCCTTGGCGTGTGTGTGTGTGTGTGTGTGTGTGTGTGTGTGTGTGTGTGTGTGTGTGTGTGTGTGTGTGTGTGTGTGTGTGTGTGTGTGTGTGTGTGCGTGCAGCAGACAGGTGTAAGAGACCCCAGGCTCATTTAGCTAATGGGCTGTTTGTCCTTGGAGGCAACAGGGGTGACCTGCAGATGAGATGGATGCTCTGGCAGAGACGGGAGGCTGAAACTAGGACAGAGTCTGTGCGAATGTGTGCGTTGGCCTCAATACGGGTCCTCCACCTCCTAACAAGTTAAAAACAGCACTTGTACTCACTCAGGTAATCCCCCTGCCATGTTGCCGCTTTGCTTCTCGCCACATTTAAAATCCATTACAGTTAGAGCAGCGTATTGAAACTAAATGGAGCCGCCGCTCTGCTTACAAACAGGCTTTAGGCCCTGCACAAAACTGCTTCCTTTGTGTCCATTTCTTTTCTGTTTTTGTCCTTTAATCTCATGTCTTTCTGTTTTTCTGCCTCTAACAGTGAATCAATCAATCAACCCTAAAGTCTCAGACCAACACAATACGACAAAAACGACTCAATTTTGGACATTAGACGTTTTGCATATGTCATTTTTTCACTTTATTGCGCTGATTGTTCACATATATCAAACATTTAGTACATAATACAACTGAAAAGTGACAATAATGAAAGATTTTAAAAGAAATATAGACCTTTAAATACATCTAAATATGTATAATTAAGTGTGTTCAGTCACTGCTGCAGATTAAAGTTCATTATGTCGTGAATCTTTGCTACAAACTGTTTCAAAAAGCAGCTGGAGTACCAGAAAAATGCAGTAAAATAGCTGAAAATAACTTTTTTTTTTTGCTTTTTAATGTATAATGAAGGATATTTACATGTATTAAAACAATGAACTTGACGATAGACATTGTCAAATAATGCTGTAAATGCAAATAGTCGTGTGATATTTGAGAAAATGCTATCAGTTGTCTAGTTTTATCATGTAATTTTATGTAAGGATCTTAACTTAAAATAAAATCAAAAAAGACTTCAAGATACTGTCGTATTCAGTTTCAAATTGCAAGAGTCTACTGTTAATTTTGCACAATTTCAAGTGTAAAATTAGCCTTTTATAGTTAACTTTACAAATGTTTTTGTTAGTTTAACATATTAATGGTTAAAAGTGTTCTGATCTTTAGAATGAATGGATTTATCACAGAGGAAAAATGTGAGAAACAGATACCTCAGGTTGGTATTCTTGCGCTACAGTGATAGTTTACCAATGTTTATAGATATTATACACTACTATAAACATCTTTATTCAACTTTTTTTGAATTGAAATTTTCTGGAATTCTTTAAGTTATCTCTAATTTAACAGTTTCATCCATCAAATACACATCCATGGAAGTATACAATTTTTCTTTAAAAATTATTTACATGATTTACTTACAGTTAAAAATTGTGTTAATTTACACTAGATTTGTGAATTTACTGATTATTTTTCTTATTTAATCAATGTTTTTCTCGACTGTAAAAATACAGAAAAAAATACTAAAATAATGCTGAAAATATATATAAAATTACTTTTTTGCTTATATGTACAATATAACTTTGAATCATTTGTAGAATCTAAAAGAGGTTTTCTGTACATGTGCAATATGCATATTATTATGTATTATGCTAAAAACAAAAGCTTTGTGAAAAAGCAGGGGTTTTTTTGTTGATGGATAAAAGTACACTTGTCTCTAAATTAACATCTTAATCTAAGTTTGCACAACATGAAGCCAGGAAACCAGATTGTTGGGATAAAATCACTGCAGCTTTTGTATGTTCAAACACCCAGAAATGACTTACGTTTGTACTTTCTTACACAAAAATCATCTTGATTGTGCCAGTAAAGACGAGCTTTCCAAAGGCAGCAACAGTGTGATGCTGCTTTACCGTCACTAACCCTCTCTGTGAGGAAGTTGTGGACAGTTGGACTCTCAGTGAGACTTTCACACAGGAAACTGCAGCTTCCTTCAGTCAGTGTCGGTTTCTTGTGACTACGACCACCTTGGACATGGCTGCTCTTAATAAAAATGACATTTGTGGTTGATTAAAGCAGAATCAGATTGTAGTACTTCCTCTTTGAGTGCTTGGTGCCACATGTGTGTCTGCTTACCTTTTCTAGATTCTTGTCTGTGGCTTCGTCCCTCATCTCCATCCTCCTCCTCCACGTCTTTCATTACAGGCAAGAAAACCCCCAAACAGTCCCACAAAAAGCATTCAGATGACATGTTTGGCTTTAAAGATGCCACTTGGCAGCGGCAGCTATATCTCAGGACTAATGATTGCGGCGCTGCATCCGTCTCTTTAAACCGTAACTCCACCCTCTGCAGACCACACGGCGCATTTCATTCATAAACGAGGCCTCGCCGTCGTCCTGCAGCTATATTTGACTCTTGTTTTATTGCAGGTTTAGAAACCAGAAACACATGTCTGTCTCGGCGGTTCAGTTTTTTATTTTTATTTTCTTGAAGCTGCAGCTGATTGAAGGGTCGCTGATAAAACGATGAATGGGCGGAGGACGGGCCGATGGGAGATAAGAGGCGGCGTGTTGGAAACGTAACACAATAACACAGACATGCTTCAGCGCACCGTGTATGCAGCCTCCTAGAACAAATACACAAACACACTCACATATACAAAGATATTTCTGGCTCATTTGATCTTTTTAAGGAGCTTTTTTTTCTTTTGTGAGACGTTTAAACTTCAAATGGTACACTGGAGTCACATCAAGTCAAACGAATTAAATGTGTTTTATCTCAAAGTTTATACAAATTTAATTGAATTTTGTAACACTTTTGCACATTTAAATGAAACACAAGCTTTGGTGGAGGTATGCGGACTCTGAATGCTGTTTAGTTTACACTATTTTTGGCTTTAATCTGGCCGATTTGTAGCTCCTGTGCAGTATAAAGTCCTGCACCTCTATGGAAACAGCAGTTAATGCACCTATGACGACATAAATCAGAAAAAAAAAGGAAAAACCAAAGTTTCCATTACAAAAATGGAAAAAAAATCTGCATTTAACGTGCAACATTCTTTCAATACTGGGGTAAAAAATGGTTGCTCTACGTGCTATAGATCAGGGGTGTCAAACATGCGGCTCAGGGGCCAAAACCAGGCCAACAGAGGGTCCAATCCGGCCCGACTTTATGAAGTGTAAAAATTACAGAGAAGAAAAGGAAAACTTACTGAGTGAAAATGAATACTTCTGGTGGATAAAGACACTGAACTCTGTCTAATGTAACATCAGGCAGCAGCTTCAGTACAGTAAGTCTGGTTTAGTGGAATCCTATATAAATATAAATATAAATATACACACTACTGTTCAAAGGTTTGGAGTCACTTAGAAATGTCTTTATTTTTGAAAGAAAGGCGTTTTTTTCAGTGAAGATAACATTAAATGAATCAGAATTCCAGTCTAGACATTGTTAATGTGGTAAATGACTATTGCAGCTGGAAACAGCTGATTTTTAATGGAATATCTCCATAGGGGTACAGAGGAACATTTCCAGCAACCATCACTCCTGTGTTCTAATGCTACATTGTGTTAGCTAATGGTGTTGAAAGGCTCATTGATGATTAGAAAACCCTTGTGCAGTTATGTTAGCACATGAATAAATGTGTAAGTTTTCATGGAAAACATGGAATTGTCTGAGTGACCCCAAATTTTTGAGCAAGTAAAGTAATAAGAATAAAATAGAATGAAAGGAAATCGCAAACATAGTTATATACTAGTGCAAACAAAGTGCAAATTGGCAATGAGGTGAATTACAGTACAAAATGGCAGTAAGGAGGGTAGGAAAGAGTTCTCAATGGCTGTTTTGGTTTTCTTCCTCCTGAAACTGAAAATAATCTGACAATTCTTTCTGTCTTAGAGTTTCTGGTTCTGATAAATGGTGTCCATCCATCCATTATCTGTATACCACTTAATCCTCATTAGGATCGTGGGGCGTTGGAGTCCATCCCAGCTGACTTAGGGTGAAGTCAGGAGACACCTGGTCAATCATAGGGTTACATACAGAGACAAACAAGTCACTCACATTCACACCTACGGACAATTTAGAATCAATATTAACCTCAGTTTTTGGACTGTGGGGAGAAGCCGGAGTGTCTTCAGAAAACCCATACATGCACAGGGAGGACATGCTAACTCCATGCAGAAAGATTCTGGGATGCTAACCGGGGATCTTCCAGCTGCAAGATGAAAGTGCTATCCACTGATCACTGTGCAGCCCTTAAATGGTGTCATTTCTATACATTTTTAAAAACACATCGTGTCATTTTGACCTGCTGGTGGATTTCAGGGTTCAGGCGGTTAAAACAAACTAAATGCCAACAAAAAACATGATGAGTTTTCGTATCCTGAGCTTTCTGTGCCATAAAATCACATTCATTTCTGTCCTCGACACACATCCAGCATCACAGATTTCTCAACCCAGATTCAAGCAACCCATCTGCACTCCAGAGTGTGCCAGCTGAGCCGGATCGAAGCCTCATCCCCTGCCGCCCGTCTTTCCTCATCATTTATCATGTCGCCCTTTTAATGACACCACCTGTGTCAACAGCGAGGGGTCTGCTCGAGTGTGTGTGTGTGTGTGTGTGTGTCTGTGTTTCTATTTGTGTGTGGATCCGTGTTTACCGGCATGCAGGTCACATCTGGCCAGGCGACACCAGAAACCTCCTTCCCCTCAAAAACACTCGGTCAGACACGCTCTCTGCTGCTGCCTTCGAGGGACGCTTGACCCATGTGGACGCCTCTCACCGCCACACATCACTCACCGTCTTGTAACGTCGCTTGCGTCACTTTTACGACAAGCAAAGGCGTGAAGCGCTGGCCGGGGTTTGACTGATGCGAGACGACGCTCAGAAATTTCACAAACAGCGTGGACAAACTTGAAACCACCCGTCTGCTCTGTCTGTGCTTCTGTCACGTGCTTTGACTTTTGAAAGGTTTCATTATAAAATCCAGAGATCGAGCATAGCATGTGATGTTTGTGAGGCTTTTACACGGCTCTAGTAGGTCAGACTGTGGGCTCTGTTGTCCCGCAGACGAGGATCACGTTTCTTGGAAACCTTCTTACAAAAATTTAAGGCAAAGTATCATCATGTGCAGCTGTAGAGAAACAAAGCAGCCAGAGGGAAAAATCTGTGAAATCTGTCTCCCTGAATGAAGAAATGGTTTTAATTATAATTTAAGCTCACAAACTATTTAATCAGAATCAGCTTTAATGGCCAAGTGTGTACACAACATACAAGGAATTTGGTTTCAGCTGTTGATACTGAATTTCCCTTTGGGGATGAATAAAGTGATTCTGATTGTGAGTCTGATACCACACTAGGAATAAAGAAAGAGAATAATAAAATAACTATTAAAAAGAAGAAGAGAAAAAATTATAAAACAAAAATTAAATAAAAATTCAATCAACTTGAAAATAAAAATTTAAAAAATAAAATAAAATAATAAAAGTAGTTGTAAATATTAGTCTTTAAAAATACATAATATACATGAATACAAGAAAACATCTGTAAAATGATAATATTTTGTTAATTTATATTCAGTGAAAATATTGTTATTTAACAGTCAAACATTATAAAAGAATTAAATAAAAAATTTAATTTGAAAAATGCAAACTGTATGTGTTCATTATTTACATTTTAGATTTTTTAACATGTCAGTTAATTGTTTTTTCCTAATTTTACTAGATATTTGTAATTTAACAGAACAGAGAATCTGTTAAAAAATAATTCTAATAATAATTTCTGTCTTTAAGTTCCATTAAATGTCTTTGAAACTCAAGCAAACATCTGTAAAATAAGATTTTTGTTTGTTTAAATACATTGAAAATATTGTAGTTTAACAGTCAGACATTATAAATGGATGAATTACTTTAATTTAGAAAAAACAAAACAGAGTTTTATGTGGACATTAGTTACATTCTATGTGTTTTTAACATACAATTTAAAAATAACAATAATAATGTAAATAATGACCAAATCCAAAATCTGTATTTTTTCTTTATTTTTATAAATTAGTAATTAATTCTTTTATAATGCTTGACTGTTAAATTACAATATTTTCACTGCATTTGATTAAGAAAAAATATTTTTATTTTACAGATGAGGGCTTATATTTGAAAGAAAATGCGTGTTAATCAAAGACTGAATTTTTAAAACAGATTCTATTTTTCTTTAATTGCAGATATTTTATAAAATGTAGTATTAATTTACATATTTTTTAAAAGTAAACTGTTAATAATGTGATAATCGAAAGTCTGCCATTTATTTTTACAAAAATAATTCTTTCACGATGTTTGACTGTCTTACTGTATTTTAATCAGCTTATAATCTAATTATTTTAGATATTTGATGTTATTTTCACAGTTTGTGCAATGTTTGGGTGTGACAGGATGCCACCTTTTTTTTTTTTACAGTGTATTGAAACACAAATTCCAGTAAAGGCAACACATATGGTTGAAAAAATCCACTCATAAAAACACTGAACATGTCTTTGAAGCACGTGTTCTGTGTACTGCAGGGAAAGCGATATTTTGAGGTTGAGGTTGGATGGTTTTATAGGGTTGCGTGTGAGTGTTGAGACGTGTCTAATGATTTAATCCGGCTGTGTCTCTCTGAGCGTCTGTATGTTGCTGCCTGTAGGTCGATCAATAAATACCAGTCAACCCCTCCATCCCAGCCACAACACACACGGCTCCGAGCTGGGAGGACACCAGTCACAGCCGAGTCGACTGATTAGGAGGAAATCACATGAATTCTGTCCAAACAAACAAACATTCTCCCTCCGAGTCTGTTGCATGATTCTTAGAAATCGTTTCAATTTAATGCAGATGAGAAGTGGTGATGTCAAGCGGTTAATAAACAATAAAAAAGGGGGAAATTCTTGTCTGAAAGGGCAATGTTTTCCCAGATTTTCCCCATATTTTTCTGAGAAAATCTCCCCTAAAGACTTTAAAAAGACAGTGTTAAGAGGTCAGAGCTGTAAAAGTGGCTTAAGCTGCCAAAGCTCCAGACGCTCACAAAGGTCAGACTCTGATGGCGTTTGGTTTATGTGCGCATTTCCAAAATGTCTGTATCCTTTTCAGCCGCGGCCGACAGAAAAGGTCAGAAATATAAACTTCAGTGGATGCCATAAACAGCAGCAGCAACCCAAAGTAAAGTTGCCCGAAATGACAATCTGGCAGCACAGTTTAAAGCCGATAAAAAGATATTCGGTGCTTTAAAGTTGCACCTTTGAACATGTTGTGGAATTTCAGCGATGTCGAGAGAGGATGAGGAGGATGACCTAGATGACTTAGGCTGCGAGTAACGTTTACTGATATCAGGAGAAGTGACACTGACAGAGCAGCAGTTCATGCAAGCAATGGCAGCATCACTTCTGAGGATTCTCTCTGATCTTTGGGTATATTTTGTAGTTGGGAGAAGGTCAGACTAGATAACAGACCAACATGGAGACAACTCGCCTGCATAGTTTTGAAACGTTCATCAGCAAAAGATACAAATATTTTAAAGATGTTTGCCATTATTTGAATGAAAAATGTATCTGAAGGATTGAAAAATGGTGACTATTGTTTTTGCACAATGGTTTGTTCACCGTTTTGTAAATTAAAGATCATATGAAATTCACTGTACAAGATTTATGCAGAAAAATACATCACAATATGCTAATAAAAAGCAAAACCTTGATTATCTGACACATGCAGTAAACAGAAAGAAGAAGTGACACTGACAGAGCAGCAGTTCATGCAAGCAATGGCAGCATCACTTCTGAGCATTCTCTGTGATCTTTAGGTATGTGTTGTAGTTGGGAGAAGGTCGTATTTAGACTACAGACCAACATGGAGACAACTCGTCTGCTTAGTCACATCAGAATAGACAACATCTAATCTCCTGCAGCGTCTGCATGCCTTTAGGCCATTATGAGCCAAGAAAGGGTAATTATTCCTTCACAGAACACACACAGAGACACTTTATTACAAGACGAGAACTTATTTCAGCTCCTATTCGAACCGGCATTGATGTGACAACACTTTCCGACCCCCCTCAGGGTTCACACCTCTGTCCGAGCGAGAATTACTCACTCTATCCAAACAAACACCTCCTGACGTTTTAAAAACTCATCTGTGTCGACTTCCCCCCTCGCAGGTCCAGAATGTTCCAGGAACTTCACGCTCCCCAGAGGAGTCATCAAGACGCCGGGCTTCCCAGAGAAGTACCCCAACAACCTGGACTGCACCTTCATGATCTTCGCCCCCAAGATGTCGGAGATCGTGGTGGAGTTCGACAGCTTCGACATGGAACCCGACACCACGCCGCCGCCGGGGGCCCTCTGCCGATACGACTGGCTGGAGATCTGGGACGGATTCCCTGCAGGTGAGCAGGAGGGTTGGACTTCCAGCTGGTAAATGAGAAAGAACTGCACAGAAAAAGCTCAGACTGCGGTAGAAATATGTCAGTGTGGAGGCTCAGCGGAAAACAAAAGCAGCAGCTACAGCGTCTCATTTGTGAAATCTGTCTGCATGAATGAAAACATTTTCTCAACGTCACATTATCTAAAAACTCTACATGATTTACGCAGGCAAATACACGACGATGCTGCTAAGAAATAAATTCACAAACATCTGAGCATCACACGTGCAGGAAACCGAAAGTAAAGCAAAGAAAATTTGTACTTTAAAGAGAAACGTCTGTTTTAAGTGGTTTCTATCTAGAACAATTTCCTGTTATTTACAGATTTTCCCTGTTTTGTTAACCTGTTAAACTTCAGTGTACCGCTGGTGGTACACCTACTAATTTGCATAGGAATTTCAAGAATGTCCGAAGGCTGCAAACACGATTATACAAACACTATATACCGATGGAAAGCTTAGATTCTCATGAATCCGCCGGTATAAACCACTTTCAGATGTGATTACCACAGCGGGTAATAAAAACACATTTGTCCGACAAACAACGAATATCCATCCATCCGTTCTCTATACACGGCTTCAACGTACACAGCGCGACTCACATTTCCAGGTTCATTATTACACACAGATGAAAATAGTCCACAAAAAACGGCCATAATCCAACCTTGGACATCCAGACGAAACAAGCCCGTAAACTATTTTGTCCAAAACATGTCCTGAAGTCGGTATAAAATCCACGAATCGGTCGTTTTCAAGGAAATGCACCTCGCGATGCGCGTCCAATATGCCCTGTATTTCTCATCATATTTTTTATTTACAAATAGAATATTAGCGATTTTTGTACTGAAAATGGCTGGAATTTTAAATAACAGATAATAACTAGTGAAATTACAGAAAAAAATAATTTACATGCTGACTATAAGTAACTACACTGCTAATTGAATTTTCATTGGAAATACACGTTCAGACTTGTTTTGCTGCAGAGCAATGGGTCTGAGGCTGGGAAACTCACTCATTTGCTTCCTCGTTGTGCTCCATGAGAGCATCAGTGTTGCTCATATAGAGATTAAATCAGAGTTAGATCTGAGATGTGCCTGTTAGCAGCTCACCGAAGCTTCCCAATGTGTCAGAACCACGCAGGAGCTTCCAGCAGGTAACAATCATTAATCATTAGCGCCTCGGCTGACGCTCGTTTGTCTCAATTCCAGTCTTTGTGCTTGAAGCTCATCCTTCTGTGCGGCTGGATGTAGCAGAAGAAACCAAGGCTCCTTCACAGCCGGCTCATTGTTCCTTCCGTCCGCCACATTTGGAAAAAAAGAAACAAAACACGAACGACGCAACCTGCTCCACCCTCTGTTCGCTCTCCTCCCCTTCGCCTGGACGCCGTCCTCTCGGCTCCTATTGTTGTCTAATTAGCCGTACAGCGTGCAGATAGTCGCGAGGGGCTGCATACCTCGGACGGGCCTGCGGCGACTGCCAGGATGCCCACAATACTCGCCGCTGTGCCCAAAAGCTCTGCCTGGTTCCTGCCAGCGAGGAGACTGGCATGGGAACACCAGGGACACAAAGACTGGCACAGGTATACAGACAGTGACATACACTTTTAAGCCGTGCCAGCATACACAACATGCCAGGGCTTCTCTTGTCAAATGATCTGTGTGTGTGTGTGTGTGTGTGTGTGTGTGTGTGTGTGTGTGTGTGTGTGTGTGTGTGTGTGTGTGTGTGTGTGTGTGTGTGTGTGTGTGATGTTAAAGCGGAATGTTTACCGAGCGAACACGTGTGTCGGAGCAGATAACAAAGCATCTCTGCAGCAGGGTTAAAGACCAGGATGTAGTTCTTCATCCCATCAAACATCAAACATTCCCATGATGCACTGCTGTTTTTTTCTTTTCTCCTTCCTAAATTAGCTCTTCAAAAGGAAATGCGACACAAACAAACATCTGACGCTCCTTAGTTTGCTTTTTAATGCTTTAAACCCTCCTGTTTGGTTTGATTCTCAGGGACAGCAGTGATGTTTAATTGTCTAAAAATGTCAGAAACCAAAAAATACCCAATAAACATTGATTATATCATTTTATGAACTCATTATTAACCCTTTCTCTTAGTATTTAGTGTAGCTTTTTTAATGTACAAATGAAAGAATTCCATCGAAAATACAGTGGTTTTACATGACATTGATTTGTTTTAAATTTTATTTTTCATTTAGATTTTTTAAAGGAGTTGATAAATTAACACATTCTGCTCAGGGTGGGTTTGCATATATGTGAAACTTCATTTTATGTGTCAATTACACTTATTAAGCCAAGAAGAGGAAGTTTCATACCAAAAAAACACTTTTTTCCGATTTTTTTATGCTTTAAATTGGGTCAATTTGACCCATAACATAACAGGAGGGTCAAACAAAAGCAATGTGTATATTTTGGGGCATTTTTGCACATATTTGCTCACAACTATATTGCGGCCTTTCAAATATCTTGACTGACAAGTCCTTTTTCTGTTGTTTTTTTGGTGAAAGTTTCTTACTACTACACCCATTTTCAGCTCTATTTCATGGCTTCTTTTTATCAGAGTTTGTTCAGTTGTCATATAAAAGCTCCAAGATGTGGCTGGAAGCTCTGGAAGCAGGTCAAGGTCAGAACTGTGTCTGTGTCTGCAAGTAAACTGTAAAAATGGCTGCAACCCGGTCTCACGGGGATTCGTGAAACTGTCACGTAAGTTTTAGTTTCGGTTTCGTGCGCACCAACACGATTTCATCATGTTTTTCGTGCCGCTCACCACGAAATGTTTTTCGCTGTGGTAATCACATCTGAAAGTGGTTTATACCGGCGGATTCATGACGATCTAAGCTGTCCATCGGCGTATACTGCTTGTGTGATCGCGTTTGCGGCCGCCGGCCGCCGGACATTCTTGAAATTCCTATGCAAATTGGTAAGTGTACCACCGGCTTATGGTTAGGTTATGGTTAGGTTATGGTTAGGGTTGGGTTAGGGTTATGTTTAGGGACGATGTCATGCAAAATATAGCGTTGGATTCGCCACGGTTTTACATTAAAAATATAATATACACATTCTTTTGAAATACGTTCTGAGTGGCACGAAAAGTCCGCCGTTTAAAATACATTGGTGCGCATTTCGTGGTGAGCGGCACGAAAAACATGACGAAATCGTGTTGGTGCACACGACACCGAAACTAAAACTTACGTGACAGTTTCACGAATCCCCGTGAGATCGGGCTGAAAAATGAGAGTAGAATGGTGAGAGAAGGCACCAGGAAAAACACATTCAAGCTCAAAAACCGTGAAACTGTGAAAATCATGGAAAATATCTGTAAAATGATGATACATACATATATACATATATCATGACATTTTAAAGTCATATAAATACAGTAAAAAGTTGAAGTTATACTTAGGAAAATAGTAAATTACTATTTGTAAAAATACATATTTTATATATAATGTTGTCATTTATTTCTTTAATAATCAGCATGTAATTATTATTTTTTAATTCTAGATATTATCTGCAATGTTAAAAGCAGATGATATTTAATTTTTTTTTCAATTATATTTGCAATTTAAAAATATTGGTAATAAAATTCAAAATAACAGTTAAAAAATTATTGACCATTTTTTCAATCCTTAACACATGTTTTTCTTTTAAAAAATAATTGCAAGTATCTATCCAGTTTTTTTTTTTTTTTGCTGATTGAAATGCAATAAAACTGGTGTAACCTTATTACTGCCCTTTAAGAAAATATAATTCAATGAATTTAATTTAATTACTTTAATTACTTATTAATTGTTTGTAAAAAAAAATATATATAGATTTTTGTGAGCTTTGTCCTTTTTACAGTCAACATGTAAATTCCTGCTTTTTTCTTTAATTTTACTCAATATCTGGAATTTATCACAATATGTTTTGAATATATTGATATTTTTAGCAAATTTTAATACAGTAAAACCCTTCTCTTTTTCTTTCTTTTTTAAACAATTTATTAAGCATTTCTAAAAAATATAGATTTTTTTTAGGTGAACATTATTTATAGTTTTGGCCTATAAATAAACACTTTTTCTTTTGCTTTTTTTCTTGGTATTATCTGCAATTTACCAAAATGAGGACAATTCTAAATAACCGGGAAAAAATTATTTACTATTTTTTCAATCCTTAATATATATAGTTGTTCCAAAAAACACATTACAGATATATATATAAGAACTAAAGTTTTTTGCTAATTTAAATGCAGTAAAACCGTAACTTTATGCATACTGGAAAAACTTAGTTTAATTAATTTAATTAATTTAATTACTGTTTGTATAAACACATTTTTGATGTGGATGTTAGTTTTGTCCCTTTTTCCTACAGTCAACATGTAAACTAATGCCTTTTTTCTTTGAATATATCCGTAATTTAATACAACAAGGAAAAAGAAAAAAAATCTGTATTTTTGATATATATAGTTTTATGTCAAATAACTGCAAATATTTATGATATATACATTTTTTGCAGTATATAAATACAGTGAAGCACTTATTTTTTAACAATTTGTTTAACATTTCCAAATATACAGTTTTTGACGTGGACATTTTGTACACATTAGGCTTTTTTTTTTAAATACACAACTTCAAGCCCTTTATTTATTTCACTACTGTAACTTTGACACTAACACTCCGATCATTCCTGGAACTGAACTTTCTCCTGCAGTTTCTCTTCTTGTTTACTCCATTTCCTTTAGTGCATATGCAGCCATATTGCCTGCAGGATTTTTTTCCTTTTTTCCGGGGGCTGATTGCATCGGAAACCATTTCACAGCGGCTCTGATAAGGCTGAGACACTCCTAAATGTAATCCGTCACAGATTGTCGACTACCTGCTTTAAACTGTAACTGATAAACATAATCCGTCAGATTACTGGAGCTCGGCATTCCGCTCAGATTGCCTCATGCATCGTCCTCCTTTTCTGAGTTGTTTTGCCTCCGTAGCTGCAGGAAAATGTTAGAAAAGTGTACTTTTTGTAGCGTGTGACAGCTGAATGTTCCTCGTCGAGTCCTGCAGATACAGTATCTGAAGCAGCTCAGGCCTCGCGTTGTTTCTCCCAGATAAGAACGAGATGAAATGGAAACAAACTGTGGACAAGCAGCGACTCAGAGCCTTTAAACCAGAAGAAGTGTGTAGCTGGATGCTGCATATTGAAAAACAAAAAAAAGATGTTAGCCTGTACCTCACGTTTATTCTTTCGTAGCTCTTTTCCTGAAAATAAATCTGCAACTAAAAAATGTTCTCTAAATCGTTAAAGTCTTTTTTAAACCATCTCGGTCTAAAATAATTTGTCTGCTGCACAATTAAACCCGGTTTAAACCAGAAATTAAAGCAGAAATTGATTTTTATCAATTATCTGTAGCAATATTCTCTCTCATTATTTGCCACATAATGCAGAGTTATGTCATTTCAGCTTATGTTGTAATTTTTTAAAGATTAAATTAACATAAATACAGTTAATTATATATGATAAAATGTAGAAAAACTTTCATTTTATCTTTAGTTTTGATAATAGGACTTTTCTGGGCTGTATTTTCTAAATAATTTCCCAAAAGCTTAATTTTTCTGACAACATCCATTTCTTATTTAAGTATATGTCGTAAATTTTTACCAGTTAATTAATTTCAGGTGATTAGTTATGCGCTGTGAATTAGGAAACGTACATGAGACCAAAAAAACAACTCAACAAATGGCAAATAAAGGGATTTTTTGTTGCACATGAGTAATAAATGGAGGTTAATTAGGGTTTTAAGTGATGTTTACATTCAGTTTACTTTTAATCAGGATTCACTTGAACTTTCCACAAAACTTTCACTCGTTCATCTCAAAAGAAAAACTCTCCGGATTCTGGAAATACCTTCCAAACTGCAGCCAGCGCTGTAATCTGCCCTCAGAGGGTTTTTTTCCAGAGATTGTCAGGGATTTATCTCGCTGAAAAATGGATGCTTTAGTGCTGTGACCTGAATGTGATGCTGCTGCTCTAGAGGCAAAAGGCTGAAAAAAGACGTCTCGGGGAGTCGCTGTCTTGCTTCTTTAGCTGCAAATGTCACGAAATTATGAACGAGCAGAACACAAAGAAAAGCACCGAACCCTGCCTATTAAAACATGTTTTTAAATCGACCTGTTGTACCTGAAGATGCACTGCGGGAAATCTTTCCTGCTGGTCTCAAACTCAGTCTAACAATTTTTCACTTTTTAAATCAATAACATGCAACAACTCCAACGAATAATCCTCCATGTAACCCTATTTATTACACTGTATACTTACATTATACTCTTTCTCAAACCTCGTCCCCTTTAAACTTCAACAGATCTCCTGGAAAAACATATGAAATCAAACAATAACACAGTAACACTAACTGTAACCGTAAAACTTAAACTCCTTAAATAAAGCATCAGGCTGGTTATTGATCGTGGAAACCTCACTGGTTTGTCTGTCAGAGTCCATTACAGGATTGATTTGCTTGATCAGTCAGGTTTTTATTACTCATAACACGATGCATGTTCTACGTTTTATACGTTCTACTTCCGAGTATCTGTATATCTGTTGTACTGCTTTTATTTCTGAGACTTTAAGGAAGTATCGCTGATTCTGACTCTCACTTCTCCCACAACATCTGCATCTAATAATTTCTCCATGTTCAAAAAGCAAAATTATGCCATTATTTTGTAACTGGATGCGACTTATTCTGTTACATGACGTCTAGAGTTGTGTTTATGTGACAGAGTGACTCATAAGGATATGATCCTGTGTCTTTATATATATATATATATATATATATATATATATATATATATATATATATATATATAGACAGAGAGAGGGAGAATGTTGGGACAGAAAGTGTCAAAACAATATGTGGTGGAAACTAGTGTTCCTGTCGCCTTTATTCCTGCCTCAGAGGTGAGAGATTGAACTGATCCAAGCAAAGTTTGGGGAGTTTTTGTTAGTGAATGATGCGAGCACGGCACTGAGCAGTGAAGCTCATCCTACTCTCTGTTACTCACCCCTATCGGGTCTCACATCGACAGGAAAGGAATAAATTACTATTTGTCAAAATGCAAATTTTTATGTGGATGTTGTTCACAATTGTGGATTTCATCTGCAGTTGAACAAAATGGGGGAAAATCCAAAATAATAGTAAAATATTCAACCCTGAATCTAAAAATTACTGCAAACATCCCTAAAGTTATATTTTTGACTGATTTAAATGCATTAGAACTGGAATTGCATTGTTACTTGTTGGAAGAGAACAAATTACAGTTTGTAAAAGAAACAATTCTGTGACGTGAACAATATTTACAGTTTTGTCCATTTTGTCTATTTTTTCAATTAGGATGGTTTTTTTTTTAAAGATTTTACTGGATATCTGCAATAAAAAAATTAATGGGAAAAATCTATAAAAACAACATTACCATATTTCTGGTTGTTAAAATACTTAAAGGTTGCTTTCAAATAACTGCAAATATATAGAGGAAGTTTTTGGCTTCTTTTGTTTATTTAAATGTAATCAAATTATGTAGCTATTTAACATTTCTAAAAATACAGTTTTTGACCTGGGTGTTACGTGCAAATTGGGCTTATTTTAATTATTTTCTAAATTTATTTCATTTAGCATTTTTTCAGTATTTAATGTAGATATCTTTTCTTAAAATTAGCTGCACGTATATATGATTTTTTTTTCATTTTGCAGATTTTTGGCCTGTAAATTAATACTTTTTATATTTTTTTTTTTTTTTCTGGATAATATTTGCAATTTAGCAAAATAAGGAAAATGTAAAATTACTGTTAAAAGTGATTTACTATTTTTTTCAATCCTTAATGTATATAATTCATCCTAAACATAACTGGAAATATACATGAGCAGTTTTTTTTTGTTATTTAAATGCAGTAAAATTGTGACTGCAACCTGGAAAAAAAACTAATTACTGTTTGCAAAAATGCAGATTTTTGATGTGGATGTTAGTTTTGTCCTTTTTTTTACAGTCAGCCTGTAGGTTAATAATATATGTGTAGTTGTATATATATAAAAGATAGCGTTCCTATCCGTTACTCACCCTCCTCCCCTCCTCTCCTCCCCAGTCGGGCCTCACATCGGCAGATATTGTGGTCAGACGTCTCCGGGTCGAGTCATCTCCTACACCGGCATCCTGTCCATGACCATCACCACCGACAGCGCCATCGCCAGGGAGGGATTCTCCGCCAACTACACCATCCGAGAGAGGAGCCTCCCGCCTGGACACGAGGACGAAGGTGAGCATCTGGACGTGGAGTTGACACGTCTTTAAGAACGGTCACTTCTGGCACATTTCTGAGTCTTTATTCACCTCAAACAAAACGAATAAAGACTCACAGGGAACATGAAAGTTAGCATTAATATTAGTTTGGTGCATAGATATGCGGGTTTTTAACGGTTTTGTGCACTAATATCCTGGTCACTGACACTTTTGTACGTTAACATCCTGGTTATTGACAGTTTTGTGTGCTAATATCCAGTTTTCTAAAAGTTTTCTGTGTTAATATCTAAGTTTTTGTCATTATTGTGAGCTAATATCCAAGGTATTGATAGTTTGCTGAGTTAATATTGAAGTTTTTGATCGTTTTATGTGTTAATATCCAGGTTTTTAACAGTTTTATTCTTAAATATGCAGATTTTAGCTCTTCTGAGTGTTGATATCCAGATTTTTGATGGTTTCATGCAATAATAAGGAGTTTGCTGACACTTTTGTGTGGTAATATTTAGGTTTTAACAGTTCTGGGCTTAAATGTTCAAGTTACTGAGTCTTTATTTGCCTCAAACGATACAAATAAAGACTAACGGGAAATTTTTTTCATTACAGTTTTTGTTGCACATGTGTAGTTAATAAGTTCATCTTTATATCATGAAGCGTGTCCATTATTATCAAGATGTCTCTGTATCAGCTGTTTTTCCAAAAAAAAAAAAATATAGATTTAATATAACATATAGAACATGAAAAATGCAACACATAGAAGAGAAATGTTACATGAAACTGAGAAAGCAAACAGTTCCTCACATTCAGGAAGCTAATATTAAGGCGCTAATGGACTTTTCATCTAAATAAAGGATCCAAAAAAGTGATAGATTATTCAAATAATATCTGTTTATTAATTCACATGATGTCATTGCTTACCATAGTTAGCTGTTTAATAATGTGATTACAGTTTGGATTCAGTTTTTGTCGTTAAATAGGAAAAAAAGAAGAACTTCTTTGGCTTGTGGACATTTGCAGCGATGCACAACTTTATGAAAGCTGATTGAAGGAGCCTTTCCTTTCAAGATTGGTTTATTTTTTATAAATTGTAGCGTCCTGAAACTCCACAGTTTGACAAGAAATGAGCAAAGAATTAGTAAAAAAGTAAAAAAAGAATATATTGTATAGTAAATACTGTGTAGTAAATACATCTTTTCTAGCTTATTAATCATTTTATTCATGAAATATTTGCTCCAGGCTACAATAAACTTCTCTGATCGTAGTCTTCTAGATGTGATTTGGCTTAAATTTGCAGCAGGAGCTTTTACTATAAAAGCAAAAACCAGTCAGTGAGTCTTCGTTTGTCTCGTTGCTATCTTCCCTGAGATCGATTTTCTGAAGAATAAAAACCATAAAATTATTCGCAGCCCCTGTTTGGACTCAGTCTACCTCTGAAATCTCAGTTTAATCCAATTAAATAACTTTTTAATTCATTCGAGATGAGATTTGTTTCCATTTTTAGCTCACATTTCCGTCACTTCGACCTACTTTCATCTCCTATCTCATCTCCTGCGTTTGACCAGTTTCACACCACGGGATGCAGCTTCTCCTGCTCCGCTGTAGTTTTCCTTCATCTTCTTCGTGTTTGTCCACATGTTCGTGAAAAGAGGCCGTTAGTCTGCATCACTTGACTTTACGACCTTGTTGGAATGTCTGCAGAGATTTAATTTCTGTTGCTCCGTGTGGTTTTTGAACTCTGGTAACCTTAAACCACAGTTCAGAGACGACTTTCTAGAAAAATATTTGGGAGAAATAAACCATAAATTCTACATTTTGATTTTCGAAATTGATATTTAAAGACCAAAAGTCTGTTAACTGTGTATGGATGTTGTGTTTGGGTCAAAATTATAATAATAGTACAAATATGTCTATTTATATTGCAGCTTTTCATTAGAAAAACCATTCAACAAGAAAAGGTCAGTCAGGTCAAACAGAAGAAAAAAATGGAGAAATATATCAGAGAAAAAGCATTTATAGATACAAATAAGAAAATAAAAGCACCAAAACTGCTATTTCACATTAAAAGAAAAAAGTTAATAAAAGTCAAAAGATGACAAATTAAATTAAATTAAATTAAATTTAATTTAATTTAATGATAAGTTTATATATTTTCTCATTACCTTTATTAACAGATTTCACAAAGTGCTTTATGGACAAAAACATACTCAGGAAAGAACATAAAATAGTAAAAGCCAGACCGAACTGAAAGGAAAAAGACCAAAGAAGCAAAAGAGTGTAGAAATAAATCAATTCTGTGGACACATGGATGGATACAAATAAAATAATAAAACCCCGAAATTGCCCCCCAAAAATAGAGGCTAAAACCATAAAAACAAGAGTAATAAAATAAAATAAAATTACATAAAAATGTAATTAAAATATTAGACAAATAAATCAAATCTTTATAAATATAGTAAATAAACAACAGAGTAAAAGATAATATAATAAATCATTTTCCTTGATTCTTTGTTTTCATTTATTTAAAATACCAAAAAACATTAAAACATACAAGTACAAATAAATCATTTACATTTTTAAAACTGTTGCACGCTTACATTCATTTATTAGATATTTATTAGATATTCTGGAGTTTTATAGACAATCAAATTATCTCCATTAAAAGATGCTCATATCCCTTTTTAAAATTTATTTTTATTAATTAAATACTTGTTATCTGTCGGTTGACATTTAGAGAAAATAAAGAAAAAAAAGAAAATAGACTATGGAAATAAATTAAATTCTAAAAAAATAGAATTTTGTTAAATTAAATGAAATTACAAATACAAATAAACAAAATAATAACATTGCCAAAATAAAATCATAGCTTAATTTAATTTCTATTTACGTTTTTTAAAATTGCATTTAATTAAAATCTAACAATAACAATAACAATAATAATAATAATAATAAGTTGAGGTACCATTAAGTGTTTTAATTTTCTCTATGTTGTTCCAGTTGCTCAGTTTGTTTAAAAGCTCTTCCACTCTTTCAAAACCAAAAATTAACCAAACTTTGTATATGTTATCTGATTCCCCTCAGTGTTTTATCTCAGCACAGCAGCACAGTATCAGGGAATGTTTCACCAGAGGGGTCAGAGTCATTATCTGTTTTTCTTTTTTTTTTTTCCACTTCTCTTGTTTGTTTTCGCCACGGGCAGAACATGTGGGCGTCGGCGGCTTTGCTATCTGCTGTTGATGCTGAGCATCCATGACAAAGTGTTAATACGTGGAGGTGGTCTAGATGTTTCAGATACGTCTGTCCGAGAGATAAATCTGTATGTGGTGGAGGACAAAGCTGTAATTATGTCGCTCAGGCGGTTACTTTGCCTCCAGACCCCCAGCGAGGCTCAGTAGATTGAATTAAAGCCTTTCTCCAAACCACGTCTCTTAGTCTTTTCTCTGCTTTTTACAGCGTTTGCTCAGATGCTGTAAATCAGAATTCCTCTGCAGGAGCGGAGTTGCTTAAAACTCCTACAAAGTGCTGTTTAATCTGCACACCACTTGTTTGAATTTAGAATGTCTGAAGTAAAAACCATAAGCTCAGCCCGCTGAAGTGGTTAACTACTGTTTGATTAACTTTTTGTGTTATTATCAAGGTTTTTAACAGTCTTGTGCGGTCACATCCAGGTTTTTGATCATTTTGTGTGTTAATATCCAAGTGTTTAACAGTTTTATTTTTAAATATGCAGGTTTTTACCATTTTGTGTGTTAATATTCTGGTTTCTAACACTTATGTGTGTTACGGCATTGGTTTTTGACAACTTTGGTGTTTTAATATCCAGGTTTTTGATAGTTTGGTGTGTTAAAATATCGGTTTTTGACACTTTGTATGCTAATATCCAGTTTTCTAAAAGTTTGTGTGTGACTGTCTATGTTGTTGATAGTTTAATGTGTTAATATCCAAGTTTCTAGCAGCTCTGTGCTTCCAGGTTACACACAGTTTTATTTGTTTACATGTAGATTTTTGACAGCTATGGTGTATGGATCCAGGTTATGTGCATAGATATGCAGGTTTTTGACAGTTTTGTGCATTCTTGCCCTGGTTATTAATACTTTTGTGCATTAAAATCCTGGTTATTGACAGTTTTGTGTCCCAATATCTAGTTTTCTAAATGTTTTCTGTGTTGATATCCAGGTTATTAATAGTTAGTTGGAAACCAAATTCAGGTTTGTAATAATTTTATTCTTAAATATGCAGGTTTTTACTATTTTTTTGTGTTCATATCCAGGTTATAGACAGTTTTTTGTGTTTACATATAGGTTTTTGACAGCTTTGGTGTTAGTGTCCAGGTTGTGTGCATTAATATTCAGGTTATTAACACTTTCGTGTGTTAATCCTGGTTATTGACACTTTTGTGTGCTAATACCCAGTTTTCCAAAGGTTTGTGTGTTAACATCTACGTTGTTGATCATTTAATGTGTTATATCCAAGTTTCTAACAGTTTTATGTATTAATATCCAGGTTATTGATAGTTTGGTAAAAGAGATTTTTGATAACTTTGGTGTTAGGATCCAGGTTTTGTGCATTGATATGCAGGTTTTTAACAGTTTTGTGCACTGATATCCAGGTTATTGACACTTTTGTGTGTTAAAATCCAAGTTATCGATAATTTTGTGTGTTAATATCCAGGTTATTGATAGTTTGGTGTGTTAATATTCAGGGTTTTAACAGTTTTATTCTTTAATATGCAGGGTTTTACCATTTTAGTGTATAAATATCCAGATATCTACATTTTTGACAGTTTTTGTGTGTTAATATCCAAGTTATTGATAGTTTGGTGTGTTAATATCCAGATTTTTGATTATTTTGTGTGTTTTATTCTTAAATATGCAGATTTTTACCACTTTTGTGTGCTAATATCTATGTTTTTGGTGCCTTTATGCAATAATATTGATTTTACTGACTTCTCTGCAATACTATTTAGTTTTTCAGCAGTTTTGTTGGTTTATATCGTGGTTTTTAACAGTCCTGAGCTTGAACGTGCAGTCTTGTAACACTTTGTGTATAAATATCCATGTTTCTGACGCTTTTGTGTCATGCCATCTCGGTTACTGACACCTTTGTGTGTAAATATCCAGGTTTAACTGTTTAGGTATTGAACAGGTCTGTGCTTAAATGTGCAGGTTATTGACACTTTTGTGCTTTAATACCCAGGCTTTTAACGATTCTGTGCTTAAATACGAAGGTTCTTAATACATTTATGTTTCAATATCCATATTTTTGACTGTTTTGTGTGTTAATATCTACGTTTTAATAGTTAATAGCTGAAATGACAAAACAGTCAATAAACAACCAATTTCAAATCCTGTGATGAAGGTATTTTGAACATGACTGATGGCCATCTGACAGGACTGTAAGAGTAAATCACATTTAAAATTCACGGCTATAAACAGCCTTTAATCTTCTATTTATGCAGATTTTTACACCAAGCCTTCACGCTCCTAAAAAAAAGAGTCTTTATCCGGGCAACATATTTCACTCCTCTTCACTAACGGCCACAGAAGAATCTAACGCTGATATCCTGCAGTGAATTTACGGTTTTCTGCTGCTCTGTCTCAGCCATCAGCATCAGCGGTGGCCTCCAACAGGGCCTTTGATCAGCTGAACCGTCGGCGGGGGCGTCGCTTTACGTCCTCGCTTCCTTTTCAGATGGAGAGGGAGAAGGACGGGGTTGATGTTTGTCCCTGCTGTGAGGGAGACGTGGAGGTTGAATAGAAATGAGAAAAGATAAGTTTGTGGAAATGCGAGCTGAGAGTTTCTGTGGATGAATCGGCTGGACGATGTCAGTGTTTTCTCATTGACTAGCTGCAGTTTCAGAGCATTTTTCTGGTGAGAGGGCTCTTCTGGGGAAGAATTGGACGGTTTTTGTGCCTGAATACTGTCAAACTGGGGAAGATAAAATCCAGCTCTCTGCAGCTTTTTGGGTAATTTCGCAAGCAAACTTTCTCCCCAATTTATTTGCGGAATAGTGTCGTGTGTTTGTGTCGTCCTGGCAGACCCTGCGTCTCCAGACAGCCCTCCCACACACACAAACACACACATTTCCTTTTGTCCCGCCGCCCTCTTCCTTCCCTGAGCTCCCCTGCTGTCACAGAGTGGACGCTGCCGCCTCACAAACGCACACAAGTCGACTCCAAGTCCAAAATGCTGTTTCGAAAGTGTTTCGTAACGCCGAGGGATTGCAGAATTTTCTAAACCCGCAGAGGAGTGCATCATCCTTCTGATAGAGATTAAAAATCACCAAATTAGAGTTGAGTCCTCACCAACATTAGCTGCAATGTGTGCCTGTGTGGGTTAGTGTGTATTTATATCACACACACACACACACAAAACAAGGCTGCAATTAAACACTGCTTTCACCGTCAATTAATCTGAACATGTTTCTGTTTCGTAAAATCTATAAAGTATTTCATCCGACAACATTCAAAACCCAAATTAATTCACTTGGCTGCCATATAGGACAAAGAAAAGCAGCAAATCCTCTCATTTTAGAGTCTAAAATCAGAGAATATGTGTTGTATTTCCTGACTAATTGTTTAATTGACTAATTGCTGCGCTCCAATAAAAAACAACAAATCTTGGCTTAGCAGATTTGAT
The DNA here is from genome assembly GCF_021347895.1 of Acanthochromis polyacanthus. Lineage (NCBI taxonomy): Eukaryota > Metazoa > Chordata > Actinopteri > Pomacentridae > Acanthochromis > Acanthochromis polyacanthus. The sequence goes on from NC_067121.1 coordinate 9,291,627, forward strand.
TGCTGGCTAATTGTTAATAGCTTATTTTAACTCAGATGTGAACATCAGCTGCACACGGATTTTCAAATGTGAGGACTGCTTTTCAGTTTTATATTATTGGCTTTGTTTTGTTTTAGGCAAAATGAGCAACATCACCTCCCATTTAAGATGATTTTCTGACATTTTATTGACTAAATGACTCAATAACTAAATGAAAAGTAATCATTCAAAGGGCTGAGGAGGTTTACATTGTTCCAGAGTAGCTAATCATGGCCCTACCTGAAGAAAAACAAGAGTGTTTCTTAAATTGAATGGATTTAAGCGTGTTTAAGGATTTGTTTTTGGTTTTTGGTGGGATTCAGCTCCGTATGTGTGCATACAAGGTATAGTTCATGAAGGTTTTGATGCCACTTTGGTGTAATCGTGGAGTCAAACATGAATCTCAGGACCCACATGAGAATGATTCCCATGTAAAGGTTCTACAATGTGAAGAATGTATCAAAAATTAAAGAACTTATGTATCTGCAGAACTTGGAAAAACTCATCCACGTCTTTATCTCTCATGACTTTTCTAAAAAAAAAATCGATCAGCTGATTCAGAACTACTGCTTGTGTCCTCACTAAGACCAAAAAAGTGGATCACAGCAGTCCAGTTTTAGGTCTTTACACCGGTTCCTGTCTGCAAAAGACTGGTTTCAAAACAATGATGTTGGCTTATAAAGCACTGAGTAGCTTAAGGTTTAAACATATTTCGAATCTGCTGCTACGGTTTGCAAAATCCAGATTTCTCAAGTCTATAGTCTGTCACCAAAATCAAACAAGGAGAGGCACATGTCACCTTTTATGCACCACAAATCTGGAACAAACTCCCAGAAAACTGAACCTTTCCTTTGAAATCTTTTGTTGAACCAAATCTTTAGAATTTGGGTGTTAATATCCAGGTTTCAGACAGTTTTGTGTGTAACTATGTAGATTTTGGACAGCTTTCTTGTTGGTATCCAGGTTGTGTGCATAGATATCCATGTTTGTAGCAATTTTGTGTGCTAATATTCAGGTGACTGACACCTTTGTGCAATATCATTATCGTTCATATCCAAGTTATTGATAGTTTGGTGTGTTACTATTGAGGTTTTTGATAGTTTGGTGTGTTAATATCCAGGTTTTCAACAGGTTTGTTCTTAAATATGCAGATTTTTACCACTTTTGTGCGTTAACATTTAAGTTTTCGACAATTTTTTACGTTAATATCTTGTTTTTTTGACAGTTTTGGGCTTAAATGTGCAAGTTTTTGACACTTTTGTGTGTTAGTCTCCCTGTTTTTGATGCTTTTGTGTGATAATATCCAGGTTATTGACGCTTTAAGAATATCTTAAACTGCACTGTAACTCTAATTACCATTTTATCTAATGTTTTCATTCTCTATTTGGGTCTTTTAATTGCACTCAAATGTCTTTTTTAAATCGTTTCATCTTCGTTTTACACATTATTTTGATGCTTTGTATGTTTTATGTAAAACATTTAAATTGCCTTGTTGTTCAATTGTGTTTTCTTCATTTATACCACAGGAACTCTTTGAATTTACTCCGTATTGACTCCTCTTCTCAGTGTCACTTGTTTTCCTGCCTGACTCAGAGATAGCTTCTTTTTTGTCCCAATACAGATTTATGAGTGTATCTCGAGGAGCCCAGTTCTGTTTTGTTTGATGATAAATTCTGCCATTAGCAGTGACAGCACAAAGAGCAAAACGCCAAAATTCACTTCATCCAGCTAATGATGTGAATAATACAATTTGTAAACTCACATTAAAGGGGCCGTTAATATGATTTTGATACACAAACATTCTCCTTTTGTAGCCTGATAGTGATTCATGCGCTCTACAGTTCATACAACTCAGAGTTTGGAAGAGTAGCTTATTGATCAACTTCTCATTGGAGGTGTTTTGGTGCCAGAAGAACAAAATTTTCACCTAAGATGTGGCTGTTTTCTCTGAAATCTTTGTGTCTTCTGCAGATTTTCCCTGTATGGAGCCACTGGGGATGGAGTCAGGAGAAATTTCCTCGGAGCAGATCAGCGCCTCCTCCCAGTATAATTCCAACTGGTCCCCTGAACGCTCGCGTCTCAACTATGAGGAAAACGGCTGGACGCCTTCAGACGACACCATCAGGGAGTGGATACAGGTCAGAAATGCTCTGCATGAACCTCTTATGTAGCTAAATCAGGAGTTTCAACAATGTTCAGCGTAGTTAAGCAACAATAACAGGCCACTTTTGGTTTTAAGTGAGATTAAATACATGCTGAAATTATTAGCAGTAGTTGCTCAAGCACCACAGAACTCCAGCCTGATAGTTATTACTAAAATATTTCCGTTCCAAGTTACACAGTCGACTTGGAAGAACTGACATTATGTCACATTCAGTCTGATCTCAAATTAAAAATATCCTCATTTCCCGGTGGACAAGCGGAGCTTCTCGATGTGAACTTGACTTGAACCACTGAGATCTCGCTCACATCTGGTCTGAATATTGTTCACTCATTTGCACCACTTTTCTGCACGTCATGGGGACACCGGACAGAAAAAAAAAGACGGCTTGCATTATTTATCGCAGCCTGCCTCTCCAGCACAGTTGACATTTCTTATCTTCATTGAGAAATCTGACATAAAGCCTTCAGGAAACTGAATGTAGGAACAGAGATGTTGTATTTCTTATCTTTTAGCGAGTTTGCTGAAGGGATCACTGTACTGGACTAACAAGGCAGAGCTGTTGTTGTATTTGGCTCCATCCAGACTGCATTCCAGCATATCATACTGACTGTATTAGCACTGAGAGACACTTACTCTATTTATAATTCAGGGTAAACCGGTGAGAATAACACAATTAGTGCTCCAATGACACCACCTAATTAAGCTGTGAATCTCATAAATAACCTGCGAGGTGCTTAGATTTCTGAGGAAAAGCTGAGAAGGTGTCAATTTTAAATGGAAAAGTTGTAAAATAGATGTTTATTTACATTCTATAAACACTTCTAATGTGTGTGCATGTTTGTCTTGTTTAGTGTTTTATTTTGGTGGCATTCATACAGATGTTACCCTTAGGTAGCTCCGGTTTGTACGGCGCTCTGTGGAAGACGTTTCAGGAAACGAGAACCTCTCAGTGTCACATTTGATTGCACTGGGGACCCGTTGGCATCATTCTTCAACACACAGGATCGTTGGATTGATGTATAGAGAATCACAAACATCAGAAAAAAAACACCGTGAATCCGTAGTCAAATGTGTTCTGTGGATGATGGCATCACTTTCGCTTCCTAGTAGAGTCTGTCCAATGTTGGGAAAGGATATATTTTAGCTCAAACCATGACCTTGTCATCAGCTTGTGAACAAATGAAACAATAATGATCCAACACTGGACACAATCCACAGTCTGAAAAGTCCTGTTATTTATCCCAGCGCCAACCTCCCAAACTTGTTATGTTGCTTATTTAAACTCCTGTCTACATCACGGTTGGATGTTGATGCTGTTAGCACCGACACCAAAAAAGACCTCGATCATATCTCCGAGACATCAGCAACTTGGACAAAACTGTGGCATTTTTACACTGTAGAAATCAGAACAGGTTGACCAGACTGCATTTTTGTTTTTAGCTTTGTCTTGTAGTCGCCACACGCTTTACACTGACAGTTTGTCTGTTTGGAATATTTTTGTAGCATGTACTTCAACAGATCTGGTCTGTAGGTGCTAAACTTTCCATGTACAAAATGTATTTGAGCTGTACTTGTAGTATCTCTCTGCTTTGATAATGGAAGTTTACTTTTGTGCGGTCTTACATCTTCAAATTACATTTTGTCCCTTTAAACTGTTGTTGGAACTTCACAGAATATGAAAAATGAAACAAAGTAGGAGAAAAGTAGTAAACCTACTACTTTCTTCAAATTCATTTTAGTGCAGCTCAACCGTTATTTGCTTCTGGTGGGATTGCAGAGTAAAGACAACATGAACACTTTTGGGTAAAGCAAATACTTATGCTGGAAAAAATGGAAACTTCAAGTTGATTTTCCATAAAATTGAATTGCAACCATGCATATTTAAGAGAAGTCTAATTATTTAAGTAGATCTAACTTCAACCAGTGGCAGTAATACGACTTGCTAACTTAATTTTAACAGATTGAAGTCTGTTATGTGTTACCAGTTGAAGCAATTCTCATGAACTGTTCAAACAATTGTCTTTTTTTCAGTGTAATAATGCTTCATTTGTATAACGTCTTTCACACATGCAGCTCTAACCATAGACTGTATATATAATGGACGTAGCATCTGGCTCCAGAATTGAAGCCCACCCGGAAGTGTCAAAAACTTGCAATATCACGCCGTCCGCTAGGGTTGGCTCCAAAAAGCTTTTTCTCCATAGACCCCAATTCATTTTTGGAAAAAATAAAATTTGATAGACTGATTTTCTACATTTCAGGGTTTTTTTCCCGTTAGTTTTCATGGTCAAAATGAGAGATCAGGTGGCCGATCTCAAAATAAATCAATACTGAATTTTAAATAAATCGTTAAAGTTGGCGGAGCCAGGGGGCGTGGCTATACTTGATAGACAGCAACAGAAGCCTCTGCGGTAAAACGTGGGCGGGATAAGAGAGTTCTCAGCCAATCCTGCCCCTAGTTGCTCTCCGGTCCAGTCTGTTTGATGACGCTTTTTACGTCACTGGCTCCAAAAAATCCAAAACGGCGACCAGGAAGTAGCAAAATCCGGGCTTCATTTTCTCGCCTTGAAACCAACGGGTGACGTCACGGTTAGTTTACGCCTGGCTCTAACATCCAAACTCCAACATAAAAGCATTTTTTAACAATATAAAAGTTGAAGGAAAGTGTAAAGCAGAATACTTTTGAAAAACAGCTCATAATGAAACTAAATTTGAACAAACATGCACTCAGTCTGACACAGTTTTTTCCTGAATTCTTGAACACCCCTAAAGACGAATGGCCTCCATCGTGTTTAGCTAAAATTACAGGAACTAGAATCGGATTTGTTTGGATTCCTCTCAGCACTAGATTATCAGATCAGACAGAATCACAGGTCAGCAGAACTTTAGGTGCTTATTAGCGTCGCCTCGCTTATAATTGGGATTTGAAAAATGTAAACAGGGTTCTGGTTTTCCTCGTGGTTTGGACCGAAGAAAGCCAGTTGTAGGTGGGATGGCCCCCCTCAGATATAGTATTAGTAAGGCGCGGCTGCCGTCCAACACTGTCCCATTGTCCAGGACAGGAACTCATAGAGGAAGACTCACAATGCCCCTCGCAATAAGAGCAGACCCTCACTTCCCTCCTGTGGGGGTCCGAACAGGAAGACGGCGGCGCTGCTGGATTAGCTCTCTATTGTCTGTCTGGGGACGCCTTTTAGTTACCGGCTCACAGCTGAGCCCTGTGGGTTAGAAGGATATGAAGGAGCCTGTTTTAATGGAGGTTAATGGGTTTAAGTAGAGAAGCTGGGTGTACATGAAGGTCACTAAATACACATATACATGAGAGTCCCTTATGAAACGTTTCACTTTTGAGGTGCTTCTGGAAGTAAGTGATTAAATGGAAATGGAGCTACATAGCTACAGGCATTTTGGGTTTTATTGTGCCATATTCTTAGATTTAAATGTTTAATGCTTTACTTAATTTGTAAGTTTCATCAGTTTGCATCGGTTCACACACAAAATGCAGACACAGCAAGCAAAAGTTGCCACGTGGAAGCCAGAGAGCAGACCAACACCTTTTGATTGGTGGGCAACCTGCTCTATACCTGAGCCACAGCTACCCCGGAGGAAAATTAAAGTCCTTTGCTTCTTTTATTTTGATTGTAAATGCAGGATAAGTTGAGGAAAGATACCAAAAAAGTCACAGATTTACGTTATTGTCATTGAGATTTAAATTCATTGCAACAAAGAATGTTTTAGCCGACAGTAGCAAAGAATTGAAGCTAGCTAGCTAGCACTACAACAAGCTAATATAGCATAACATTAATAACGACATAAAGTCAGCTAGTTAGTCTTTCAGACAGATTATAATAGTTTTTTTTAACTTCTGGTTACCTTTTCTGATGCTGTATTAGATAATAGTGAACATAATTGATCAGAAATATAGCATTAGTGAGGCTAGTTTTGTAAATTGTTGATCAAATTAATGAACAACCCTCCATACCACTCTCATGTTGACAGTGCAGAAAAGTTTGGATTTGTATATTTTAAAAAAAACAAACTTTTTTTTTTAATTTCCTCAGTTCAGTATAAGTATTTTAATACTTTTTAGGGTTTAGTAAGGTCATTATCATCTAGGGGAAAAAAACTGTCTGCATCTAATGGTCAGCAGGAGAAATATGATGGGGGAGCTTCTTACCAGGAAGTACCCTGGGTTGTAAATATTGTGGAAGATGTATCGCCTGCAGCCCTACTGAAATCTCTTTCGAAAAAAAGTGTTGAAACCTGCGTTTGAGTAAAACTGGGCGAAGTTGAGCCCTGCATCCTCAGGTCCACTTTGTGTTATTATTAATAGTCTCCTAGCAGAGCAGTCCTGCTTTGTTTCTGCACCTCTGGGCAAAATAACACAAAGCTACCATTTGTAATCCGTGGTTTGGACTGTACCTGTTTAGACTCAATGTACAGTGGGTGCATTTTTTTCTTTATGCCTGTGTGTATAATCCTTTATTTATCTGCATTGTCTTATTACAACCCCCCTCTGTGCAGTTAGAGGGTAAAAGCGTGTTAACTATGAATTTTTCATTAGTTTTTTCTTTAACATGACCCGTTAAATAACCACGAGTCCCCATCAAGCACTTTTTCCGTCACACTTTGTGTCCATGTGGCATTTTAATTAGGTTTTGTTGAGGCATCACCTTGTCCCAGGTTTGCTAATTTGATTTTAACATACAGCATGGACTGTACTAAAACCACAATTTAACACAACTTTCTTTTGCCATGTCAAGTTAATGCAGAAGTGTCGATCCAGGTGTGCAAAAAATGTTTTAATTAATTCAATAATCTCAAACTAAATGACACACTGTGAACATGTGAGAGTTCCTGCTTTGCCATCTTGGTAAAGGAACAACTTTTTAAAACCCTTACTGACAAGAAAACACAAGCAGTGACGTGTGTCCTCGCCATGTTCCAATCCTAATTTATCAAAACAAACACCCTTCTTGTTTAGATGTCATAAAGATTCATTCAGATTTTCTTGCTTTTATTGCTGTTGGGGCCTCAAATAAAAGCCTGCACAAGCATCAGACTGTCTCCATAATACTACAATTCCAATTACGAGACTTTTTTTATGTCTGTGTAGGTTCTCATTCATCCAGGTCATGGTTATCCAAAGTAGTTTAAATCAATCCACTGGACTTTAAGAAAGTTCCTTGAAGACGGTGTCTTTGGAGAGAGATTTTTATCCAAAGCGACATACATCTGAGAGTAGATACAACACAAGCAAGGATCTAGTCAGAAGGAAACAACCTGGAGAAGTGCCATAAAACTAGTTCAAATGTGATAATAGCACCTTAGTGCCTACAGGAAGTGCAGGAAGTTTCTTTTTTTTAAATATTTTCTTTTTACCTTTATTTTGATAGTAGCAGTGAAGAGTGACAGAAAACGGGGAGAAGAGTAGGGGGAAGACATGCAGCAAAGGGCCACGGGCAGGAATCGAACCCTGGCCACTGTGTCGGAGACCAGCCCCTGTACATGGGTCGCCGCTTAACCCGTTGAGCTGCACCCCTGTGCAGGAGGTTTCTTAAAGACTGAGAAGGATTCTGACAGAGGTTGGTAACTTGTTCCATCACCAGGGAACCACAGAGAAGACCCGAGCTATCGACCGGCCCTGTTGTGGTATCAGGCGCCTTTTTTTGGCCGAGCGTAGTGAGGAGGAGGGAGTGTACACCGGAATAAGAGAGTTCAGGTAGTATTAATCAAAAGTAGCCACAAAACCTTCATGCTAATTTCTTATAATATACTAAACTGTAAGATAAACCACCTGGTGGAGCTCCGTCTGAGCAGGTCCAGTGTTTCCCATCAGGACACACGGACCGCAGACGTCACAGGAGGTGATGAGTTTCCGTCAGCAACCTCTCAGTCACGCGCTCACGCCTGCAGCCCAAATCCAGAAGTCCAAGTTTTGTAACGGCAGCTTTTCTATGCATGTGTGCGTCCTTCTGTTGTTCAAGTGGAGCTTTGTTGGCAGTCGCTCCTGAAGGAACACCAGACCATCCCCCTGTCACTGTGATTTATAGCTTCCCAACCAGCACTGTTGCTCGCAACCCCCGAACCCAACTCCATGAGGCATTTGAGTTATGACTGGTGGTTTTTTGAAGAGAATTTTCCATTTTATTTGATTAAGTGCGGTGCGTAGCCAGCATGGCTTGCCTCACGGCTTTCGATTCATCTTACTTGAGAAGAAAATTATGACTTAGTTAATTCTCGCGTGCTCGCCTCTTCCACTGCAAACTCCTCTATTATTCATTTAAAGGCATTTATATTTTATTGATACTATTTTCAGGTCGCTATTCATAATGTTGTCGGGGGGTGATGTCACCCGGTGGTAATTTGGTTGGCGGCAGACAATGAGCTCATTATCTATCTTTATGATAAATCTGTAATCATATTTCGTAGTGTGGTGACTCATTTCATCAGAATTCTGGATATTTGCAATTAACTGGGAAACCCCCTCTCTTTCTCTCTCCCATAATATCTGCAGCTACATTTTTATTCAAGAAGGGATTAACTGCAATGCTCAAGAAGAAATATGTCAAGTTTGCTAAAATTGAATAATAAAAACAAGCTTCAGGCAACTTCAGTGAAATTACTGGCTTTAGAAGCGCCCAAAAATTGCAGATTTTACTACATTTAAGCTTCTTTGGCACAAATGTGGCTCGATATTGGCCGGTAGGTGCATCTTTAGAAGCTGTAGTAAATTGACTTGTTATTGGGAACCGTGATGTAAGCCCAGGAAAGGCTTCCTTCCCCTGGTTTCAGGTATTTATAGACACCCTGCCGTTTGTCTTCAGGATCTCTTTGACGCCACCAGGAAGAGCTCAGTGGCTGCATCTGGAGAACACATTTAGGTCTCTTGTGAGCGAGGTGTGTTGTCAGAGGGGGAAACTGAAAGACAAAAGATTCTCCAGAGAACGTTAAAGAGCAGACCTCTGGGGGAAATCCACGGCAAAACGTCCCGACCTGAGAAAATGTCATTAACCCGAAGTTGAGAGCAAATCATACCTCCTAACACGGAGATGTGTCGAAGTTTAGTTAAATCATGTTGTGATCAAAGAAGTGAAGAGTCTTTGCACTGTGTTAATCATAAATCCTAAATTTATGAAAGACCAGAAGAAGTTTATGTCATTCATCAAAGAAAGTGATGCACAAAACCCAGTAGATCCAATTAGTCTGTTATTTCATTCTGGATGGAAACCTTGAGGCTGCTAGAAGAAAGTATTGCGGAAACAGGAACAGAATTTCTTCTTTTTCATCAGCGCCAAGGAGTCGTTTAAAATTTCTGTAATGAGATTTTAAGGACTCGGTGGTTCTCAAAGACACTGCACAGAAACTTAATCACTGTCCAACAAGAATTAAACCTCATTTTCTGCAAGTTTCAGCATTTTAGCTGCATACATGAGTTTTACTGACCATTTTAGATATTTAGATGTATTTTTCTTGCATTTTTTTTCAGATATCTCTTGAAATGGACTTCCTTGTGGCATGAAAATCAAGTACCAGACTGATGAAAGTTGCTTTTTAGGAAACAAGGTTTTCTATGAGCATTTTATCATTTTTGAGGGATACCTAGAGGGTACATAAGAAAATATTCTGCTTTCTTGTGTTGTTTATGTTTTGTTGTTGTTGTTGTTGTTGTTTTTTAAATTTCCAGTAGTTCCAAAAGTTTCTTTGTGGAAACATAATCGCCTAAATGTTGATGTTCTGGCAAGAATTAAGGAACAATTTTCAGCTTCTGTTTCAGCATTTTAGCTACAAACTACTATCCTTGAGTTCTACTGACCATTTTAGATCTTTCGATGTGTTTTCAGGCATTTTCTGACAGATGACACCTTAAACTGACTTCCTTGCACCATTAAAAAATTTAGTGAAAGTTGCTTTTTAGAAACAGGGTCTTTGAATTAGCCTTTTGCTAATTTTGCATGGATCCCTGTATTCTACTTTCTCATGTTGGGTTTTAAGGTTTCTAGTGGTTCTTAAATTAGTCCGCAGAAACATAATCACCCTAAAGGTTAATCTTCCAACAAGGTTTAAACCACTTTTTTTTTTTTTGCATTTGTCAGTACTTTAGCTGCATACATGAGTTTTTACTGACCATTTTAAATATTAGGGTGTATTTTTCTGGAATTTTCTCACTGATATCACTTTAAAATGACTTACATGCAGCAAGAAAATCAAATATCAGACTGCTGAATGTTGCTTTTTTGAGCATCTTAAAAGGATATCTGGAGGTTACAAAGGAAATTGTCCTTTCTCGTGTTGTGTATGAGTGTGATTTTGAAAGTCACCCAGCAGATGCAGGATCATGTAAATGTGTCAAGTGGTTTTCTTACAATAATATAAAAGTCTACACAGAGATCTTTAGCAGCTTTTAACAGGTATAAATAAGCTTTATTTTGCAGTTGGGCAGCCATTTTCAAATGCATGCTGTATTTAGATATTGGGCTAATCTTTCCCAAGTGTTTCTGGCAATCCAAGTGGCATTAAACAAATTAATCCAAGTAGCAGACTCATGAAACTTGTCTTGTGTCATCCATTTCAATAAACATCAGGCTAATGCAGTTAGCTCTGTAGTAATGTGATTTTTAGGAGACAGGGGTGTCTAATCAGTCTGTTTTGAGGATGAATACCCTAAGGCTACAAAGACTTAAAGACGTCCTACTTTTTCATAAACAGACAACTGTCTTTGGAGAAACAAAAAAAAAACAGTCAAACAGATTTTAGTTGGGAGAATGAAGAATGAGGATTGTCTTGCTACATAACAAACTACCTGCAGCACCATCCATGAAAAATAACCACAAGAGTGGATAAGGTGGATGCACACATCCCAGTTGTTGTCAAGCTGATTTAAATTACTTTAAGCTAACTGTGCTATCTACCACAACTTTCTTATCAACAAGACAAATGTATTTCTCCTTGCAAGAAATCAGCTAATGTGGACAAAGTCTCATGTTGGATAGAATAAAGTAGCAGCTGAGTTTGATTATCAGGTGAACATGATGCCGTAAAAACACAAAGCCACTGTCAGTCATCCACTTTTCCTCGAGTACCAACCATAAAAATCTCTTGTTTCCAGCAAACTTTTTCTCTTAGCATGCGATCCGCTGCCTCCCCAGAGTCCTGCACTCTCCTCTGTAAACACTAAAACCTCAGATGAGAATGGACTAATTGAGGCTCTTTCTTTTACTATCACTGCTAAAGCAGTATCCTGTTTTGGCAGGAAGTAGCGGCGTTTCTGTTCAATCTCATTTAGCCACACTTCGACTGAGTTATGTCCCCTTCCTGCATTTTGTTCCCTTCATTAAAAAGCTCTAAGTGTGACTGTTTTCTGTGGCATAAATGGTAGGCACTGCCAAGTGTTGAGTAATTAGAAGATGGAATAGCAATTACCCTCAGTCACTTGATGGACGAAGTCTGGGGAATGGAGCTACGAGCGCCGGCCGCTGCAGACAACGTGTATCGACTGGCTGGAGGATTATTGTAGAAGTTTTTCCTGTTACACCTCTGAACACACACAGGTACAAGCAGGTAGCGGATCCTGTCTGAATGGGTCAACATGAAGCAACAACATCTGATCTGTTTCAAAAATCATATGAACACTCCCCACAGTTCCACAGTTAATTATCTCAGTAAGAAATTCGGATTATGCCTTTACCTATATGTGCAAAACTGCATTCATAAAGGGATAGTATGCTTCTTTGAATGCATAAATAGATTTTTACGTGCACGAGAGAACTATTTCAAGACGTGAAAAACAACTATGGACATAACTTCTTAGCGACTGATGCTTACAAAAGTATATATAATCTATATTTCTTCATTTAAACAATGATTTCAAAGTGAAATCACTTAAGCTTTTCTTCCCAAATGCTACATAATTTAACATATTAGTAGTAGCTGTCTGTAATCAGTATCAGAACATAAAAGAAAAAAAATCACTTAAAGTTTAATAGTGTTTTCATTGATTAATTCATCATTTAGTCTATACAATATCAAAAAATAATGGAAGAAATGCCCTCAAATCTGATTTGTCTTGTTTGTCCAACGCTCCAAAAATCAAATATATTCCATACAGTCTCACATAAGACGATTAAAAGCTGAAATTAAGGGAGTGTTTACAGGAAATTACTTACTGAAACTGTAAATAAGCTCTCGATTCCATTCCCACTACACAGGATTTACTTTCCAATGTGACTTTCCATTACGTTTTTGTTTAACCTGCATCACCTTTAACCTGCCCTGTTCCAGGAATTACCTCATCCCAGGGCTAGAAAAGCAGCTTTGCTCTTGGCCGCGTGATGTTCTGATTTATTGGCTTCTTTCAGTGCAGAAATTAGATCTTGTGTCCTTTGATTTCTTCTTACGTCAGTGTTCGGTAATGCAAAACGGCCACTCTAGAAACGTGAGAGAAATGTAGTTGAGCTTAAAGCTGCTGTCCGGAGTTTGAATCGCAGCGTCTCCCAAAATGCTGTTGGTCCCAGCCTCCCTCCCTCTGATTTCGCCCCTTTATTTGTGCACGCGCGCAGTACATGAGAGAAGTGCCCGGAGTGCTGCAGCATCTTGCCTGTTTTGCTGTTTTCCCCTCTTCTGCATTTAGTACATTTAGTAAATAATAAAGGAATTACGTTAGAATGCTGTATTGAGTCTAACTTGTCCTAATACCAAAATAACATGAATCTGCTAGGACGAACGAGTAAAGTTTCAATATGTGATTACACTCGTGTATCCCTCTCGATGACGTTGTTTATCAAACTTAGTGCATTTACGCATGTATATGTGTTAGATTGTTTATTTATTTCTATCTAGAGTTCAGAATTGCATGACTCCTCTGACGAAGAGTATGTCCCAGACGCCCCAACATCTTCCTCCAGAGGTCGGGCATCTAAACGAAGCCGTCAGGCGGGCTATGGAGGCCGTGGTCGGGGAGCGACACGAGCACCCCGAGCCAAAAAACGTCCTGCAGTCTCTTGGCCTGACAAGCCGTGGGATTGGTAACTTTTCTGGAAGTTGCTGAGCCCTGATGCTCTCTCCTCCACAAGCAAAACAAATGTGCGCGCGGTTGCGTAGTGCGTAGCTCGCCCACCTCTGCATGGGCTTGCTTGCTGTGCGCGTAACCGTTGATTGACAGCATGACAAAGCTGAAGCTCGAACTTGATTGGTCGGCAGCGACCGGCGCTTTTTGGAATAACATGGGGGTCTATGAGAGGAAGGCGGAGCTCAGGAATAAATTTTCATATCGCGTTATACTAACTTTATATTATAGTATCGAACTAGACTAACACATTTAAGCTTTGTTAAAAAATGATACATAAATTGAAAACAAACGGAAACTCCGGACAGCAGCTTTAATGCTACATTTACAAACTCCCTTTTTTTTTTGCAAGAAACATTCAAACATCCAAGGTGTTAAATTAACAGTTTTTAGATGATTTTTTCATAAACAGTGGACTTTAAATTGGTATTTTGGACTTTTTTGGCTTAATTTCCACTGCTTGCCTCATTTCGTAACCCAGTTCTGGATGTTGTAACGAACAACAGAACCATTGTAGTAGCTTGTTTATGTCATTTCACAACAAAACTTGTTGTGTACAGCCTCTTTGTCACACACAGTGTGCGTCGTGTATGCGGGGGGTTACATCTCGTGGGAATCCAGATGAGAACGGAGCTGGGAGCGGCGGCGAGCGATCCCACAAAACATGGTTTCCCAGGGGTCTCGCTGTCAGTCACAGAGCCCACACAGACCTGCGGGAAGCTATTTTCTGCTCCGGTCCTGAAAAAGCAACGGTGGGAGAAGTCAAATCCGGGCCTCTGGGGCCTTCCCATGCACAACTATCACAGCAGCAACGTCACTATGGCAATATAATTACACACCATATATTACAGGCATCCCACATACTGAAGCGTTGAGTGCGTCTTCGGTGTGCAACTGATAATTTCCAAACTCAACAAACAAGCAGTTTAGCTTAAATGGAATGAGAAGGAAGTCAAATGGAGAGTCACCTCATTTAATACACACTTAATTCCATATATACTGCAACGCTGCCGAAGTATTCTTAATTTTAGATAAGCATTAGTATTTGTGGATGGTATAAAGACCACTTTGAGGCCTTCTGTTATCGCTGCTGCTCTCTTTGATGATGGCTATCGCTGTTTTAATCTTTCGCTTCTATCGTTTTCTTTTTAAGCACTTCGTCTTGTTACTGGATGCTGCTTTGCCGCTTTGAGATAAAACAAAAAAGAAGCGTCGGCCATCTGAATATGTCCTTATCTGTTTTTTTCTTTAGCCTTCAGATCAGAATTTCATGGAAAAAAAAGTATTACCACGAGATCTGATAGAGTCACTGGAATTTAACTTTGAGTTGGTTATTTTAAGAATTTCTTTGAACAAGGGAAACTGCTCAGTAAAAGAAAAAAAAGGATGATCACATTTAATTAATAAAAAGAAAAATACACAGTACCCTATGTGACTCTCTTTGATCGATTCTGTGTAAAACTAAATTAAATCACCGCCAATTGGAGGTCTTTTTCTATTTTTAGGGAGTTTGTCCAGAGACTCGAGTTTGTTTCCCACACTGGATCTTCTAACTGAATTAAACAATAAGTTTAGTGAGTCTAGTCGCATAATCAGACTGAAAAGTTGTTCTCAGCCCCCAACGAATGTGAGCTATTTTAGACTGAGACAGCTAACCACCTTGTTTTACTTACACGACTGTTCAAAAGTTAGAGGTCACTTAGAAATGTCCTTATTTTTGAAAGAAAAGCAGCTTTTTTCAATGGAGATAACATTAGATGAATCAGAAATCCAGTCTAGGCATTGTTAATGTGGTAAATGACTATTCTAGATGGAAATAGCTGACTTTTAATGGAATATCTCCATAGGGGTACAGAGGAACATTTCCAGCAACCATCACTCCTGTGTTCTAATGCTACATTGTGTTAGCTAATGGTGTTGAAAGGCTCATTGATGATTAGAAAACCCATGTGCAGTTATGTTAGCACATGAATTATTTCGGTTTTTGTCAGTATTTCCTCCATATGGACATGATTAGTAAGATCCAACTAATAGTTGGAACAAAATATGCGTAACGTAGATTTTTTACAGAATTGGGTTGTCTTTTTTGAATGAACCAGCTAAATATCAGGCTTTCTCACATGACATAAATCTTTTACTATGAGCTAAATCATTGGCATAAAATGTAAATACGATTAAACTATTATCTTAAGGCACCCAGGAGAACTATTTAAATCAAATTACATTTATTAAAACTGAAAGGAACATACGAAACCACAATCGATTGTGGAAATCGGCGATATTATCAATGAGAGCAGTGAACAGTAGCCATGAAACTGTTTAGGGCGCTAATATATAAGAGGGTTAATAAACGAGATCTATACTAAGAAGCAGAATTTAAGGTTAGTGAGATAAGTTCAGGTTTAATTCTGAGTTTCATGATGGTCCACCTCTTCCCATTCTAACGCATGCTGAAAACCAAACCTGCTCTGGAGCAGATTACGTTGAAGATCGCCCAGTGACCAGTCAATTCATTTGGAAAACAGCATTAGTTTTAGAGACTGTCTGAAGCCTTTTATTTCCCTGGATATTTATAGGTATGAGCTATACACAGTACATTTCCAGTCTTCTTTGCTTTATTTTTTCCTTGTTGACTGCAAGAAAATTCAAAGCATTCTTATTGTTCTACAGGCCTTTCTGTAGTGATATAATCCTAAAAACAGAGACGATTAAAACACTAAATCCTTGTACTTGTTGACCTCATAAGATTTGCAGTAATCCTGCTTACTGGTTTGAATTATGTTTTATAAGTTTTTTCTTTACTTGCTGCCAAGACTGTTTAACACCGGTGGGCCTGCTGCTGAAAGAATAAGAGTAAAATTGTAATACATGCCATTAGAAACTAGGCTGCATACAAGCAACACATGTAATGAAATACACAATCGTAGCCTAATTATAGCCACATCTACCAGTGCCTTAATAATGGAGCAGTCATATTAATAAGCTTATTAATGCATTCACACAGTTGGCAAGCTTTCCTTTCTGCTTTTGGCTGCAGCAGCTGTTTTCCTTTTCAGGCTGCATTTTGTTTTTAAATTGCTCATATTGTTTTTCTCGTGAGAAATATGCAGCTCCAGACTTGTCGATGTGTGCGACTGATCACCTGTCGTCGTTATCACCGCTTTCATGCGCTCGAAGGTAGATCCAGCAACCCTGAGTCGACTTACCGAGTTGGTAAACAGGTTAGCGTTGACAAAAAGATGTCCTGTTGAATTTGTTTTGGAGAAGATGAGGCCCCTGGTAGAAGGAAGACAGAATGAACA
This sequence comes from Acanthochromis polyacanthus, assembly GCF_021347895.1. Lineage (NCBI taxonomy): Eukaryota > Metazoa > Chordata > Actinopteri > Pomacentridae > Acanthochromis > Acanthochromis polyacanthus. The sequence goes on from NC_067121.1 coordinate 9,308,176, forward strand.
CTGAGTCAACATTAACTTGCCTTCTGGCTAGTGAGCTAGCTAACAGTTTTCTCCATCCTGTGTTTATACCAAGGCCATCGTATCTTCAACTTAGACCACCGGTATTCATGAGACATCTATAATATTCCAACTGCAAAAAAAAGATGACGTATTTTCTTTCTGTCACAAGTTTTAAGCCCGTAGAGCCCATAAAGCTACACAACCATTTGGTTCATGCTCCAGTTTACACTTTTCTTTCTGTACATTGCGAAGATCCAGCACAATATACCTACAAAATGACCTTTTTTTTATTCATTAACATGTTTTTGAGAACTTCTGATATTATCTTGCATACTGGTAGCATTCACAAAAGCCTTGTCATGATTTCTGTGTGTTTCACATTAAGTTTGGAAACACATTAGAAGAATATTAGTCTTTCTTATTAAAGTAGGACAAAATGTTTGGTAATATATCAAAAAAGAGTCATTTAATCAAAGTATTTCTTGAAAATCTGAGTGTATAAACTATACAGAGCTGGAGATATAGAGCTTTAACATGAAGCATATGATTTAATTTCTTCTTTTTAGTCCACTTTTAAGTAATTTCTTTTTTTTGGATTGGTCACTGTGCTGTCCATAATAATAATAATAGTATAAACTTAAAATGTTACATCTTTGCTACAAAGGCCACTGGATTTTACTTTTATATTTAACCAATAATGAATTCAAGTGTCTTTTTAGACTATTTAATTTAAATAAATATATGAAATGAATGTGTTTTTTTAGCCTTTAGTAGTGTTTGCAGGATCTAGCAACCTTTTGTCAATAACATCTAGCAGCTTTTTGGACAAAAAGTCTTTAAAAAATATGGATTTTTGAAAGGGAACAGAAAGAAAATCTGCTGTATATAAGCGACAGATACAATAATCTGATTTTAAAAAGTGGAAGCGACATAGCCCCCTGCTAGAAATTCCTCCCTTGCTTCGGTTATACGTTTGGTGACAGTTAGCTTCATAAAATCTGCTGCAGCGTTGACACAACCTCTTAACCTCGAGGCTTACAAACACACAAACTACAGGTCACCAGCAATGCGGGTGGACAACCGTAAAATTGGCGCTGAGCTGGTTCACACACATGCACACACACTCTTCAGCGTCTCAGAAAACACACTCTGGGATGTCCTTGTTGGACCAGCAGCCCGAGGACCTAAACTTCAACCCGTCTGAATTAAACGCATGACCTAAATCACATGTCACCCTCCATTCCTCCGCAGGAAAAGACGGCTTTGTTGGTAACAACACAGTTTAATCCAATCAAACGCCACAAAAGAATGAAAGCAATGTTTATGAGCAGCGTTCGTGTTCTGTTTTATTTTAAATTGATGATCAGAAATCACTTCCAGGTTTCACACAAGTAAAACAACTGCGATAATTTCATGTGTCAGGACCTCATTTCATCTGGTTTAAGTGCTTAGAAATTTATTAAGGAGAGTCTTCATCACCTGCAGCATGGATTACACCAACTGCATCGTGTTTCTGTGAAAGTCTTGGTCATGTAGCAGAGAGGGGCTGTGCTAACAAATGGGGGTTCTCATGTCTCCAGTGTCCTGCTCTGATTTTTCACTGTCTACTTATGGATGGATCGCAGTAGAATTAATGAGATCTGAGCCCTTGTTTCCCATAAGCTTCACCTGAAACATGGTACAGGACAGTCTGCATTTTTGATGTCTGAGCGGAAGTTGGTGCTGCATTTTAACTTCCAAATTTTTTTTTTCTTCTGTTGTTGCATTCACTAGAAGAAAAACCTCCAGAAAAAGCTTCTCTTCAGCTTCGGAAATTGCTTTCTTTTGATGTAGATGCACAATGTGACACTTTAAGATGTGCCTAAAACAAAAACAGTATCATGCTTGAGTGCACTGGGGTTAAATCGCGACTCAAAACATTAAAAACTTGTGGACTACAGGCTTTCATTTCCTTGCTTAAGTGCTCTTTGACAGTAATTGCTGTAAGAGGGGAAGTTGTCTCCTGTCTCCATGAGGCTTTTCTTTCAAAAAATCCACTTCTTTAATTGTTAGGGGCAGTTGTTTTCAACTTTTCATTGTCTCTGATGCACTCTGCACTTTTAAACCACATGTAATTTCTATCTATCTTTACCCTTTTCAGTATGTATTGCATTTTAGAAAAGAATTACTTCCACTTATCTGATACTATTAGCCTTTCTGCCATTTACTTTAGCTAAAATTTCAGCTTTTAGCTAACTGAGGTTCACATGACTAAATATTTCAAGCATTAAATACCACAATTTTTTCATTACTCTTAGTTATATATTCCAAATGTGCATCAGTTGTGTATTTCAACCACTCATCTATTATGGTGCCATAAATTTGGTGAATTTATTTAGCTTCTTTAATTCATTTTTACTGTCAGCTAACTGTTGGTTCAACATTTTAGCTTAGGCTAAAGTCCTTTTTAGCTTAGGACTTTTGGCTAACCAAGGTTTAGCTAACTATTTCAATCATTAATTACACATACACTTTAAAACAATTACCTTTACCTTTTGCTATAAATTTGGTCAATTTATTCAGCTATGTCCATCATTTTTACTGTCAGCAACAATTACCTGCTAAGTTTAGCCATTTATCTGCAACTGTTATCTTTTTGGCTGTTCTTTTTGCTTTGAGCTAGGCCTACCTATTTCATTTAATCTTTTATTTACTATCCTTTGTCAAGCTATTACATTACAATTTAAACATTTCATCCAAACTTTCAGCTATTTCAATCATGTATTCATTACCTTTAGGTAACTGTTTTAAACTTTTAGCTCTTTTTTTTTTAGTTTTAGCTAACTGAGGTTTTATTGCTAACTATTTCCACCATTAATTTCCAATGAACCTCATAACTATACCTTTAACTGCAAATGTGGCCATTTTTTTTTTACCTTTGTCCATTATTTTTACTGTCAGCAACAATTATCTTAGCCATTTATGTATAACTGTTAGCTTATTTATTGTTAGTGGCCTTCTTCGGCTGTTTTATTTGTTTTAACTTCGTGCTATTCAAACTTTTTTTATTATTATTTTTCAATCACTGCCAAAACTATTCCATAACAATTTGGATTTTTTTTTGTTCAGACTTTCAGCACTTTCAATCATTTTTTCATTAGTTTTAGCTAACCGTTCTTAACTTATTTTTTACTTTCAGCTAAATGAGGTCTTGATAGCTAAATATTTAAATTATTAATTACCTATTTACCTTTTATTTATGTATCTTCTATCATTTATCTATCCTTTTTGTACATTTATTTAGCTATGTCTAACATTTTTACTTTTAGCAAGCTATTTTAACTATTACTTGCTAATTTTAGCCTTTTATATACACCTATTTGTTTTTTGTTTTTGTTTTTTGCAGCTGTTTTATTTGCTTTTAGCTAGGTGTATCTATTTCACTGAAAACATTTATTCATTACTGTTCAGGAATGGTTCAACTAATACATACATATCTTAAGCTTTTTATCGAAAATTCAACTCTTTCGATCATTCCTTAGTGACGTTTAGCTAACTGTTTAGAGTTGTCTGCTTACTTTCTAGCCACTAACTGGTGCTGAATGTCATGCTCAGGTGTTACAGTTGACTTAATGGTGTAATAAAGTGTCAGCTGAGTAGTTATGTGGTGTCCTGCTGTATTTGCGATGCATGTGATGTCCTCAGCTACCTCAGCTTTAATTCCATCTGGAGTTTTTCATTGACCTGTCCTCGTAATTACTTGTGCTTCCAGGTGGACTTAGGCTTTCTCCGGTTCGTCACAGCCGTCGGGACTCAGGGGGCGATCTCAAAAGAAACCAGGAAGCACTACTACGTCCGCTCGTACAAAGTGGACCTGAGCTCCAATGGGGAGGACTGGGTGACCGTGAAGGAGGGCTCCAAGCAGAAGGTAATGATGAGTCATTTTATGCTGTAACAATGTTCATTTACCTAATATCGACGGGTAATGAAGGACTCTGCATTCTAATCAGCGAGGAGGATGGCTGAATCAATGTTTTCCAAGGCTAACAGTGTTTGGCTGCAAGCCTAAGCTGAGCCTTGACTGAAGTGTGTGCTGAAGGTCTGCTTTACATCCCACTTCTCTCAGCGTGAGCAGAATTAATTTCTTGGAAGGGACACTGTTGCACTGGAGATTGTCTCAGTTGGTGCAGAGATAGACTGACAACTTCTAGAGATTGACATTAGCCTTCTGAATCCTAAAGTAGTTTATGGATGTTTTTGCTACTGCTATATTTTTGCTCACTGTGGGCTCATTTTGCTCTGCAGTATAAAATTCTGCACTTCTATGGGAACAGCACAACCATGATCAGAAATATAGAGAACTGTATGTGCAGTATGACAGAGTTATAAAGCAAAGAAAAGCAAAAAACTAATGGGGAATTTCTTTCATTATTTATTTTATAAAATTTTTTAAAAACCTGGATTCAACATATATAACATTTTTTTTCACAAGGCCCCAGGTATCACCAACCCTGAAAAAAATAATAGCTCTGCATCCTATACATGTTTTAGTACTTACATTTTTGATTTGTTTTCATACTTGTGTCCTACTGTAAACACTGCCTGCAGTTCAGTCAACAAGTCCCGCAATTTTTGTCACATGACTGTTGGTCACAGCTGATTCCTACATGGCTTTTCAGTTGTGCCAAGGAGCGCAGAATTTTTTGTATTTTACAGAAAATGATGAGTATAAACAATTTATTTTTGGCTAATTTTTAAATGAGGCATGTAGAATAAAGTCAATCATTCACTTTAAGCTCAGATTTAGTTATTTTTCACGCCATAACTGCACGTCACACATGATTAGTTTAGTTTGTGCTGAAAATTTTAAAGCTTGGGCTTTTGTGTCATTTTGTAGATTTTTTTAAACGATAACATGTCTTTCAAACCCACCAGCAGACTCTGGGGTCCTGACGGTTAACCAAAATATTGAATAAAGTGTTTCATTATGAACGCTATCAAAAAAAAAGTCATCTCAACTACTCAATTGTAGTCATGTAGTATTTTGGACATTTTAAAGACTGAATAATACAATACAGACTGCAGTCCTGTAAAAAACACACTGAAATCTCAGTGCATAACAGTCTTTGTGATCACATGGCTGTAGCTACACATATAGCACCAATGCAGCATTCCGTTTCAGAAGTGATATTAATGGTGTCTTGAGGCAGTAGAAGCAGTACTTGTAGTGAAAGCAGCGGTACCAGAGGTTGTAACAAAGGTAATAAGGGCAGCTGCTGTAGTATCAGCAGTCAGAGTTGTAGATGCAGTAGGAAGAGGAGGAGGAGGAATGGAAGTTATAGTTTAAGTATCAACAGTGGTAAAAGATGCTTTTGTTGCCACAGTAAAAGCAGATGTAGTAGAGCTAATAGCGGTTATTAAAAGCTGTATCAGTAGCACTAACAGTAAGAATGACAGAGTACCAGATGATCTTATCAGTTTTTCTTCTTATCTTCAGATTTTTCAGGGGAACCACAACCCAACGGACGAAGTTCGAGCCTTCCTCCCCAAACAGACTCTGGCTCGTTACATTCGTATCCGGCCCATGACCTGGGAACAGGGAATCTGCATGCGCTTCGAGATCTATGGCTGCAGAACGTCAGGTAACTTCTGCAAACACGCACTTAGTACACAAACTCGCACATGCTGATGGGAAACCGCACTCCCACCCTGAACTCCTGATGCATTGATTTATGCTTTGCAATTACTCTTGGCACATCCGGTTAGTGCTAGAATCCATGTTTTTTCCGCATTCCATTCATTTATTTTCTTCTTAATTAACTTTCCTCGTCCCTGTAGGCATCATTGAAGTCTAATGCAATCTAATTTTTTTCTAATCAGACACACGCATACGCAGTGTGGGCATTTACTCACACTCATTTGATTTCTCTCTTTTCTGATGTACTACATCAAGCATGCGACCACTGCAGAGGCTCAGGGTTTGCCAGCTTGCATTGCCAGCTGCTTTTCTTTCATGTTCAGGAAACTCTGCAAACAGTAGCCCTTTTTTTATACAAACCAACTTTATTAAACATTTTGTATAATTTCAAAAGGGGAAAATGCCTTCCCCTGAACCTGCACTGCAGTGAAATGAGCGAAATACCTCTTAACTCTCGAGGAGATTAGTGAAGTTTTACCTGCTTCTGCACTCTTCCTTTCAACATTTTTTCACTCTTCGCACATCGTGAATCAAACGAACATCTTTTTGGCTGGCGGATGAGAGCCTCCTGCTGCTTGCTGTTGATTTAAAATAATCGCTGCTTCCAAAGCGAGCACACACCCCCATAGAAGGACACCGTTATTCATTACAGTGGAGCAGAGCAAAATCATGCTGCCTCATTACTCATCCGCTAACATTAAACCTCGGTCCTTGATGTGCTACAAGCAGCTCTCAGTAGGAGAGCTCCATGAAGCAGATATTAGGCTCTAACTCACTGGGGAATGGGCTGCACGGCACTGGACAGGTGATTCAGGAGATATAGTGACGCTGTTGGGAAAGTCTGTGTGTATTGCACCTGAAAGATCATGCACTCCAAAACCCACAACCTTAAACTTGATCCTCGTTTTTGGTCTACATTTAATCCAAGTTCTGTACTCCATCTTCAACCAAACTCCTAATCCAAAACACGCAATATAAGGAAGTGACGAAATTCACGGAAGACAGGCTCCCTTTGTCATGTTTAATCTACTTTTCCTAACACTGGGAGGACATTTGGTTCTCATACACTGAGAAACAGCCGAACACACACAGGCATCCCTGTAGGAGGTTTCCATAAAGAACACTGAGTAGCTGTATTTTCACGTTACGGACGAATTTACATCCCCAGGAGCTGTTGTTGAACGCCTGATCTAACTGTGGAAGCATTTGTCAAATGCAAATATCACCCTGAGACCGTGACTGCTTTAGCCCGGATATTAGATTTAGCTTGTTGTGGATGATAGATTTAACTTGGCTCACAATGGCCAGACTACTGTATTCATGCATCATAGAGTTTCATTAAGTTTTCTACTTCCAAGAAAGCTGAAGTCTCCCAATTATCTAGTCATTATTGCAGAATATTGTCTACTACTTCAACACTTTAAATAGCAACTTGAGAGAAAGCAGACTGGCCTGATTGTCTAACAGATTGTATTGTACTCACAAGGTCATGTTTTTGTGCTGTCAGTGAGTCTGTCAGTGTCAAAATGCCTGCGAGGCAAGACTTTGAATCTTCAGCACACTCCAAGGACTCTGCAACTAGCTGCCTCTTGACCTCTGATGATGCGAGATGCACATGCAAAAAATGCTAATTCCAGATTCATAGAAGCAAACATTTCTTTCCTGCTTCACTTGAATTCAGGGACTAGAAACTGTTTTGCATGATGCGCAGACTGAAAAGCCCCTGGAGGTAAATTTGTCATTTTGCTTATATAAATAAAATTAACTTGACTTGACGTTACTGCAGTCTGAGGAAAACATCCAGACTCTGAGCCCTCAATATTTTTGGGAGAAAAAAGAGTTTGTCAGAACATCTTTAGCTTTAAAAATGCAGCCTTTTTGTTGATTTCAAAGGAGCCAGTCTGGAGCATAATAATAATGCAACGACTCAAGTTTCATCTCAGCTTATAGCAACATTTGGATCTTGGCAAGTGTACATTCCTGGTAGATTACTTTTGTACCATGAATGCATGATCACGACTGTTTACATCATGCTCATAAGGTTGTGACGATTTCTTTGCAGTGCTCTGGTGTCCAGTGAACCTTTAGACTCAAGGATCTTAAACTAAACTTCTTGTAGTATGTTTAATCATCACACATATTCCCTAAGACTGTACATAAAAGATGGACGTAGCCTCCAGGAGAGCCTTAAACATGCATTTTTTCTAGCAGTCAGAAGGGGGCGACTCCTCTGGATATCCAAATCTGTAGACGTCTATGAGAAAATGACTCTGCTTCTCATTTGATTTGTTAGTTCAGTCATTATTTTTCTAAAGAGTTTATGGTTTCAATCTCTTGTTTCAAGTCTTTTTCATCATAACATAGTGTTCATTTTGTGAAATTTGTGACATTTTGAATAATATAGACAATAAAGCTTGGTATGTTCTAGCGTGTGGCTGACTTGTTGTTGACAAGTCGCTACTGGACGGGTGAACGTAGTGTCTTTGGATGGCGATGGCAATGTGGTGTGCTCGAGACTGGTAGTGGTAGTCTACAAACCAAAGGGTGACATCACGGTGGCAGCATCCATCTTTCATATACAGTCTAGACTTACACCTAAAGCAACCCTCTCTCATAAATGCAAGCCTTTGCTTTTTGATGCTGTTTTAGTTCTGAACAACCACAAAGAAGACAACAGTTTTTGAAGTGGTGCTACTGTTGGTCTAAATGTGCTTTTGAAAACCACAGTAACAGTAGTAACAATAGCTGAGACTATACATAGTGACAAATTATGCATTCCTTGTCGACAAACATGCAAGTCCATCTCTGTGATCATGTAGGTTTTGAAGTATATCTGGCTTGCAGTATCAGCACAGTTGTATTACTGGTATTATTAGTATTTTGACATGGCAGGTAGAGCAATAGGAAACACCAATGCAGTAATAACAGCAGTCACATCAGTACACTGTCAATAGTCACAACCGCAGAATTGCCAGTAAAACACAAACTTAGGTTTAGGCAGTATGACCTCATAGAAGCTGCACATCAAGAACAATACAAAACTTCTGTTCACTTTAGATTCCTTAGCCATCATGTAGAAGCCATCTGACTGGTCCCAAATCTGTTGCGTGACATCGACCCCAAACATACTGTCAGAGTCATAAAGATCAGTCTTCAGTCGCAAGGAGTCTCGCAACAGATGGCATCGCTCCCACCGAGTCCTGATCTCAACATCATGGAGTCAGTCTGGGATTACATAAAAGGACTACTGAGACAGATTTAATCCACAAAAGATGTCTGGAACAACTTAACTGCCAAGTACCATGAAAAACTGTGCCGAGGAGAACCGGTGCTACATCCTCGCTTTGCTCTTAAGGCCTTGTAGACACAAAAAAGCTTCATCATTCCTTGTTCAAACTCAAGCAAACTCAGAGAGATTATAGATGAGTCTTTGGTATTTTTACTCTTGGGTTTAAACACTGCAGCAGCACCCACGGGGCATCAGCTAAAACCGCTGACTAAAGCAGTGGGACAATAGTGATGGCAGTGGCATTTCTTATCATACTGTATGCCTTTCAATAGTTTTATACCCACTGTCTCTCTCCTCGGCCTTCTCTCTCTGTACAGACTACCGGTGTTCAGGGATGTTGGGGATGGTGTCCGGTCAGATTTCAGACGCCCAAATCAGCGCCTCATCCTACGCTGACCGAGGCTGGGTGGCCGAGAATGCCCGATTGTTGACGGGAAGGTCAGGCTGGACCGGACAGCAGACCAAGCAGCCCTTCAAAAACGAATGGCTACAGGTGGGTTTCACTTCAGTTCAATAATGAAGATTGGTGAGTTTAGTGGTTTAGCAGATGGCTTGGGATTTGGGGGTCAAAACCAAGGTCAAGAAACATCCACAATGCTGAAAAGTCCTTGAGCAAGACCCTGAACCCACATCCCAGGTTGTGTGTCTTGCATTTGTTTACATTCTAAGGGGTTCAATATTATTCTCTTATCTCATTGTTCTTCTGCTTCAAGAAACTGTTGATTCAACTGAACTGTTTCATCATCTAGACCAGATCGTAGAAGATCCTTGAGGAACCTTTAAAAATGTTTCATGAGAAACACCTTAGAAAAAAAACATTTCCTGAGGGGTTGGGGTTCAATTATGTTTATGATTATGTTGTTTTAAACCTCCAGACACAAGAAAAAATGTTAAACTAGATTGTAGATGTCCCTAAATAAAATACAAAATTAACTTGTTTTTTTAATTTAGGCAAATAGGGTGCTTGGTTTTAATGTTGAAAGCCAATTTGAATATCCTTACTTGCCCAAATGTACTTAAACACTCTCTAAAACATGCATAAATAGCTTTATCATGATTTAATGCTGAAAAACTACAACCTAAAATAATTTTTCAGTATGTTTCTTAAGTGTTACAGGTGAAAAAACTCAAATATTGAGTTCTTGCTTCAGTGTTGCTGATTCACTGCTGTCGAACTAAACTGATTGTATTATATATGTTGAAATATTGCAATGTACAAAATTGCATTTAGTGTTGTTCCTCCAGCAACTTTCTCTCTGACTTGAGTTGTTTAAGGTTCCTCCATGAACTTCTAAACCAACAGGATTCTTTGAATATCCCCAGAGTTTTTGAAGCTTTCCTGTTTCTAAAAGAGTAGATTGCAAGAGGTGAAACTAGCCACTATTTGACAAAAAAATTCCATGCTCTGATCCCTCAGATTTACTCTGTGACCTTGTAGAGGTCCTGACTCTCAAAGTTGGGAACTACTGCTGTATATTTTACCTCTCCTGCCTGGGGTTAGTTTCCAAGCTTAATTAAATGCAGTGATATAAAAGCTTTTTCAGTACTGTAACTTTACCCTGAACCTGGCAGGTGGATCTGGGTCAAGACAAGATGGTGAGCGGTGTGGTGATCCAAGGAGGAAAACACCGCGACAGGAACGTCTTCATGAAGAGGTTTAAGGTGGGACACAGCCTGGATGGAGAGGAGTGGACCATCGTGAAGGAGGAGAACACCACCAGACCCAAGGTTGGTTCATTTACAGACAGAAAACGTGTATACGTAACGTAAATCCAGCCTGTGTTTAACTGCTGTAAGGGTTTGTCATTGTTGTGCATATTTATAGTCTGTGATATGGGACCCAATCACATAGCAACAAGCTGTTTGTCTTTTTTATCTGTAATACAGCTTTTCAAGAAGCAGATTTATTTACAATAGCACAAAGAATGCATATAAAAGGTTTATAGGATGTGAAAGGCTAAAAGACTACCATCACCGGTTCCCACTCCCCTCCTGTCTTTATTCCTGCTCTCCACCTTAGTCAGTGACAGCATTGTGAAGTGGGGCCACAAATTAGCAGAAAGCCAGATTAAAGGTTGCTGACATGAAATAAACCTCCTCCTAAAGTAATCTGTAATTCAAAAAAATAAGCCATCAGACCGGCGCTCTGCTGGCCGCAATGCTGCTTCTGGAATGAAACGCGAAGCACCTAAATTACAGGCTGCTATTCATACGAGCTCTGCGTGGTGGTGTGCCGCTTGTTGGGCGCTTTGCCCCAAGTAGTCAACAAAACTTGGGATTTTAGGTTGTTGTGGGAGCGAATAATATCACAATACGACAAATGAATACAGAGTAGAAGGAGGCAGAAAACAGGAGGAAAAAGAGTCGAGTAACTGTGGTTTATGTACTGACGCACAACAGACAAGTTTGTGGGAAGAAACAGGTGAAGGAGGGGGAGTAAACTTAGCTTCTTTTGTGCATTACCACTTTTTTTGTTGTTTTGTTTTTTTTCCAGTATGTATTAGGTCTTGAAAAAGACCTTTTTAAAGAAAACCTTGAGTAATAATCAAGTTTTTTACCTCGTTAACATGTCCATAGTGGTTCAAATGTCATATGTCACAAATACATTCAACCCAGTCAACGATTTATTTTTTTTACGCACCAGAAAAAAAACTGTCATACATCCCCTTGGTACAATATGAGTACATTCTGTAAATTCTGAGTATTGTTGCCTTGTGCAATATTTATTTCCCCTGTATACACAAGAATATATGCTGTTTCATTAGCTCTCTACTTCTGTATAATTTTTACAATATATAAACAATCTGTGTAGTGATAATCAGTATTTATTTTCATGAGAAAATCTGTGCAGTACCACTGTTATGTGCAGTAATTATTGTTACAGTAGTTATTTTCCCTAATCTCCCTACTGTGGGACGAATAAAAGTTTTTCTTATGATAAGGAACCCCTACAGGAGACAGGAACTTGCTTAGCCCATAAGAACCCAGACCCATTTTTCTTTAAAGGACTTAAGGAGTTAAGGTCAGACATAAAGCTTTACAAGGAAGAGACTGGGGTACTCAAAGTGCTTGTTACACTGGTGTCACTGTGGGTTCTTATGGGTTAAGGCCCCAATGGTGGCAGTTTGGTGGTACTGGGCCTTGAACCTCCAACCTTCTGATCGAGTAGCTAAGAGCTTCAACCATTAGGCTACAGTCTCCAGCTCTACCAATGGAACGAGCTAAAATTCCTCTTAAAGTACTAACATGACATTAATTAAAGCTGTGTCTGACTGTAGTAGATAGGTTTAGGGACTTGTTGAAAGGCTGGTAATCTCTTATACAACTCCTTTCATGTACAGTCTTCCAGATATCCACAAGGAATATTAGGAATGTACTAGACTTGATGAGCTAAAGGGTTTGGATATACTTAGAATCTTCTGATCCAGTCAGATGTGTTATCTATTGCGCCACTAGCCCTTTAGCAAAAAAGCAGCATTGTTCTGATTATGTTCTCAAAACCATCGATTTAGACTTCTGTGGCTTTGTACATGACAAACCTGAGAAACCAATTAGCCACTCAGCTTGTGGTGTTGGACTTTCTGTGATATTATTCTTCTTCAGAATCAATTTCTGATTGAAACATGTATGGCTGAATTCCTTCAGATTGCAACCTGCCATTGTGTAGTTCATAGTAGAGCCAAAGGTGAGCTGGTGTGCTCGAGCAAAGGTGTTGAGTTACATGTAAACCATTTTAAGTCATGAAGGGAATATTTTCATGAAAAAACTTCTAAAATATGTAACTTTGATATACAGATAGGAGATTTTAGGGGTTTAACTTGTGACTGGAGACAGACTTTAGATTTCACTTGTGCTTTTTGTATCATCACAATTAAAATATATATAAAAACATAAAAAATATTTTGGTTTAAACTCTTTTCTACCAAAAAGAACTGAAAGCTGGAAGCATTTTAACAATGGAAAAAGCAGGTAGCACAAAGTGATTTAACAATTTTGTTCCCTCCATAGTTACAGAGAAAAAGTAAGAATATACCCTTTTGTCATCTATGTACTCCCACTGTAATGTCAGAGGCTATTTGTTGGTGTGGTATTGGTATCTTAAACAGCTCATACCGTTTGCATCACACGGTTATTGTGATATTGTGCTTTCAATTAGTTTGTGAAATTTGATTCAGAATCTGCTGATATCATTCAAATCCATTAATGCCATTCTATAAACTGATAAATATCATTCTTATTGTAATAAAACTTTCACATGAAATCAGTTTTATTATACACATGCAGCAAAATCAACATCAGTTATTCCATAAGTTCAGCTCTGAACCCGGCCGTCTTTGTCTTTAAACGTTAACTTCAGCGCCGATCCGCGAGAGGAAATTCATGTCAGTGCTCTCAAGACCCCACTTCCCCTTCTTGGCTGGCCCCGTTGGTGCGACATCCTCCTCTATGCGTTCCAGATGGCGAGGCGGAGGACGGTTTTGGCCGTCAGACTCCTGCTGATTTACTGCAGACAGAGATCTAGATGCTCCTCCGTCCCTCCTCTCAGCCTCTCTGCTCTGTTTCCTGTGCGTCTTTTTATAAAACCTCTTCAAAAGACGAGGCAGGAAGGCTCAGTGAGGCCCGAGCTGCTGCATGTATTCAGCTGCACCGGGGCACTGTACATACATTACATGCTCATGCATAAAGATGAGAGCATATGCAGTGGTGGTTGTCCTACCTAAGCAAAAACACCAGCCCTGGAAGATAAATATGGGAGTTATTATACTTGCATTATACATTATGTTGAGTAAGAATTAAGGGATCACAGTTAGAAGGAGTAGTAGTTGTCCTGTAGTTTCATAATTTCTCAAAGCTGATGCACTACAGAGCTATTTATAACTAGAAATGTCTTTTCAGTCATGTAAGATTGTAATTTCTTTGTATAGAAATTTTCCAGGAAAAATACCCTTATTTGGTACTACTTCTATTTTTAAAAAAAGTAAATTACCTTGAAATAAAAGTAATACATACAATTAACGTATAGGATTAGTCTTGATATATTCTGAATATTGTGCCTTGTTGTCAATACATTTTGGACATTTCACATGTTCAGCTGGCCTGCTATCTACTGCTTTCAGTGAGTGTACCAATAGAATACTTTCTGTTTTTTCTATATTTAGCACTTTCTCCCCCAAAACATCTTAAAAGAGATTAGCTTTTTGAATTTTGGAATCATATCAACCAAACATGCACAATCTTGGAAAATATCTACTTTGCTTGTTATATAGTATTAACAAAGCATATTTGCAAAATACTGAATGTCAAAGTAAACTTGAGTGCACACAGCTGTCTGTTTGTCAGGGCGAATGCTCATTGATCAACAGCAAAAATAATATTTTCAAATGAGTCAGACTTAGTTTGGAAGGCAAATCATCTGCTACATCAGTTTCAAATGGAAAACAAAACACCAAAAAGTATCTCTTGAAATTATCATGTTCAAATGAGCCTTAAAGATAAATATTCTGCACAGGAAAGTGCAATAAAATGCACGTGCACCAATAATCGATGCAGCAACTAAACAATTAGCATTAGCACATAGCACTGAGTCATTCGACAGCATCCCTTTAACTGTGCTGCCCTGACCTCCTTTGTCTTTATATTTTTCACTTAAAGTGTCATTTTTAAATAATACACATGAATTTGTATCATGCCTTGTGAAAATTTTAGGGATTTTTGATATTTTTAGAGCTAAGAGTTGCTACAGTTTTACTTTCAGTCACTTTCAGTAAACATCTAGCATGCTAAAGTGTCAGCATGCACCCATAGATGGAGCACTTTTAAAGGTCCCATATGGTGAAAAAACATTTTATTGTGTTTTGTGATTGTTTTAAACTTGCAGGCATGAGATAAAAGCTGTTCAGATATAAATATGTTAACTTTTTCATTCCCTGAGTTAGCCACTTCGCTTTAGAAGCCAGTAAGAATTCAGCCCAGGTGCTATGTAGCATATAGCGCTAAAAATAAAAGTCATACAGTCGTGGTGAAATGAACCAGTAGTTTGAGCTGAAAAACTTAATGACACACTCTGAGTATTTGTGAGACTTTGATTAATTTGCTGAATGGGACCTTGAAAGTGTTTTTTTGTCCCACATACAGACTCAAAGTTGAAACTAAACTTCTTTCAGCTCTTCCAGCACACCCTCATGTCATAGCTCCATCCATAGTGCCACCCTGCAGTCTTTAATAAATGAAGCATAAGTAAACCTCAGCGGTTCAGACAGGCAGGACAGCGTTTTGTGTTTGGTTTCCCGCCGCTTGGCTCCCAGTGTGACTGTAACCGTTTTCGTCTGTGCTGCTTCCATGTTGGGCATATGAAAGGACAGCCTCTGGTTCTGATTTCCTGGCTTTTGCCTTTGTTTCCTTCTTTCATTTTGCTTCAGCTTCTTATCAAACGGACTGATGCCTGATCAGAAACAGTACACGCTGTTGTTTGTTTCATTCCTGTCGGGCTCTGTGGAAGGGCTTTGCAGAGCGACGACGGCTGCACAGTTTTAAAAATAGCTGGAAAGAGCCGTCGGATTTGCCAGCTGCTGTGTGATTTATTATTTACCTGTTGATTCGTTCTGATGTGTGAAGTTTTTCTGCAGAATTCCTTCTGTTGAATCAAATATAGATGACAGAATTTCATTATTATTTCACCGCAAATGTCATTGTAACTCACACAAGAAACGTCTTTGAACTTTGTGTGTTCATCGCAGTTGCAGGCATTTTGTAAATTCTCTATTTGTGGGTAAAATGATCTGCTTAAAATTCCCCTGAGGTAAAAGTTGCACCAGGTTGGATCACAAAGTCTGTTTTGCAACTTCAGTTATTTAAACGCAAATGTCTGAATCCTTGGGTAGAGTAAATCTCGGCTCTGAGATGATTGTTTTTGTGTTTCCCTCAGATTTTCATCGGGAATCAGAACCACGACACCCCAGAACTGAGATCCACGGGTCCATTACTGACCCGCTTTGTCAGAATCTACCCAGAAAGAGCCACCAATGAAGGCTTGGGTCTCCGTCTGGAGCTGCTGGGCTGTGAACTGGACGGTGAGTCTCATTTACCACCAAAAGATTTATTAATCTTCCATCATATGTTGTGTTTCTATCGTAACACAGAGATACAGCAGATCCATACATTTTACAACATCACCTAAGCAGTAAGATGTAGAGCATGTGGATACAATTACACTGGAAAACAGCATATTATCTTTTAATATCCTCATATTACACCGTGGCTGACTTTAAAGCGGAGGACCCCTGTGGTTTCTGGCTTTGGCAGAGTTGTTCTTGGTTGAAAATACTGCTCATCTTTCACAAAACATAGTGAATAACATCCAGACATGTAGGTGAATAACAGAAACTGAAGCTTTTGCATCAGGAAGTCAAGGTAACTCGAGCAGAAACAGTCTGTGGTGGATAAAAATACTTCAATATATTCTTTAAAAAGAACAAGAGTGAACATTAAGTATAAAATGTATGCCTCCCAGTCATTCCCTAGACATCCCGAAGCCCAATGTTGAATCTAAAACCAAAGTACTAATTATTGTAAGTTTTACTAAAGTTTTCCAGTTTAAAAGCGGTCATTTCTTTTTAAGACTACACAACCACAAAACCACTTGGTGGCATCACACAGAGAATGATGAAAACCAGTGAATCCTCATCATCTAATGCCCCATCAGCCAAACTGCAAAGTGGCTCACGAGGCTCTTTAAGTACTTTGCGACCCTCTAAATGTGCAATTTCTCTTCCCCAAATTCAATCAGTGTGTTCTCTAAGTCGATACGGAAACTTTGAATCGAAAAACTGTCCTTGTAAGATCACATACTGAAGGTAAACACAAAGATGAGGTTGATAATAAAAGTTTAAATGGTGATACATCTCAACCTGCCAAACCCAACTGATTCCTCTTTGATTGTTGTCCACTTTGTCAGTTGAAATCTTTATTTTATCGGTCTATACAAGCTGCAAACAAAAAAATCAAGACTGGGCCTATAGAGCTTAGATACTGCAGCTGATTTGAATTTGGCTCCATAGTGTTGCATCGCTCTCAATGGTTATAATGCTACGTGGAAGTCCTGTTAGGTAAACACGTCAAGCATCATCTGCAATGAGCTCTGACTCTTCCAAACAACATCAAAACAATGTTCCTTCAAGTTGAAGTTAATTTTGGGAAAAACAAAGGGAGCCAGATTTAGTGAGTGGGGCAGAAGGAGGGCAACTGTTGTGTTGTTGTGGAAAAATATCCTGTGTTTGTGCCACGCTGTGCACAGCTGGAGTACCGACATGCCATCAAGCCACGGTTCATGTCGTTTTGGTCAAATGTTCTACCTGGAACACCTCAGAACATTAAAGTAGAACTCAGCCTTGACAGTCTACCTCTAGTGGATGATTTCCTGTTGCATAACCACATGAAAGCTGAAGAGAACAACAAGCATCACAAAAAATCACAGAAATCACAAAAATGCAGCTACCAGTGGTCAATAAAACATGGGATATTCCATCTCAAATCATTAGATGCCTTCTGCTTGACCATCTCTGATTTTCTTGAAAGTTTTTTTTATCTTAAACGATGAATATCTACAATGATTTCTGTGAAATTTTAATTGAATACATTAAGTACTTTCTGTGAGCGACCCACTTTCAACACATTTTCTTCACACATTGAAATGTGACACCATGTTTGAACGACAGTATTTCAGGAACGATTAAACACGAAAGCTGGAAATTATGACTGTTATTTATTTGAAGAGTTCATTTGCAAAAACAGATAACTCCGGTTTGATATATTTTCAGAAAACTTTTTTATTGTTTACTTGAGATAATATCAATCAAACTGAAGTTGAGTGGATTTGAGTCAGTAGAAAAATACATGACAAAATAGAGAAAAAATAAATTATTAGTGTTATTATTATTATTATCTCAAGTAAACAATAAAAAAATGGGTTTTCTAAAAACAGAGTTCCCTGTTTTTGCAAATGAACTCTTCATTTGTTGTTTTCATATGACATGAATCTGCAATGTTTATCTAATAGATCAAATAGTCCCTGAATATGGATGAGCTGAAATGTCAAATAAGAAATTAAAGCTGTCATGAAGAGTCCCATCTTTGAGCTTACATTAACAAAAACACTGAAAATATATTTTTCGTCCCTTTTTCAGACTTATGAGATTATTCCATGTAATGTGCTGATTCTGAATCACTGACATGATGAGAAATAAGTGACATTTTCAAAATTTTTCTTTCAGATTGTTCAAACACAGCCTCAAATCTGTGAAAAACGTGTGCAAAGTGGGTCAACTTGGAATTTTTAAAACTATGTTACTTAATGAACTACTTGATATATTAATATACAATTTCATAAATATCTCTATCAATATTAATAGTTTATGCTACAAAAATTTCAGGCGAATCAGAGATGGTTGAGCGGAATTTGCTCTAAAAATATGATATGAAAAGACATGAAGCCATGTATAACACAATTGTAATACAGTGCAGCGTCACACAGTCTCATGACAGTTCACACATGTTGCACGCATGACTATGACGCACTCTGGAGATGCACCATGAAGAACCTCAGAATTTCTTTTTCACACCATACATACTCAAATGAGGCTGATGATATTAATACTCGTCCAAACAACGGCGCCTTTTGTCTTCTAACTCCGGCTGCCACCACGAGTTGATACTTGTTCTGTCAAGATGCACTACTGTTCTGTTTCATTCTGCTCCAGAATGGAAGCAGATTCATCGCATTCACCCTCCAGTTAGACACATATGTGCTTCTTTACCTACTTTTGAGTTTGTCAGACAGATGTTCGATAAGTTGACACTACAGAGTGTGTGTGTGGAAAGAGTTTTGAGGCTCAAGTGTCCATCAGAGGAGGTTAAAATGTGTTTGTACACAAAATGTTAATGTGGATGTTCAGCATGCGAACAGCGTTTTCAGATAGATTTGCATTAATGTGTCAGCCGACCAATCAGCCGTTGCACAGTGAACTGCTTACACTTCAGACTGTGCGTGCTTGTGTGTGTGTGTGTGTGTGTGTGTGTGTGTGTGTGTGTGTGTGTGTGTGTGTGTGTGTGTGTGTGTGTGCGCGTGTGTGTGTGTGTGTGTGTGTGCGTGTGTGCATGTGTGTGTGGAGGCCTCGACCTCTCAGCAGCCGAGGGAGGAACAGATGAAGGGAGGAAGCGGGCTCTCTGGTGGAGTATCTGGTTGCCCTGTAGGGACGATGATAAGAATCAGTTAAAGCAGGCGGGATTCTGAGTGAGAGGGAAAGTAGAAGAAGATGGAAAAAAGGCCAGAAGAGACAAGATGATGGCAAAGATGAAAGGAAAAACTGGAGATAGATGATCAAGTTTGTAAGAAACATGAAATTGGACAAAGTTTTGGATCTGTAAAGTGTGTTTGTCTGTTAAATTAACCCCTAAGAAGTCTTGAAAAACTCCAAATCTCTCAGCAACTACTTCTCCTTTCTGTTTATCTGAACTGCAAAGTAAAATATTGGTAAACTTAAATGCATGAGGAGCAGCACAGAGAAAGGGACAGGCAGCTAATTTCTGGCACCCTTTGCACAAATTTTTACGCAAACTACAAATGTACACTTCCTCTTAAATCCAGTAAAATGAAACCAATCCATATGCAGAGTAAAAGTTCTTCTTTAGCCAACATAGAAACATGGAAAGTAAATGCTCATGCACTGCAACTTGAGAAAGGATGAGCAAACTTAATTTAGAATTAGATGCAGGGTCAATGTTTAGAAGAAAATGCTGCAAATACAGAAAACACGTCTGTTGACAGAAAATACAACTAAATATGGAAAACACAACCAAAGACAGAGACAAACTGCGAATACAAAAAAAGACACAACCAAATGCAGAAAATGCAGTGAAATACAGAAACAAACTGTAAATACAGAAAACACAACCAAAGGCTGAATAAACTAGCTTCAGTCATGACTGTCGACCATGGAAATGTTTCCAGGGGGCACAAAAAAGTGATGAACACAGCTGCGACATCACTATTGTTGCAACAGTTTGTGACTCATAAAACTACTGGAGTCTTTTGTTTGGTTCAGCACTGACTTCATTCACATCTGCAGCGTGTCATGTTCTGGGTCTGCCATAGACAGTTGTGTAATGCTTTTCTGTTTTTTAAAGACCTTCGATGCGTCTTGAAGGACTGCTTTCAAACTTAGCACATTTACTTGGACTTTCTGGTGAACTGATAAAATTTTGGTCGTCAAATGTCATAGTGACATCACAAGAACACAGTTTTGCCTTAGAACTTGTCAGACCTGACGTAGATGTGTAATTGGATGTAACTCTTGGATGAGGCTCTTCATATTGTCCAAAAAGCACTTTACTGGCCAGTATTAAACAACGTTACTCAGGAACAGAAGTGGAGATTTTGACCATGTTTCACATTTGACATTTTTGTCTAACTGGTGAGGATGCTTTCTTAATTGGAGTGTTGGTTCTTCATCTCAGCACGAGTCAACATGTGTTCACTAACCTGACCTCAATACGCTTCATAGAAGTCTCTGTCATGGTGCCCCTTTACAAGCTAAACTTCCCAGCTTTCTGCTTGCCAACACAGAAGTGATTGTGTCCTCCGATCACTGCAGTATTAAACAGTAAGAGGCTCCTGCTGGTGGAAAACCCAAGTACCACAGTTAATCTGCACTATTTCAAGTGTGTGTTTTCTAGGAAGATTGTAGCTATATCAGCAGATGCTGAACATTAAATGACTTGGATTGTATTGGTAGCAAAGAAAAGCAAAAACCTGATCAGGATCTGCATACAAGACCTTACTTTGAGTCATGTTTACTGCATGGTTTTCCACTTTCTACCTGCTAAGGAGACAGAAGTGGAGATCGTGACCATATTTCTGATTTATTCTGATGCTGAATTTTGTTTTCCTACTTTGAAACCATGATGACTATGTTAAGCTACTGTGCTGCTGGATTGAAGATGTGTGTTTGGCATTTCTGTCTCAGCAGGATCTTTGCAGCAACATGCATTTTTGAGGCACTTCTACAGCCTAAATCGACCAAGAATGCAAAAATACAAGGAATTTAACTATTCTGAATGAACTTACACGCCTCAAAGTTTTTACTGCAACTTTTATGACTCTGGACAGACGTGGACATAAACTGGTTTGCAGATTCAGACAACTGCAAAGGATGTAATTCTAGCTTTCTACATGCTGATCCTGTTTTTGTCAAACTGCTGAGGATTGTTTCTCAATTTGCGTGTGTTTTTCTTAGTTTTCGGTGCATTGAGCTGTCACGGCAGACACACATATATCACTTAAAAAACAACTTAAGCTAAAAAACATCAACGTATATAGTGAGCAGCAAACTGAAGGAGTGGAAAAGAAGAGTGGAATAAAGGGGGGAGGCATGTTATCTGAAGCTGCACGTCTGTCCCAGATGAACACAGCTTCACTTCAAAAGCAGAAGAACAAAGACGACACACACTGTTACAGGAGACGTGACACAGACTGAGACTTTGATCAAGCTGCTCAGAGCACGTACAGACGCAGGAAAACCATATGTGTACACTCGAAAAACCCACGCAGATGCACAGTATATAGACATTAGCAATTATGCTCAATTATCCAAATCACAGCCCTCTTGTAGGTGCCCTGATGCTCATTGAAGCAGCTTAACGCTTCATTAATCATAAAGCTTTGACCTCAAGTGTCCTCAACAGCTAAACAAATCAAATTCATGCTGTTAAATGAACAAAAGGTGCTAAGATTGTTGTTTAAACGCAAGAAATAAGCTCACCAAACTAGCAGTTGATTTGAATTGATTGAATAACAGCTACTCAAAAGGGGTTTTTGTTATTGGATCTAAGAGCCACGGTGGCGTCTCTTCCTGTTTTTGCAAAAAGATACCAACTAACAAGCCCAACAGCAGGCCGGCAGATCAGCTTCAGCAGCTTAATCAGATGTTTTGTCGCCGCTAATGCCGCTCCGAGCTTTGAGTTAAATCATCGACTCTCTTACATCCACGCTGCTGCCAGAGCAAACCTCCATCCCACTCAAAATGTTGCAAACACGTCTCCTTACAAAGTTTAATTATATGCGGACCATCTGTGATTTTTTCTTTTTTTACGTCGCCTGCATATGCTAATTCAAGCTCACTTTGTTTCATTTCCATAAAAACACATCGGCAGTCATCGGCTGTATGGTAAAATTTAACAAGCTACAAGAGTTTCTGTCATTATTTCTTCGGTGCTTGATGGGGAAAAGAAGAGCGTCGGATCTAAACCTTCAGAGAAATTCAGACGCCGTTGTCAGTGAGAGTGTTTTGTATCCAACCCAATCTGTCTTTTCATGAGTGACTCACAATTCTCTTACATAAATAAGCCAAAGGTAATATTAAACTGGAGGTGTTATTTCGATGAATAGATACCTCTTAAATCTGGCTGAATGGAACTTCATTTGCAGACCTGTATGTTTGCTGTAAAGATAAATGATCAGTTTATCATCGTGGCTGTTGTTATTCTTCCAATTTCTTGAACATCAGCTTCATTCTTTCCTTTGAACCAACCTTAAAGCTGCTGTCCGGAGTTTGAATCGCAGCGTCTCCCAAAACACTGTTGGTCCCACCGTCCCTCCCTCTGATTTCGCCCCTTTATTTGTGCACGCGCGCAGTACCTGAGAGGAGTGCCCGGAGTGCTGCAGCATCTTGCCTGTTTTGCTGTTTTCCACTCTTCTACATTTAGTATATTTAGTAAATAATAAAGGAATTACGTTAGAATTCTGTACTGAGTCTAACTTGTCCTAATACCAAAATAACATGAATCTGCTAGGACGAACGAGTAAAGTTTCAATATGTGATTACACTCGTGTATCCCTCTCGATGACGTTGTTTATCAAACCTAGTGCATTTACGCATGTATATGTGTGACATTGTTTATTTATTTCTATCTAGAGTTCAGAATTGCATGACTCCTCTGACGAAGAGTATGTCCCAGACGCCCCAACATCTTCCTCCAGAGATCGGGCATCTAAACGAAGCCGTCAGGCGGGCTATGGAGGCCGTGGTCGGGGAGCGACGCGAGCACCCTGAGCCAAAAAACGTCCTGCAGTCTCTTGGCCTGACAAGCCGTGGGATTGGTAACTTTTCTGGAAGTTGCTGATCCCTGATGCTCTCTCCTCCACAAGCAAAACAAATGTGCGCGCGGTTGCGTAGTGCGTAGCTCGCCCACCTCTGCATGGGTTTGCTTGCTGTGCGCGTAACCGTTGATTGACAGCATGACAAAGCTGAAGCTCGAACTTGATTGGTCGGCAGCAACCGGCACTTTTTGGAATAACATGGGGGTCTATGAGAGGAAGGCGGAGCTCAGGAATAAATTTTCATATCGCGTTATACTAACTTTATGTTATAGTATCGAACTAGACTAACACATTTAAGCTTTGTTAAACAATGATACATAAATTGAAAACAAACAGAAACTCCGGACAGCAGCTTTAAGTGTTTTTTCCACAGTTGAATCCTTTCTTGACCTTTTCAAGCCACTGTTGCGTCCTTATGTTTTTATCTTAGGAGCTGTTAAGTTTAGGTTAGACTTTTAATGCAATAAAAATCAACACCTTTGTTTGTTTGTTTGTTTTATGCCTATATATATAACCACTACTTGTCCTAATTTGTCTCCAAATTAACCACAACTTACACAAGTCCTTCCCTTTAAAAGTTCTCTCTTAAGGAGTTCAAGCAAAAAAAAAAAAAAGCTCTTTGTGAACATTCCTGTGTGCATTTCCAATACACTTTAAGAACAGTGAAAATTAATAGAGTTAGACTGACAGCGGATGAGAAAGCAGAAAGTTTTAGACTGTTTTCCTCAAAGGGAAGTTAGACAAGACAAAGACATAAAGGTGTCACACTAAGAACGCCAGTCTTCACGGTAGCAGGAATCCTAGTCCTTTTTCTTGTATTATTTCAAGATGTTTTAGGAACCAAATGAAGTTGTGTACTGTATGTCTTTGTTGTGTCCATTGAGACTACATCCTCTGCCCCAAATAAAAATGGTTCCTTGGTTCTTCTAAGAGGCCATAAGTCCTGTCCTCGATAGGCGCTGCAAACCTCACAGATGCACTCTTGTAGAGACTAAGTTTGAACCCCAAACTAAACTCAGGGCTGGATTACAACTGAGCAAAGCCGGCAGCTGTTCAGAGGCCACAGACCACCACAAATCACAAAGTAAATTACAGCTCCAAGTAACATCTACATTGTTATTCGATGCCCTCCTCCGCCTACTTGCAGGCTCAGTAGACTGTTATCACCTCATTAATTCGAGGTCATTGGATTGATCCAGTACCCTAGCCGCGCTAGACCCAGCTCTTAAGACACAAGGGTCTAGGAACGCTCGACAGGGAGGGAGGCGGGCTAAAAGGTTGTCTTTCAAATCACTCTGCAGCAATTGGGTAGGTATACAACCAATCAGTGCAACGAATAGGCTGACGGAGTTCCTAGAGCGCCGGCGGATTGTGGCTAAGTCCCATTAGCTTCCCAACCAGCGGAGCCAACTGGTATATTAAGGATTTGCCATATCCCGTCGGCATAAGTCCAAATACGTCTTTCTTCTCAATGAAACACTTCAGTGCCGTCCTTAGTTTATCTTTCAAGTTGAATTTTAGCTTCAAATCTTTAAGGGCTGTGGCCAAAGCCGAGTCGAAAGATAACTGTTTATTGTGCGCCGGTTGTTTCTATCAGAATCGTCGCGCCTCTGTCGTCACTTAGTTACGCCCACCTTCTGACTCTACACTTCATGGTGATTGGTCCGGCCGGTTTTAGGAGAATCCAACCTCTAGCCTTATTGAGGGTAACTAGACCCACCCTGGCAGAGAATTAAATTTGTTGCCGTGGGTTGTCTAGCGCGGCTAGGCTATTGATCCAGTACATACGAATGTAGTAGACTTTTGATTTAAATTCTGTTAATTTGTTGAAAAACTCTTATTTTGACATAATAGTTGAAAAAATACTTTCTGTATGGTAATTACTTGGCAAAAATCCTGTGGAAACTAATAATAATTCAATAATCAACACATGACATTCATTTTTATGTCTAAATAGCCAGTTTTGGGACATAAACTTGTCCTGGATTCTTTGTTTACACTGAATTTCACGCAGAAATGTGAAATAAAACTGCAGGCGTTCTTATCAGATGTTCATCCGCAGTGTTGGACCATCATCTCAGATTATCCCAGATCAAGTTAAAATGTGTTCGTAACATAAAAATGTCTATCACAGTGCTCTTTTCAACGTCCCTGCTTTCTGTTTACTAACACAGAAGCGACTGTATCCTCTGGTCACTGCAGTATTAAACAGTAAGAGTTTCCTGCTGGTGGATCAATCAAGTCACACAACTAATCTATAATATTTAAAGTATGTGTTGTCTGGGAAAATGGTGTCAGTATCAGCAGATTCTCTAAATTAAATGACTTGGATTGGATCAAAAACTTGATCGGGGCATACATACAAGATCCTATTTTGGAGTAACAATTACTGCATCATTTCCCATCTGAATCAGGCTTTTTAAAATTTGGATGTGCATCTGCATCTGTTGAACAGCCAATAGGAAAGATGCCCTCTCTCTGAAAAGACCTGTGATTGGTTAAAGTCTTAATTTCTTTTACTTTCTAAAACCTGACAACAGAGCAAAGAGGAGGAGCGGGAGTCCAATTTCCTCTCAAACCACTTAAATCACAATATTCTGAAATGTTTTTATGATTTGTGTATAATAATGATAAAGAAACTCTGCCTACCTCAACTTTAATGGTGTTGAAGTTTCAATCTGGTTCAATCCTTTACACTCTTTACATCTAACAAATCACCTCTTTTCTGTCTCCCGTTTCAGACATAACAACTACAGCACCACCCACCACGCCACTCGCCTCCACGCTTCCCATGACCACGTTTGGTGCGACCACCACGGCGCCGATCACAGTGCCCGGCACGACTCTGACCATCGATTGTGAGGAAGGACAAGAGGACTGTTTTGTGGAAACCGAAGCACCCGATAACTACGATCTAGCGACAGGTAAACCACTGAAAGACTTCAATTTGTTCCCACCACCCACGTAAAGCACTCTCCAGAAGTTCTAAAATGCAACACAATAAAAGGAAACAGCTTAAAAGCCTGTTTTCTGTATATCTTACCTCTTTTATGTTGACTAAAACGGTGTATATTCTGCATTTTGACACAAAGGAAGCTAGCTGCAGCGAGATCATGAAAAATTCTCCCTTATCTTCCCTTTCACTGACTGAATTGCGTCTTTTTCTGCTCAGCTTCATTTATTTATTTGCCCTTCTTTAAAAATGAAATTTAATTGCCCCATCCCTGTTTCAGATTCTCCTTTATCTTCCCTTTTACTGTCAGACCCAACTATTATCTCTGTTTTCTGAGCTTGGAGAACTTTGGAGAAAAGAAATGCATCTGACTGAATTGTTGAGCTTGATGGCTCGGTATTGATTTTTCATGAAGGGAGGAGTGTTGTGTTTTTTTGTGTTGGCATCTGTGTGGGTTGGACAAGCCTCTCTGACCTTTGACTCCACCTTTACTGTTCCATCTGTCTGTAGCAGGAGGCACCACGGCCGCCAACCCCATCATGGACTTCATACCAGGTGAGCACGACCGCCGCAATCTGTTATTTTCCAAATCCTCTCTGTAAAAAAAAAAGAAAAAAACTCTCAAAGTCAAGTCTAAGCATTTCACTGGCAGATGAAGAAATAGCTGCCAGATCAGTGCGTTAATTCAGCCGGCGGTGCCATCATTCAAGTGTCACCAACAGTACTGACCACAGTCACAAAGAACAGTGAAGCCGACTGCCATTAGAGTAAATGGCTTTTTCTACGCCCCAGTTCACAAATGAGGCCGCTGAGAGAAGAGGCTGATAGATTTGCTATTAAATGCATCTGCAGTGAGGTTTTTTGTTTGTTTTCGACAGTGTTTTTTATCTGATTTGCCAGTAAATTCCATTTCAATTGAAATACAAGGACAAGACAAGTTGAGGAAAAAGAATGATTAAGATGTTCTGCATTAAGAGGGCAGAAAAGGGAGACCAAACAGTGAAAAAATATGTGTTTAGGCAAAAATAAAAGGATATTTATGGCATTGTGGTTATTCTACATGTCCCATTGCAACGCCTTTTCACGGTTTATGGCCTTTGCTGTAACAAAAGAGGGCTTTGTTTCTCTTAGACTGCTTAATTTGAAGGATTTTTAAAGGTCCAAAGAGAAAAAGGTGAAAATGCAGCTAAATAATTTATGCAGCATAAATATATTTTCCCTTTAGTTTTATCTGGTGGCAATTAAATTATGGTGTCGCATTAATAAGAGACAACAAGTGGAACCTGCTTCGAGGCATCTGAGGTTCAAAAACTCGTGATCTTATTAATTCTGCATGAAAGTAGCGCTGTATTTTATCAAAGTGGCCGCAACAGCAGGAAGGGGAAAGCTGGGAGACGTGGTGGGAAAGTATTAGACACACGGCATGACGCTGTGGACCAACTGCAGGTGTTGGTGCACAGAACCACACTGAAAGCCAAATGCAAGGCTTTGTTTTTGGTCATTTATTGCAGTTTTTTTTTAGCACCGTGTCACAGTTTATCATCCCCTGTGAATGCTCCAAATTCAACTCATTTGGAGTAAACAGCCGGCCGGTGAAGGAGCAGGAATGAATAGGCAGAAAGGTAGAAAAATGGCAGCCGTGACAGGGAGGAATAAAGAGGAGGGGAAGCCAGCGGGAAGGAGTGAATAGAGATGAGACGGGAGAAAGAGGCAGAGTGAGGAGGATGAAGAGGCATGAAGAGAAAGTGAGGTAAAATAAAGAGAGGAATGGAGGGAGGCATAGTGAGAGCTGCAGAGGAAGAATAGAGCCCTCTAGGGTCTCAATTAGCTGAGCTGAAGCATCGCGTGAAGACAGCTCGGGGTTGGAGGGTTGGAGGTAGGGGGGATGTTACCATGCAGCTCCACGGTCATCTCTGCATCCCATTAGCCTCTCAGAAACAACATGTCCACTATTCGGAAAATTTTCTGCATTTATTTGGATGCTGTGGTGAACCGCTGCCGCCAGTCGACTGCTGGCACCGGCAGAGAAGAAGGGAGGTTGTTTTTTCTTTCTCTTGTTTTTTTCTGTTTGGGGTTTCTTCAGGGGCCACATCCGCTGATGTTGGTGGCACCCCGCCCTCCTCCGTGGAAGGTCCCTCCATTCCTCAGAGCTGATCCCAAACATATGTAATGTAGCATCGCTGTTTTCTATCAGCGCTGACGTCTTCGTCTTCTGTTTTTCGGCAAGGAAAAAGCCCTGCAGCGCCGTGCGACGTATACAATCACAACTCTGTCTTCCTCACCCCCAGTCCATCTGCACAGGCCTGTTCCATGGAGCTCTCCACAGACTACACAGTTTATACTCCGAGTGCAGCAGGAACAGCTTTCTGATAATGATGCCACAAGACTTGTACTCCTTTTCTTCAGGCTGTTTGCTCCAGCTCTCCTAAATGAAGCAGTGAAAGCAGCACAGGAGCAGAGTTTTTCACCTTTCTTTTCACATAGCAGCATCTCTCGCACCACTTGATTTGGCTGTAGATGGTTTTACACATACATCAGTTAATAAACATACTTGGAATCTCATTTAAGAAATGTTTTTTTCCCAAAGGTTGCTATTAAAACCCTTCTGAACCACATTTACCTGGTATTAGGCTTCAGCAAATATACAGTGTTGCTGTAAAGAAGACCTAAGCATCATACAAATATAAAAGGATTCGATTATCACCAAGGGTTTTGTAGTTGACATTTGGTCACTAGAGGATGTGTCAGGCTGTAGGTGCTGTGGTAATCTAGTTGTATATTTGACACCTCACGTCTCCAATTGAAATGAAATAAGATAGGGTTCGATAAGATTAACTTTATTGAGCCCTTACTCTACAATAGCTAACCGAAGCAAAGTAAGAAACAAAAGACTATGTATCTTTCACGTCATGCATATGTACTTCAGTAGACATTCGTAAATGGATTTGTCTTTTCCGAATGTTAAAACAGCACCCTGACAGATGTGGTGAAGCTCAGCGCTCAACCAAATGATTTACACACGTGGACAAAATTGTTGGTACCCCTCAGTTAAAGAAGGAAAAACCCACAATTCTCACTGAAATCACTTGAAACTCACAAAAGTAACAATAAATAAAAATTTATTGAAAATTAAATAATCAAAATCAGCCATCACTTTTGAATTGTTGATTAACATAATTATTTAAAAAAACAAACTAATGAAATAGGGCTGGACAAAAATGATGGTACCCATAACTTAATATTTTGTTGCACAACCTTTTGAGGCAATCACTGCAATTAAACGATTTCTGTATTTGTCAATGAGCGTTCTGCAGCTGTCAACAGGTATTTTGGCCCACTCCTCATGAGCAAACAGCTCCAGTTGTCTCAGGTTTGATGGGTGTCTTCTCCAAATGGCATGTTTCAGCTCCTTCCACATATGTTCAATGGGATTCAGATCTGGGCTCATAGAAGGCCACTTTAGAATAGTCCAACGCTTTTCTCTCAGCCATTCTTGGGTGTTTTTGGCTGTGTGTTTTGGATCGTTGTCCTGTTGGAAGACCCATGACCTGCGACTGAGACCAAGCTTTCTGACACTAGGCAGCACATTTCTCTCCAGAATGCCTTGATAGTCTTCAGATTTCATCGTACCTTGCACACTTTCAAGACACCCTGTGCCAGATGCAGCAAAGCAGCCCCAAAACATTACTGAGCCTCCTCCATGTTTCACCGTAGGGACAGTGTTCTTTTCTTCGTATGCTTGGTTTTTGAGTCTATGAACATAGAGTTGATGTGCCTTACCAAAAAGCTCCAGTTTGGTCTCATCTGTCCAAAGGACATTCTCCCAGAAGCTTTGTGGCTTGTCAACATGCATTTTTGCAAATTCCAGTCTCGCTTTTTTATGAGTTTTTTTCAGCAGTGGTGTCCTCCTTGGTCGTCTCCCATGAAGTCCACTTTGGCTCAAACGACGACGAATGGTGCGATCTGACACTGATGTACCTTGGCCTTGGAGTTCACCTTTAATTTCTTTGGAGGTTGCTCTGGGCTCTTTGGATACAATTCCAACGATCCGTCTCTTCAATTTGTCATCAATTTTCCTCTTGCGGCCACGTCCAGGGAGGTTGGCTACTGTCCCGTGGGTCTTGAACTTCTGAATAATATGAGCCACTGTTGTCACAGGAACTTCAAGCTGTTTAGAGATGGTCTTATAGCCTTTACCTTTAAGATGTTTGTCTATCATTTTTTTTCGGATGTCCTGGGACAATTCTCTCCTTCGCTTTCTGTTGTCCATGTTCAGTGTGGTACACACCTTTTCACCAAACAGCAGGGTGACTACTTGTCTCCCTTTAAATAGGCAGACTGACTGATTATGAGTTTGGAAACACCTGTGATGTCAATTAAATGACACACCTGAGTTAATCATGTCACTCTGGTCAAATAGTTTTCAATCTTTTATAGAGGTACCATCATTTTTGTCCAGGCCTGTTTCATTAGTTTGTTTTTTTTAAATAATTATGTTAATCAACAATTCAAAAGTAATGGCTGTTTTTGATTATTTAATTTTCAATAAATTTTTATTTATTGTTACTTTTGTGAGTTTCAAGTGATTTCAGTGAGAATTGTGGGTTTTTCCTTCTTTAACTGAGGGGTACCAACAATTTTGTCCACGTGTGTAACTGTACAACTGTGACTGTTTGTGGCCGCTCATCTTTCTGAAATGAAGAAAAATATACTATTTCGTTGACTGTTAGATCCTACTGAGTCTCCACAACTAGCTAACCCTCACAGTGAACTTTCCACGGTATCTCAGATATCATGTTTTTGATATTTCTCATGAGTTGTGAATGCAGTTGAGCTATTCAGGTTTGCTTGAGACCACATTAATGTGCTGCTCTTGCATTTTGAGGTTTAAATGATGGACACTAAAGATGTGGATGTTGTGTCCTTGTGGACAGCATTTAGGGAACTCAGTACCAGAACGGCTTCCTTTGCTCCCATTGGTTCTATTCCTGTTGGTAGGCTAACTTTGTACCTGCTCAGTTTGTTTCACCAATGATTTTTTCACCTGCCATTGCAAAAAGTCACCAAATTTCACTGACTTTCAAGGGTTTTTCGCACTATATTGCTTCTGGTGTCATATGAGTGTTAGACGTCTGCAGATCCGATATTTCGCAGGTCTTAATGCGTTGCGCCAGCCAGAGTTTGGGCGGGAGGTGGGAAGCCAGTGAGGGATTCAAGGTGCTGAGATCTTGAGTGAACTGTTCACTTCTACACCTGCAAGACTTTTTTTTTTTTTGCTTACTTTGATGGTTACAGCACTGTGGTTGGATTAGATGACTGATCATTCATTCCAGGCAGTGTATCTGTAGCATTTTGTAGCTTCTAACAGCAGCTTTCATCTCTTTGCCGCAGCTTACTTGTGGTTCGCCTGCAACTTTGACTTCTCGTCGTTCTGCGGCTGGACCAGAGAGACCGACACTGGAGCCGACTGGCTCATCGAGACCAACGGGGCTCCGGCCGTCCACAGAGGACCGACCCTGGACCACACAGGTAAGAGACGTCTGCTCACCTTTGTGTTCAAGGTTTTTTTTTTTTATTAACCAGCGACACTCGACAGATGCTTTGGGAGAGCACTCGGTAGCTCTCGATGCTACCATGCAGCTGTTGAACAGTGTGTCAAAGCCTCTTGTGCTGGAAGTTAGAATACTTTTAACAAAGCTTTAGATAACGCTCTATACTGACTGAGCTGCAGGGAATTCACAACAGCACCTACCGAATTTTTTGCTTAAAGAAATGAGAAAAACATGCCAAGGATGTAAAGAGAAGTTTCTGTTGGACATCTTTACTTCACTCTGCTGCGAAGGACAAAAAGTTTGCCTGATACTGTGTGTAGTGTCATGCTTTTCTAGCGCCTGGAGCCACTCAATTGGATATGCATTTTTAGAAAGTGCAGATAGAAAGGCAGGCATTTCCATAACTTGGACCACACTGATTAAAAAAAAAAACAGAAAAACACTTGAGAAATGTGTGACATTCGCTCTGACTAGGATACTTACCAACAAAAATATGGGCAGATTCTTCTGTCTCATTCTGTTTTTCATGTTTATTAGGATAAACAGAAGCAAGATGAAAATTATGGACATCCTTGGGTATTAATTGCAAACAAAAAATCTGTTTTTATTGGGCATTTGCCTGAAATTTTAAGTGAGAGTTCAAACTAAAGCCAGTACACAACTCCGTCTTGGTACTAATAAGCAGGGGAAGCATAACTTGCTTTTTATTATTAAAAATCTCATTTCATGAATATCCTCAAGCAACAGTAATAATGGGTTACAGATAGATCACACAAGAAATGCCGCAAAATCAGAATTAGACAGAAATCCTATTCGAAAAGTGATAAATAATAAAATGTCATTTATACATACAAACGTCCAAAATGGCAGCTTGAAACATCCATCATTCACAGCGGCTTCGCAAAGAAGTGCAAACTCTATTCACTGTGATAAACATTCAGCTCTGAATAGAACTGGGGAGGACGTGTGGATGTTATAAGCTTGAAAAGATTTAGACAACAAATGAATGGCCCTGAAATGTGCGACTTTTCGAAAAAGAAACACTGAAATTCATCAACACGCCTCGTTTGTCTGGCCTTCTCTCCATTCCAGCCTGATGGATGTGATGGATGTTTCTGTGGAGACAGCGGCAGCAGCTCTGAAATGAATGATCTCACCTTGATTTCTTGACTTAACCGGATCACAAATAAAAAACGAGGCTCCTGGTGACGCAGAGTCAGAGTTTTCTCCACCGAGTCCTTTTGTTTTCACCGCGAAACCTTGAAAATCCTTGGATTTGATCTCTCTGGGAGCTTGTGACATTTGATGCAAAACAGTTGCACCGATATTATTCAGTGTTTATTCTATGAAAAGACAGGCAGACACTCTATTAAGGACATTAACGGATAAAGTGAGTGCAGAATGAACTTTTAGTAGTTCGTTTTCAACCTGATTGAAGCCTGTGTTAGTCAAAAATGTGCAGAAATCAGTTTTACTGGCTGCCTTTTTACATTATTTAAAATCTCGCTCTGTAATTGAGTACTTAAGGATCAGCAGCAGTATTGTGCTGACGAGCTGTCAGTCACGTCTTACCTTGTCTTTTGCTGCCCCCTGCAGGAGGACCGGGGAACTTCATCTACATGCAGCTGACTGACTCAGATCTGCCGAGTAAAACCGGTGAGGATGAGGACGAGGAGGAGAAGGCTGCGAGGTTGGACAGCCTGCCCATCTCCTCCCCGGACGCCGACCTGTGCATGTCCTTCTGGTACCACATGTTCGGTGAACACGCCGGAGCGCTTCACATCAAGCAGCGGCGGGAGGCGGAGGAGGGCCAGATCCTGTGGACGATCAGCGGCCACCAGGGCAACCGGTGGAGGGAAGGCCGAGTGTTACTGCCCCACTCCAGCCTCTCATATCAGGTAATGCTGCCTCCTTTTGTTTTAAAATGACAGCAGGGCTCAGCATAGGAGACTGGAACCTGACTGGGAATTCAGTTACTGTCATTTTTCCCCATTAAACACTAAAAGAACAGTAATTGGTAGCTAAAGGTGATGATTTTCAACTTTATCTGTTTATTTTTGGAGAATTTCTGAATTTATGCAACTTTAAATAAATTGATTTTGATGAAATATGATGATTTTAAGGTTAGACTTGGAACATTTCGCGGACAAAACAGGACATCTCATTGATTTGCTTTCATTTTTTTCACCTGTTAAACACTAAAAATAACAATAAATGATGGCTAATGGAGATGATTCTCAACTTTACATATTTATTTGTTTTTGAATAATTTGTCAGTTTGATGAAATATGATGATTTTAAGGTTAGACTTGAAACATTTTCCTGACAAAACCGGATATCACTTTCATTTGCTTTCATCTTTTTACATATTAAACATTAAAAACAACAATAAATGATGGTTAAATGTGATGATTTTCAATTTGATCCATTTCATTTAGGAGAATTTCGTAATGAGACACATAGAATAAAGTGACTTACATGAAATATTATAATTTTAAGCTTAGACTTGGGATATTTTCCTGACAAACAGGACATCATTTTATTTTTGCTTTCATTTTTTCACCTGTTGACCACTAAAAATAACAATAAATGATAGCTAAAGGTGATCATTTTCCACTTCATATGTCAGATTTACACGTTTATTGACATTTTTAGGTATTTTCCTCTGTAGCTGGACAGTTTTCCAGTCTGAACCTTTTAAACCTTAAGCAGTTTCTGAGTATTTTGTTGCTCCTGTCACATTTTTGCTCACTGTGGGGTCATTTTTCACTGCAGTATAAAGTCCTGCATCTGTATGGAACCAGCACAACCGTGACAAGAAGGGAGGCGACTCAAAAATGTCAATTATGATGCCATACATCATAAAAAGTTGCATTTTTTTATTATTAATTTTGTAGTCACTAGTGGCTTCACTGATGCAATTATAAGTGCAGATTTTTTTCATTTTTGCAGAATCTTT
This sequence comes from Acanthochromis polyacanthus, assembly GCF_021347895.1. Classification (NCBI taxonomy): domain Eukaryota; kingdom Metazoa; phylum Chordata; class Actinopteri; family Pomacentridae; genus Acanthochromis; species Acanthochromis polyacanthus. Next base: position 9,342,758 of record NC_067121.1, read on the forward strand.
ATTGGTGAATTTTTTCAAACTAGTAGGACACATAGAATAAAGTGATTTAGATTAAATATAATAATTTTAAGCTTAGATTTCAAACTTCTTCCTGACAAAACAGGACATCACATTTCAGTAGTTCCAGACCCAATAGAGATTTAAAACGCTGCAGATTTTTTCTGTTTTTACAATTGTTTTGCTTTGATGAAAGGTGTAGTTTTTGTAATTTTTTAAAGATAAAAAACACGCTGGCATATTTCGAGGTTTCAAGAGTTAAATCAAGTTGATGCCGTTATTTAGCCGTAAACTGACATGAACAACTTTGTAAAACCGTCACAGAGATCAAGAAAGTTGCTTTTTTTGTCTGCATTTACGCTCATTGTTTAGCTCCACAGAAGGGGTGTCAACACTTTATGAGATAAATGTATATTTTAGTCTTGCGGCCAAATATTTTCACATTTAGTGCATGCGTGTGACCATCACCAGAAAGATTCAACAAAATTGTGATAAAAATATAAGAACCGTTGAGCTGGTAAAGTGAGATTTGATGTGTCATCTCACAGCAAGGAAGTTCTGGCTGGACTTTGGATCTTCCAGTTTTTTTTGCCAAAGTCAACCCACAAATATTTATGGCAAAAGACAAAAACATGCTCGGTAGGAACAACTGGAAACCCCAAATTTCCCAGTGATAAACTTGTGGCCTTTTTTTTGTGCATTTCTTGCAAAATGCATGCTGGGATTGGCTCTGGGCTCCTTGAACAGCATTAGTTCATGTTGAAAATAGAAAAATGATAACCTATTTTTGCCAGAGAAGGTTGCTAAGTTTTATTTCCCTGCTGTGATGAAGCTAAAGCACAGAAGAACTAGCAAAATAAGGAAGTTTTAAGAAACTTTTTCGGCTTTTGACTCTTCCAAACATTGCAAACTACTGCTTTTATTTTCTTATTCTGTTTCATTTTACTACATTTTTAGGGTCAGAAGAGGTGAAAGTAGAAACTAAACCAAGAAAAAGCAAAGAATGAGATAAATCTTCCTTATTATCTTACAACTCCTCAGTGGCATGTCTGATTCTGCCACAAGACGCTCACAGAATCGACTCATTTATTGTTGTTTCAACAGGGATTTGCACCTTTAGATATCCTTTAAAATACATGATTTGGGAGTTTTTTTTCTAAGCTTCCATCTGAGTGAGTGAACGTGTGTGTTTTTCTTTTCAGGTGGTGATTGAAGGCGTCGCAGACAGACGCAGTGCAGGTCACATAGCTGTGGACAACATCCAGATCCTGGATGGACTCAACGCTGACGACTGCAAAGGTCAGTGTTGTAGTGTTGGATGATGCATGAAGCTAGAGTGTGCAGGAGCGAGAATAATCCAGCGTACAACCAAAGTATACATAGTAGCTTCAAATCCTCACACATCTGAATAACGTCGATGCTCTGTGTGTAATTTTAATGACAGAGCTGCAGCTATTTTTGCCAATTGAGGATTCAGTTTGGGTTCATATTTAAGAAAATAAGTCGATATTCTCGGGTTTTGGGAAACAACAATTGGCATTTTTCCTGATTTTCTGACATTCCTTAATTAATTAAATGAGAAAATAACTGATAGAACAAAGCAACAGTGAAAAAAAAACATTAGTTGCTGCTCTAGTTTTAGTTGTTCTCATAGTTGGCATCATGTCTGAAGTATTTAAGTAGCAGAAAAGTGCATTATAGAGAGTATGTTACAGTATAAATAGAATATACTATATGGACAAAGTGGTATGTACATGCTAATATATTAATGTAGATATATGGAGAAAATAAATAATAATAATCTGAATGTACATGTAGAGATAAATAGTTATATCAGCAGTATAAATAGTATGAACTGTATGAACAGATACATCTAACTCTGTGTACAGATTCATACAAACATACTCTAATGAAGCCCTAAATGAAATGAACACCACAAAGACCACTAAAAGACAACCAAATGCACAAGTACATGCAAATATATGGCACATTTAGCAGTGGAAGACGTCAAACTTGATTTATTGATTGTTGTCAGGATGTAAAAAGACCTTCAACAAATATCAACAGAAAATGTTTCTCCAGTATGTTGCATACTCAGAGTTAATTAACCTTGTGGTGTTTTGTTCAGCTCTGTTCTTTGTTGTATACAATCTAACAGAGACTCTGTTCTTTACATCCAGATCCTGAAACTCCAACATCTCCACCGACTGAGATCTTCATCTTACGTAAGAACCGTCACTGTAGACTCATTTTGGTGGTGCAAACTTTCATGTATGCAGTCAGATCTCCAGAGTTTTTCAGGAAAACTGTCATAATTACCTTGTCAAAAGCACAGCCATTTGCCAAAAATGGCACATTTCTTAGCTGCTGGTCCTGAGCTGCTGTGTGCAGAACAGTCCGTTAGACAGTATAAAACATTAAATTAACGCCAGAATCACACACAATCCAATATTGAGAATAGATCTTTTTGTTCTTTTTTTGACATCTTAAACAACTATGCCAGGGGATTTTTGTATTTTAGCAAGCTATTACGTATATCTAATGAACATTTCTTTATTTTATATCCAATCTTTAGTGATTTTTATACATTTTGAACTCATTTTAACTTGAGCAGACTTAAAACTTGTCTAACATACTGTAGGTAGGTACTACATTCATTTGAACAATTAAAAGCCTTAACTGTACCTTAACTATACTATAATATACTCTACTAGGCTATGCTATACTATACCATGCTATACTGTATTGTGCTTTACTCTATTATACTATGGTATGCTATGCTATACTATACTATGCTTTACTATATTATACTATACTATAATATACATATACTATTTTATACTATACTATACTAAACATGGAAGCTGCTGTAAGAATTTCTGCATTTTGTAGTTTATAATGAAAACACTAAACCACCTGTTTGAAATCCAAACACTGATTTAAATCTCACTTCTGCCTCTTGCAGCCATGGACTCCCTCTCCCAGGACAACAGCGAACTGGGCGGCCCGGGCAACATGCTGAAGACCCTGGACCCCATCCTCATCACCATCATCGCCATGTCGGCGCTGGGCGTCTTCCTGGGCGCCATCTGTGGCGTGGTGCTGTACTGCGCCTGCTCGCAGGGCAGCATGACGGACAGGAACTTATCTGCCCTGGAAAACTATAACTTTGAGCTGGTGGACGGCGTGAAGCTAAAGAAGGACAAGATGAACGGACAGACTAACTACTCAGAGGCGTGAGTGGGACGGACGGACGGAGCTGCGATGGCTCCGCGTGGACACGTTGATGCAGCCAATCAAGAGAGAGGAAACGCAGGGCTGAGGCCACCAATGGGACGGCAGGGTGGGCTGAAAGTGAGCCGATGTAATTTTATTTCTCAGGAGCGGCAGTGGAAGTGGACTGACCTGTAGGGGGGCACTGTGTATAAAAAGAATCTGTACAGCAAAAACAAAACAAAAAAAACCTTACAAAAAAAGAAGAAGAAAACTAAGGATTCTATTTGTTTTTCGGCGTGCTTCGTTGATTTCATGTAATCACATGCTGGTGTTGAGACCAATTCAGATGAAAGTTTATGTACTTCTACGGAAAGATAAGATTTTGTTGTCGTTTTTCTTGTCTTTTTCTTTCAGACGCTATGGTGAAGTCTGCTATTCTGATATCCGGCTCTTTAGTTGGCCTTGGGAGAGTGTGTGAATGTGTGTGTGTGTTTACATGTGTCACACTCATATACATCTGCGTTTAAGGTGTGTATGTCCGGCTGGTGTGTGTGTCTGTGTGTGTGTGTGTGTGTGTGTGTGTGTGTTTCACTCATGTTTATCTGTACACATGAAGCGTGTGTGAAGCGGGTAGCGGCTCGTTGACCTGCGTCTAGTTCCGACAGTGCCTTTTTTTTCCTCCAATTTTTCTGTTGCCTTGTTTTCTGCTGGTTGTTTTTTTGTCCCATCGGCTAGCGTTCCGTCCGGGGTTCCTACACGGGAAACATTCGCTTTTCCGGGCTGCGGTGATAAAATCTTTAATGTTGTAGCGTGCTGTCACATATCACACGTGTTAGTGTAGATCTGTAGATCCTCATGCCTTCATGACAGTCGTACTGACACGAGCTAAACTGTTGAAATCCGAGCTCAGATTCTGGAATCGTGTGAGATCTCCTGAAGCGTGTAGGGGCACTGAACGCCTCATTCTTCATGGCACATGGCACATCCAACATATTGTACATAGGTTTTAATATATTTGAGCGCCCTTTTCTATAGAAAAATGACACCAGTGCCGCAGTATCCTTTCCAACTTGGAATCAAAATCATCCTAAATTTTGAAAATGTACAGAAAAGCAGATTTGTTTCTGTTATGAATCTGCTCTGGTTGCCGTCTTTGGAGTTTTGTTTGGTTTCAGTTTGGAGGGGTTTTTTCGTACAGGGTAAAAAGGACAACCTCAGCACCAGGAAGATGAATCGAGGACGGATCATTGTGGTTGTTTTTTGACACCAGGAGACTGTTAAACCTAAGACCTTGAACCAGAGGTGCCTGGTGGTCTGGGAGCCACAAGAAGGACTTAAAGCGTCTCTCAGCGTCAGGATGAGGAGGTTTCTGAATGCCGACTGTCTCGAAGAATTCATGTTTGCCGTGACTTTGCTGTTCTCCGTCAGGATGTTCTCTCTGGAGCTAAATAAAATCAGAAACACTGATCATATTTCACAGTTCTTGCTCCATACGTCCGCTCACCTTGAGCTACGGTGGCCTGGAAGTCACGTTAAAGTTTCACGAGTTAATCAGAGCGGAGACCAAAGGGTTATTTACTTTGTTTTGATTGTCAAAAGGTGACGAAAATTGGATTTAAAATATTAATTTGCAGCTCAAACATGTTGTTTTTGTGGAATCCTGCTCCTCATTTTGCATTTTATCCCTTTTTCCTCTTCACTTTTTTGTTTTCCAGGAACATTTCCGTACAAAATGACCTTATTTACTGTAATCTGGAGTTGGTCTTTTACAAGGAGACAACTTTGGAATCTGTGAAAAGCAAACTTTGCATAGATTTTCTGTCTAAAATTGCAAGAGCAACAAGTTTCGTGTTAAAAATACTGCTTTGTGGTGTTTTAGCTTTTATAGCTACACATGTTGTGACGCCGGTCGCTCGTTGATAGCGCAGTATAGATGACAAGACTGAGACTTGAAAGCCAGAAATGTCACCTGTCATCAAACCAGTTAACCTCCAACAGATGTTATATGTTCAGAAATTCTTACTAAATGCAGATGTAGAACCTACAATAATTAAAAAGCCATTAAACGAGTATGACAGACTGATGTAGTTCCACTTATCTGCTATTTTACTGCTCAAATCTGCCCATTTTTAATGTAGCATAACACCTGAGCATTAGTTCTTTCCATTAAGGCGAGGCTTTAAAAAAACAACAAAAAGAAAGAAATCCACTCTATCATTGGACTCAACGTAAATCATTAGCTTGTTTCCCGTCAAATGAATCCTCTCAGACTGTTGAGATGCTCATAATTTGCTCTTGTAAAAGCCGACTTGTAGGATTTTGTTGCTAGAAATGCAAACAGCAGGATAACAAGACAAGATCGCGGGTTTCCAAATTAACCCTCAGCCCGGCAAGAATGTGTTTGTAATGTTTCAGCCGATTAAGCTCGAGAAAGGATGCTGCAGCACTCGACGTGAAAACAAATGTTGCACTGATATATTTAAAAAAAAATCTATGTGTTTATGATGTTGATTTATGAAAAGAGAGGAAGGAGAGGACAGTGTTATTGTTGCTTCTTTTTAACAAGGTTTCAGATGACAGCGTTATAATTTTGAAATGTACAATTTACAGAGATGTTTTTCATTCTCGAAAAAGCTTATATGCGTCTCTTTGAAGCGTAACAGTTTTATTTACTTGGTATAATATCACCTTGTGTTTTTGTACTGTCACTGATGTACGTGCCATTGTTTTGTTATTTTTCTTTTCTTTGTATGACAAGAAAAATGTTTTATTTTCAGAAGAGTTTCTGTAATTTTTGCCGTCTCGAATCCAGAAAAAAAAAGCGTGAAAAGGAAGAAAAGAAGGAAGGAAAACAAATTGGAAAGCAGTGAGGCCTTATGTGACTAAAAGTATTGTTTGTACTTTGACTTTCTGGTCAGCGCCCAGACTCATCCGTCTCTGTTGTCTCAGACTCTCATCATTGACTATTACATTCCAAAGAATTGGATCAAATAAATGTTTTAAGTAAAAGCTGCTCTCCTGTTTCTTCACAACGTCGGAAGACAATTTTCATCCAATCTAACAGAAAAAGGTTTTTATTGCAGGAATGTTACCATCTAAAGCATTGTCTGCTTCAGTGTTAGAGACATTTTGTTCAAAAACACATGTTGCTTTATTGTAATTTGGCACCACTCTCTGATTAGAACTGCCAAATTATTGAAAATCCTCCTCAAATGTGACCCTTTTCTTGCCTTTTTAGCTCTTTGATTCATTTTTCCACAGCGCTGTTTGTCCCTAAAAAGGGATTTAGGGCACATAATGTCCTAATGTTGACGATAATTGAACATTAAACAGTCTGTTGGTAATACCTTAAAGGAAAAACTTGGCAACCCAAAAGTTGTTCTTTAACTTATTGAGCAGTATTTAATGATTTCTGAGGAATAAAAGTAATAATTATTACAGTTTAGAATCTCTATGTTGTTACTTTCTTTTTTTTTAAGGCAGTAATAAAACTATTTTAAATGTACTTTTTAAACAAGAAGTTTTACCAAACTTGGACTGCCTGGCGACAAAGATGACCCCTGTGACCTTGAAAATGAGGCCAAGGTCACCAAATGCAAACTTGACCTGTGTCTTATTATGGTACACCTGTGTACCAAATATGGTGAGGCTACATCAATAATTTATGGAGTTATCGCGCGGAAACCAAATTGTTACAGACAAACAAGCAAGCAAGACCATGCAGCTGAAAACAATACTTTACGGAAAACGATGTTTTGCCGGGCGGCAAAAATGGTCTCAGTCTCATAAATTGAATTCTGTTCATCTTTCTTATTTTTGAGACAAATCTCAAAATGTGGGGAAATAAAATATAAAATGATCTGATCTCTTAGTAAAACATAAGAAATTGTAATTCGATCCAGTCCTATCAGGATCAGGCAGAGGGAACCTAAAGAGTCATAATGTGCTATATACAGTTCTTTATGTTATTTTAGGGTCTACTACAACACCTTTGTGTGCCTTAATGTTCATAAAATACATTCTATTTCTCATACTGAACATGGCACCCCTTTTCTCAGGACAATGTTGAGTCAGTCCATGCAGAACTTTCTGCAGACGCCTAACTTATATCGTGCAGCATCTACATTAAAAGTGAACTACTGTGCATGTCAATCAATCAATCAATCAATCAACTTTATTTCTAAAGCACTTTAAAAAATGATACTGTCAAACAAAGTGCTGTACATGTTAAAACAAAATAAAATAAATAAAAATATATATAAAATGTAAATAAAATAGTGTAAACATAAAAATACAACACAAAACACAGGTTGTACAATAAAAGCCAGCTCTAAGCTGAGCCATAGGCCAAGTTAAAAAAAAAGTGTATTTAAAAGTAGAGAGAGAGTCTGCCAATCTAATATGTAGTGGGAGCTCATTCCACAATCTAGGAGCAGCCACAGAAAAAGCACGATCTCCTCTCGATTTCTTTTTAGTCTTTGGCACCCCCAGTAAAGCCTGATCTGCTGACCTCAGTGACCGAGATGGGATGTGGGGAGCCAGCAGATCACACAAGTACAGGGGTGCCAAACCATGAAGACATTTAAAAACAAACATGTCTTAACCTGAGTCCTCTTAAGTGGACTAAAAAGCACCACAAAAACAATAAATACACATCCGTTGTGACCACAGCTGTACATACACCAATCAGGCATAACATTATGACCACCGGCCTAATATTGTGTTGGTCCCCCTTTAGCTGCCAGAACAGCCCTGACCCAACAAGGCCTGGACTCCACCAGACCCCTGAAGGTGTGCTGTGGTATCTGGTACCAACATGTTGGCAGCAGATCCTCTAAGTCCTGTAAGTTTTGAGGTGGGGCCTCCATGGATCAGACCTGTTTGTCCTGCACGTCCCACAGATGCTCAATTGGATTAAGATCTGGGAAATTTGGAGGCAATGTCAACACCTTAAACTGGTTGTTGTGCTCCTCAAACCATTCCTGAACCATTTTTGCTTTGTGACATGGTGCATTATCCTGCTGAAAGAGGCCACAGCCATCAGGGAATAACATTTCCATGAAAGGGTTTACAGGGTCTCCAACAATGCTTAGGTAGGTGGTATGTGTCAAGTAATGTCCACATGGATAGCAGGACCCAAGGTTTCCCAGCAGAACTTTACCCAAAGCATCACACTGCCTCTGCCGGCATCTTCCCATAGCATCTAACATCTGTAACATCTAACATTCAAAGTGTCAACGTAACGCTGTGTTTGGATTGTGGGTTAGACCCCTTAGTCACTGAAATCTAGACCATAAAATATTACAGGAGTTACATAAGACTCAGTCTGGATTTTTTATGGATTAGACCCCTCTGCTTCTCACCCCCTCAAATAATACAAATAATGCAATACAGAGAATCACATTAAAGGTGGAACAGCTTTCCAACAACCTCTGTGATAATTCTCTTCCTGTTGAGTGTCAGTATGTGTTTGTTGAGTCGTGCTTTGTCCACATAGTGGCAGCATTTCCTCCAAAAAGTTTCACAAATAGCAGCAGCAGCACTGTCCTCATAAGACTTGTGCTCAGTGTTTCATGACCTACTTTAGATGACAACATCCTCCTCAGCTGAACTGAGTCTGACCTCATACTTCAGTTCAGGTGAGGTTTCCAAACTGGTGCTGCTTTCTTGGTGCTTTCATTGTCTGCAGTTGTTTTCTTTTGCTATCTCATGTGGGTTTTGCAAATATCTTAGCATTTAATAGTTTATATTTCCCTCTGTCGCCTTAACAGGAACACGTTTGTGTTTTTAATCTGACAGAATATCATCCATGTGAAACAAACTAATGCAAACCAGCCACTTAAAGCTGCTGTCCGGAGTTTGAATCGCAGCGTCTCCCAAAACACTGTTGGTCCCTCCCTCCATCCCTCTGATTTCGCCCCTTTATTTGTGCACGCGCGGAGTACATGAGAGAAGTGCCCGGAGTGCTGCAGCATCTCGCCTGTTTTGCTGTTTTCCCCTCTTCTACATTTAGTACATTTAGTAAATAATAAAGGAATTACGTTAGAATGCTGTATTGAGTCTAACTTGTCCTAATACCAAAATAACATGAATCTGCTAGGACGAACCAGTAAAGTTTCAATATGTGATTACACTCGTGTATCCCTCTCGAAGAGGTTGTTTATCAAACTTAGTGCATTTACGCGTGTATATGTGTTACATTGTTTATTTATTTCTATCTAGAGTTCAGAATTGCATGACTCCTCTGATGAAGAGTATGTCCCAGACGCCCCAACATCTTCCTCCAGAGGTCGGGCATCTAAACGAAGCCGTCAGGCGGGCTATGGAGGCCGTGGTCGGGGAGCGACGCGAGCACCCCGAGCCAAAAAACGTCCTGCAGTCTCTTGGCCTGACAAGCCGTGGGATTGGTAACTTTTCTGGAAGTTGCTGAGCCCTGATGCTCTCTCCTCCACAAGCAAAACAAATGTTTTGCACTACGCAACAAAGGTTGCGTAGTGCGTAGCTCGCCCACCTCTGCATGGGCTTGCTTGCTGTGCGCGTAACCGTTGATTGACAGCATGACAAAGCTGAAGCTCGAACTTGATTGGTCGGCAGCAACCGGCGCTTTTTGGAATAACATGGGGGTCTAGGAGAGGAAGGCGGAGCTCAGGAATAAATTTTCATATCGCGTTATACTAACTTTATATTATAGTATCGAACTAGACTAACACATTTAAGCTTTGTTAAAAAATGATACATAAATTGAAAACAAACAGAAACTCCGGACAGCAGCTTTAAATAATTAATGTTTATTAACCCTCATCAGTTTACGTCAGGGGTCACCAACTATATTTGCCAGAGGGCCAGAATTTTACCGGACAGTCACTTTGGGGGCCGGACCCTCAAACAAAAATTAAATAAAAATCGAATTTTGGCATAACATTATTATTTGATGTTTATTTTTTTATATTTTTTCCATTTCATTACAAAACTGAAGGCATTTTTAGCCTTTATGAGTCAGTGCTCCTATCACCTGTACCACAGTCAACCACTAGGAGTGATAGAGATATTTTGCCTCATCTCAAGTCAGCTTTATTCACAGAGCACTTGAAAAAGAAACACCGCAGAAGTGACAGGAAAAGGCCTCTTAACACGGGTAAAATGGCACTCTCTAAGGCCACGAAACGAAAAGTTGATGTGGAAAACAGATCCTTTAATAATGACTGGACTGACTGCTTTAATAGTGTGGACCACATGATATTTTCTCTTTGATCCTCACAATTTTGGAATCCAGTCGCGGGCCGGATTGGACGGTTCGGCGGGCCGTATTCGGCCCGCGGGCCGCCAGTTGATGATCACTGGTTTACGTGCAAAACCTACTTGATCCGTACACTTGGGGTCCAGCTGGAACCCAGTAGTATTTCATCTGTTTCACATTTCTGTACCTGTCCATACCCTCTCAATGTATTTTTTCCTAAGAAACAATGAAATTACTATTGATGATTATGAATGTGTATTTCTTACAATATTACTTTCAGAACTCCTGAATTGAAAAGAAACACAATTCAACTGAAACAGCCATCACAAGAGCAACGTAACACAAACATGCATAGATAAAAGATGCACAGTCCGGCTGGGGTCTGGCTGAGGGCCGCATGTACCCCAAACTATTTTTATATGTACACCACAAACCTGGTTGGAATCAAACAAGCTTTGGTGGGTAACAACTACCTAAAGGGACTGAAAAATCCAACCTACAGATAAAAACAAATATTGCAAGTTTTATACCCTTGGGGCATGTACCCCAAGTGTACTGATGAGGGTGAAGGCAATTCTTTTTCTTGCCCCTGGTACTCAACCCTCCACCAGCTGTTTCTTAATTTCCATGCTCAGTTTTGCATTTTGAGAAATACAGCTTGGGTCTAATTTACTCTGAGAAGAGTCGAATCTGGCAGTTTCTGTCCACAAAGCAAAGAAATCCTCACCAGAGAGGACGCTGGTGGTGTTTCTGTTGGGATTTTCCCAAATGTGACTGTGTGTGAAACTGATACTGCATTTTTAAAAAAGCCCTCTGTGAACTGCCCCTTAATGGATTACTGGAGGTATGTGGCAGGATGAGTGTGCAGTGATGTAAAGATGTGTAGCTGAGTCTCCATGAGTCGATGGTCCAGCTGGCAGAATCAGCTGCTGCATACTTATCACACATCATTCACTTATTATAGAGGCTCAGTGTGGGAAGCAGGAGGCGACAATTTCAACAGATGAGGATCTAATTTGGGGAAACAGGGTATTAAAGCATTTTGATTAATGAAACTATAGCAGCTTTCTTTGTTTATTATAACCCCTGTGACTCATATTTCTCCTTTGGTTCCCTTTTGTGGGATTTCTATTCTCAGAATGTTTCATATACGCACTTCTATATCCATTGTCTGCTCAAAAAAAGTCACCACCTGGATTTAACTAAGCAAATAGGTAAGAGCCTTCCATTGGATAAATACTGCAGTGATGAATATGTTTCAACTTATTTAACCCCAGCTGATGCAGTGAGAAGCGTCTCATTTCAACAATCATGTCAGAAGACATATCCCATGGTTATGGAAAAGATGTTGATCTGTCTCAGAAGGGTCAAATTATTGGCCTGCACCAAGCAAAGAAAACAACTAAGGAAATTTCTGAAACGACTAAAAGAGAACCAGCCAACGCATCATTAAAACCTGGAAGGACAGTGGTAAACCATCATCTTCAAGGAACAAATGTGGTCAGAACAAATTCTAGATGATCGTAGGAAATAAACAATAGAACTCACGGCTATGATTAATAGTGAAAGTAAAAGCATTTGCACACACACAATGAGAAGGGAATTCAAAGGATTGAGACTAAACAGCATTAGCTACTGTATAAGAAAACCACTAATCAGTGAGGCTAATCAGAAAAAAGGCTTCAATTTACTATAGAGCATAAAGATTGGACAATGAAAGAATGTCATGTGGTCTGATGAGTCCAGATTTACCCTGTTCCAAAGTGATGGCGGCATCAGGGTAAGAAGAGAGGCAGATGAAGTGATGCCCTCAGAATGGTTAGTGCCTACCAACCTGTGGGGGTTAGGGTTATGATCTGGGATTTGTCAGATTCAGCATTGTTATGTTCCCAAAGAATGAGTTCAGCTGACTACCTGAATGCACTGAATGATCAAGTCTTTCCATCAGTGGAGATTATCTTCCCTGATGGCATGTTCCATGATGATGATGATGTCAGGATTCATGGGGCTCACATTGAGACTGAGTGGATCAGGGAGCATGAGACATCATTTTCACACATGGATTGTCCTCCACAGAGTCCAGACCTCAGCCCCATTGAGAATCTTTGGGATGTAGTGGAGAAGAATTTGTGCAGTGGTGCAACTCTCCCATCATCAATATAAGATCTTGGCAGAAAATGAATCCAACCCTGGACAGAAATAAATGCTGTGACATTGCAGAAACTTTTTTGAAATGATGCCACAGTGAATGTGTGTCATACTCAAGCTAAAGGCAGTCCAACAAAATATTGGATTGTGTGACTTTTTCTTTGGAAGAGTAGTGTATATTTCTGACATGCCTCAGTGCATAATGCGAAGTCGCATTGGCCATTTAAAACCAATTTTACCCTTTATTACTCTTCTCAGGTGGTTTAAATAATCTTAATTCACACTTCATGAGAGTATCATATTTGATATTCTGTATTTTTCAGGTGTCTTCAGGTCTTCTAGCATTATATTATGTTTGGTCTGGAGACAGTGTCCCTGAGGAAAAGACAGGAGGCAGAGCTGGAGGTAGCAGAACTGAAGATGCTGAGGTTCTCTTTGGGAGTGACCAGGATGGATAGGATCAGGAATGAGTACATCAGAGGGACAGCACATGTTAGAGGCTTTGGAGATAAAGTCAGAGAGGCCAGACTGAGATGGTTCGGACATGTCCAGAGGAGAGAGAGTGAATATATTGGTAGAAGGATGCTGAGTTTCCCACTGCCAGGCAGGAGGCCTAGAGGAAGACCAAAGAGGAGGTTTATGGATGTAGTTAAAGAGGACATGAAGGTAGTTGGTGTGAGAGAAGAGGATGCAACAGACAGGGTTAGATGGAGGCAATTGATTCGCTATTCCATCAAATTGAAATATTATTTGTATTTTTTTAATCCCCATAATTCAGCCTAACATATCTGGTGTCTTTGCAAATCAAGTTTTTGGATCTTCACAAGCTCAAGTTTTCACCGTTATTCAGTTTAAAAAGTACCTGCTGATGTACTGTTGTTGGTAAAGCAAAATGTCATCCAGAGTACATGAAATAAACACAGGTGACTTTATAAACGGTTTAAAGTTGCCTCTCAATTTGCAAAGGAAATGAAGTCGGTGGGTGACTGAGTGCAGCTGAAACCACCGCAGATGAATATTGCGGTTGTCAGCCGCCAGTTTCGTGGAAAGTCTTTGTACATAAATTACTGAGCGTTGCAATCTGATGCATTTAAATGGCAGTTTAGCAGTAAAAACGGCTGCAACATGGCTTAGAAAACACCATGCAGAGGTTAAAAATGTCTTTCTTCTCAAGGTATCTGGAAAAGCAGTACTGCAAGAAGTATTCATATCATTAACTTTAGTAAAAGTGACATTACCTACATTTTAAATATATCAAGTTACATGTTAAAGTTCCAGACTGAAGTTTCATCAGCAAAATACACTCAAAATATTAAAAGAAGCGTCATCTGTGGTGGCAGAATGGTGTCCACTGCTCATATTATATTCCTATTACTACTGGTGTATTAATTAAGTACTTTAGCTACATAATCGGACTTTGTGTGTATTTTCTTATTAATGAATTGAAGGCTTCTTTCATCACTGATACTTTAGACGCTGATGCTATTGTTTGCTCTGTAGCATGTCATTTGTAAAATAACACTGTATTCACCTTTAAATTACAGTGCAGTACGTGGAGGTGGCATAAAAATGCGAAAACTGACGTTGAATTATGCTGTTAGGTCATGCTATGCTGGGCCACTATGTAATATAACTTTGAGACAGAAAGGCAGATTTAGAGAAAGGAGCTTTAAATATTGCAACTGATGATTGTAGTGAGCATAGTAGTGATATGTGTAACATAATAAGGCATCCCCATTAAGCTGCTGATTATATTTTGCATTGATAATTTAACTCTGCAGGGGAGCTGAAGATGTAAAACAAACCGAGAGCCAAACAGCGCATTATTTGCATCTGTAAATGCAATATAAAGTGGTACAAAACGTGATTTCTCATGTACACGTACAAATGCTACAACAAAGCAAATCATCTGAGTTAAACAACCTTTAAAATGTCTAAATTTAATTGTTTATTTTTTAAAGGCTTTGATTTTTCAGCCATCGTTGTGTGTGTGTGCGCGCGCGCATACGTGTTCATTTTCACCGCATCCGAGGTGAGGCGGGTTCACGACCCTCCGGTGTGTTTGTTCCTTTGCCCTCTGAGTGCCGCAGCTCCTCCTGTGGAGGCGGGGTCTAAATAATAAGAAGAGGTTTGTTGAAGTGGACCTTAAAAAAACGCCTCAGTAGCAGCAGCAGTAGAGCCGTAACGTGTTTGGACAAGCCGGGGGTCCCTCAAGCCGTATTTAATTTATAATATTTTAATTTTTTAGATATGTTAGCTCCACCCGTGTTGTAATCGGAAACGCAACGTACTTGTCGCATCGGTGCGGTTTATTAGCTAAAACAAAGCGGACCCTCATCACGTTTTAAGCTAGTCCCTCGCGTCTCTAACCGTTTTTTATTTCCTTTAAAGAGGACACTTTTTGGGGGGCAAATGTTGCTCTGAATCCACAGAAACATCAGAAACTTCTCAGCTTAAGGTGAGTTTTGTTGTTTTAGCCCACATTTGTCATGTCTGGCCGGTGTGCCAGAGTTAGAGCGACAGAAAACAATGTAAACGGCAGACGGAGAGAAGCGAGGAATGCTGAAAACTTTGGGTGTGGGTTAACGATAACTAGCTAGCGGTCGAGAGACACGCTGGTTAGTCTCCTCGGACTTCATGTATTTTGGGTTTTTCAACAGCTTGAAATGTGAAATGTTGGCATCTTTAAATCTACACCTCAAGCGAGCTCCTCAATAAGTCTTAATTTGGGCTTTTGTACAGAAAGTAGGCCAAAAGTAGCCGCTTTTTGCTACCAAAGAGGGCAGTGTGGTTGACTAAAGAATGAGAGGACAAGACATTTTTAAGGTTTAATCTGCCACAGAAAACCTATCAGATACGACTTGTCTGAAAAAAGACTTTAGTTTCTATGTAATTTACATGTTTTATTGCTTCAAGAAGTGATAAATGATGTGACTTCTGTTGGGACAGTGATCTTAAAATGCATTGCATAGTGTTTTAATCAGTCTTGGAAGAAGTTTCATTGTGGTATTTTCTAAGTTTTATGGTGCTCTCAATGCTTATGCAGGTGAGAAATAGCCTTAAAGTTTAAGAGAGATGTTGGAAAGCTTAATTATTTTTGAGAAAATAAGTTGTAAAATGTTGTAATTGTCTGTAACTGTAACTAATGATTCCCTTTTTGTCAACCTGGATTTTTTTTCTTCTTTTCCCGGAAAGTGAAGATTATATTTCAAAGCAGCCTGTTATTCCTGAGGAATGTAGTTAAATCACCATTTGTAAAACCAATCTGTGAAATGAGTTCAACATTTGTGCCAGTTTATGTACTAAAAAACACGTTTCAGCTCCATCCGAGTTGCCTTTAAAGTTCCCACCAATGAGCAAAGCATGCAACAACATCCCCTTTGTTAACTGAAGTCATGTAAAGAATATCCACAGTTTGAGGCTGGTTTGGTCGAGCTCCATTATGGCCTGTATAAACTGTGGTTGAGGATACAGTACGGCCAGGAGGTCTTAAAGAAGGCCAGTTTGGTTAACCAGAATCTCTTGTCGAGCCTCGTCCACAGCTGTGATTCAGAAATGTCGTATGCGGCACTTAAATTGGACAAGATTGTTCTTGCCTGCCTCATTCACTTCCTGGAAAAGAATTGTAGCCCGAGGGTGTCTCTTTTCTCCCTAGTGAATCTAAAGCAGAAGTTTGATTTACTGAGGTAAACCAGTAATCTGTGCTCACCAACTTCTTGCTACGTGGCCTAAATTAGTGACCATGGATTAAAATGGCTTGGGTTAATTACTGGCCCGGCTTGGCTTATAGACAGCAGCGTAATGACATAGCAACGGCGCCATATCGAAGTGTGAAAACACATATGTCTTTGATGTTGTACAGCAACACATGACATGGATGCAGATAATACACACCAGGCCTGGTAATTGTAGACATGAGGGGAGACGTGTCTGCTGCTCCCTGTGCATCACTGAGTCACTTCCCTTAGTTACGCTGTTGTGATGTTTAAGCAGGCAGTGCTTTGGTAGGGACTAGGAGTGTCCGGGGCAGTTTGAACGGTCATTTAACATTACTCAGCACCGGTTCCTTTACCCCCAACCTGTCAGATGTGAGTCATGGATGACAGGTCTTCCAGTGATGGCAGGAAAAAGCATGTGGGAGTGGTATGTTTGAAGATAAATGGTTCAGACAATGTCCTTTGTCCTTATCTAAAGCCGGTGGTAAAACGTTGAAAGTCCTCACAGCGCGGCAGACATGTGAAATAGTTCAAACAGCTTGAGAAGGTGTAGTGAGAGACGCATGAAGGCTGACAGTTTAGGCTTTAGGTTAACAGTACAACAATCCCACAAAAAATATTAAGAATCATTTGGATTGTTATGATAAAATCAACTGATTTACAGAGTGACAGAAAAATATTTCACAACAGTTTTCTTTCTTAGGACTTTAAGCTGTTTTCGTGACATATTTAAAAATGTGGTGTATTAATCAAGTTTTTATTACCAATTTATAAATGGATTGTGACATAACTTCAAAAATGATAGCCTGGTTTCTTTGTAAAGGACCAATTTTTGGGGGAAATCCAAAAGAATGTGAGAGTCTGTTACCCCCAGTCTTGTGTTGGTCATATCCTGGTTTTGGCTAATTCCCAGGATGCTCTCTTCCACCTAACTTGTATGAGCAGCAGGATGTTCAGTGAGCAGCAACCAGGCTTTTCTACATGTTACACATAGATCCTTAAAGACTAAACTCTGAATCATCAAAACACTTAACAGCTGACTGAATAATGATGTGCTAAAAGTAACTTTATAAAACATACAAGGGGAGCAAGATGCATAAGGTCTTCAAAAGTATCTTAATTTCTATGACTTTAATCAATGAAATCCAGACTTAATAAGTCCTTAACTTACAAAATATTCAAGGAAATGCTGCTGTGACTCACACAGGTGTTGTTTTAGAACTAACTTCTGACTTTCTTGAGTGAACTCTGGGTTCAAGTCAGAGTGAAATGGGGAAAAAAGGACCCCATATTTCAGTGACGTAGTTTTCCGTGACAGTGTGGCGTTAGTTAAACTGGAATGCATTATCTCATCTCTCTGAGGAAGACTGGGAGATCTGAACCTCAAACCGGTCCTGCAGTTCATACAACTCAATAAACGCATAGAACTGTGTCCAGAAAATGTTTTCAAATCTACATGTACGAAAAATTCACTTAATGGCTTTTATATGTTAAAACGCATGTTAAACGAGCTTATACATGTCGGAATTGACCCATCTCACTTCACTCTTGGTTTTGATACTTGAGTTTTATTTATTTATATTTCCGGATGTTAATAATGTAGAAATCTGGATTATTAATTTTACCAATTAAAACACATGACAAGCCTTTTTTTTTTTTTTTTTTTTTCATCGGAAGCTGAAACGTGGCAACCAGATTGATCACGTTCTTCTAGCGCTGCTTTGTATCAAAAACATAGATGGAAAAAGAGACTTTATCTGTTTTGACAGCACTTTGAGTCCATTATTAGTACGCCTCTGGGTAGATATGTTTAATATAGAGGATGTTCCTGTGTTTTGGTTTGGTTTCCTTCCAACATGCTGAGCTTGCGATCAGAAACGAGATGCTCTTCCTGATCCTTCAACACCCCGCTGGGCAGAACAGTGGCGTCTGGGTGTGGTTTCATTAAGCGGCATGGATGAAGAGTCATGCTGAGTTGTTTGGGGACCCACTGGACCGTGAGTGGACTGTGACTTTCAACAGCAGGTGTGGGCCGGCTGGCTGACCGGGTGGCAAACAGAGTCTGTGGGTGGGTGGAGGGGAGAGGACTCGGCTAGTTTTGTGGGCCACCAGATGACCCACCCAGAAAGAACAATGACAGGCTATGGAGCACCACCTTTGACTTCGCCTTTCTTCACTGAAGATCCTAACGTTTTAGTGCAGCTTGCATCATCTGAGCATTTTGCTGATACAGCTGTCAGATTCTTAGAACGAGATCAGGAAGTGGTTAGGCTTGTATTGCCTATTTCTGATTCTGGAGTCATTTTGTAAAAGAAGTCAAAAAAGAAGTCAAAAGGCCATTTAAAACAGCAGAAAGAGGTGAACACGTACAAGTACAATCTGTATTAAATCATACAAGAATCATGTATACCATACAGGTGTGTTTTTAAGTTCTCTAGGGCTTTAAATTGTGAGGAGTCCTAATAGAGATTTACATTTTCTAAGAATTTGATGAATAGATGCAGCAGAACGGCTTGTAAATGTATTCTGACATATACTCATGACCTTATGTAGTTTGGTAGAAAAGGCAAATTGGATCAAATTAGAGGTGTAACAGTTAATTTCCAATCTGACGTCGCTAAACCAGTAAAGCACCTGAAAATTAAACAACTACATTTAATAAGGTCATTTTTTGACCTAAACTTAAACTCTCTTTTTTTTCTAGCTTATCAGTCATGAAGATTGTCTACTTTGTCGTTAGCATCTTTAGGTTTTGATCTGTTGGTTGCACGCAGCTAGCAACTTGTAGACCTCACCGAGAGATCTAGAAATAATGATCAGATTTTTGACATGTAATAACAATATCAATTTAGATGATAATTAACAGAATAATATAAAAATAATGGGCAGTTACAGCATTAAGTCTAGTTTGTAGTTTAACTCAGAGTCATGCTTTAAATTAAGGGTTAATGTAATTCAAGGGATGCTGTGTTTCCGACAGAATGAGGAAAAACTAAACATGGTGTGTTTGGATTCTTTACCATTACATATATTTGAGATGTTGTTGTACTCTTAGTTACATAAGTTAGCTACGCAGAATTAAAAAATCATAATGCAGCAACAGCTACAAACTGAGCCAACTTAAAATCATTTGCACTTGATAGTTATGGACTAGATTGTGTGGTATAGTGTTGAAATGTTTGCGTGTGGGAGTCGGATCGACGTGCACTTCTTCTTTCATGAGAAAAAGTGAGTGAGCCGCCCATCAGGGTTTTAGTGGTACACAGTGTGGTTAACCCTGGATTGCATGAAAAATGAAGCACTGAGAAACCAGCAAGAGTCGTGGTACCATCTCCAGTTGTTTTCTGTTTGTCTCATACATGCACAAAGGTGAATCGCTGGGTTTAGCTGTTAGCGCTTCTCTACTGAATTTGCACTTGTTAATTTTTCTAATTTTTTACCATTGTATGTATACTGACTTCCTGTTGTGTGTTCAAGATGGAGTCAGTTTCGAAACCTGCTTGTTTTCAACTTCAGATAATCACAATCGTTTAACCGCTTCTGTCACCTTTTTTTTTCGTCAGAGTTCATCAGGGGAAGCAGTGCATCAGCAAAACATGTTCAGCAGGAAACTCTTTCTGCAGGTGCTGCTGTTATGAATTCATTTCAGGTTGATATGGGGGGAGGTGCAGAACAGATTTTTAGTGTTTATGAAGGTTTCTAATGATCAGTTTTCTGCTTAATGTTTAATAGCGTCAAATTCAGCAAAGAAATGTGACCGAATCTTATATATCATGAACTGAGACATGTAGTGGGAACATTTAAAGGCCTATTTGTTGGACTGTGGTCATCCACAGTCTAAACATGGACTTTGTAACAGAGCACTAAACACTCACAGATGTGCTTTGCTCTACCTATAGACAACACTGGGCTTGTGTGTTCAAAGCTGTATGAGGCTACAAGGCCCAGACGTTTCAGAAAGGCAGATAATCTGCAGAGTTTATGGATGTGTTTGGCTCTTAATCAGATAATACAACTCTTTCACTTGACAGCAACCACACATTAGCTTACATTCCTCCACTTAATGAGTCTTTGTTCTTAGCCGCTCCCAGCTGAGCACATGTCTGTTTGCCCTTAACTGTAACTTCCTTAGAAACCTCATAAAGTTGTTGCTGCAGCGTTTCACAACATCAGCGAATGGCCAAATCAAGAAGACGTCTCCTACCCCAGACTTTGCATAGCAAGTTTCTCTGGTGAGCAGTCAATAGGGCACTGTACCAGGGGTAAACAAAGAAATAGTGGTGACACATGTCTGCACAGTCTGAGTCAAAGCCCTCATGCTCACCTTCTGTGTTTGAGTGTCACTTCAGCTGACCCTGACGGAAGAAAATCCCAGCTCTGCTTAAAGTGAAAGAAAACCCACATGGCTGTGTACAAAAAATGGACACTATAGTGTCACCGAATTTATTTTATTTTAGAGTTTTTGTGTCAGGCTGCAATGATTTTTGCTAAGGTGGAAGCAAAACTAACAGTTAAGTGTAAATGTGTATATATATATATATATATATAAGTATATTGTGGATTTATTATGTACATTTTCTGGCAGTTTTAATTTAACATTTTGCAAACAGCAGTGCAATGCCTTTTTGGCCAATCCAGTGGATCAAAAACAGGAAAAATCCAGGAATATGACATGAAATATCATTGATGTTTGGAACCTGTGATTTTTAAAGCAGCTCTTGTGCACCATCGCAGACAGTTTAATGATCCAACCAGAGCTACCTTAGTGTAAACCATTTTCTGATCTTTGGTGTTTGGCCAATTTCTACCATCTCACAATATGTAGGTAGCGTTGCCCAACATGCATTATCATTCTTACATATTTTCAGTTTATATGTGTGAATTTGCAGCTTTTCCATGTCCATTCTTGACATTTTACTCCTTTAAACTGGAGCTGAACAATGAATCATTTTTAAATCAGTATCACAGTTTGAAATAAGGCAGCAACGAAGCAAACGCTGCAGTTTAGAAACTACTTCATGCAGCTTGTCTGACCCAGGGTTTAAACTGTAGTGGGAATCGGTTTTAGAAATTCCTGCCTTGCTCCTTGTGCGAGAGTCACGCTTTTGATGGTATCTCATTTGTTAATGGTCAACTTCAAAAGAATCATATCTTGAACCAAATCGCAGCATCTGCAGTAAAAAAAAACAATCAGATGTTTTCACCAAATCCTTCAGTCATGCTCCAAAAAAAATCATCCCAAATCATCAATCAGAAATACTGCTCTGCTGTCCTGTTAGTGCTGCCTCTCATTCACCACAGAAACGTTTTCTGAGGAATGCCGCTGTAAAGTAGGTGGAGATGCGAGACAGACAGTCGATTCTTTGCAGGACAGCAGAGGAATGCGCTGAGTGAATTTACATCAGTCAGAGTGTGGCTTTGGTCCCTGAGGCGTACTTCCAGACCACGTCCTCTGACCTGTCTGGAGCTGATGGCAGCCTGTGGACCATAACAACTGCCATGGAGGATTGAGTTTCAGTTGAATCATTGCAGCAGCTGTTGGAAGAAATTCTTCATAAAACATTTGTCTGGGCTTGTAAAAGAAGTTGGCATGATATTGTTCAGCAACTTTAGTTAGCAGGTAGCATGTGCATGTTCAGACAAATCCAAAGAGAAGTAAGATGGTGTTTTGTCTCACTTTAATTCAATTTTTTGACCTAATCTCTGCAAGATGGTGGTGTCTTTTAAGAGTCATATGTTGAGGCTTTGGGAGTGGTTGGGTTGTGTAGATTATGTACAACTACCTGTGAAGTTGTGTCCATCTCCTCCAAGCTTGTCATCATTATTGTGGCTGTTTTTTGTCCAACAGATTGGTGGCAATTCAGATTATTTGCTCTTCCACTGAACCTGTACATTATTTTCTTGATTAGTCAATTAGTTGTTTGGTGTGTAAAGTGTCAGAAAATGGTAAAAAATGTCAATCAGTGTTTCCCAAAGCCCAAGATGATGTCCTCACATGTCTTGTTTTTACTGCAGCCCTAAAGATATTCAGTTTACTGCCATAGAGGAGGAAAGAAACGAGAAAATGTTAAAATTAAATTGATTAGGCGAGTATCAAAACAGCTGCTGGTTAAATAAATAATTTACAACTAATTGATTAATTATTGCAGCTTTACTGTTGTCAGATATCACAATGAATTATAATCTCTGAATAAAATTAAGACGTGGGCAGTGATATAGATCAAGGATGTGATTGTTACATCCAACAGATGTTGTCTGGTGTGTAGTTTTGACTTCAGTTTTCTTCACCTTGTCATATTATCCAGAACCAGCTTGATTCTATTAAATATTTATACATTTCAATGATTTGTATGTCTGGAATCTAAAGAACCTGAGAATTGATTTTGTAATTTTCACTGGTTGAAGAACACGATGACTAGGGAACTGCAACTAGTAGTTATAAATTAACCTGCAGATTTTTTGTCTAGTAGTTTGTCGATAAGATTTCTTCATCTTTATGCTACTAGTATTTTTTTCAAGCATCAGTCCAACCCTTACCTGCTTTATTATTGCAGAAAAGCAGCAAGTCATCACATTTGCGTAGCTCTATTTGTTAATTTGATGTCAATTCGTTCAGAAACAGTTAAGTAACTTGATACACAGGAATGGCTGAGATAACTTTGCAGATCTGACATGAGATTAAGGATATTGTAAAAGTAAAATCAGGATGAGGAGTAAGTGATTTCAAGACCTTGTATTGCTGCAATCACATGTCTCTATTTGAGAAATTCTTGGACAAACACTGCTTCAGTTACTGCACTTGTACTGGAAAGAGCTGAGCTGCTCTGGCTATTGTTAACAGTGGTGCTGTTGTAAGGAAAAATGGTGACGCCACCATTAAGCGCCTCACACACAAAGCATTTGTCATCTCTGGCTTCTCCAGCCTGACCATACAAAGTCATGATTAGCTATAGTTTACTCGTGTTCTAAATATTAGGCTCTCAGGTCTGTCGTCACGACTGCTCATACACCACAGTGTTTGCCAGGTGATGAAGACGAGGGTTAAATGAGGATGACTGAAACAAGAAAAGCTTGTGTTAGTTTTTAAACATTTTCTTAACTTGGCGGCAGTTTTCCTGTTCATCATTTCACACCTTGGCAGCTTTGTCTTGAGAGGCTGTGTCTCATTTAAACATTCCTCTTTTTCTAAATTTTCAAATCTGTCATTTGTTGTTGACTTAACTTCTCTGATATGTGCGATTCATAAATGTTTCGTCATTTTTCATAATGGATTAAACAGCACATCGTAAGATACCAGTTCAAGAGATCCATTAATGTGGAACCAACAAGCAGCCAAAGCTCCAGGAATCTCTGTGTGTTTTTGTTTTTAAAAAGAATTGTGTAAAAAGATTTGATTGTCGCAGTGTCTCAAATGTGGTAATTCAGGCGCTTCTGAAATATTTTTTTATATAAATGCATCTTGTGAAGTTGTGAAATATTCTAACAAGCATTTTACACTTTCTGACACTCTGGAGACAAACTGTTGCACAAATGAATTTCGAACATGTTCTGAAGCTTCGTCAGTATTGAAAATAAGTGTTAATTGCTGCCCTTTTCACTAAAAAAATTCAATTTTCTACATGCAATACCTCATATTGTTTTTGCAGATGTTTTTTGTTGGAGCCGGAGCTTCTAAAACGGGAATAATCTGCTGAAGTGCTGTTTGACCTCTTTCTCGCTGCTCAGTTTACTAGTGACCCATCTTTTATCATGTTTAACAGTTTTGAAGAGCATTTTACCACCGTCTGCTCTGGATCAAACCTCCTCACTGTGTCTCAGCCCTTATCAGCTGTGATGCTGACAGGGTAGGAAGTAACACTGACGTTACGTCCCAGCATTTCTATTGAACCTGTAAATTGTGCCGCTCCAACCATCGGACTCTGATTCATAGTAGATGGTGTTGCATTGCTGTCTGAAGGTTGTGACACACTACAGGACATTGAATTGAAAGCCGTCATGAATGAACTCAATGAAAAAGAAGTAAACATAACTTCAAGAAACCCTAATAAGTCAAGGGAGATCACAATTTGAGATCACAATTACATCTGGGATTTGTCATTAATATTGTATTCAGGATAGATGTGGAAGCAAGCTTTCTTTCCAAGGTTAACATTCCCCAATATTAGCACCACAAATGCCATTGCCTCTGACTAATGGAGGCGCTGAATGCCTTCCAATCTGTCAACTCTCTGCAATTTGCAGCTCTGAGATCCCCAGAGCGGTAAACAGAGATGGTCTACAGGAATGTCTGGGTGGAGCCTGAACAGTCTGTGCTGGTTTTAATTTTCTGAAGCATCCTACCAGATATGTTGTGTTTCGAGCGTTTTGTGAGTCTTGCCTCAAGGTGGTTGGCAGCTCTGTTTGGGAGCGATGTTGCAAAAAAAAAAAACGGTATCCATCTGTTGTTTGTGGCTTGAAAATTTGGTAAAAATCAATGTGCATCGTGCTATTTCTGCTAGATGGGACGCTAATTGTCCGTCATGTTTATCTTTGGTAGCAGTGTGTAGCCTATATGGGAAACTTGCATGTAAGTTGATCACGAGGCCTCATTTTGATAAAATGAAAGTCAGTGGACAAAAAAAAATCTTGTTTATGGCTTTAAAATTTATCAAAATCAATGTACACCATGCTATTTCTGCTAGATGCAACACAAGTTTTTTTTGTTTGTTTGTTTTTTAGATGCAACACTAGTTGTCTGCCATCATGTTTCCTTTGGTAGCAGTGTATAGGAAACTTGCCTCTCCATTGGTCATTAGGACTCATTTCACAGGATGTGGCTATTTTGTGGTTGCCTGCACCCTCAGACCCGCAGCACAGCTGCTAAACTATGACACCTTTTCACCAGGCAGCTGCTTTTCATTCCCTCTGCTTCTCTAATAGTTAACCGTAAACTTTGCATTTTCTCGTTTAGTACAAATAAATAAATGGCACTTTTGTCTATTGACCCTGCTTATTGTTGATGGACTATTTTGGGATGCGTGTGTTTGACTTGGCTGCTTTCAACCCAGAATATTTCCTACGTTTATGTTACTGGGGCAAACACACAGAGAGCTGGTCAGAGTTTCTGAGTTTGAGGATTGGGCAGTCAGTCAAAGAAGTGTGTCACTGCAGTTGTGGGGAATGGCAGAGAATCAGGAAGAGGCATGAAACCGCCTGACCAAATATGGGAACACACACACACACGTGAACTCATCTACCTCTTGTCTTTGTGTTCTGCTATGAAGTTGTGACCAGAGCTGTGTTTTTTTTTACGTCGTCTGGTAGAAATATTGACCCACCACCGAAGCCAAGTTGTCTGTGAAACTAACAAGCTTTACATTTATCTCTGTTTAGTTGTGTTTTTGCTGTTGCCGCTGGGTGGTTTATGCTTAGCAGTTCGTTTTAGTGTGGTAGAAAAGCATCATGGGGCTGCTTAATAAACCACAGTTATTCCTCTCCAGCTTACATTCTTAACTGTGGTAGCTTGAAATGTCTGTCATCTTAGTATTCAAGCTGCTGCTCCTCTGTTACAGTCATTACATGTCTGCTGTTCAACTCAGCGTTGTGAGTTTCTTTGCATTAGACTAAGTACCTCAAGCAAATGTGGCAATTCTCTCACTTCCTTGACATTTTTATTACATCTTTTCTGTCTGCTGTCTTGTCTTCCTCTGTCGTTTTCTTGTTCAGTCGTGTTGAGATAGCCAGCTAACTTTTACATAGGTCTGACGGAGCACAGAAGTTACAAAACCTAAGCAACTGTGCAGTATGCTGGTTCATGGAGGTGCTGATGAAGTGCCAGCACAGTGTGGGTGAATCATTCCTCCATATTTGGAATGGGC
Organism: Acanthochromis polyacanthus; assembly: GCF_021347895.1. NCBI lineage: Eukaryota > Metazoa > Chordata > Actinopteri > Pomacentridae > Acanthochromis > Acanthochromis polyacanthus. Next base: position 9,368,929 of record NC_067121.1, read on the forward strand.
AAGATGGGAATTGCTTCTCCTCAGTGCTGCAGAACCTCATCATCAGGACAACACCACATAAGAAAAACCTGTGTTGATGCATTACATTGCAATAAAACAGTATTTTTTTAAATAGTCTGTTTATTTTGGTGGTCTGAGTCAAATTACAAAAGCAGTTTTTGAGGTTCAGAATGTCACGGAAACATTTGAAAAGAGGAAATTGGTGTGCTGTGAAGCTTTGTTACATAGAAAAAAGAAATCTTGAAATAGAACTTAATGTGTAAACACCATACCAGAGATAGTCTGTTTGGCGAGAAGAGCAATTTGCCACATTTTCCTGTGTTTGCACACATAGAAGTTGTGTGATCACACCATTCAGTGACTACGTTGGTGTGAATCACTTTAAAAATGAGGCTGTGTTGCATCAAACCTCACCAACCATAACTAAGTACATGTGACTGGTAAAGTTAGACTGCACTATACGTTCCCATACAGATGCAAATGTCTGCCAGTACTGGAGGTGAAAACAATATTTTGTTTTTGGTTTTGTTTTTTCAGTAAATGTGGCCACCTATAGAAAACTGTACAACACTTCTATTTCTTTCATCCTGTGGTGACCTACTTCACGTTTTTCTCTTTTACAGATGGATCTGCGGTTACTTTTACTAGCAGCATTATCAGCGGCCCTCAGTAGCAGCTGGGCACAGCAAGGTAAGAAGCAAGGACACAGACATGTCAAATTTGTGTTTTTCTAAGCTGTTAAATATTAGCTAACCTGGAGCTGAGCATGTTTTCAGCTCTGTGCAGCGTGTACAGTATTATTATTACACCTCATGGATCCAGCTTTTCTTTTGGTTTGTTGTAGACAAAACTGTTAAAATCATGTTTCAATCGAGTGTTAGAATAGTTTCAAACTTGCTTTCTTTCCTTCATTGCTCCTGGTTAAATCTTGTATTTCTCCATTCATGATTTTATGACTGCGTTGGTCGTCTTGGCTAACAGTGGGAGGGGTTTTTATTTTTTTATATAGGGTGAAGTCATCTTGGTGAGCTGCCTAGAGCTCTTCCCAGCATGACTCAGTGTTCTGAACTGGGAGGGGGATGTATTTTTTTCTTGGAGCTACAATTCTGGTTTGAGTTAGTGAACTAATGGAAAAACTGTCGGCTAAAAAAGAACTTGTGTTGTCTCTTGCAGAGGGAAGCATATGCATCAAGGCAAACGCACAGTCATGTGGAGAATGCATCCAGGTCTCCGAGACATGTGGGTGGTGCTCAGATGAAGTGAGTTGAATCACTGAAGTGATCATGATGCTGTTTTATCATCTAGAAGATCTTAAATGGATTTCCATTTTCCTGGTAGCCATCATCGTGTTCATGAATTATACGAACTATAGTGTCTTTGAAGAAGACAATACTTGGATATTGACATGCATACTGTTTAAATAAATAGATGCCTGCATGTAACCTGTACTTAACCTATAAGTAGTACAGAGTTAAGAGATTAAAGAGACTTTCAACTAAAGTCAAATTAACCACAACTGCTCCGCTTATTGTAAACATCAGCGCTGCTGCTTCTCGTCTTCACTGGAAACTTGGGCACAGTAAAGCTGTTTAATTAGGTGTTTCAGTACCCACAGCGAGTGTCCTTGCTGTGGTGGCACTACTGATTCAACAGACCACAGTATGTGAGAAGACTGACTTATAGGACCATGAACATGAGGTTAAACTTTACTCACTCATTCACAGCTGGAATATATCAGTAGCCTGCAGGGCAAACAAATGTAAAAAAAAAAAAAAAAAAAAAAAATCAAGAGTGAGGTTAATGAGAAGTAGAATTTTAATACAGTTGCTGCTTTGATGGGAGTCTGATCATTTCAACATCAGACACTGTAGCCAGACCACTGAAGGATTATCTCAAAATGCCGTCTATTTGGAAATATCAAAAACATCCCAGTTAAAGCTGTATCTGTTAACTTTAAAATATTGAGATCTGATTGGTCAGCTCGTCTCTGTGAAGCAGCCTTTACTCTGAAACTAACTAAGCTTTTGATTATAATTTAATGAAAGCATCTCTTAGGGTTGGGCATCATTTAGCATATGACAAGACAAAGCCGCATTCCTGCTAAATCTTGTCTGTGCTTATCAGATTGCTCACTGTTTTCCAGCCCAGAGCTCATGAGAACACAACGTGACTGCAATTTTCGTGCAGTCATGGTTGGTTGTTGTTTTGCGCAGCATGAAAATACAAGTTTTGATCTTACAGAGAAATGACAGCGCTATTAAACAGCCAAGATTCATCATGTTAGAAATGATCCAGAACAAAGTGCTTTGTGATTTTTCACTGCGATTTGAGTGCATTAACTTAAACTCAGTGTAGACTTCTCTGGAACTAAGATGGACAAACTCGTAATGTCTCTCTCTGTGTTGCCCACTCTTCTGTACAGTATTTTCTATACTCACCCCGCAAGTCCAATGTTCGTATTTGATTTTTATCTTTCGAATAGATCCTATCTGATATGCACGACTTGACGCAGAGGAGAAATAAAACGTTTCTCTGGGTCATGTGGTTTTGAAGGAATTGGGTCAAAGCACTTTTTCTGTTTTGACTGAGTTCTTTGTCTGAAGTTCTCCCCCACTACGCCTTGTGGGATTTCATGTGCATCCTATCTATATTCCTCGGCCCTCGTCATCTGTTTCTCCTTGGGTTTTTTTGTTTGTTTGTTTTTTGCTGCTTATGAACAATGGCCTACAAACAAGACTGTTTAGAGCAGTTTATGTAAAACGGATAGATTTTAGTGGCCTCATTGGCTGGAAAAAGTTCCATTGCTTCATCTGACATTCCATTCCATTACTTGGCCACATGAGATTTGAATCTGCAACATTCATACTCTAATGATTAGTGAGTTCATCAGCTGAAAATAATACAAAAGTACAGCAGTTGCTTTTACGCAAAGATCTGGAACTTGTAAAATGACCGGATTATCATTTAATTTCTGTTTTCTTCTTACATGTTTGTCAATACACATTGTGTTACTGAGCTGGTTGTCGACATGTTTCTTCATGCCAGTCGTACCAAGAGGAATGCCTACACATGTACAGGACCTTTCCAGATGTTCCTGTGTATACCTTTTGAAAATTGCTTTTGGTTTTTGTGTATGGAAAATCATTATTTATCATGTCACGTTCATGTGCATAGATTTCTGCAACAGCAAGGTTTGCATCTTAAAAAGGTTCTACAAAGAAAGTGTAAGCCCAAGGAGCAAAATATAGAAAAGTAGTTTTGTACTTAGTGCAAATTGGATTTAGAATGATCCTCTTAACAGCCACTTTTACTCTTTGCAGAAATTCCTCACTGTAGGCCAGCCTAAGTCAGCCCGCTGCGATGACGTTGAGTCCCTGAGGAAGAGAAAATGTGATGAGAAAAATATTGAGAACCCACGTGGAAACATCGACATCAACACCAATAAGCCGGTTACCATTCGCAACAGTAATACTGGGAAACTGAAGCCTGAACAAATCACCCAGATACAGCCTCAGAAAGTCACCCTGACACTCAGATCTGGTAAGTATTCAACTCTGGCAGCCTCCTGTTTTAATGCTTTATCACTGCAATGGAGTTATTTGGTTGAAACTGCTTTCCAAAGGCAGCAAACAGTGTTTTATATCGCGTTTATGTTGACTGGTACTGGAAGCGTGAACCAGTCTAAATAGGGGATCCACCAGCTCTGGAGCAAAGTTAGAAAGTCAGTTCAAATTTATTTCAGTTATTTCATGTCAATTACAGTCAAATTCTCTCAAGACGCTTTACAGAGCCCATATGCCTGAACCCCCAAAGCAAGCCTGAAGGTGACAGTGGCAAGAAAAAAAACTCCCTTTTAACAGGAAGAAACCCTGAGCAGAACCCGGCTCATATGAGGGGAGACATTTGTTGCTGACCGGCTGGGTTGAGAGGGACAGAAGAGGTACAGGGGGAAGGAATGGTACAGGGGAAGAGGTGGGGTGGGGGGCAAAGAAACATTTTAACACACATGATAAGAGTAACATAGATGATACATATAAAGTACAAAGCAACATGGAAAAATATTATGCTCTAGCATTAGATATAGTGCATATATAGCTGGTAATTAAGAAGCAAATAGTGTGTAGATGAGCATATCTACTATAGTAAGGGCGATGCAGAATAGGTTAGTTAGTTGGTGGGACAGCAACCACAGATCAGAAGCATCCAGCTCTGGGACCAGGGACACTCGGAGAAAGAACACAGGAAGCAACAGTTAGTGTAATGCAATAATTGTGTATATATAGTACATAAGTAATGAGAGAAGGCCTCAGTGCATCACTTATCACTGGAATCACTTTAAAACAGGCCAAAAGAAAGATTTACTTCAGAATCTGTCTGTATGATTTCCTTCACATCTGCTAATTTGAAATGATTAGCAACTAGATTGAATTAATTCTAATAGTTTCAAGAACGATTAAAAATATTGTCAACCATCTTTGCAATTCTTTTAAACTTTTTATATATTTTTTAAGTGTTTACAATTTAATATTCTCAACAAAATTGAATTTTCCTGTGACTGTGTTTTGTTGTCAGTCTTGAATGTGGTGCAGCAGTGAATGGGAAGAAATGTCGAGGTGCACAAAGTTGTCAGCCTGCACATCTGTTGTCTTTGTTACTCTCAGTTTCTCTTGCACTGAAAATGGTCTATTTTTGTCTTCAAGGTGAGGCACAGACTTTTGACCTGAAATTCAGGCGTGCTGAGGACTACCCCATTGACCTGTATTACCTTATGGACCTCTCTTTCTCCATGAAAGATGATTTGGAAAATGTCAAGAACCTTGGCACTGACCTCATGAGAGAAATGCAGGCAATCACCTCAGACTTTAGGATTGGTAAGAAAAAAATGTGCCTCTAAATGATAGAAAACCTGCAATGCTACATTTTTACGGTCTTGATTAAAATGCAACCTCTTTTATTTCTAGGTTTTGGCTCCTTTGTCGAGAAAACGGTCATGCCTTACATCAGCACCACACCAGCCAGGCTCATCAACCCCTGCACAGGGAACCAGAACTGTACCAGCCCCTTCAGCTACAAGAACGTCCTGAAGCTGACGAACAAGGGAGACGAATTCAATCGCTTGGTCAGTCAGCAGCAGATCTCTGGAAACCTGGACTCTCCAGAGGGCGGTTTTGATGCCATCATGCAGGTGGCGGTTTGTGAGGTGAGGGGTCAGCTGCGATGTACTTTCCTTTTCTTCTGTATGTTGGCAAGCGCCTCTTATAAATAAGTAAAATATTAATGAGGAGACCCTCTTTGTCTTCATCCCAGGAGCAAATCGGCTGGAGAAACGTGACTCGTCTGCTGGTGTTTTCCACCGATGCTGGTTTCCACTTCGCTGGAGACGGCAAACTGGGCGGCATCGTCCTGCCCAACGATGGGAAGTGCCATCTGGAGAACAACATGTACACCATGAGCCACTACTATGTACGCGGTTTATCATTTATTTAACACACACAGTGCGTCCAAGCAGAGCTGACAGAGCACTGAAGACATTATTACTGCTGGTCTCTTTTCATGTTGATGCTATCTCCAGGCTCACATTGTTCCTGGCAGTTAAATTTGGCTTTTAATTTCAAGTAAAAGGTTAATATTTCTGTGCCTGTGTTTGATAGGACTACCCATCCATCGCTCACCTGGTCCAGAAATTGAGCGACCACAACATCCAGACCATCTTTGCTGTAACTGAGGAGTTCCAGCCAGTTTACAAGGTAAACTTTGTACATTGTGCTTGCAGAAGAGTCCCCTCCATAAGAATGTTGACCTTTTGTGTAAATCCCAATATGATTCAAAAGTAAGCTAAAATGTGCTCATTGTTTTAATTCTTTTGCCATTCGCAGGAGTTAAAAAATCTGATTCCTAAATCAGCTGTTGGCACCCTGTCCTCCAACTCAAGCAATGTGATCAAACTCATTATTGATGCTTACAATGTAAGTCAAAACTGCACCTTCTTTGAACACTGACACCCCCTGGCAATATGGGATTGTTTTAATTTACATTGTTACTTGATTTATATCACATTTTTACATATTTTGCCTGTCATTTTGAATTCATCATATGGGCCTATGTGGTCTGTCTTTTCACATACTAAATAAAGATTACAGTGAAACACCACTAGAGGTCATGTATTTTCAAATCTTTTATGAAAGCAAGTAATTAGATGCTTCAGAAAAGCTTTACACAACATAGTGATACCTGCCAACATTCATATTCAATGAAATCTGTCCATCTTAAAAAATGAGCCCAAATTCTTTCTTGGCTGTACCTTCCTCCTTAAAATTATAATCATTAAAAAGGCCAGGCTCTATGAAAGAGATGTTTGCTTACACGGCTTCATTGATCTACTGCCCCTGCAAATGCGCTGTCTGTATTGAGTATTTGAGCTTTTTTTTTTTCTTTTCAACAGTCATTGTCATCTGAGGTCATTCTGGAAAATGGTAGACTGCCAGAGGGAGTTTCCATCACCTACAAGTCCATCTGCAAGAACGGTGTGGAGGGAACAGGGGAGAATGGCCGGAAATGCTCCAACATCTCCCTCGGAGACGAGGTAAAGAAGATCTTTTTTTGTTGCAGTTTGTTTGCACTTACAAAAATGATACGCCTGGGGGTAAATTTAGATTGCAAACCTTTCAACTCATGTAGAACCAGTATCGCAGCAACAATGTATTTGATGAAAGTGCTCATTCCTTGACAGCAGATTTACTTTATTGCCTTCAAGTCCTGATCAGGGATGAGTAACTAGCAATCAGCTGTCTTCCACATTATTGTCTCCTCCTTGTTCCACATTAAGAGGAAAAGTGGCAAAAACACATCCCCCTCCTCTCATTTTTCATTTTTTTACCCCATTCTTTCCCTGCCTACTATCCTCAAGTGTTAATTCCTCCCACCTGAGATGCAAGTGGAGGATGTGAGGAAGAAAGATGAGATGAGAGAAATCAAATCAACTGGAATTTATCAAAATGAGGCATTCATCCTTCAGAGCTGCTGTTTAAAAGCAACATCGGTTAAATATGACGTGTGGTCCGGCTGCACTGTGTCTGCTTTGCTTTGTTACAGCATACCGCTATATTTAATGATCTGTCAGATAAACCTAACAGTGTTCATGACAACTTAGTATATATTTACTTTAATTCAGTGAACGACATAGCGCAATGTAGCAAGAATGCACAGATGTCATATTTTATTTTTTATACACACACGTGCAGTAAAGTTTAACAGATCTCTTACTAAACAAAGAGTGACATGTGTTCCGATTGTTATCTGTTATATGCACACATTTGTCAGTCCTGCTCGGACGTGGTTCATATGTAATCCAGCTGTGTTACGAGTCTTTTATATATTGTGGTTGCCATAACGACATCTGCATCCTCACTTGTAGCTTCAACACCTCCTCTTTACTCTACTTCAGATACGACTTAGGAATTTAGATATCCTTCAAGGATACGACCAAGACTAAGATCAGTTTCTCGGTCACAGATTGGACGATGGTGGAGAGACGAGACAAGGTGGCACAAATTAGAAAAATCAGAAGAGTCACCAAATTGAAAACAAATGACTTCCAAACCTATTGCATGTTAAAAATCTGCTGAAAAATGGCACAGTATGCTTTCAGGCCTTCTCCTTATTTGGTTTAATAACCCTGTAAACTCCCCTCCGGCTTCCAGGTGACTTTCAAGATTTCCGTCGAATCCCAGAAGTGTCCGTCGCACGACAAGCCTGAGGTCATCACAATCAAACCGCTGGGCTTCACTGAGGAGGTGGAGGTGGTTCTGAAATTCATCTGCGACTGCGAGTGCGCCGCATTTGGGGAGAAGAACAGCAAGGAGTGCAGCAACGGCCACGGGACCCTCGAGTGTGGAGCCTGCAAGTAAGCATCAAGGCAGGAGGGTGTACAGAGCTGCTTCACAAAGCACAGCACAGGATTCATGTGTTTATAGTTTCCCACCACAACTGCACGTCTTTCAGCAGAAAGGAAAACTCCTGATTATAACAGAAAAGGTGCACTGATAAAGTGAAAGAAAAGCTGTTCAATTTCACACTTGAAGGCAGAATAGATAAAAACAGGGAAAGTGTGTGTTTTTCACATTCTTCTCCCACAAATTTACACCCGCTGATTCAAACTCGTGTTCTTCACTAGTTTCCTAAACATTTAGTGTACTTAGTTTGTCTTGTTTAGTTATTATCCTGTGGTAAACCTTTATTTTCTGTGTCAGGTGTAATGAAGGACGCATCGGTGGACAGTGTGAGTGCAGCAAAGACGAAGTCCGAACTGAGGACCTGGATGCCAACTGCCGAAAAGACAACGGCACTGATATCTGTAGCAACAACGGCGACTGTGTCTGCGGTACCTGTGAGTGCAAGAAGCGGGAGAATCCTGCCGAGATTTACAGTGGACAGTACTGCGAGTGCGACAACTTCAACTGTGACCGCTCCAACAACAAGCTCTGCGGAGGTGAGGAAGTAAAATCATTGTAAAGACTGACACCAGATTGCCGTGAACTCTTTGATCACCTTTGCCATTGACTGTACTCTACCAGGACACGGACAGTGCGTATGCAGGAAGTGTGTGTGTGATGCCAACTACACCGGCAGCGCCTGCGACTGTTCCATGGACAACTCCACCTGCCTCGCCAAGAACGGCCAGATCTGTAACGGCCGAGGTATTTGTGAATGTGGAATCTGCAAATGCACCAATGCCAAATTCCAAGGTCCAACCTGCGAGATCTGTCCCACCTGCCCCGGTGTCTGCACTGAACACAAGTGAGTCTGAATCTTTCTTGCTCTGCAAGAGATTTAACATTCCTTAACACCTAAAGTTCATTTGCCAACCGCAAAGAAGATGCACAGGATGCACTGAGTAACGTCAGTGCACAAGAACGTTTGGTGAACAGTGATGGAAGACGAGGCCGCATTGCTTTGTTGGGTGGAATTTTTTAAAATCTCCCTGATGGCAGCTTGGATAGAAACATGGTTGTGTGCAAATTGTACAGCAGAGTTTTCTTATCGCTGCAGCACTTGAAGCAGACGTATCACCTCAATGCAAAACATGTTGCTGTTAGCACCAGAGCTAACGTTAGCTACGACAGTCCTGGTACCGGCTAAACGTGTAGCCATCCCATAATAGACCAGATGATGAGGTTCCCACAATTTACTTGAAATAATGTGTTCCAGACATTGAGGGCGCTTCAGTTTGCAAAAAATAATATTAAAATGTTGAATATAGTCGCTATAATTGAACTTTGAGTTTGCAGTAATCTGTGAATGTAGTTGACGGAGGAAAAATGCAGATAAATACAGATGAAAAATCTGCATTTTTGTTGTTAAAGTTCATGTATATGTCTGTTCATCGACTCAGTTCTCAATGAAAATTTATTTGAATTAAAAAACTTTGCTTATTGTGTCAAATATCGCTATTTGATCTTTTGAAAATACAATTAATTCAAATTAATTAATTACAAAGCATCTAATTAATTATATAATTTTTTTGTAATCGTGTCCCACCACTAGTATATTTACTGTAGTGCCCTCTTCTTAGATTCACTGAGGTTTTTTATTTTTTTTATGTTTCCCAGTTGGAATAAATTGAGAAATTATTCATGCCAGAGCGGAAAGCAAGAAGTTTTTTTTATTTAATTTTTTTTTTTTTTTGGAGCCTCGAACTCACAGCAGGTGGTTTCCGTCTGCTTGCAGCGTGTTTTTATGTGAGCATGGCTGTAGCTAGAGTTAAGCGATTAAGCGATGGCTTTTTTTTTTCCTGGAAACTGTGAATTATGTAAAGATGTAAGTTTCAGTATCGTGGCCTGAGTGGTTTCTAACAGTTTGACTATGGCTCTGCATCAGCGCTTCAGTTTTCCTTCGAGTCCAGAGAAATGTAGTTCACTGAAGCCGTCTTTATACTCAGTCCGAGTTTCTTGCCAGATTGTCAGCACACACACATTTTCTTACATTGAGTAAGGGTGATTTGTGTCTTAAATTCCCCAAACTATCAGTCCTTCTCTTCTTAGCTCTCTTTTCATCTGTTACACAGCTATTTGTGGCACTTATCCCATGTTTTCACCAAACACAACACTGTGAGCGTCTCTGTGGAAAGAGTCTGACTGTGTCTGCTGGTATCCCTGCATTTACATAATATCACATCACCATCTCTCTGTGACTGCTGGTTTTCATTCTGCCTTCAGAAGACATTTTGAATTACTGAATCTAGTACACTACGTAGAGCGACTCAACCTTACGTCTGTGTTTCTGCAGAGACTGCGTGCAGTGCAGAGCGTTCAAGGAGGGCGAGAAGAAGGACACGTGTGAGCAGGACTGCAGCTACTTCAAACTGATCACGGTGAACGATCGCGACAAGCTGCCTCAGCCCACAGACCAGAGCTTCCCACTGACCCACTGCAAGGAGAGAGACGCCAATGACTGCTGGTTCTACTACACCTACGCCATCAGGAATGGAACCAAGGAGGTCTACGTGGTGGAGTCACTGGGTAGGGTTTGTTTTGGACAAATTATGACCAAAAACAATTTATCAAAACCAGACAGCAACTGTCATTATTCTCTAATATTTATTAATATACATAAAGGTGTTCGGTTGGCCGCAAGATTATTTTACAAGTCATCCTCACTAAAAGAATACTTGTTTATCAAAGATCTTAAATGTCACTTGTATTTGGTTGTTACTTCAGTGTTACAGTCTACTGTTGCACCTTTAAGTCAGAATATCGACATATATCCTGGACAACGTTGCAGAACCTTGTTTTGTTCGGTATAAACGATTAAAGGCAGCGTGAGTGAGTCTTTGTAACGGCATTATAGTGTAAAGGCCTTGTGTTAAATCTGCGTTTCATTCATTAGTTTGCTCTGCTTGATTATGAAGCTAATGGATTATTGTAGCTTTCACATGGTCACTCTGTTCCATGGAAAATGGATGTGTTTGAAAGACTCATTTCTCGTCATATAAGATGTCTTTTACTGACTTTAGCAGCAGATTTCATTGGATCTTTATGCATTTGTTTTTTTTCCAGAGTGCCCGGCAGGACCCGACATTATCCCCATCGTGGCAGGTGTGGTCGCGGGCATCGTCCTGATCGGCCTCGCTTTGCTCCTCATCTGGAAGCTGCTCATGATCATCCACGACCGCCGAGAGTTCGCCAAGTTCGAGAAAGAGAAGATGAACGCCAAGTGGGACGCGGTGAGTTAGTCACACCTGAAGCAGCTGTAGTTCAGCTTTAGACTTAAATCTGTTACACTGTTTAAATAGTACTCAATCCAAGGCTTGCAGCTGGTGTTCTTTCAACTTTTATGTAATTTATATCTGCTATAATACTGGAATAATTAGTTAGGGAAATGAAAATGTGGCTGACCTTTGCCATGAATAGGATTGAGTTGGTATAATTATGGGACTTCAATTGCTCTTATACCGCAGTAAAAAGCATCATAAGTAAAAAACAATAGGGATAGGCAAATTATCGTGGTCGATATTTGACGTTTTACCGATTGACATCTGTAAATTATCGACAGATTATCGATGCTCTACTCCTGATCTGATGCAGCTCCTCTCTCTGTCTGTCATCACTCTATGGTCTCAGAAATGTCTCTCAAGCAGCAAAAAGTGAACAAGAAACACAAACCAAGAAATCTGCTTTTCTCACAGTGACCAACTGTATGCTAACGGCTAGCGGCTAAATTACAAGGCAGCCTCAGAAACAAAATGGCAGACCATGAAAAAAATCTGGAAGACCATAATTGACAAGGATTTCAGATATATGGACCTTAGTGGACAATAAAAGTGATAGAACTGAGACAGATTTATAAAACAGAACAGCAGATGTAACTGCACACTGGAAAAATGCCCGTCTCAAAACAAGAAAAAAATACTTATTTCAAGAAACCTTTATCTTGAGATAAGTGACAAAATCTGCCAATAGAACAAGTGAAAATGGCTTGGTAAAATTTCTTGAAATAAGAAATGATATTTAGAATATTCAGATCTTAAAATTAGCAGGGAAAACTTATTTTAATCTAGATTTTACCAGGATTGTCAAAATTAAGCCAGACATGTTAAAAAAAGTGACAGTTTTTCACTCAAAAACAGATTTTTGCTTTCATGTAATCTCGTAATTTGAGATGTATTAAACTTGTTTTGAGTTTTCTTGTAAAATACAACTCAAAACAAGATAATTTAAAAATTGTTTGATTTAGGATGCCCTGTCTTAAAACAAGTCCCTCCATCTTGCTGAAATGCCACTTAAGTGAATTTATGTTAAACCGAGTGGAATGAGACATTTTGACTAAAAATAAGGCAAATAGACTTTGTAAGATTTTGAGTTTTTGCAGTGCAGGAGAGAATCTCATCAGTCTCAGTCGAAAGTGTCCTAATTTAATCACTTCTATTTATATTTTGCATATTCAGTTATAGTTATCCTTATTTATGAAGAAGCCTAGTTATGAATGACAAGCTGTTAAAACATTACATCAAATGTGTATCGGTTCCAAATCTGGTTATTGATCTTTCTCAAGCACCAATAATTGGTTTCGGCCCTAAAAAAGACTAAACACCCTTTATCAGTTGATCCCTAAAAGGCAGTACAGGTTCCCTCAGAGCATGTGAAAGAAGAAGTGTCGGTTCTGCTGTCAAACGTGACGTACGCACTGAAAAAATGTCTACAATGCGTGGAAGCACAATGAGGGAATGTGCAGCTCTGCGATCCTGATCGCCGGATCAGCCCCGGTTATATGCAGCCTTGTTTAGTCTGTCCTCACTGAGGGAGTGGCCTTTGCCTCCGCTGTCAGTGCTGCCTCTCACTGTCCACATGCTACAACTGCACAACCATAAAAGGCAACGAAGCCGAGAAAAGAGGAGGATGACCGCTGATGGAAAGCTCTGCTGCTGCTCAGTGTGTGCCAGTCACAGCAGCAGTGTTTAGGCATTCATCACAACCAGCGTTTGTGCTAAATTACTTTTTGAAAGAATTAGTCACCATTTGCCTCACACAAAGCTGTTGTCTTTGCATTCCCTCCTTGTGCTTTGCTGTAATCTAGTTTTTCCAAGTTTATACCAGAGACCCTTTTACTGTTTTGTATCCATTTAAATTAAATATGAAAGAAATATCTCTTTGATCAAACACTTTCCTTCAGACTTCTGTGTCAATACTTCCCTGTCCTGCTTTTTCCTGCTGCTCTTCATTTCCTTCTTTTCTGTTTTCCTTTTCGTCTTCGTGTCAGCAAGGGAATCCCATTTACAAGAGTCCTATTAACCAGTTCCAGAATCCCAGCTATGGGACTAAAGCCACCGCCCTTTAGGTCAAAGTCTGTATCACCTGTCGGCTTCGTGCATGTGTTTCCCATTTAATGACTGTGGTGAAATGAAAGGTTTGCTGTCTGCATGGTGTGAGATTAACACGCCCAGCCTCCCCCACAGTGTGATGGAGGTGCAAACCATAACCTGGTGGATACTACTAGTAGTTACCAGACTGCTTTCTGACCATGTAATCTAACCAATACTGATTTTTGTTGTCATGTTTTTTTCATGAAAGACCTTTGAATTTAAGTGCAGTTTTCTATAGTCCCATAAACCACAGTTTCTGTTCTCCCTCAGCAGCACTGTAGCTTTTGCCCTTTGAACCCTTTGAAGTGGTTTTCTGTTAGTTTTTTGTTCCTATCACATTTTTACCGTACTCTAAAAGAAGGAAGTTGAATTTCTTTTCTTTTTCACCTTCTACAAACTAGGCATTTCTCCCACTACTCTGCTGATCACCTTCACGAAGATGTTTCACCATGCTGATTGTGTTGTCCAACAACTTGCTCCTCTGTGTAACATTTTTGAGCCATGTTCCATTTTATTTTGTTGCTCAAGAGCTTTATTTCCCCTCAATCTCTCTAATTTGTTTTCAGACTTGTCTCCTCTCTGCTTGGTTTAAGTTCACCTGAATGTGTAACTAGTCGTTTCTCAGTTGCACAAAGAAGCGCTGAACGTTTAGATTTTGTTACAGGATCTTATACAAACGGTTGATTTTGTAAATGAGACGTGTATAATGCAGCAATTTTGATGAAATATTATCAATTTAAGCTTGGATTTGGTTATTTTTGTGAGGCGGAACAAGGACCTTTGAAAAGTAGAACACTTTACAATAATAGTTCTCTCATCTTTTCTAGAAGTAATTAATTTTTTAAGGTAACTTGCCTTTCAAACATGCTGCCAAGTTTTGGGCTTCTGCAGTTTTCACATTTTATTGTCACTTTTAAAAGTCAGGGCTGCATGTCGTAGACAAAACATTGAAATTCATCATAATAAGCAGAAAGGAAGCAGCTTCAGAGTCACAGTATTTACTGCTGAAGTTCAGCTCATCGAACATGCTTGATAAAATCTTGCTTCCTTTTAGACCCGACCACACGCTTCTCTTGTTTTGTTGTCACTCTGTTTTGCTTCATGTTCAGCTGCAGAGCTTACCAATACAGGGGGTCCTCGGTTTACGACGTCCTCGACCTACGGCGTTTTGTCTTTATGTTATACCTGGTTACAGGGGGTCCTTGGTTACAACGTACAGCCTTTCGTTGTTATGTCAGAACTGGTTATGTGGAACTAGTTGACTAGCGGAGTGTATAAATACGTTGTCACACGGCTTTGGTCATTGGTCTTCATGACTTTTCCAAAGAACTGCTCGATATCGTGATTCACATAATGGCTTTGTTTACATTTTTGCTGGAGTTCTGACTTACGGCGAAATGCGTCGCGATGTAGGAACAGAACTCCGACGTAAGTCTAGGACCCCCCGTACTAGGATTCTGTTGTGATGCCAAAAAATCGAACCATGTGAAAATCTTGTTAAAGATTTTTCCTCTGCTGTGTCACTCACTGCTGTTTCCCATCTGTCTGTTTGCATTCCTCAGAGTGAGAACCCGATCTACAAAAGTGCCGTAACAACCGTCGTCAATCCAAAGTACGAGGGCAAATGATAGAGCTCTGCCTTCCTTGTGACAACACTGTATGGAGAAGAAAGCGGGCTGGGATGCAGGGAGGGGTGGGTTTTGATAATGCTCACTGTTTGTTTTCTTGTTGTTGTTGTTGTAGCAGCCACCAAATGATAGCGATGCATTTTGCCACTCTCTGTTTGTTTTACTAACTTGTTTTTTTATTTCCTATGCATCATCTGAAATGTGTACAGTCTGTATAAATGTGGGGCTTTTGTGTTTGTTGTTCATGTTATTTCAACTCGGGAGAATGTGTTTTGTAGTTTTCTGCGACAGGACTGGCGACGTCATGGAGAGCCTAGCTGTGCCTTTTTTTTTTTTTTAATATATAGAAGCCATCAGTGTTTTGTTGAGGGTTGAATTGGATGTTGAAAATTGCCAACAAATGAAGGGTTTCTTTCCAAATTACCACAAGGACAGTGTTGAGTTGGAGGTGAGCAACGGTCTTAAAATTGATCTGCCATCTGAGCAGAGGTCTTACTGTTTCTGTAATCATTTTGACGGAGGTGGTACCACACTTTTAAATGTCTCTTTGGATTGAACTCTTCAAGCGTAGCTCCAGTTGGACGATTGCGACCGCCGTGAAATGTGTACAGTACATTCAGGGTTCTGTGTAAAGCCATACATGTATTCACAGAACAGGGCTGAAGGCGATGGTATGTTTGTTTTTTGGGTGACTTAATCCATCTGAGCAATCATTTGAAAATGTATCTTTGTCTAGAAAATCTATTTTCTTGGGCTGCCTTTCTAAATGAAAGGTCGTCGGTGTACAGTAATGTTACGGTTCGGCTCCGGGTTTTACTTGCTTAATTTAAAGCCAACTCAGGTCCTTAATTCTTCTCAGCAATGCCAAATACACACAAATCTGCCTTTTTGCTCACTAAACTTGCTTGTATTGAAATGCCTTGTTTTATTTGTACGATAGGAATTGGGAAAAGATCCCAGTTTTCTTTTTCTATACATCAGTAATTCCACCCAGCTCTTTTGTGGTGCTCGATCAAACAGTTTTTATTGAAAACCAATAGAAATGGAGATCATGTCATTTAGTCTTAAAGTGGTAAAGGAATGGTGTCTAGATTTCTAGAGTCTGTGGTTACTGTAAACAAAAGGTTACGCTTGTCACCGGTGTTTTTAAGTGCCTTTTTTTTTAAATTTCCACAACACAATTGCAATTCTGTTTTCTGAAATTATTTATTGAATAAACTTTCCAAATAATTTACCCCTATATGGTTATTTTACAGTTTGTCATTATCTTACTGGTGTGTTTGCAGCAAATGTTCTGCTCTTGTTTCTCAGAAAAACTCTGGACGAACCGGGTAACTGATTAGTTCCTCGTTAGTAAAACTAACTGTCGGAATAAGACAAAATGAGTTGACATATTCAACTATTAGAGAAGTTAGATTTGTTTTTTTCCCCCCACAAGCATGGTATAAAATCTGCCTTTATATATTTGTGGCTGGTAATGCAAAGGTTTCAGTTCTGCCTCTAGAGTTAGAGCAGATAGAACTTAACATTTGTAGTGTGAAGCTTCTCTTTTTATAACCTAGTTGAAGAAAACATCAGGTCATACTGAGTTGTTCTGGAGCCGTTTCATCCCCACCAACTCAACATAAACACAGTTAGGTGACAAAATAGTAATAATAATTCATTATTTCTAAACACACTGAGTTAAATACGTTAGACTTTGTTGTGATCTGCTAAATCTGAGCTAAACTGCGATTTGCTTTGAATGATACCCAAGATTTTTATATCGCAAACAATATCTGCTGTGTGTTTAATTGTAAAACAAGCAATTACACTTAAAAACAGTAAATATTCAAAAAGGCATTAAAGACACCTCTTGTAATAATCTTGCCTGATATTGTTAAATACAGTTTGTCCAGGTGAAGGTTAAATGAACAGTTTTGACCTCATTTCAGTTTTTTATTGAAGCCGTTTTGTACAAGATAAATATTCCCAAGTATTCACTAAGCCTTGTTACTAAGCAGAAATGTTTAAAAAGGTTAACATGTCCCCAGACGTCCCTCTCCTCGGCAATGTTTTCCAGTTTCTTTATGGATCCCAAGGCATTTCCAGGACAGATAAGATGTGTAATCCCTCCAGTGAGTTCTGGGTCTACTCCAGAGTCGTCTCCCAGTAGGACAGGCTCCAGAGGTACGCTAAAACTGATGCTTCAACCTCCTCAGCTGGCTTCTGTCAATGTGAGGGAGCAGTCGCCGAATGGACTAAACTCATTGTATCAGCATCCTCACTACCCAGAACTCACAACTACAGGTGATGGTTGGAACGTCAGAGCTTCACTTTCCGCCTTCAGCTCCATCTTCACCACAACAGTCCGATATGATGCCGGTCCTTCAACAGAAGAGGCAACATAATGAACAAAATAAGCAAAGGCTGAGCTTTTCCAACACACTGATCTCAGAAATACAGATCCAGACAGATGGAGCAGCTTCCTGTGTCATTCTTCTTCCTTAGAATCCCTTCCTTATGTTCCTTGAACATGTGGCTGAATTGTGTAACTCGAAGTAACTGTGTTTGAGTAGAGTGGCTGGTGAGCTGGTGTGCTTGAGCTGCATCACGTAGCAGAGCGGTTAAAAAATAACTATTAATTCTAAAGAAAAGTCTTTTTGCCAGGATTTGCTCTCAAATCAAGATTACTGAATGTGAAAAATGCATTGTTCTTTTTTAAAAGTTATTAGATGTAGGTACAATATCATACTGAAAAAAATAAGCTAAAGACTAGAATAGAAAAAGTTGAATAGTAATACTGGCAATGATGCTCATGTATTAAAAGTTACATCACATATGATAAAAAAAATACTGCAAATGATTAAATGAGACTTCACAGGTGTGCGTATTTTAGACAAAGCAGCTGTGTAGAGTTACATCTCATCTATTTTAGGCCTTAAATGGGGTCATTTTCACAATAAAACTTCTAAATATGTTACCTCGATTACACTGTGGTGCTTTTTTTAGAGGTTTGGGACCAGATATGAGAACCACAGTTATGATTTTAAATGGGTAAAAGTAGAGTAGGCAACATGAAAATGGTGGTTTGACATAAAACAACCAGAACTAAATCTAAAAGAAACAACATTTTTGCTGTTTGGCAAACATAGAATGAGCTCTAATAACTGTAACAGTGCAAGAGTAGATTAAAATAAATTTCTAGGTGTGGTTTTGGAAATCTCTTATAAAATATATGAGGATAAGAAACATTCTGGATCCAAAAGCTTTTTATACATTATACAGCTCACTGTTTGTACTATAGTTGACCTACTGTGAATTAGTATGGAGTAACACATATAATACTATATTATATCCAGTAAATATATTACAAAAAAAGCTATAAGGATAATAAATAATGTGGAATATAATGAAAATTATATGAAAAAAATCTATTGGTTTCATGAATTTTCGCACTGCCTGAAAAATGTTCAAAGCAAACAATAAGTTACTCCCTGATAACATACGACAACTGTTCATCAGCAACATCAGAAACTATGAATTAGGAGGAAATTTTAACAGCTCTTTGCTCACAATACCAAGAAGAGTACATGCTTATCAGTTTGTTGGATAAACTTCAATGTCAAAATGTGTAAACTATTCAAGTACCAAAAATAAGTCTGACGAATACAATAATGTGGTGTTAAAGGTATTACTGGGGATTTCTTAGGATGCATGTAAGCAGAAGTGTTAAAACAAACAGGAAATGAATAAGGTGAACTTCATCCTACTCATTTTCAGACAATAGTTTCAGGTTTGGTGTTGCTTTTCACTGTGTGTGACATATTTTCTTTTTATGTCCTTATCATATTGTAGCATGTCTGAAATCAAATATTTCATTTTTTTCAGCACATCTCTTTAACACTGCTTTCTCTTTGCTTTCCCTTTAGCTCTTCAAGTGTAAAAAGATATTTAAACAGAGTTTATCTCCATACTGCTCAACAACTAAATACAGCTCTAGCAGATTAACAACCAAATATAAAACTGTTATCTTACATGTGCAAAAACATCAGGTCAGAACTGATTTTTCTCTCCATAACAAAACACTGCAAAAACAGAAATATAACAATACTACCATGTATAAATGCAAGGACAATTTTATACAGCATGTGTATCATTAAATTGAATACAAAATCCATCATGAAATACTTGTACATACTGTATATTTATGCATATAATCATTGTGTTTTATATCCATATGTACATTCATTATGCAAGTATTTTACATATCCACATGTGTATTAATTTATGTCTTACCTCTACATATCTATATTCATATTCATCATGTTACACTTGTACATGTAAATTCATATCATCCATGTACATATCCTTATCTATAATCATTATGTCATACCTGTCCATATGTTTATTCGTCATGTTATATTTGTACATAACCATATGCATATTCATTATACATATATTGCACACATCCATATGTATATGCATCATGTTGTGCCTGTAAATAGCTTTCTGCATATTCATCATGTTAAATTTGTATATACCTATATGTATATTCATCATATGTATAATGTACATATCCACATATCATACAATGTCATACCTGTATTTGTGAAAGGTATGCAAAGCATTTATTATATCTTTATTTTTTAGCTTTATTATACTTCTGCATTTCTAAAGGTTATGTAGTCCTATTTTTAAAAAAATAAAAATAAAAAATAAAATTACAGTGCAGCTAAGCATCTAAATGAATACCCCCCCTCATTCATAATACTGAAGTAATACAAGAGGAGAAATGCATAAACTAATACCTGTGCTGAGCATGACCTTAGGTTAGCCTGTGAATTAGCTACATGCTAACAGTTCGTCGTGACCTGTCAGCCAATCACGTGTCGCTCCATCCCCCTGTGGAGCGGACGTCATGGGTCCAGCTGCTCTCCACAGGTGATTGGTGGCCTCAGCCGACCAATCAGAGGGCGTGTTTTACAGCAAAGTTGTTAACCCCCAACAGTAGCACTTTGGTTTCCACCTCTCTAGTTTCAGCCTCACATCGACAGGGAAATACGGACTTTTCATCGACCGAAATACGCCGTTTGACGTGGTGGACATAAACCGGACGGCGGCTGCTCCCGCCTGGACACCGGCTCGCCGCTCGGTGTTTTATTCCGACACCAACTAGGAGAACTAGCCGCGGCTAACGTTGGTGTTAGTTGGCTGCCTCTCCGGGTAGCTGCGTCGTGTTGCCTGTCGTTTATTTAACTTCTGACTTGCAGAAATGTTCCTCGTCTGCCTCTAAAGCCTCGACGGGAGCCGAGCCGTCGACTTTTGGTGAGTATTTTTTTCTGCCGTGTTTAATTTAACTTGAATCGATGGTCGCCAGAGAGGCCCATCGTGATTAGTGTTTTCTGGCATCAGATGATTTCATACACGCAATCAAATTCCTGGCTGGTCAGCTGGATGCAATTCAGCACTAAAACCACAAGTTCCCAATCACTTTGTCAGCCCTCGAAGGAAGCACACTGCGATGTCGATCGATTTGAACCAGGGAAGGGAATTTTTTCATTGTGTTAAACAAAAAATCTAATTCACTAGTTGTCACGTTAGTGGAAAAATGTCGGAAACCTGATCTGGTTAATTGGGGGCAGAGGAACCAGCTAAAGGCGGAGTTAAAGAGGCCAGTAGAGGCTCAAAGTCGATTTTCACATGATTTCTTATTTGGGTTTTCATCATCTTGGTTGGAAATGTAACATTGGTGGATCATAGGCTTAGGGTGTGTGGCTAAACAGTGCCAGGCAGCTCCTGTGGTCTGCCAAGGAACTGCTTGGCCCTGGCCTGCACGGGTCTGGATCACACCATATCCCTCATATCCTCCTGTATTATCTAACCTCCACTTCCTAAGACACCCACCCAGGGGAAGACCTGACAGAGATCTGGCCTGGCCCTGAAGATGGAGCTCGGATTTGAGCTGCTTCATGGTGACTGGCAGCGGTTGTAGTGCTGTCATTATTATTAGTTAATAATTCTCAGCAAAAGCCTGCTTAGGATTAAAGATGGGTAGGTAGGAATCACTACGTCTTCAATCAGCCAGACCAATCCATTAAATTAGATTCCCTGTGATTGTCTGAACTCTTTTAGTATTGTGGGGCAAACCCCACCCACATGGCACTTCTGCAAGCTAGCTGAAAGTATGTGAGGTATCCAAGTCTTGTTTTTAGGTTGAGACGGTCTCATTGTGCTTCTACATGTTTTAGGAGTGTACATGTCAAGGTCATACACTTGCGAGACTAAAAATTCCTCCAGCTCTTTATCATTTTGCATAACTACACGACAATACAGCCTCTGTCCCCAGGCTGAAGTAATTTGCCTTTTTCTCCCTCCTCTCTGCTATAAAGAGCATAAAATAGCATTTTAAGGTCTAATATCAGCATACAGCAGGCATCAATATAATAGATACAGCTTTATATATTGACTTTAGCAGCCATGTTATTTCTTTTTAACACACAGGAGCATGCACACATGCTCCAGCATCCTAATGTGAAACAATCATGACCTTGTTACAAGAGGCTCAACTGCCAGACATTGAAACAGGTAAACCTGTCTAAATGAACGTACTATTGCTAAGATACAGTGTCACAATATTCCTGATTATATATCGCAAATACAACTGCCACAAATAGTCGATTTGGTGTTAACTATTCAATTAATTGCCAACTAGTTGCAGATAGACGCTACATTGATAGTGTGCAGAAACTTGCAGTAAACTATTACAGAAGCACTTAAGTGTACTGAAGCCTTTGAGCAAAGTGCCAAAGATATTTGTAACATGCAAAGTATATAGTATAGAGAATATTCAAAGAGATTGGATATTTTCTAAAGTAAAAACAAATATACTTTGTGCAAAACTCTTGTCTTTATCCAGTGTGCAAGAAAATTGCTCGTATGTCTAAAATGTCAACATAAAGTCAAAAAGTACCTACAAAAAAAACATATTTAACAGTCTTGAATGTAACATATGCACAGAAATGTACATTAGTACCTGCGCATTACACAATTACTTCATGTCACTGGGTATTCCTTTAAGCAAAATTCAGTGATTCTAGCCTCCGAAATTTGAATATTCTCTGGCGTTTGTACTTGTCTATGGCAGTAAACTGAATATATTTGCGTTTTGGACAAAACAAGACCTTTCAGGCAATCATCG
Source organism: Acanthochromis polyacanthus (assembly GCF_021347895.1). Lineage (NCBI taxonomy): Eukaryota > Metazoa > Chordata > Actinopteri > Pomacentridae > Acanthochromis > Acanthochromis polyacanthus. The sequence goes on from NC_067121.1 coordinate 9,391,094, forward strand.
TGGGGTTTTGGAAGCACTGATGGACAATTATAGTCACACATCACGTTGGAGTAAAAACAAATAATTTCCATTTAAGGATACAAACGAGGTGGGTTTATCCAACAGGTCTATACTCAAATACAGTTTCCTTCGCTGTGGTATCATGTGCCTCTGCACCCGTGACCACAAAACTGCTTTGCACTTCACAACACCTTCCTGGTCATGAATGTAAATGTATTTCAGTTGATTCTTTGTTCACTGAAATATACAGCAGGACAACTTCCTCTAGAGACAAGCTATAGTAGAAATGTTAAACACGTGCAGCAATGTCTCAAGTGTAACTAAAACCTTAGATGGTTTCCTCTGGTGGCAGTTTTTGGTTTGTCCCCAAAATGACTAATAAACCATTTGACATGACACATCTTTTGCCTCAGTAGACATACAAAGGTACAGTCACACTAGTAGCTCTGAGTCAAAACAGCCTGCTAACGTGCTCGAAGACAATGTTAAATCCTCAAATGTCGCACTTAAAATGTACACTATCTTAGTTAGTATGCTAACATTTATTAATTAACACCAAAAACGAAATACAGCTGATGTTGGTAGAAATGTCCTTAGTTTTGCTGGTGTTTTTTCAACAGCCAAAGTAGCGATTGTAATTCATCCTCTGGGGGATCAAAAACTAAAAGTCTGGAAGCTAAATTATGTAATACTTCACTGCAATATCAAGATTAAACTCTGGCATGGTCTCCGTCTGCGTCTACTTCACTTCCTCCCGTATTTCCTCTCTGCCCTGTCACTGTTTTCTGTTAATTCAAGACAGAAATGCCTTAAATTAATCTTCAAACAAAGCAAAACTGATGACAGCACTAGAGTAAAGTCAAGTGGTCAACCTTGTGAATGTCAGTGTTTAGTAGATGCTAAGATGTTTCACTGGATAGCTAAAAGCTTAGTCTTGCCACTGGTTCTAGGTGAAGACAAAGAAAATCTGGAAAGTCTTAAGGGTTTATCCTCTGGGGAGCCTAAATACCTGTACCAGATTTCATTGGACACTTTACAAAAAAGCTGCAAAAATGTCCATGTTTTGGTTGTGTTAAGGAGAGGTAACAGGATTTCTTAAAGACAGGAGGAAAGAGAATTCATCCTCTGGGGAACATGAACATCTATTGAAACTTAAATAGCAAAGCATGTAAGCATTGTTGACATAGTTAAGACTGGATCAGAGTGGTTGAACTAGCTATTTCATTAACATTACCCAAGTAATGACAGCAGCTTTTAAAATAAAGCGATTTATATGAAGCGTCGACCTCACTGTCGTCCGGATCTCGTTTCTAAATTGGCATCACATCCCCCCCATGAAAAAAACAAGTACCTTTTTTTATGCAACTGTAATATTGGTACATAATGGTGAAAAGATTGGGAGGTTTCAGATGAAAAAACATTCACTTAACAGGAATTCACAGTACTCTTTGACACTCCGCACAAACACAGCAAGCTGTGTGGTCATTGGCCAGAGTAGGTGGACAATTATGATCAGGTGGTGGACAAATGTTTTGTCTTTGCTCCACCCAGCTAAACTTCATCTAAACCTGCTTTCAATTACCGAGCAGATACCCTGAGTTGAATTTCATTTTTTCGTTTGTTTGAATCTCACGCACTGGTACATCAAATCTGATGTTTTGACTGAATGCACTTTTTGTTTTTGTCAATTTGCCCACAGGCCCTCATGGCTCAATGTAAGGATTTAACAGTGAAAAGAAAACCCCAGATTCCCTGGGTGGACCCTGGATAAAGATGATGCCTTAAACAGCATCAGGTAAGGTGTTTTAATGGTTGTAAAATATGATTGTGAGGTTGATAAATTAACATTCTAGGAGTCAGACCCTACATAAGCACTCTATCACCTCAAACCCATGTGTTTGCTGTTCTTACAGCACCCTGGAGGAAAAAAAATCCAGTTTACTGATATAAACTTGGTTAGAATTAAGAGTATGGCACAGCTGGATCCACCCACATTGAACAATGTAGAAAATCATAATGGCGTGTGGTGTTTTTGATGCAACTATTGAGAGAACCTGTGTGTACAGTCTGTTTTTACTACATACAAGCGTGCATGTTGGTGATTTGATCCTTTGCCAGTCAGCCCAGAAGAGGGCGACATTGTTCACATGGTGAAGCCTCCCCACCTGGAATAAACTTTTTTTTCCATGTTGTTCATGCTCACCTGCGATGAGGTTCAGTCGTTCTTTCAGCTCCGTTAGTACGAATGGTTGCCTCTGTGGTATTTAAGGCGTCGGCCTGTGGTTGATTTAAGGTTTTGCTCTTGTCTTTTTCCTCCGAAGAATAGAAGAAACCATAAAAGCAATCGGAAGAGTAGAATTGTATTGTTTGTTGTGTTGTGTTGCATGTAGGCTAAGATGGAAGGGGATAAAACAAAAGCTTGAGATTTTTTTTAAGGCATTTTAGGGCTGTTATTCTATATTGATTAATCCTGTTTTAACAATCATTTTCTTTTTTTAAGTAATGGAACAGAATAAACTTGTACTGAAGAGCTATGATTTGCGAGAAAACATAGTCGTTGATTTTTAGAATAAGAATGGATCTTTATCAGTGTTGAACAACACGGAAAGGCAGTTTAGCTGCTCTTTGGATTTGCAGCATAATGAGAGAAAAGTTATTGGGAAAAAAATAGTCATTGCAAAAGAGAAAGTAATTGCAAAGAAAAGTCATGACGAAAAATAAAGTAAATACTCAAAATGAGGTAATTGGGGAAAAATGTTGACTACAACAAATAGTCATTACAAAAAATAGTCGTTGCAAAAACAGTCATTACAAAAATAAAGTAACTGCAAAAAATAGTCATTACAGAATATAAAGGGATTGCACAAAATAGTTACAAAAACTAGTCATTGCAAAAAATGAGCATTACAAAAATAGAAAAGTTAAATAAAATGAAAAAATAATGTGCTGTGTAAATGCAAGAATAAAGATAGCAAGAATATACATACTATAGTGTACATTTATTATTTTTTTTATGATTTATTTCGTGCCTTTCAATGCTGTAAAAATATAAAGGTGGATTTTGTTTTTGTATGTATAAATTGTGACTATTTTTACTTAATTTAATATTTTACCTCAATTATAACAAATACTTTTTTATATTTAACTATTTTTGTGTATGCATCTTAATGTGCATTTTTTTTTAATTAGATCAAATTTTGGCGGAGTATATTTCGGCCGTGCCCGGTGTTTATTTCAATAATTTATTGTGTATGTGCGGAGAGGAGTTAGTTTGCGAGAAATGCCCCCTTCCCCCCACCCCCGCAACGCGCAAGCGCTCGGGACCGTGTGGGAATGGTCGGTCCGCGAACTGGGGGTTGGACCGCTCCAAGCGAAACAGAGCAAAAGAGTTTTAAATGTCCGCCATGTTGTCCATGGCGCACTGAACCAACGGTAGGGAGCGGAGCGTCGGAAAAAAACAGTCCGAGAGAGAGCGACCAAGATCCGGGCCTTCCCCCGGCTCCGTTGGCGACGCCCTAAATACAAGCTACCACGATTCGAACGTTAGAGTAGAGACTAACCGCACAGAAACATCCATGAAAGCTCCACTCGGTACCGTTGTGAATATTAGGAGATCGGATAGATTTATATTGCATCTCGAATTGTGAAAAATGAGTAAATTGTCGTTTCGGGCACGGGCGCTGGACGCTTCCAAGCCACTACCCGTCTTCCGTTGTGAGGATTTACCCGACCTACACGAATATGCATCAATTAACCGGGCAGTGCCGCAGATGCCTACGGGGATGGAGAAAGAAGAGGAATCGGTATGCTTTAACCGTTTGAGGAAATCTGAAAATATCAGTTTTGTTTTATTTTCTACATGATCACAGGCGTCCCTCTTTTTTTCTGCGCAAGCTTTCACAAAATGGCCGCCAATTTTCTCAGGAGAAACACGACGGATTTCTGTCGCAAACGGCACGTATGCGGGACTCAGATGGATGTTTGGGTAAAGCGGGGACCCACCGAGGCTTTATTGAATAAAATCGGCCGGTTTTGCCTTCATGTTTATGCGTGAGGTGATTTTCTGAGTACAAAGGAGTCATGTGACTTCAGCAATTCCGACATTTTGTCTCGTCTGTCAGGATCGGGCCTTGTGTTGGCGTAATTGCAGAGGACCAGGGCAAGGGGGAGCTAGTGGTTTCAGATTATGTGGCATCTGTGCCACTAGCAGACAGAAATGTCAACACTGCTGCCATGCATGGGGGGAAAATCTCATATTGAATGGATTAAAATATATACATATTTGTGCATGTTTATTTGCTCACAGCATTGTGTTGGTTTAAAGTGCTTTCTGCTGTTGCTGCTTAATGTTATGGACTTGCCTCCATAGGATACAGACCCTCATGTTTATTCTATAGAGGCTGTGTGTATATGGCGTTTGTCATTCAGTTATCTTAATAAACATATTAAGTTTAATATCCTATTTGTGTAGTTGTCACACAAGTGGTGTTTAGTCTTCTGCTAAACTGAGATTTCTTTTAATATAACCTTTGTTTTCTTTACACTTAGTATTTTTTTATGAAAGCTGTTTTTCTCTGATAAGCATCCCTTTGATTCCCAAGTATTGACAATTGATAATCCAGAAGATGTCACATTTTGCAATTATCAATCTAAACAGGACTACTTTTGACTAGTTCTAGTGCTCTGGCTGTTTTTCTGGACAGAGAAAATTGTTTTTTGTGAGGTTTATGGATGAGACGGGTAGAGAAACAAAGTCTACGTCTCGCTTCACCTGCATCCCACAGTGGTGCGATGATTCTGTATGACATAGGGGGTGTTTGTTAACTAGATGCAACCTTTGGGGATTTTCGTGTTCTTCTCTTTTCATGTCGTTTGTTATACAACAGCCTGACACGGTGAGGCCCTTATTCTGCTTCCATTAGGCGGCATATCGGCTTCTCCAAGGATTCTGCTTTGTAGCTGACCCAGCAGTCTCAACTGATGTTTAAATATAAGAGCAAGTGAATGGGGAATATCACTACGGGCGTCTGCGGTGGATACTTTTTATTATTCACTGCAAGTGTGTTGCAGCCAGCCTTGTGGAGGCTGGGTGTCATGGGTTCAGTGTGTCAGATGGCACAGCAGGCTGGCAGACCAGCGGCACGTGGCGCTCTGGAGGAGACCAGGGCGGCGGGAAGGAGGGGGGGTTGCTGTCACTTCAAAGTCTGTGCTTCGCTCAGCTGGAGTGCTCGGTTATGTAACAGTCATATTATCATAAGAGGTAGGCCAAGGCCTGCTGCGTGCCAACCACTCAGTGTTTGGAGCTGTCTGTTATGAATTCCTGTGTCGGATTTGAGATGGAAATGTATTTTGAATCAGTGCTGGTAGATGCTGTAGCTATGCTGTAGCTTATGCCATTTGAGCTAACTTGTACTGTCAGTGTGAGTGTTTGTTTTTTTTTTTAGTTGTTTGTTTGTTTGGGGGGGGGCAGGCGCTCCCCTGGGAATGTCATTGATCTACAGTGGGAATAGCGCCTGACCTTTCTGGACATGGTTTGACCCACTAAGTAAAAGCTCAGAATTGATTTTCAGCACGATTCTGAAAGTGTTCTAGGAAAACGCCAGCTTTTCATGTTTCACTTGTCACCACCATAACCACGCTGACAACCCACTCAGTGCTGAGTGGTCTGCATGGTTAATGTGGTGGTGTCGCTGCACTTCCTGACTCTCTAATAGAAAGCTTTTAACAGCGAGCTGTTCAACTCAGTGCAACTTGTAAGTTTAAGCTCTTTGCTCCACTGTGTTTGTCTCTGCTCACTGAACCATTAGTGTGCACAAGATTTACTTTCTCTGTAACTGTTTGACTTGTCTTTCGATTGTCATATCTCAGTCCAACATGTGGTTTTGTAATTTACAGGCAGCGCATATGTAGCGTGGCTCGACTAAAGAGCCGTCATTGCTAAAATTCCTGCAGCACGTGCGGCTTGTTTGTTTTGGGCCAGACATTTTGTCTTGTGTTTACATTTGGGTGAAAGTGAGGTCAGTGTCTGCGGCCCTGGTGGGAACCCACAGGCATCTGTTGTGTTTGTGTCTTTGCCAGACTCAGCGCTTGTACTTAAACACACACCAACAGACACAGGTTCTGGCAGGCCACCAGTTTCTCACTGCGTGACCTTGCTGGGTGGGAATGTGGGGCATGTCACCTGTCCAAATCTGTGCAGCCAGCGTGCGTGAAATTGAAAGTAGCCTGTGTCAGCCGTTTCTCACTTTTCCTTTTACTGTTGACAGTGTTGTATTGACGTGAATCTGGGCAGTGTGGGGAAATTAACACCATCCTCCAGGCAGCTTCGTCCGTCCAACTCTGTAGAAAGTTTGCCAGCGAGACAGCCCTGAGTTGGACCGACTCCTGAGACTAACCAGTGAACTAGAGGGTTTTTTCGTCTGTGGCGCATGGATGGAGGAGTATATGCATTCCCTTTTTGTGATTAATTGGTTTACTGTGTTATTGTGCAACTATGGGCCTGCACCCAAGTTAGAAAAACTTACTTTGCCTCAATCTTATTTTCCCAGCAATACTAATTTGTGGAATGGAAAGTTGCTCAATTCATAGTCTGTGACTTTACAAACTGCCTGGCAGAGTTTGACTATACAGAGCACGGCCAAAAGCAGTCTGATGGCTTCTGTTAATTTCCCACTCCACTTAAACTGAGTCTTACAGAAATCGCTCTCTTCCATGCAGTGCATAAAACTACTTTTGTACTGTAGCTGTGCATCCCTCGACAGCCCCACCAGACTATCCCCTTCGGCTGTCCATCACGTTAAGTGGCATTTACAGTGTCTGGGACAGTAGCCGTCAGAGGCGAGACTGGAGAAGGTGGAATAGGCTCTAGCTGGCTCAGCAGACTTGACAGTGATCGATGTGGTCATTTTAGAAAGCTATTTCTGGACTGGTGTGTATATGTGAGAAAGCAAGACCAAAAGCACAAGTGTGTGAGGGCTCAGTGCTCTGCGTTTGACTGTTCACCTCAATCTGAATCTATTTATTGTCAGGCAAATGGCCACAGCCCGGGAAAGTAAACAAACGCGTTGCTTGATTAGGTTTGGCAGCTGACGTGCTTTTTGCTTGAGGCTGTTTGGTTTTATGAGTTTCTCCCCCATTGTGGGAAAAAGCCGGAGGAAGTTGACGTGGAGGGAGTTTTAGGCCTTGGCTGGGGGAGTGACTCAGTGGGAATCGCATGAGAACACGAAGGTTATGCAAGTGTACCAGCACACAGGAGGTCAGAGCAAATGCTACAGACAGGTTGAACGTGTTAAGGTTTGCAGTTTTGAATGCAGGCGCCTTGGGGAAGCGTTGAGAATAAAACTGAAAGACTCGTCCTCAGCAGGTTCTGTAGCTTAGAGGGTAGCTGCATCTCAGAACAGATCGCAGGACCACATGGCACAATAAATGTAAAATATAAGCTCTTGCCTGAGGTATAGGACAGGCTGTGTAGGGTATCTTTGCTCCCAAAATTCCAAATGGTGTCGATTAACACAGTGCTGTTGGAAACAATAATATAGATTTAATACAGTAGACTGAAGATGACAGGGAAGAATGCAAATATCATGAAGATTGAAAATTATAAAGTTTACTTTTCTGGCATCCTTAATTTTGTTTTTATAGGAAAATTACTGAAGCCTTGACTACCACTTACTTTTTGCTAGTAGTAGGGATGAAATTCAATGTAATTGTTTTATATTGTGTAGAAGTTGTTTTGATACAGTTAACTACGTCAGGCCATACAAATTGGAGGTAGGCAGTAAGACTAAGCTGTTTATCACAATTTTCAGCTGATTTTTTTTTTGTAGGTTTTCGATATGCCACCTTCTTTTGGCAGTCAGCTTTTTGGAGCTATCTTTGGAAATTTTGGTCATTTTCAACATTATGCTAGCTTAGTTGTGACTTGAAAGCCTGTTGTATGCTCACCTTCAGAATTAATAATGTTGGATTCTTTTTCAAAGGCTTTTTTGCATTTTTATGGAAGTGCGTGAATAATAAACTAAGCAACAAAAGCTGCACCAATTACCATGGCAGCAGTAGAAACTTGGAGGCATTCTTGTCAGCTGTTGTGTTTTGTATGAAATAATACATGACCATATGGAACTGTAGAGAATGCACTGAATGCAGTAGAACATCGCTTTGTTTCTTCAAGGCCTTGGTGACGATGTCGAGGCCTGTGGTTTAAAAAGCATGTAGCATTGAATAGCTTACCTACTTGCGTGGAGAAAATTGGTTTTCTGCTGTGTTCATCGTTGCTTTGTGTCTTTCACAGAAACTTCACGCTTAACTGATTGAACACAGTGAAAGCAGTTTGCCCTCCTTATGTTCATGTTATTGGCCGTCATCCTGTGGTCCATGGATGGCTAACATTAAGACAAAATCTAGTTGATGTGAAGCACTAAGCAGTAAAGCTTCTTGAATATTCTCATTTTAATATGGCTTGCAAACTGTTAATTGTTCAGAAATGGCACCCATCTATTGATAAAAGCAAAGCCTCTCGTTTTTAAAGATTAAAACCCTGTAATGGGTAGTTAAGTGGCTTATCCAGATGTCTTTCCCTCTTTCTTAATTTGTAAAGACTGGTAGAAAAACCAGAATGCTGTGAAGCTGGTAGTGAATGAGGTAAACAATTTACATCCAGATGATAGAAATGCATCACATTTTATCATATAAAGTCTATCAATGTGTTCATGCATTTAATGTATTTTAAAATCGATGTAACTGAAGAAAGAAGATAACCACAAATATTTCTTTTGTAGTCATGGATTGTTTATTCTGTATAAATATGTTGGCGTACGAGAAGAGATACAGTTTCGGTCAGTGCAGGAGTCTGACTGCATGTAAATATAAAGTTGTGACTTATTAAGGCATTTGACCAGAGGAACAGCTGTAGGTGTCAATTTTTTTCTAAGTTTACAATTACATTGAGACTGCCATGTGCTTTGCAGTGCTGACTGTAAGGGATGAATGTGAATGAAGCTGTTCGATACTTCCTCCCTGTAACAGTAACTGTGCCATGACTGACTTAATAGTGATTGTTTTGGCAGGAGGTAGTTGGTTGCTTTTCATAACGGACCAGTGGCGCTCTCACAGTGCTCCATTTGTTCTGTTAAGCTCACACATGCACACATTCGCTTTCTTTCTGACTCATTCACTCACTCTGTCTCGCTTCCCCAGGCACAAATATCCTCCCCATGTCGCCGCCTCCTCCCCGCTACCCTTGTGTGTCTGACAGCCGCAGGGAAAACAATAAACACACACCTTCTCTCCAGAGAGCTGCTGTACGATTCCGGCAGCATGCTGCCTTGTTGACAGACTGCCTGCCAGTGGCTCAATGCCCAGATCTGGGCCAAAGGGGTCTACTACTACGGCTGACTGGGACTGTTCAGACAAACAGCCCGCCAGCAAACCAGTTAGTCAGCCCTGCAGCCTGTCTGCCTGCCTTTCAGCATATTCCCCCTAAGCAAGCTTGGCAACAGTGGACTCTCGTCTGGCTGGTGGCAGGTAGATAAGGCTAAATGACTAAACGTTGGAGGCAAAAACGGTGTCAAGTTTCCCCTCAGAGTTTGTGCTCCTTAAATGATAGCCATTGAATGGCAGCTTAGATTCCCGCCCAGATCCTACTTCTCATTCAAGGGCCAGCCAGTAATTTCTTGCATTTATTGAAATTTAAGCTTCCAAACTGATAGATTCATCTTTCAAAAGTATGCCTTGGACGATGGTGTCAGGTTTTTCTAATATGGTTGTGTTTCAGTTTCTGGCTGACTGACAAATTGATTATGTACTTCGCACGTGGAAATCGATTGTTTTTGGCTATTTTTACTTCTGACATTAAGGAATATTATCAGGAGTTAATTACCTGGTTGTAATCCTTTTCAGTTGACAATCCTGACAAGCACTCTGTATGATCTGATCCATGTTTAATCTGGAAAGCATCCCGCTGTGAGACGATTCGCTGCTGCTGCCTTATTGTTTTTGGTGCGTGCTTCTGAATCCCTGTAAATGTCAGTTTATTGACAGTTATTTTTCAATTGTATAGTTAATTTGTTGGCTGCACAACTACTTTTCTGTGTATATTTAGTCACCTTCTCCCCTGCTACCTGTCATAACATGCTCTTTTTTAATGCTGCTGAATTCACAATACGGTTATCGTTTTTTGTCTGTCTGCTAAAATTGGCCAAATTGCTGGTTATTGACAGCAGATGTGCAGAGAGATTGGCTTCACCGACTATGTGAAAGTAGGGAGGATTGTTCAAAGTCGCTCTGTTTTTACTGTCAGTCCTGTGTGTTTGCTCTGCTTGGTGTTCTTTCAGAGCACATCATAAGGTCTGGATGCCAAATGTTCATCAGTTGCCTCCTGCATCTCAGTTTGAATGTTTACAATCTTAACATCTGCGTGAATCAGTGACGAAGTATACCAGATGTGTTCAAGCTTGGTGATGTTTTACGTCGTTGCAGAAGTTGTAAGCTGTTGTCATGGATTGCTTCATTTGTTGCAGGGTTTGTCCTTTGCGCTTTAGAGGTTCAACATTAACTAAATCTTTTAAATGAAGTGTAGCTTTAGATAAATCATGCTTGCATTAGCTGGTGGGCAGAAACTGTTTCATTCACGCTCAACAATTGTCATTCGCGCCTTGGTGACTGACGAGCAGGGATGGGAATTGATGCAGTTGTATCGATTCCAATGCCATTATCTGCTAATTGGTCCCATTCATTATTGATTCCTGATCAATTTTTTGCATGTGAGGAAATACACCTGGGACTGCAAAGGTTTTTGATATTGACCCAACTGTTTTATTATTTCCCAGTCTGAACACAATGTATTTAAAGCAGAAACAATTTATGAGCAGGTGTGGGAAAGCTCCACTGTTGTAACTACATTTAAGTGTAGAAGGGTTTGACATCATTGCTTTGCAATGCACATCTGTCGTAAAAATATACTGGTGTTGATAAAAAAAAAAGAACGGAAAAGCTCAGACACATAATTCCGATTGATTAGAGAGTTTGGAACTGGTTTGTATCTAATTCTGATTACCATTCCTGTATATCCTTCTGTAAAGCACCTTTGTAGGGATGTCAAAGATCATTTTCTTCTGTAATTGTGACCAGAATACATACAAAGCTCAACTGAAAATGCAGAATGTGTTAGATTACAGAAACCTGTTCATAATCTTCATCTGAATTGTGGCCAACACAGTGATACTGATGTGTTTACAGTGAGCCAATATTGGTCTTACTTGTATGCCAGCACAGTTTATACAGTTCTAGGTCGCTTCAGTTCTTGGAGAATTTGTAGAACTCAGTATCTTTTTTCATTAATAGCGAAATTCACTCACCTGAGCGATATCCTACTGTATTACACTGGTTCTCAAATCTTTTTTTATCGCTTTCATCTCCGCATCTTTTTTTTTGTCCTGTGTGCTGCCTTCATGTGAGCCTGATGCTTTTGAAAAGACTACAGCCATGCTTTGAGGTCCATTTGTCTCACCTCCACCTATGTATCTGTAGGAACACCATCTCCAGCGGGCCATCTCAGCACAGCAGGTCTATGGCGAGAAGCGGGACAACATGGTCATCCCGGTCCCTGAGGCGGAGAGCAACATCACCTACTACGACTCCCTCTACCCTGGGGACTACAAGATGCCAAAGCAGCTAATTCACATACAGCGTAAGTGGGGGTTTTCTAATGGCAAAATATGTGATGCAGAAAGCGGAGAAGATGAGGCTGATGTACCTCGGTTGTGTTCCTTGGGCTATAATAGTGTTCCCCTCAATTATTTTTGTATGCTTTAAATGACACTCGGGAGCTGTTGACCAGAATTGCACACAGTAATGAGTAGAGGATTTCACATCAGTGTACTTTATTTTTTGTTTCTTTTGAAAATAGTCGCTTCAGACTTGTATCATTTGAGTATCTTAACTTTTGGGCTATAGATACGAGTATAAAGAGTTTTTCTCTTATGACTAATAGAAAAGGTGACCTTAGCTGATATTTAAACTCGAGCTGTATAAAAGTGAAACAGTCGATGATCAGGTTTCCTGGATACGGAACGTTGATTGTCACATAAAAGGTTATAAAATGATCCCGTTCAGTGACTCACAGGCTCACAGGTTGTGAAGGAGACATCTTGTTTCTGACAGCCATTTACTGGCTTTAAGCACATGTTCTCTGAGCTTTTACTGAGTTGTTGTGTTTGTCAAAGTAAATGAGTTTGTCAGATGGCCTAGTTCAGTAATGGTATCAAAGGAAATGAGTTTGCTAGATTGCTTAGTTCAGTAACCTGGTGTGTGTCACAAGTAGTTGCCACGATTGTTTCTCAAAGAAAAGCCATTTGCTGTACCCCAAACACAGACACTGTTATCAGTTGAAAGCTGAAATGGCAGATGTTTTGTCCTGTCAAACTGCTGTCGGACTAATTTCAGGGTTTTCTCAGAGGTCTAGACGGTTCAAAATGTGTGAAAAATTCAGCTTAGATCCTTTTAGCTCTTGAAGGTGTAGTGTTTGTACCAAAATATCTAAAACCCTACAAATACGGTATGTTGTCTTGTTTCATCTGTGCTGTTTTTGTCTGAAAACCTCCTGTGATTTTACTCGGTGCACAAAGATGCTGAATTTTAAAATGAGAAACGGAGAGCGAACTGGGGTTTTACCCTCGTCAACAACCATATGTCCCATCTGTCGTACTCGATTGGCATCTCAAGATCAAAGCGACTTGCTTTAATTAAATCTAAACCGTTGTTCTCATTTTATAGCTGAAGCAGCAAACCTGCGTGTTTGACCTGCATATTGTTTCTTCTATAATTGCAAGTACAGTAGCTGTGCATGGTTGACGGCAGTTAACTTAATTTGATTTTGGCAGACATGGCAGCGTTCTTGCTTTGAGAGACACCACTGCTGAATTAAAACATAAGCGCCACTAGCTGTGAGTTTTCAGGCAGTTGTTTAGCGTTAGACAGGAAGTGTGTTGATTTAGATAATGGATGATTGTCTTGGTTAAGTCAGAAATATGTTCACACCAGACTGTCAGGAAACTTTACTGACATGTTTGCATTATTAGTTTTCAAATACACGTTAATGTAGACTCCATTAAATTCTCTGGTGTTGGATCAGTCTCGCCCTCGAGGCCGACACATTGATGTGAATTTAATCCGTGTTGCGGGGGTCAACTTGCGCAGCGTTGTTATCGAGAATAGAAATGGATTCAGTGGCACTAACATTTAAATGGCAATTAATGCCTTGGCTGAAAAAAGTGTGGGAGAAATGGGCACAACTTCCTGTATAAACACTCCACAACAAACACCCAGATCATCTTTACTGCTCATTAGTTCCAGTCATTCCTTCCAGTTGTCTGAAAAGGGCAAATCTGGTGCAGTTAAGCCTGATAATCATCCAGCGCCTCCCTAACCATCATGTCCAACAGCTGCTGGTCGAACTGTATTCTTAAAGCGCTCATAAATTCTCATTAACTGTGTGCTGTTGGTCCTGTGTTGACAATTGAGTATTTTCTTTGATGAGGAGAGGAGCTGCAGCATGTTTTTGGTATGTTTAAACCTGGACTCTAACGTCACAGGTTCAGGTGCACTGAGTTATTTTACGTTTAGTTCTTTTCAAATGAGCATTCTTACTCTGAGGTTGTTCAGTGGGGCTCAGACATAAGCTTTTGGGAATGCGTCCATGTTGTCTGCATCTTAAGTTAAAGCGTAGGTGGTTTCTGTTGCCTGCAAAAAATCCCTTTTGTACTCCTGCACCATTCAAACGGTATTCATCCTAAACTGCGTAACAATAGATTGTCAGACATCCAGGTCAGGCTTTATAGAGGGAACAGTTTCCCTCGGCTTTCTGTTACCTAAATACTGCAGTCGGTGTTTTATTTGGATCAGAGCTATTATATGTTGATGCAGTTTGTTGTGGTTGTTTCTACAATCGGGCATCACTTGTTTGGACCATCTGCTTTGTCCAGTGATAATACTGTCACTATGTTAGAAAAGGATAAACACCATTTACAGTTTGAGTTTGACTAGCAACAAATTAAAATGCACATATAATCACTTAACGTGCTTAATCTGTTTTGTTGTTTGTCGTATTTAAACAGTTTGATCAGCATCATCTGGTGTCAACAGCTACACATTTAACGTCCTGTTGGACAAATTCCCTTTCCTGTGCCAGGCTGTATTTTGATCCAAGGGCAGTGATGAAAACTCCTTCTTTAAAATAGTTGTACATAAAGTATGAATAATTGAATGAATAGTTCTAAATATGGCTGTTGGGTACATGTAACTGTGCCTCTATGGTGGACACAGCGTTACTTTGAGGATGTATGTTGGATTTTGAAATTGCAGCACACACTATTGTTTTTGTTCATCTGACTCTCTTTCTAGCTTTAGGACTATAGCTAGAAATTATTTTCTCTGATGATTAACCTGCCAGTTATTCTCTCAGTTAAGCGGTTGGTTGTTTGGTCTATACGTGTCAGAAAGTGGTGGAAAATTGCAATCAGTGTTTCCCGAAGCCCATCCTGAAAATCCTTACCCTGTCCTCAACCCCAAAGACATTCGGTTCATAGATGGGAAAGAGACCAAAAACTATTTAAACGAAAAACATTTTTTTCCTTTTTGAAATTATAAAAAAAAAAGTTTCTGGTTTATTTAGTAGTAGACTACTGAATGCCGCTTGAGCTACAGAGTATGTTTGACAGTCATTGAAACAGAAGGATCTGCGTTTAAAATCATCACAAAGAGAAACCAGACTTTTATTTATCCCTTTGGCAACACAGTGACACTAGGTTGTTGTCAGCTGATAGAAAATGTATTTTCTGCTTTGTTTTATGGATAAAAGCTTGTTGTGGTTCTGACAATATTCAAATCACTAAAAGTCAGACTCTGGTGTTTCAAAGTGACAGTGTGGTCACATGAACTTGACTAGAAACTGGCTCTGTTTCTTAATGCTGCCTGCAGTGCCTTTTACTTATGAATTGTACCGTTCGCCTACAGCTTTCAGCTTGGACACAGAGCAGCCAGACTACGACCTGGACTCAGACGATGAGGCCTTTGTCATCAAGCTGAAAAAGAAGATGGAGATCAGCTTCCTGCAGTTTGAGGAGATGATTGACCGGCTGGAGAAAGGCAGTGGACAGCAGGTCAGCTCCGTTTGTCTCCATCTGCCTCCAAACACAGCCAGCTGTAATTAAAGGCCCGTGAAAATAGCCTACACAATGAGCTTTGTTGCAAAAAGTGAAACCCAACATTTCAAAAGTGATGATTCTGCGTAATAATTTGTTAACACAACTTTGAAACTGTTTTTCATTAGATAGCATCAGCAGTAAAGGCCTTGTTAACACATTTGGCCATAGATATAAATAGAAAGTAGATGCCTCGCTGGCCAATGAGCGATGCGTCAGTGCGCCACCATCTTGGAACGGGAGCGAGCGGAAGTAAACAAACCAGCGATAAGCGTGTTTATCACACACCGATTGACAACAAATCTCAAAATTCCTACAGTCTTGTGCGGCCTGTGGCTGTACAATACAATGCAACCCAAACACAAGGGCACAGGGAATCGCATTCCACAAGTGAATATGTCCTTTCCATTGAACTTTTCTCAGACTTCACCAGATATTTTAGCAGAAACCCATGGTATGATACCAAGACAGATGTAGCCCTGGTGTGGCTGTATCTTTGGAGAAGTGCACACAGAGATGGCAAATTGGGTTTCAGAAATAAACTCGTACTGAACTTAGAAAAGGATATATTGTTTCTGATGAGCAGTTAATGAAATCAATGTTATATCTAGCTTTTTTTCATGCACGCATGGAACACAAGTAAATTGAAGAATTTAGGCACTTTGTGCCAGCTTTGAAAATTCTTTAGTAGTAAAGCACTGAAAATGAGAAAAGAGAAAAACCCTCAAAATTTTTATTAACTTAATATTAAACTTCAACGTAATTTCAAGATAATTGTTCAAAGATGTTAATCCCATATGGAAATGCGGCACAAAAAAGGAATAATCAGTAGACTAAATAAATCAAACTTAGAAGCTGCTTATCATGGTGATCAGAGAAACCTGACATCACAACAGGTCAACACAACAAACAGTTGCAGGAAAAGGGTCCCTAAAACTTGTTGTGCTGATTGACACCATCTCTTTGGGAGTGTAATCAAAAGACGACCTTGTAAGCTTTCAAATGAGCCATACCATGTCGAAATCTATGCATTACAAGGAAAGTTATGAGCGGAAAACTGTGGCTGTGTAATGGTCTCGCATATACCAGACGTTGTTTGTTTACAACTTCACTCCCGTTCCAAGATGGCGGCCGGTGACGCATCGCCAGCCTATGCTGGACAACGGCGCGAGGCTTCTATGATTTCTATGCGTTTGGCTCCCTTACTATTCGGTAGCTTCTGCTCTTATTCATCAAAATGCATCTCCTGTCCATACCTCTTAGCTTGTGAGTCTTCCTGAGGCCAAACTGCTGCTGAAGGAGGATGACGAGCTCATCAAGGAGGTCTTTGACTACTGGAGCCGCAAGAGGAAAAACAGCAAAGCCAACTCTCTGATCCCCAACGTCAAGCAGGAGAAACGAGACGGCTCCAGCACCAGTGACCCCTACGTGGCCTTCCGACGGCGCACCGAAAAGATGCAAACTAGGAAGGTCAGTAGTCTCGTTCTTTTAGGTGGTTTGCATGTGGCTGCTGTGTGTACCAGATCAGTCCCCCTGCAGTTAAACGTCTTGGGTGTTTTTTCAGCACAGAACGTTTTCTTAACATTCAGATTGTTGCAGATTGTTTCTTTTATTAAATGGGATTTGTTGGTTGAGTATTGATAGTTTCATTGTGGTTTGCTCTGATGTGGGGATTGCTGTGGGAATTAGAGATTCTTTGTGTGAGAATGTATATATCTGTGTCTCCTCTTAGCCAGAGAATCACACTGTTTCAGGAAATATCTTGCCATGGTTGGCCGGTTTCCTCCATAAATTTCACACAGTGATTAAATTTCACTGTGTCCCTGTCTTTTGTCAGACATGGTCAGATTAGTGAGATCTGTTTTGTGCTGTTAACACTATACATGCCAAACCTGTTATTTAGACCTCTCTATATCTGTGTGACCGACTGACAAAAGAAGAATGTGTCGGGCTCTGCTAGCACCTGAGTTTGGTGGCAGACTGCCGGTGAAACATGGTGTCAGACAGTCGGTGCAGCTTTTACTAATGCTGTCTGTCCCCAAAGAGTGAAGTGTGCGCTCGAGTCTGCTTTAAATTGTTCTCTGTCTGCTCCACAAACTGTGCTTCTCTTTGAACTGGTGAATAACAGAAATGCTGTGGATGGATCACTGCATGAACTTAATTAAAAAAGATCAGAAACTACCCTTCTAACCCAAAGCAGGGATTAAATCGTGATGACATTGCGCTTATTCAAAAATAGTTTTAATTTGACAGCAATTCTAGCTCATTATTTTTCTAATTTAATGATGTTTAAGACCTGAATACGGTGGAGAATCGTGACTTCATGAGACTATAGTTTGCTCTCAACCCTCATCTGAAGGATGTACACACGTGGACAAAATTGTTGGTACCCCTCAGTTAAAGAAGGAAAAACTCACAATTCTCACTGAAATCACTTGAAACTCACAAAAGTAACAATAAATAAAAATTTATTGAAAATTAAATAATCAAAAACAGCCATTACTTTTGAATTGTTGATTAACATAATTATTTAAAAAAACAAACTAATGAAACAGGCCTGGACAAAAATGATGGTACCTCTATAAAAGATTGAAAACTATTTGACCAGAGTGACATGATTAACTCAGGTGTGTCATTTAATTGACATCACAGGTGTTTCCAAACTCATAATCAGTCAGTCTGCCTATTTAAAGGGAGACAAGTAGTCACCCTGCTGTTTGGTGAAAAGGTGTGTACCACACTGAACATGGACAACAGAAAGCGAAGGAGAGAATTGTCCCAGGACATCCGAAAAAAAATGATAGACAAACATCTTAAAGGTAAAGGCTATAAGACCATCTCTAAGCAGCTTGAAGTTCCTGTGACAACAGTGGCTCATATTATTCAGAAGTTCAAGACCCACGGGACAGTAGCCAACCTCCCTGGACGTGGCCGCAAGAGGAAAATTGATGACAAATTGAAGAGACGGATCGTTGGAATTGTATCCAAAGAGCCCAGAGCAACCTCCAAAGAAATTAAAGGTGAACTCCAAGGCCAAGGTACATCAGTGTCAGATCGCACCATTCGTCGTCGTTTGAGCCAAAGTGGACTTCATGGGAGACGACCAAGGAGGACACCACTGCTGAAAAAAACTCATAAAAAAGCCAGACTGGAATTTGCAAAAATGCATGTTGACAAGCCACAAAGCTTCTGGGAGAATGTCCTTTGGACAGATGAGACCAAACTGGAGCTTTTTGGTAAGGCACATCAACTCTATGTTCATAGACTCAAAAACCAAGCATACGAAGAAAAGAACACTGTCCCTACGGTGAAACATGGAGGAGGCTCAGTAATGTTTTGGGGCTGCTTTGCTGCATCTGGCACAGGGTGTCTTGAAAGTGTGCAAGGTACGATGAAATCTGAAGACTATCAAGGCATTCTGGAGAGAAATGTGCTGCCTAGTGTCAGAAAGCTTGGTCTCAGTCGCAGGTCATGGGTCTTCCAACAGGACAACCATCCAAAACACACAGCCAAAAACACCCAAGAATGGCTGAGAGAAAAGCGTTGGACTATTCTAAAGTGGCCTTCTATGAGCCCAGATCTGAATCCCATTGAACATATGTGGAAGGAGCTGAAACATGCCATTTGGAGAAGACACCCATCAAACCTGAGACAACTGGAGCTGTTTGCTCATGAGGAGTGGGCCAAAATACCTGTTGACAGCTGCAGAACGCTCATTGACAAATACAGAAATCGTTTAATTGCAGTGATTGCCTCAAAAGGTTGTGCAACAAAATATTAAGTTATGGGTACCATCATTTTTGTCCAGCCCTATTTCATTAGTTTGTTTTTTAAAATAATTATGTTAATCAACAATTCAAAAGTGATGGCTGATTTTGATTATTTAATTTTCAATAAATTTTTATTTATTGTTACTTTTGTGAGTTTCAAGTGATTTCAGTGAGAATTGTGGGTTTTTCCTTCTTTAACTGAGGGGTACCAACAATTTCGTCCACGTGTGTATATGCCACCAAGTGGTCATTGAAAGAATGTTAACTTTATCATCGTCAAACCTGTTTTTTGGGGGGGGGGTTTGTCCAAGCAACTTTATATCTGTTAACAAAAACGTCCAGATGTTGATTTCCGCTTTTAGTTTACATAATTGAAATGTAATTCGAAGTTACTTTAATTGCAAATGAAATGGTTAGAATTATACATCAGCATGGAGCTCACAACACTCAAGTGCTAAAATTATGCTTTTTGTCACTTGTTCTTGTTATGAAGTATTACTGATTTATTTTCTGTTTTCCGTCAACCCTCAGAATCGTAAGAATGACGAGGCGTCCTATGAGAAGATGCTGAAGCTCCGTCGGGATCTCAGCCGAGCCGTCACCATCCTGGAAATGATCAAGAGGAGGGAAAAGAGCAAGAGAGAGCTGCTGCACCTCACA
Source organism: Acanthochromis polyacanthus (assembly GCF_021347895.1). Lineage (NCBI taxonomy): Eukaryota > Metazoa > Chordata > Actinopteri > Pomacentridae > Acanthochromis > Acanthochromis polyacanthus. Next base: position 9,410,721 of record NC_067121.1, read on the forward strand.
CTGGAGATTTTCGAGAAGAGGTAAGCCTGCACAAATAATGCATTAGTCCAGAAATAAAACGGCTTGATAGCAGGCTGACGGGGAGGGTGACACTGTAAAGGAGACAGGTGAGCGACTATGAGAGCGTGTTAAATTGTGATAAAAGTAAAGTTGAAGCTCCTTATTTTGTAGGACGCTTTGCTTTTTAACACCTCTTTCCACTGTTGTCATTCGAGGACAGAAAGTACTGTGCAAAATCCAGTAATCTGAAATGTGGAGACAGTTGGTCAGTCTGTTTTTGTGAACCTTTTTTCCTCAACGAATCTCCCGTGCTTCTTTTTTTTCCCCTAGAAATGTCATGTCAGACTTTGGTGGTGAGGTGATGGCAGAGGTTCTGGCTGAACGGGCGCTGGTCAGGCCACAGATCATTCCCCTGGTCCCACTAACTAACCAGTACCGACACCAGGACCACATGGACCTCAAAGACTACAAGTCTAAGGTAAGGCCTTCTATGTGATGGTAATTACAAAATGTATTACTCTATAAATATCAGATTACACATACATTGAAGTCATTTCTGTGCAGAAGAAAAAGTTGTCATTTACAATTGTATGTTTGTGTTCTTTTTCAGATTTTGTTTGGATATAGTAGAAATGAATGTGTATTTTTAACCATGATACACGCACGCATTTTAAACACTAACCTGCTTAAAATACAGCCAAGAAATTTAAATGAAAGTAGGGCATTTTGCAAAGGTAATATTCTGGATATTTTAAGAAGATTAATGTGCAAGATTAAGGATTGGCCTTGGGCAGCTGTCTCTGAAGGTGTGTTGCAGTGTCTTAAAGATCGCCTCTCTCCTTCTAGCCCGAGAAGACAGAAGTTCCCCGGCAGAAGAGGAAGTACGAGAAGAAGCAGAAGGTGCTCCCTCTTTCGTCGGGCACCCCTCACCATCCAGGTCCTGTCGTCTTCAACGCCAAGGACCTGAACCAGTATGACTTCCCCAGCTCAGATGACGAGCCCTTCTCCCAGGTACATGTACGCTACACAAACACAGGAGGTCAGTCATGCAGAGCCAAGCAAAGCCCAACTGCCAAAAGTTAAGATTGTCTAATGAAAGCTGTTTTTAGGTGTTTCTGGATATGTTGAAGTGAGTTCTCCACATAATACTGTTTCTTTCTGTAGATAAGTGTTTTTGTGTCTTGCCTTTTTCAATGTTTCCTCGAAATAGATTTCTGAAATTCTGCTTTTTAAGTGGCAGCAATTGTTATGTCCTGATAAGGTTTCTTGGCTACCAAACAAAAAAAATAACAAGCAGCTTGCTGAACAGGTTGGATTTCTGCACAACAGGATGGATAGGAAAGTCCACCTCACTTCTCTGTGAATTAGTGAGACAAAAAAGTTGAACTGCTATAATGATTTAGCAGCAGTTTACAACCAGCCATAAACCCCTCATGTCACCCCACTGCCCAGATCACTTCACTGGCTGCCAGTTGCTGCCTGCATAAAATTCAAAACTCTGACACTTGCATTCAAGACTACAATGAAAACGGCTCCCTCCTATTTGAACTGTGTCATTCAGGTCTGCACTCCCTCCCTGCTCACGGTACTCGGCCAACAGAAGGCCCCTGATAGAACCACCACTACAGGGCCAGTCCATAGCTAGGCTCTTCTCTGTGGTTCCCCGGTGGTGGAACGAGTTACCAAACTGTTTGATCTGCAGAGTTACTCTGTCTTTAAGAAAGACTAAAAATCAGCTCTTCACTGAACATCTTTGCGCCTCAAAGATTGCAAAAACAAAAAAAACATCCCATTACCTTTGCACTGCCTGCAGGCACCACGGTCCTATCATCATCAGACTTGTTTTATGGCTCTTATCCAGGTTTTCTCCTGATGAGATCCTTGCTTGTGTTGCATCTACTCTCTGATGTACCTCACTTTGGATAAAAGCATCTGCTAAATGAAATTGTAGAATAGTTGTAAATATAGCATAATGTGAAATGGTTTACAGTAAATAGATGACAGTAATATAATGGTGAAGAAAATAAAACTTGTACTTGTAGAGTATATTTCCCTTGCTGCCTCTCCAGAACGCCTATAGCTACACAGCAACACATGCTGGAAACACCATTTATTACAGTGTGTCTTCACCATTTGGCAGCCCCTCAGCACTGCAGTTTCCCCAAACCTTCTCCACACCTCCACTAGTGGAGTGATTTTTACAGACGATCATTTCTACTGCAGTCACTGCACTCTGCCCTCAGTGCTGACAAATCTGCTCAAAATTGCAAAACCACGTGGTGAAAAACAATATTAAAACCAGAATCTCTGGCTTAACGACTATAAATTCTGCACATTCACCAACCTTCCCCCTGACCTCTGACCTCTTCTGTCCACAGCTGCACTCGGGCTCTTCAGAAGCAGAGGAGGAGAACGATCCAGATGGTGCCTATGCCTTTCGCAGGAAGGCCGGCTGCCAGTACTATGCTGTAAGAAACAATCCACAGAGTTTATAGCAAATTAAAGGCTCATGTTCTGTAATAAATCATGATTATAGTGGTGTATTAAAGGAACATATATATTGCCTTGTAGACATGCAGATCTTAAAAAATGTGTCCCGGGATGCAATCCGGTAGTGCTAAAGTCAAAAATCTAGCCCACCAACATAGTTAATGGTCTTTGCTTGCTGGTTGAAATGGGAATAAATCTCTGTCGCCTTCATTACACTGATTGCGAGACCAAAGCATAATAGATAATCATTGAGTTTAAATTAGTTTTTAAATTAAGTCATTATCAAGCTGGAGAAATCAATTTTTGTAATATTTAGAATTAAATCCTTACACAGCATTTTGCAAGTTTAAGTCGATACATGGGGCTTTGCTTTCACTCTCTGCAGTCAGACTGAGGCTCAGTTCCTCGGCCTCTAAATCAACCAGTTACCGATTCCAGCGGTCAGACATATTACACCCTGAGAATAGTAGTGAAAAAGGTGGTTTTCATTGTTGTCTGTGTCCAGGCTCATCAGGATCGGGTGGGTAGCTGGCCGTGGTGTGGTCCCTGGGAGGACGGTTTGGCAGAAGCTCGCTTTCGCTACAGTCTCACAACACTCACCATGCCGAGGCGATGCCTGGGCATGGCTCGACGCCGCGTGGGACGAGGCGGCAGGTTGGTTAAACTCCTGGTTTTCAGTTTGTGCATATGCCAGTACTGTGCTTTGAGAACAATGTGATCAACTATCCAGGGTTTTCCTGGCTCAGAATGGGCCATCCTGTTTGTAGGAAAAATCCGTAGTGAAAATATTTTGTTGCTAGCTTGTGCGACTTTTGTTCCTCAACAGTTCAAGAAGAACTGCTTAAATTCTGGCGTTGCTTGTTTTCACATCATCAGTGGCTGTCTGCTCAACCTTCTTGGATTTGTCTGGAAACTTTAATTCTCATCACAAGCTATTTATGTTTACAGTATATTCTAATATTTAAAAATGATTAAAAGAAACCCGTGTTCGCATACTGGATTTGTAAGCTCTGATGACATCTCAGGAACTGTTGAAAACATAACCCTCAGATTTTCAGTTATTTATCATCATGTCATTGATTCAGAATCTTAAATAAATGTTCAAATTCTGTCTGATTGTCAGTATGTTGCAGTGAAATATCAATTCAAACAGCCACAAGTTTCAATACATAAAAAAAAGCTAAGATTTGAATCTGCAGGCTTTTTTAAAATGTCTGGGCAAGCTAAGTTTTTACAAACATCTTTTTTAAATGTTCATGTTTTATGTCCATTCAGTTAAATCAGAGCTTGTTGAGCATAAATTTGATGGTGTGAGATGAAATAGTCCTACTGTTTTATAATAATAGATAGTGGCAGTCCTAGTGCATAGATCTGTAAGAGAAGGGCCTTAAAAGCTGGAGTGAAAAGCTTTTTTTTTTTTTTTTTAAATGAGTTGTTTATTTTTTTTTTTTTTTTTTGGCAAATGAGCCCCAGTGTCTGAGCAAAAGACCTGACCTTCTCCTCGTCTCTCAGGGTGCTGCTGGACAGGGCGTACACGGACTATGACAACATTTTCCATGGACTGGATGCAGAAATGCTCGACCTGCCTCTTCCTCCCTCTCCCCCTCCTCCTACAACTACTTCACGCTCGCCGGCCACCGACAAGTTTGCCAGTACCTCAGAAACAAATACCTCGGACAGAAGTTCCTCCTCCTTCAACTCCTCTCTTTCCCCTTCCTCTCCCTGTTCCACGGACCTCAGTCAGATACTGTTGAATATAAAGTCGTGCCGATGGAGGCACTTTAGACCACGGACACTACCACTACATGAGCTGGACAATGCCCACCCCCTATTCAGGAGGTTGAGCCGAGGCCTGAAGCGCCCGGTCTCTGCCTCCACAGCTGGGGGACAGCCCTATGGCTCCCAACGCCCGGGGAGGGTTGTCCCTGCACCCACGCCCATTGCTGGTAAGTGGCCTCGCTGCTTTCTGATGCACACTGTGGATGTTTTCTGTTGTTCTGAGGTTGCTTTAAATACTTGACAACAATGGTAGCTTGGGGATGCGCACCACCTTTTCAGCTGCTTTGCAATGCAACACATAACAGCATCACATGTCTTCTCCCTGTTTGCTTCTTTAAAAGGGTTTTCTCATGATTTTAGAAGAATTATGGGTCATTTCAGAATTGGAGGACATTTGGGCTCCAAAGTTTTTGAAAAATAAAACCTACTCTTACAGTTATCTGCTCCATATTCATCAATAATAGGTAATAAACTATCAAAGGCTTGATTAGCTCAGCTCACACATAAATGGTAGCATTTTTATTCCATGTTTTATTGTTTGCTAACCCTACTCTAATCACAGTAACAGGGTTGCTAATCCATGCTAATGTTAGCTTTTTCTAAGGAGTAGAAACTGATGTTTAGCTAGCTGTTACTGCTGACCAAGAGGACAAACTGATGTAAAAATTAAAAAGAATTTGTCTTCATAATATGAGAGAGTGAGACTTTCAATCAAGGCTGACAGCGTTATGAAAATATGAAAAACAGAAGCGAGGGCGTAGCTTTGCTCTACACATTCTTTTGGAAAACTGTTTGATGTTAATTCCAGCGTTTCATGTGATTCACTGTTTTCTTCTTCTACCAGATAAAAAGATTTTGCTAACAGAGTTGTTGGAGCACATCCGTTCTATGCGTAATAATTATTATTGAAAATATTATGTTTATTTAAAAAAACAAATGCAAGAGACATCAATGCAAAAAAATTATACCAAAAAAGGAGATTTAAATCCAGTTTTCAAGTCATCGGGGGATGGGACAAGAGGAAAACAGCATTTTAGGGAAAAATCCAGACTTGTGTGATATATTCAAAAATATATTATTTTTTTTTTAGATTTGGTGTCAGGACAAGTACATTTACACAACAGCTGCATGTTTTAGTATTTTGTGCATGGATTATTTGAAATTCAATGGATGGAATGTAAAATTTCCTCCAATTCTGGAATGACCTTTATATTCCTCAGCCATGGGTATATCGCCGTGTCTTCGGGTTTGTTGTCGAGGTTAGTGAGGTTTAATACTCTGATCAGTTTTTACACACATTATTTTTGCTGGAGAAAAGAGTTAGCAAGGTCTGGTGGCTGCTGAGCTTCTTGCTTTCCAATATTTCTTCAAGACTAGTAGCTTAAATAAAACTGTACTTCTTCCTGACTGTGTTGGAAAGGTGACAGTGAAACCTGGACACATGAAACCAAAAACTGTATCTTGGACCTTTCAGCAACACGCTCACTCAGAAGTAATTAGCAGCTATCCACCCATGAAATTATTCAGGATGCCCTCCCAAGTTTGATTGCTTCTTTTTGACCCCACGTTTTTTGTTTTTTTTTATCTGAATTGTTGATCACGTTTCCTTCAGTTTATCTGGGGTGTGTTTTAATTGCATGACCAGTGTCAGTTCTGTCCTCCAGCTGCACGGTGAAAGTCATTTTGTTTGTTCGTCTAGCACAGCTGTTGCTTGGCATTCGCACAGTTTCACCTCCTCCACCGCCCAGTCCATGAGGTGTCAATTAAAGCCGGATTTGATAAATAAATTCATGAGATGCTCAGGATTTGTTGGGGCGTGTGGAAACACAGGCGTGGAGTGTTGAATACAGACTAAATGCCACAGGTCCCCGGTGGTGTCGCTGTGAGGAGGGTGTCTTCATGTTGCTCTTTTGATGTGAATGAATAACTGGTTTTTGATTTTATTTATTTTTTTCTCAATAAACTTATCATCTTGTAAAGTTCAACACAGAATCTAAAAGACACAAATGTTAGGAACCAAAGATGTTCCAAAGAACTCCACTTGTACCTTGTGTAAAAGTTACTACAGCAGAGGTTTTACTACAGAGGGCAGTGTGTGTATGCAGTGCTGAATTAATAGCTGTAGGATTTTAATTAAATAAGACCATGTCAGATTGCAAGAAATGAGCATGAAGCACGTTCAACATAGATGTGGCCAGAGGACGAACTGAGATGCTCAAAGAATGACAAGGAGTCTTAGATCTGGTGAAAACGGAGAACTAAAAGGCACAGAAGGAATAAGCAAATCCATATTGAACTGAGGCTCAAGGCCACATTATTCCCTGCAGTCTGGGACTTGGAGATCTATTGGAAACCAGCCGAGAAAGACTGCGTTATCTACAAGCTAAATAAGTGGGATGCAAATAGTCTCGTGGAGGAAACATGCACACAGGAAATGAGGCATAAAAGAATGCTTTTACTGGAGCTGCATGTTTTTTCCATGTAGCCTGAGAAATGGATTTCTTTGTACCCGGTGTAGTTCTGAAGCAAAAGCTGGAGTATTTGAAGTGTGCCCTGAAAGCCCACTAAAGGAACCAGGTTATTAAACTTCTGTGTAATTGGTGAAACGTCACCATGCTTTTACTCTCATATGCACATTGCTAGAAACAAATCAGAAAAACCTGTCTTGACTTTGCAAGTTGTGATATTTTTCATCGTAAGAATGTGTGTTTCTCTGTATGACTCAGTTACTCATCAACACAGTCTGCAGTAACACCTCGATAGTAACAGGAAAAAAACAACCACGAGGCTTTCAGGTTCTGCTGAGCTGAAGGAGCCGCTTCACCACTGAAGTCTGTGATCTTTGTTGTGCTCTCTCTGTCTGATCCAGTTTTTTTTTTCTTGGCTACTCTCTTATCAAACGAGGCATATTGAGTGGGTGTGGGTTGATTTTTAGCCACTGTTGTGCCTATGCGTAACTATTTGGCACTGCAGGGAAATAAAAGAAGAATTATCAGCACAGTTTACTTAGCTGCTTACTGATTTTTTTATTTACTATAAAGGAAGGGAGTGAAGCCCTGAGTGGTGGTGAGGTTCTATTCAGTCAGTGATGGTCTAGTTTGAGCTACTGGAGTTGCCAAATATACTACAGCAGGTATGGCTCATCATGTGGTAAAAAGAAAAGCTGTAACGCATTAAAGAGCCACATGTCATGTTCACTCAGTCACGGTCTTTGTGTGTTCTTAACAAACCTTGTCCTGACTTGGACTGAATGCCATTTGACTGAAGTTTTCATAGCAGATGAGTTGTTTAATTTCTAAAGCATTCATGTGTTTGAGAATCTGTTCCAGATTAATTTCTGTCAGAAAACGTGCTGAGTTTATTCAGCTACTTTGTTGGCTTGTTTGACAGTATTTATTAACAGAGATGTTCCTGTTTCTAAGCTTCTTCCTTAGCATATCGTGTTGGTTTCCATAGTGTGCAATTTTTAATGTGCGCACGATTTGTAACCGAACCTTTGTCCCTCTCAGCTTTCACAGCCGAACAGTACCAGCAGCATCAGGAGCAGCTGGCCCTGATGCAGAAACAGCAGCTGGAGCAAATCCAGCTGCAACAGCAAGCCAACAGCACCGCCACTGCCAACAGCACACAGGTCAGCATCCAGCTCAGCAAGCCTTCAGCAGACGCTCGGTTTCCGTCACATTTTCCTTCTGTCACTTTTCACCTTGTGTTAAACCCCCGTTCCTTCTCCTCCGACAGGGCCTGGCGAATACGTTGGACCAGGCCAGCGCTCAGTTTGCCGCCTCGGCCCTCGTCACCGCCGACCAACTGCTGGCTCTGAAAACCAAGGAGGAGCTAGCCCTGGGAGGCGGAGTCAACGGCGTCCTCTCCCCCTCAGGTATGGCAGCTCCCTGCACAGCCACAGGTATGGCTGAAGCTTTGAGGACGGTGCAGCTGGCCTTCACAGTAGTGGCTGGAGACTGGAGTATTAGTCATTAATGTTTAATAAAGCTGTCAGTGTTTAAATCAGGGGTGTCGAACTCATTCTAATTCAGGTTCCACATTCAGCCCAGTTTGAGCTCAAGTGGGCCGGACCAGTAAAATTCGAACATGATAACCGAGAAATAACAACAACTCCAAATTTTTGCCTTGTTTTAGTGCAAAAAGTACGTTCTGAAATTGTTCACATTTAATAAACTGTCTTTTTGGAGAATATTATGAACAGCTTAAAGTTTGTGAATAAAAATGAATTCAGTTTCAATATTGTCTCAGTTTATCACTTACACTTAATTTACAGATCTGAGTGTCTACAAAGGCACAAGTTAATCACAGGTATCTGGAACAGAACAATATAGTATTTTACTTTATGGTCAAAATGACAAGTCAGACAAAAAAACAAGACAAAACATTTAAAAATGAGACAAAATGATTACAATGAGACAAAAAGAATAAAGTTACAAAGCAAAAAAAAATTGGACACAAACCAGACAAAAATGTCAAAAAAAGGAACAAAACAAATAGACAAACGCAAGCGAGACAAAAAGATCGCACAAAACGACAAAAATTATACACAAAACAAAGCAAAATGACAAACGCAAGAAACAAAATGAGAAAAACAGACAAATGAGAAAAGTCAGACAAAAGAACAAAACCAAGACAAAATAATTTAAAAATGAGACAAACAACAAAAGAACAATGAGCAATATAGCTTTGTACTTTATGATTAAACAACTTGTCGTGGTCTAGAAATTATTTAAAATTTATAGTTTTACAAATTTACAATTTGCAGTTATTGTCTTCTCTGTAATTTTTACACTTTACAAAGTCGTCCTGCGGGCCGGTTTTAGCCCACGGGCCGCATGTTGACACCCCTGGTCTACATTATTACCTCCATTTTTTTGTGTCGAGTAAGAATCTTACTATATGTAAAATGAATGCCAGCTTGTGCTTATTTGTACCCAAAATAGTTGTTTTTTAAAAAATGATGCAGCGGCAACATGGATAAAATGAAGCACTTCAGATTTAAAGCCCACTTCACCTCGATTTCGCAATGCGGTGACACTGAACAGACAAAGCAAACAATGAGGGTGAAGTAATTGCAGTTACAAGACCCATAATGGAGCGCAGCAAAGCACAGATAACTACACAAAGCAGTGGGAACAGAAAGTGCAACAGCAGCCTGCCTACAGACGTCTCTTCAGGCAGCAGGATTCAGTAGATAACTGAGAAAAAGAGGACTCTTCATTTGAGATTATTGTGCAGATGGAAACGGTGCAGGATCTGCCCTTCACAGATAAAACCGCTGCAACCCAAAAGTCAGATAATCGGTGTGAAAGAATTTTTGTTCTAATACTCTTCTTTAGGACTGCAGAGAAAGCGAATAAATCCTCCTCATACGTGACCTTCTGTCTCACAGACTTTTAGTGTTTTGCAACTTCTGCAAACTGGTTCAACATTTTCAGCAACTTTTGAAGGATTTCATTCACACTTAAAGAAAAAAGCTGCTTTTAATCTTTGCTCTACTTGAATAGTAATGGCAGGAGTTTGTATTTAGTGCTTTAAGTTTCTAGTGTAAAATGCAGCATTTTTTGCCAAAGAACAGTTAATAATTGAATTCTTGCATCTCCACATCCCAAATCCACCTCGTCACCACCCGACTCCTTCTGACCCCTCAGGTGTCTACAAGGGCTTGCACCTCTCGAGCACAGCGTCCCCATCCCCCGCTGCCCCGGCTCCTCCCACCACCACCCCGACCCCCGCCTTGCTCCACCCCTGCACCACCACCAGCTCCACCTCCGCTACCAGTAACAACAACGGCACCGCCCACCCCGCCAACACCACTAACACCGCCGCCACTCAGGTCCTGCTGGGAAACAACAGCCTCCGTCTGGGTGTTCCCACCGGCAAGCGCATCCACGCCCCCCGGACGCTGAGCACCACCATGTCAACATCCGCCTTAAAGCTCGCCCACGCAGCAACCGCCAACTGTCAGAAACCCAAGGTCACGACGGCCTCGGCCTCGCCGCTGGACATAGTGCCCAGGTGAGAACAAAGGAAATGGGTGTCAGAGCTGCTCTCAGTAATTGCAGTAATATGTGATGGAAAATGTCCAAGCTTTTGTTTAGAGCTTAGAGTGGCGTACGGCAGTAATAATCAGAGGAGGTCTTCAAACAAACATAAGAGAAAAGATGTTGGCACTAAAGTTTCATCAGGAGATGCTAAGCTAAACCCCACTCTGTGATGCTAGTCAGTGTCTTCAGATGGTGGAGAATTGCTGGTTAGTAACAGGTAGAGAGGCTGTTTTTCATCCTTTGATCATATTATGGAAGCTTTAACTTTTTCTGCGTGAACAGAGTAAGTTATAATATGAAATTTTTTTGTATTTATTGATGTGATTATTTGTATTTTAGATTTCTCGTCTTGGCAGTTAAAGCTCTTTTCTGCTGCTGGAACTTTAAGAACTGTCAGGTGTTCTGTTTGTTTCTGTTCTTTGTAAGGGAGACAGTTTAGTAGAGCTGCATTTGATCCCTGTTAAATTGAAGGTCCTCTGCTGCTGCCGTTAATCCACTTGTCGAGCAGATGTGACTTTACGTCCATAGAGACGGTGTAACGTTTACAGAACACTAAAGCAAGTTTTTACTCATTGCTTAACTGTCTGGCTACGACTTTCTATTTGGTTTCTGTTCACTGTCTCTGCATTCAGCCACCAATTTTCCCCTGAAAAAGCACAGTTGGCAACTAGCTGATTATTTAGAAGACCCAGTCCATCGGGAGTTGGAAGAAAGAACCAAAAACAGACTAAAGAGAGTGAATAAAAGGTGAAAATGTAAACAATTTCAAATGGAAAACATTGCACGCTATCTGCTCGATGCAGAATCAACTGCTGTTGGCTAAAAAGTTTGCTGCATAAACTTTTAAATGGTGAGGATGTGCCAACGTTTTGTTTACGTCTTGTATCTTTTGCCCACCGGCGGTCAGAAAATCAGTTTATTTATATGCAGGTTTAATTATGTTTTTTTATATGGACACTTATATAGGATGGACCGGTGCCACGTCCCACAACACTGCAGAAGCTACTTTGCAGCTCTTTACCCTAGTTGGGACTAAATGCACAGAATTCAATAAAGAAATGCACAGCAGGCTGAGAAGGCCCCTCTGTGATGATATCCGCAGTGTAGCACTCACACTTCTGATGACATCGAGCTGTTGCTGCTTCATAGGTCTGTCCTTTCTAGCAGCACTCCAGCTTATAAAACGACAGCAGACACATAAACAAAAACCTCACAACAAAACTTTTTTTAAAAGTTGTGGTTTGCAGACAGCCCAGATTACAGTTGAAAGTTCCTGCAGTGAAAAAGAACTGCTGTTCCACTGACAAAACTGCCTTACACCGCCTGCTGCTGCTGCTAACTGTGTTTTACCGTCTCTTTTCTTCTGCCCGCAGGGAGAATCATGAACAAGACAAGCCAGCACTGAACAGTCTATCAGAGAACACAGTGGCCATGGAGGTTACGTAGCCTCTCGTCCACGGCTCGGAGGAAGCGTGACTCCTTTGTTGTTGTTTTCTCTCTTCTTTTTTTTTTTTTTTTTAGGTGCTATGCATCATTCGGTAGTCGTGAATGCAAGTGGTGGCGGAATGAGCACGGCAAGGCTGGGTTTCCATGGCAACAGTTTTGGGACTTAATTGCAATGCTCGTCTCGTACAATTTTTTTTCCTCCCCCCTCCCCCATTTCCCTATTTGTTACTGTTAATAAGAGATCGTCTGTAAATTCTTAATATGGCAATTATATGTACAGTACTGCATATTTGTAATACCCCCCTCCCCGGCCCCTGTTCTTGTATATAACATTACTTGAATACAGAATTGTTCATTTGTGATGTTTTGCACTCTCGAGACATAAAAAAGAAAAAAAATCAAAATTAAAAAGAGAAAACGACAAACTGCAACTGGTGCGAGTATGAGGTGTGAAAGTTGTACCACAGAAAAATGTATGTCATCACATGCATGGTGCGGAACCTGCTGTTTGATCTATTTATTGTGCCGTGTTTACAGAGGTTTTTTTTTTCCCCCCGTTCATGTTTTTTTTTAATCCCTTTTTTTTTTTTTTTTTAATACACTGTACCCCTCACCAGTTCCCTGTGCTGTAGTCAGTGTTTAGCTAGATTTTAAAAAAGTGTATTTTTTTTGGATGTTGGCCGGGAGCTCGCCCGCCTTGCTTGGGCGTCCTTCCACGATGTTCCCATGTGTCATGTTGAACCCATGGAGACATGCATTCATACAGATTCAGGCGCAGGACAGTAGAAGAAGACAGGTGTGGATTTGTTTGTTGTAGGCATCAGTTTGTCAGTGGGTTAATCAGTCTCCTCAAAGCTCTTCCATACATTTATTATTCCTGAGACAAGTAACAAAACAATGGGGATGAAGACTTTCCCAGAAGACTTTGCTGCTTCTGACGTATCTAAGCACTATATAATTTGTTTTTTAATTGATTGATGCTGCTTTTGTATGATTTTTGGTCTCTGGTTTGCACCAGATGGCCGTATTTACTTTATGTTCTCTCTAAAAGATAATCCCCACCCCTCCTTTATCATTTTTTTAAAATAAATATTTTTGTATCTCCCTTTTTTTAATTTCAAATTTCTTCACGAAAGACTTCATTCTTTTGTTACTTGTTGATCAAAAAACAAAAAAGAAACTATAAGGGAGTTTTAAAAAATGCAGTAACTGACATTATCATTCCAGCTTCTGTATTATAAGGAAGAAAACATGAATTAATTGAAAAAAAAAACAGATCATTTTCTCTACTTTTAAAAACTCTCCAGAAGGCTGAAAGGCCGCGAACCACAAGTTATCGGGTGCCTTCATTTGGGTAAAAAGAAAAAACCTTAAAAAAAATCGCTCTCTTCTGTGAAGAGTTTGGTACTGAACAAGGCTACTTGTAGTTTTTCTTTGTCTGTACCACAATCCCAATGCCCATTCCAGTGGCCCAGTTGATTCATGAGTTTGTGTTTTCTTTTGTTTTTGTAGACCCTTCCACCACACACACACACACACACACACACACGGGAAAGACTAAGAATCCTCTTGAATTGTCACAAAATGAAATAAAAATCCAGGGCATTATGTGTTTTGACCAGCATGTGTCTTATTTTTGTTCAAGTTTTTCGGTTTTTGTCTTAGACGTGTCCTTGAGCGATGAAGCCTGAATGCAGCGTGGGTGAGGACCAACTTTCAGTCGAGTGTTTTTGCAACTCTGGCTGTGAACAGAAACGCCGTCAATCCCTTGTAGCTTATCCAGGATTTAGGTTTTTGTCAGTTTGTGTGTTGTCAGCTAATCAACATAAATGACATGATTTATGATGGAGACGGCTGATTTCTTTTGGGTTAATAAGCTCCGTCAGACTTGGTGCAGAATGTGTACTTAGATCAGTAGTTACCCCACCTGAGGTCCACATGAAGACATTTGCATCCTTAAAAACGGACAAAAACTACGTAACTCAAAGCCTACCCTCCCATATGTAGTAGTTCTAAATAATATCGCCTCTTCATGGATCTCTATCTTGTAATGTTCTACTTTATATCGGTACATTCACAGACTCTGTGGCTTTATTTTTTAATGCCATCTTCAGCTTCTTGGTCCAGCTTTGTGCTGAAGGTGATGCTGGCTGCTGCTGTTTGTACCTTTCAGGAGGAGATCTGGTGTCCTGCGGTCTAACTGCTGCAGAGGGAGGAAGGTTGGCAGCTGCTACACACTTTTTGCAGCCAATTGTTTCAGAAACTGTGCACTCAGCACTTAAAGTGAAGTGCCTCGATACAGAACTTTAAATACGATGCGAAAAGCAATTGGAAAGTTTTTACAGTGGCTTGTATAGGAAATACATCTCTATTATGTTGTGGATATTTAAAGCTGAGTCGTTCTTGCTAGCTGGGGAACTGGTCCTAACAAGTTTTCTAGCAGTGAAAGTTTGATCAGGGAAAAAGAACTTTCCCAGCAGATACATGAAATAATACAACAAACTCACCCCACTGATCTTAACAAGAGGTCAGGGTGTTGGATGTTGCGAGTATTGAAGCCAAAAAAAAAAAAAAAAAAAAATCCTCTCAGGCGATAACTTTGTTGTTCCGAGAAAGGTCAGCGTTGATCACCAACCACAGCAGCATGAAAACTAAGAATATGAAAGATAAATGTAGAGATCCATCAATGTAAAAGTACTCTTGTTACAAGTAAAAGCTGTGAATTTTAAAATGTTAGAAATAAGAACAAGTAGCAAGAATGAACCGTAAAAGCACATTGTGTTCTTGGATTCATGTAACAGATGTGTTTATACATGCTGTAGTTTCTGGAAATGAAGTTAACTTTTGTGGGAGTCAAAGGTTCAACAGCGCCAAATGTTTAATGAACTGATCATATTTTTAATGTAAAATCTGCAAAGTATCAGCCCAAAATCAGAACAGAAATTTTTCTTGATTTTTGCTATTTTCTACAACACTCAAAACATTGAAACATAAAGTCAGAAAAAGGTGGATGTATAATGCTTCTATACGATCTCTACCATATCCGAAGCCTTCGCTTAAGTTAACTGGTGGAATTTATTGCCCTGTGCTACATTTCAGACCACCCTAGCTCTTTTCATCTACCATGGGACTCCATATTATGGCAAGAACTGCTCCACTAAGTCATGAGAAACAACAGTCTGTCATTTTAAGACATGATGCTCAGTCTGGAGAAGTTCAAGAACTGTTCTTCTAATGCTGTGATGAAAGTGGCTTTTATGCCTCCAGGAAGGAACGCCAAGAGTTCCCTCTGCTGTCGAGAAGAAGTTAATCAGTTACCGAAAATCAGCAATTAACGGCACCTCAGATTAGAACCGGCGTCAGTGTTGAGCAGAGACTCAGCGAATCACGTCTTCATGGTCGAAATGCTGCGAAGAATCCATGACTGGGGCAGACCCAGGAGAACAAAAGAACTACTCAGACCAAGAAACATAATTAGTGAAGTGGAAATGTGGACTTGGGTCTGAGGAGTCCTTTGGGAGAAGGTAAATGGATGGTTTCTTCATGTGTGGTTCCTACTGTAAACCATTAAGGGGAGCTGTAATGGTTCACGGCCAACACAACATCCCATCAGGTTTGAGCTTAACGGATACATCACTGACAATCAGCAAGACAGAGTGCCATCAGATGACCTCACCTCCACCATCACCAATCTGAAACCAACGGTTCAGAATGGAGTAAAGTGGAGTTTATATGCACTTATTTTTGTGTCTTTTCTGTCCACAAAATACAAAACTTTGCTTCTGACTGGGCTTGATTCACTCCAAGTTGAACAGCCAATCTTTGAAGTGTCTTCCTTCCCACAACTGTTCTATTCACTGTTATGTGGCTGCACCCTGGTGAATCGGTGAGCAGGAGCTATGTAAATTTTGTTCTTTCCTTTTTGCCGCATGCCCACATCTGTCCCTTTTATTCATTGACTGAGCCCACAGGCAGAAGAAGTTGTGTGTTTGTATTTAAAGCCGGGAATGAAGCAGTGAGTGTGGGAGGAGCGTGGGTCAGGGAGTCAGGGAGACAATCAGGTGGTTTTTTGCAAGTTGTTCCAGATCAAGGTGGCTCAAAACTAAACCGGGTGCTGACATAGAAAAACTCCTCAGCTCTCACTGCTCACTGCTGTGCTGCAGTGGAAGTTGGAATTCATTAAGTGAAAGTTTAGGAAAATATAAATTTGTTTTTGCTTCTTTTCCGTGTCTGTAAAAAGGCCTGCCAAAAGTAGTGTAGCTGTTTACCCGCAGCTCCTATTCACTGAAGTAAACACAAACTGGTTAGGATAAGGAATGACATTTAAATGTAAATTCTACTTCTTAGAGGAGAAAAAGAGGAAAGTCGATAAGAGCTGCAAAGTAAATGAGCAGAGCGGAGTCTAACTCCCAGAGAAAGATTGCCTTTACTCTGCGTCTGACTTGATCATATTTGGATCTTCGCCTGTAATTGCTTGTACCGAAAAGAGGGAAAGTGTAAATACGAAAACTTTTTATAGAATTGAGAAAAGCTGATATAAGTTCTTGGAGGAGAGTGCCTGTCAAGAGAAAAAGGCTGTGCATGACCTGCTTTACCTAATTTTTAATATGCAGCAGAGATGCAGAAAAATGCAAAGAAGCACAAAAGGAGAGAAGTTGGGATGTTTCTGTTGCACTGCCATCTTCTATGTGAAGGGTTTGTGCAAGTTGATTTTTATAATTTCAGTAATTTATGGTCTAGGTTTTAGTGGTAAAGTGGCTTAATCCACAACCCAAATATAGCGTTACAGTGGCACTTCAAATGTTAGACAGTTCTTGAAGACACAAAACTTTGAACTCATTTTTCTCAAAAACTACAGAAAGTGGATTAGACCACTCTGCTTCCAAACCCTTCAGGTAATTTAGCTCACAGATGTACATGACTTTTCACTCACTAACTCTGTGGCGTCAGACCATTCTTAATTTCACTGTTGGATTAGTTTAATGCAAGTTAGCTTCACAAAATCGTGAATCAGCGACAGGGTCACGGACGGCCAAGATTCATCGATGCATGTGGGGAGCGAAGGCTGGCTTGTGTGGTCTGATCCGACAGACGAGCTACTGTTGCTCAGATTGCTGAAGAGTTAATACTAGTTCTAATAGAAAGATGTCAGAACACACAGTGCATCACAGTTGGTTGCGTATGGGGCTTCACAGCTGAAGAACACTCAGGATTCCCATGCTGATCCCTGTGCACCACCAAAACCACCTAGAGTAGGCATCAGAACTGCTACACGGAACAATGGAAATAGGTGACTTGTTCTGATGAATCATGCTTTCTTTTACATCATGTGGATGACCGGGTGCATGAGCGTCACTTACCTGGGGAACACATGGCACCAATATGCACTATGGGAAGAGGGCAAGCCAACGGAGACAGTGTGACGCTTTGGGCAAAGTTCTGCTGGGAAACCTTGGGTCCTGCTATCCATGTCGATGTTACTTTGACACATACCACCTACCTAGGCATTGTTGCAGACCATGTACACTGTTTCATGGAAACGGTATTCCCGGATGGCTGTGGCCTCTTTCAGCAGGAAAATGCAGTGCGCCACAAAGCAAAAATGGTCCAGGAATGGTTTGAGGAGCACAACAACCAGTTTGAGGTGTTGAGGTGGCCTCCAAATTCCCCACATCTCAATCCAATGGACCATCTGATGGATGTGTTGGACAAACAAATCCGATCCATGGAGACCCAACCCCACAACTGCCAGGACTTAAAGGATCTGCTGCTAACATCTTGGTTCCAGATACCACAACACACCTTCAGAGGTCTATTGGAGTCCATACCTCAAAGGGTCAGGGCTGGTTTGACAGCCAAAGGAGGACCAACACAATTAGGGAGGTGGTCATAATGTTATGCCTGATCGTTGTATGTAATCTCTTCAGTAAGTTGTTACTGGTGTTAGGTAAGTCGTAGAGGTTGGCTGCCTTGGAAACCTCCAAAGGAAGTTTCCTGGGGGTCCTCCTAATCAGGTCCTTCAACCACCTCAGCTGTCTCCTTTCAGCATGGAGGAGATGCCACTCTTTGAAGGAAGCTCATTTCTAATGCTTGCATTCTCATTCTCTCAGTCATTACCAAAGCTCATGACCAAGGGTTAGAACTTAGATTGACTGATAAACCGAGAGCTTTGCCTTCCAGCTCAGTTGGCTCTTTATTACAGTGGTTTGGCACAACATCCAAACATCCACTATACTGTTGACACGGCAACAATACTTCTGTCCATCACATGCTCCATTTTCCTGTCTCATGTGAACATGACCCTTGGGGCAGCAACTCCTTTCCAAAGCAGAGGGAGCTACACACTTATTTCTGGCAAAGAACCTCAATTCTGAAATGCTAAATGTTCAACTTATTATCAGTTTGTCATTAATTTGACTGTCTGCTGTAGAGGTGGAGTAGAGCCGGTTTATCGGAGAATGAAAACAGCTCCCTGTTTTGGCTTCAGTTGTGTTGTATGATCCACTGTTTATATAAAAACAGAAATTAGTGCACATTTTTCTGATGCAAGATTTATTTAGTCAACCTGCTTTGACATGAGAAGTTTCATAAACACATTACACTAAATTTAGGTTAGAACTCTTAAACAGCATTGATAGTTGACAGAATTGCCTTTCAAACATTTTTCGAGAATGGTCAGAAATAATCTTTGCTTTCGTATTACATCACGTGACTTCAGTTTCCACTTTCTCTGAACTAAAACTTAAACTTTAACTCAACTTTCCCTAAAAGAAGTGAAAAGTTTGATTTTATCATCAAATACATTTGCAAAATCAAACTGTGAGCTCGGTGTGCAGCTGTACAAAACAGCTTAAAGTGCTTTAGAATCACCCCACATCATGACCTTGTGATGCCTTTGTGAGCGTGGGACTGCAAACACAAAGCACCTCGCTGACAACATGTGTAGGAAGCTCCACATTTCTGTTACTATGGCAGCAACACCCTGAGAACTGTACAGGCGTCTGCTGCAGCGCGGCAGTGCTGTCACCTTTGTGTCAGCTGTGTTTCCTTATGGGTTTCTAGCAATATAAAATTACCATACATTGAAATTCAGGTTCTGAAAAGATTGTGCTCACTCGTGTTTGATCAACAAAAGTAGAAACTAACGACAGAATCTCAGCTTTAAAGTAATTATAGGGACACATAGTCTTTTGTTTTGCTACGTTGATCTATCAGTTGATGACAGAGACTTTATATAAAAGATTGAAGTAGCTTCTGGGTATAAAAATTGACACCATTGCTAAAGCCTTAAACATGCATTGTTTTATTGGCCAGCAGGGGTCGACTCCTGGCTGCAAAATTAGGTTCATTTGTATAGACGCCAATGAGAAAATGACCCTGCTTTCTGCATGATTTGTTACTGCAGTAAACATTTTCCTGCAGAGTTCATGGTTTTAATGGTTTCATTTCTAGATCTCCGTCAATGCAGCGTGATATTGCTTTTGTAAATTATGGTCCCATTTAGAGTAAAACAGACTATGGAGGATGGTTTGTATTTTTGTGGTACTACCTTGTGCTTGTCATGTCATGTCAATATATGTTTCCTCAAGTTCTCAGTCAGATCCATGCCTCATTCGTCACATCCAGTCTTTAAAGATACTGTCAGCCACCCCTTCTGGTGGTGACAGTAATTACATGGACACCACTGATGCTGCACTATGACATATGCCTTTTTTAGACTGTAATCCTTCCTCTTAACACGAGTCTCTTGTTCGTCTGGAAGATCAGGAAGTTTTCTTGGATGATTCCTAGTTTTTTAGTCATACTCCCAGTTCCTGTAACATACTTCATCACTACAATGGTTCTGTTCTTCAGCTCGGAAAAACCAAATCACTGGTTGTCGTGGAGCGCATGTCACCACAGACACCAGGTTTAAAACAGTTTTACAGTATAATAGTACTGCAGTTTACTTGATGCTGAAACATTTTGTTAGCATTGTGTTAACTTTGTCAAGAACCTAAATGTCACAGATGGGGTTTTTTTTTAGTCCTGTGCTGCTCGTAACAGATCTTCTCGTAAATTATTTACTGTTAATAAAGCCATGAGTTGCACCTTATAAAACCCATAAATGGTAACTTATTCAGCAGGACCAGTTTATTATTGGCAGCCTTGTTTAAAATACAACCATCTCTAGATGCCTCATACAGGGTTTAAATTTCAACTGGTTGGCAGAGGTGCACCTTTTCTTTTTAAACCAACTGAAATCCAAACAAACAGAAGTGGGTGTGCGGCTCTCTCAGACAATATTCGGACCTGCTGTGTGTTAAATTATTGTGTTAAAGGGCACCTTACCCAGAGTGCTGTTGGCAGGAAAAGGATTTTCCTGATTATGCTCCACCTGTTGCCATATTTCCCCAGATGGTCTGGGATTAAAACTATAGAATTAAACAGATTTTGATGCCTTTGACTTCCAGTGGTTTTCACAGCACATGAGACAGATAAATAACAGAACGGAGGAGAGATTTTTGTTTTGCTTCTTTTCTCTAAAATTCCCTTTTAAAATGCAGTATTTTTAAATGTTCAGATTTATGAGTTCTATTATTGTATGGATCCATTAAAAGTCAATTAACAGATATTTAGTACATTTACAAAAAAATACAATAAGTATTGTTTATTTTTCCTCAACTGATTCTCAGTAAAGTCAGTTAAATTCAACATGCTACTTTTGGCTCTCAGTCATCAACTATTAAAAAAATCTTTGGACATTTTTTTATATATAATTGACTAAGTGTTATGAGTATTTTTTTTAAATAAAATTTTTTGATTCTTATTTCATAAATGTTAACATTTACTGGTTTCCTTCGTCTTCTATGACAGGAACTGAATATCTTTGTGTTGTGGACAAATGAAGACAGTTGAGGACGTCATCTTGGGTTTTGGAAGCACAGATGAACATTTTTCACCTTTTCCTACATTTTCTAGACCAAACAATTGATCGATTGATAAAAAAAAAAAAAATCAAAAGATGATTGGAAGATGAAAACAATGGTCAGTTGCAGCCCGAATCAACACTGATGGAAGAAAGAAGATTTTCATTTTCACTGCAAAAGTAAAGTACCAGTCAAAAGTTTGGACACACCTTCTCATTCAGTGTTTTTTTAAATTATGATTTTCTACTTTGTAGATTCATCCTGAAGACATCAAACTATGAAAGAACAGCTATGGAATGATGATGTAGACAAAAATATGTTTAATGAATTAGAATATGTTTTATATTTTAGATCCTTCAAAGTACCCTCTTTTGCTTTGATGACAGCTTTGCACATTCTTGGCATTCTCTCAGTCAGCTTCATGAGGTAATGTCCGAATGGTTTTCCAGCAGTCTTGGATTACTTCCCAGAGGTGCTGAGGTCCATCTCATCCCAAAACATCTGGATTGGGTTTAGGTCAGGTGACTGTGGAGGCCAGGTCATCTGACACTCCATCACTCTCCTTCTTGGTCAAATAGCCCTTACACAGCCTGGAGGTGTGCTGTGGGTCATTGTCCTGTTGAAAAATAAATGATGGTTAAACTAAATGCAAACTGGATGGGATGGCATGGATGGTTCAGTGTGCCTTCAGTTTTGAATAAAGGAATGTCATGTCTGATTGAGTATTTATTTATTTATTGTTTTTCTATTTTATTAACTTGTGTTGTCTTTTTTAATGATGCACTGACTGTCTGGCACGTTTAAATTTCGTTGTACTGGCTACAATGACAATAAAGAACTATTCCATTCTAAATCCCCAACAGTGTCACCAGCAGAGCACCCCCACACCATCATACCTCCTCCATGCTTCACGATGGGAACCATTCATGTAGAGACCATCCATTCACCTTTTCTGCGTCTCACAGACACGATGGGTGGAACCAAAGATCTTGGATTTGGACTCATCAGACCAAAGCACAGATTTCCACTGGTCTAACATCCATTCATTGTGTTTCTTGGCCCAAACAAATCTCTTCTGCTTGTTGTGCATCCTCAGTAGCGCTGTCTTTGCAGTAATTCCACCATGAAGGCCTGATTCACGCCATCTCCTCTGAACAGTTGATGCTGAGATTTGTCTGCTACTTGAACTCTGTGAAGAACTCATGTGGGCTTTAATCTGAGGTGCTGTTAATTGGCGGTTTTCTGAGGCTGGTAACGCTAATGAACTTATCCTCAGTGGCAGCGGTGACTCTTGGACTTCTTTCCCTGGGGCGAATCTCATGAGAGCCATTTTCTTCATAGCGTTTGATGGTTTTTGTTACTGCACTTGAGGATAAATTTTAAATTCTTGAAATTTTCCGGATCGACTGACCTTCACGTCTTAAAGTAATGACGAACTGTCGTTTCTCTTTACTGAGTTGAGTGTTTCTTGCCATACTGTGGATTACAACAGTAATCCAACAGGTGTGTACTAACCCGACCTCTGCACAGCACAACTGATAGTTCCAAACATATTGAGAAGGCGAGCAATTCCACAAATTGACCAAGGCACACCTGCTGATTCAAAACCATTCCAAGAGATGACTTCATGAAGCTGACTGAGAGAATGCCAAGAGTGTGCAAAGCAGTAATCAAAGCAAAAGGGGGCTATATAAAGCATATTCTGGTTTGTTTAACACTTTATGTTTACTACGTATTCCAAAATAATTGAAATAAATAAAAACCTTTGAATGAGAAGGAGTCCAAACTTTTCACTGGTACTCTATATTGATTCCAAATATCAGTAGCTATTGGTCTCCTTGATCACTAATAAATAGTCTCTGCCCTAAAAAAAAACAAACATATCGGTCAGTATAACGCACACAAGGTTTTCTGGACTCATTGACATTAGTTTGTTACCTTATTGGATAAAAATCTATCAATTTTCCTGCTATTTCTGACCATTTGTTCAACATGTCTGTATATCATGTTTCAATAAATGAAGCCCCATTTCAGAAAATTGGATTAATGCATATATTTTTCTCAAGTCTTATCATTGAATGCTTCCTAAAACCTCATTGGGAGATGCCACAAATTCCTCTCTGCATTAAAAAAAAACCCTGCAAGCACTTCAGTTTTTACCATTATTTTTGTACTTTAGTCCCACTCAGACATCCCATCTGCCCTAGATATCCACTGGAGCACCAAATGTGTGTTAATCCGCTGCTGGAAATAGTCCCCAAAAATGCATTATTTTCCTCCTCTGTGAATAACGTTTGCTACAATGGACGGTTACCATCTGTTTTGGGAAATTATGTTGCATCTTTCACAGATTCAATTCTTTATTCATATTTCAGTCTTCAGTGGCACATTGTTGGTTTTTGGTATTTGCAGAGATAGCTGACAATAATAAAACACCTTAACCAAACATATCCCTGAACAAACTGGTTTTTCGTGGCAAAGCTTTGCCAATAATCACCTCTGTCTTTGCTGTACTGAAACCTTTTTGTTTCCATTGACATCGGTCTCATCTCTCGCTGTACAAACTTATAATGAACAAGAGTTCGGTGACGTCTGTCGCTGCTTTGAGCTCGGTCATTTTCTATGTCAGTGCAATCAGACCCAAGGAGACACAAAGACGCGTTCACACTCCAGCCTCATTATCTGCGCTCTCGCCTTACATGTGCACCGACTTTATGTTTCCCCCTCCGTCGTATCTTCATCTGCTGTCGTGACTTTCAATTACCAGCGAGAGCCCTAATGAACAGCAGACACACTCAGCGGAGGCTCTGCAAACTGGCTGACTCATTAAGACTGATGAGTCAGAGGGCAAACAAGAATGATCAAGGTTGTCTGCGAAGGCCCGATCACTTTGTCTGGTGTCTGAGCCCACTCAAAGCGTGGAGTGTCTTCATCTCTGTTTGCTGATTTGACAGCCGGGGATCCCTCGCCGTCCGTCTGTCCATCTCATAACGCTGCATTATGTCCAGGTCTCGCCTCTAGAGCTGCTTCTGCTCGGCCTGCACTCGTAGATCGAGCCAGTTGACCGATCACTGTGGGGGTTTTTTTATTATTAGCGCACCATGTTCTGTGTCTGAAGCCTTCAGAGGGGGAGAGAAAATGAACCGCATGAGCAAATAAAACAGTCCACCCAGTGAAAATGTAATTTAAATGATAATGGAAGCAAACATGGCGCTGTTTGTATTACAACAGCTCCTTATCTTAGGTGTAGAATTGGATTTTCTTGCTTTTTAGCTTTTAAAAGGGAGTGATGGCAGCTGGAAATCTGAGAACAGCAAAGTGAGGGGGGGAAATGAACCAAACAAAAAGCTTATCCAGAAAGGGTGGCGTGATGTGAGTGTTAATTTGAAAGTCAGACTGATCCTGCAACTCGTTTCGCCTTGAAAAATCACAAAATGTTTTTTTTCCTCAGAATATTAAAATATGTCGAAAAATCAGTGTGTACCGTTTAGGAGCGTCACGATTCAAGATGGGAATATTTTTCTTTTTTGTGTGTTTTTTTCTTTTTGAATCCATTTTTTTTAAAAGAGTAGAAACCGAGGCTCATGTCAGTGTGACCACAGAACAGAACTCAATTATGACTTTCTGATTGTGTCAGCGGAAACCGTCCAAAAAAGCGGCTCTGCGGTAAGGAAATCCTAATTTCACAGCCGCCCACGTGCCCCGGCTCTGTGGAGCTCATATTCCTCGGGTTCCCTGGAGGGGAGGCAGGATGAAGACGGGATTATTGGCTACACTATTACATTATGTCTGCGAGAGGGTGACAGAGGAGGGGAGGAGGGAGATATTTTGATGTAAACTTGTTAATTCAAGGTGTGAGAGAAATGAGTTCATTATTCACTGGATGTGTGAGCTTCCCTGTTCAAGCTGTGAGAGGAGTTTGTTAATGCTGATAAATTTCAGAACATTGTACACGATCAGGCATAACATTATGACCTCAATCCAGCCCTGACCCATCAAGGCCTGGACTCCACTAGAACCCTGAATGTGTGCTGTGGTATCTGGATTCAAGGTATTAGCAGCAGATCCTGTAAGTCCTGGAAGCTGTGAGGTTGGGTCTCCATGGATCAGACTTGTCTCTCCAGAACAGATGTTCCATCGGATTGAGATCTGTGGAATTTAGAGGCCAAGTCAACACCTCAAACCGGTTGTTGTGCTCCTCAAACCATTCCTGAACCATTTTTGCTTTGTGGCATGGTGCATTATCCTGCTGTAAGAGGCCACAGTCTTCAGGGAATACCGTTTCCACGAAAGGGTGTACATGGTCTGCAACAATGTTTAGGTAGGTGGTACATGTCAAAATAGCAGGGTCATTCTGTGTGGTTTCACCAGATGGTGGTTGGCGCACCATTTTCTAATTTGAAAATGGTGCAGCAACACCCCCAAGGAATATCTGGTCATTTCACCTGGAATGACCCAGCATCTACATGGATGGCAGGACCCACAGTTTCCCAGCAGAACATTGCCCAAAGCATCACAGTGTCTCCGCTGGCTTGCCTTCTTCTCGTAGTGCATCCTGGTGCCATGTGTTCCCTGACCCAGTTGTTTAACATCACAATCTGGCTCTTGTCAGACTGGCTCAAATCCTTACTCTTTCCCATTTTGTTGCTTCTAGCACAGCAGCCTTGAGGACAAGATGTCCATTTGCTGCCTAATAGATCCAACCCACTAACAGGTGCCGTGATAAAGAGATAATCAGAGTTATTCACTTCATCTGTCATTGGTCAGAATGTTATCCCTGATTGGTGTATGACAGAATATGTGGGCCACTGAGCCTTTAAGTCCACTGAATTTTACAAACTTTCGTTCAGACCTCAGTTACTTCTCATCACGCAGAACCAGGCTTAATGTCATTTTTTTGGTGAGTAATTGTGCCTTAAATGCAATGTTCTCACTTTTATTAAAAGCTTTTTTAATTATTTGCATAAACCAGTAGCAATAATGGACCTACAAATGAACATATTTGTTGTTTTGAACTTGCTGTATTTGTAGATTACAGATGTAAGTTTTGTTTATTGAGCCACTTTTTTTTTTACATATAAGCACATTTTAGACACTCATTGCCTTAAGGTGGTGAATCTCTCCAACTCTGTTTAGTATTTAAATTTGCCTAACTTAACGCGAATATCCAGTTGAACTCACAGTGAAAGTATTTTGGTCGGAAAAAGTAGTTTAAGGCTACAAATGAGGAAGTAACACAGCATTTGGCTCATTTCAGTTGCTGAGGTCAGACTCCAGCTGTATAAACTCCACTTTATTAGACACAACTGTGAAATATTCACCACATTAGCACACGACACTTAAAAATATGAATACTACCAAGTGTAAGGCAACCCAGTACAGCACCACCGCCTACTGCAACCTCAGTAATAAAGCACAATCATGACCTTTTTGACAAGTTCAACAAAAACTAAAACTGTAGAGGATTAACACAAGTAGAACTTGATGCAGAGCAGTCATAACGGACTGCAGAGGACGTTACAGATGTACCTAATAAAGTGGCCAGTGAGTTTTAGTGCTTGCAGACGGTACCAGAAGTGACGATGGGCATCAAACCAGCGGCTTCAGAGGCCAAACTGCTTTGTGATTTATGGGATTTGAATCCTGTGGGATTACATAGCTCCAGCTGTGTTCTGGGATAAAAGAAACACCAAATTCAATTATTTCTCAGCAGAAACAGTGTGAAGAAGGAGAGCGACAGCAAGCGTGGAAAATCCTATTTCAGCCTGGATGTGTGTGCACGGATGTGTGTGTTGACAGTCCATGGAAGTGACTCTGGACTTCCTCTCTGCAGGATGTTTGGTGTCTGGCTCCACCTAGTGGTTAAACCAGTATTGTGAATTGAGAAATTCTGTTACTTTCTCACAAAATTACTTGATTTGGACTGGACTTCTTTGAGATTTGAAGGCACAAAATGTTTACATCTCAAGATTAGACCTGATACAATTCAACCAAACAGTAACAGCAGACTTTACTCAGCCTAATGTGATGATCCAAAGTTTGGGGTCTCTCAGACAATTTCATGTTTTCCATGAAAACTCACACTTTTATTCATGTGCTATCATAATTACACAAGGGTTTTCTAATCATCAATGAGCCTTTCAGCACCATTAGCTAACACAATGTAGCATTAGAACACAGGAGTGATGGTTGCTGGAAAAGTTCCTCTGTACCTCTATGGAGATATTCCATTAAAAATCAGTCATTTCCAGCTAGAATAGTCATTTACCACAATAACAATGTCTAGACTGGATTTATGATTCATTTCATGTTATCTTCACTGAAAAAACTGCTTTTCTTTCAAAAATAAGGACATTTCTAAGTGACCCCAAACTTTGGAATGGTACTGTATTTATTTATTCAGCGTGTAAATGTTAAAGTGGGATTCGGAAAAGATAAAAGACTTTTATTTGTCTTGTGACAGCCTATGATTTACTTGCCCCAATAGATTTTTTAATCACATTACAGTTTTTAAAAACATACACACCCCTTAGTGTTTTATTTGGCACGTTGTCACCAGTCAACATAAAAGGACAGAGTCACTGTTCATTTTACTCGACCTTTATTTACTCAGGGTGGAGAAATCAAGCGTCCATTTAAACTGTTTCTCAGGAACGCTCTGCTCGACGCTCACACTGCCGTGCACTGTTGCAGAACAGCCACAGTCGGGGTTTGTTAGTTATTGAGCAAATACATGGAAATATTTAGAGGCTAGGTGTCCTGCTGGAGGGGAGAAAACCGACATCTGACTTCAAAGAGGCTACTGATGCCGGTTACACTTTACACTTCCACCTCTGCTGTCCTCTGAACACTGGAGCTTTTATTGACAGCAAAATCATCACGGTCTTTTACGTTTAATAAGAAACGAGGAGCTTTCTGAGCAGGTGGGAGTGACTGTTACTTTTATTGGACTGGACAGACTGTTACACAGGCATTAAAGGGACAGTAAAACCAGAGCAGTGAATGTTTGAAGTTCTTTGCTAAAAATATTAACCTCTCAACTGAATTCAGTGCTTTCTGATATCGATCTCTTTTTAAATTATGCCCTAAAACAAATAAAACTCTCGGTCGGTTCAGTTTTAACTGATGTTGTCACTCAGTGTTTTTAAAAAATGCAGATATTGTGTATAAGCTGTGACGTAACACGTTTGAATGACAGCTTCTGCTGCTCACAGTAGCGAATTCAAAAAACACCGTATAATACTTTAAATTCAGAGTCTAGAGACGTTTGCCGCTGGCAGTACATTCAAACAACCACAGTATGAAGAGGCATGTTTCAGCCACAGCAAAACACACAGAGAACACCAACACATCACAAACATCAGATCACATCTGGAATCACTGTGACAGTATAAAAAAATACATATATTAAAACTGCTTTCCAAAGTTTACTTGTTTATGGCGGACTGGTACAAGAAAAACAACAAAGTGATGTGTGTGTGTATATATATATATATATATATATATATATATATATACACACACACACACACACACACACATAATGATCAATGACATGCATCTTCAATGCCATAAGTAAACATTTGCTTCAAAACCCTGATTTGGGCAACAGAACTAAAGATGTAAACAAAGAATAAAACATTCTGAATCACTTTCCTCAGACATTTTTTGCTTTCTAGTCCATTTTGCTCAAAGTTCAACATAATTAACTACATTTACAGTGTCACAATATATTTTACTGCAGCACAGTGTCAGTTCTTGCATCAGGAACTCTGTCAGTTAGTGACAAAAATTAAAAAGAAGGAACAGACAACTAAACATCTGAAACAAGCAGGTTTAAACTGAGAGAACAGTTTCTGAAACCACCTTTAAGCAGCATGTCACTGGTGTGTTTCTAACTCCACTCTGGGTCAGTTCACCCAAATCGTTCTATAGATTTTCTAGATTAATCGTAGTGGAGTCATGCAGACTGTTTAAATTTCCTTTTGTGTGGTTTTTCTAGAACTATATCCAAGTACAACTGCTGAATGTAGATTATGTAGGCAGATCAAAAAGTTCTGGGACTGTTCCTGTTGCGTCCTTTGCTACTGTCAAGTGCCAGGAGATTCCATGATGTTGTGTTATCAAAAACAGGACCTGTGCTACACATGGCTTTATGACCACTGGTAGGATTTCTACAATAGCCAGCAACTATAGCAGAGTAGAAAACATCTCAAAAGCCGTGACAACTCAACCTTCATGTCTAGGATCTTTACTGGTATGAGAGGTGGGTCTGCAGCCACCGTTAAGAGAACAAACAGCTGCTTTGACAGTGGAGCAGCTGCAGGTTCAAAAGCTGGTCGAGGTGCATCAGGTCAGGAGCATGCTCGCTGTTTTCATCAACATTCAACAACTAATTTGCCAGTTTTGCTGTAACGTCCTGAGGCATCTGAGGGAAAACATCTGGAGCAAACCAACTGAACTATGATGCATTGGTATGCAGGTGCTTCAAAGCAAAGTTTTTTGGCCACAACAACACAATCATCGCCCAGCACCTGCCCTGTTTGCCAGATTGAGCTCCTTTCGACTTCTTCCTCTTCCCAAAATAAAACCCAAGTTCAACGATGCCTGTTTTGACAGTGGAAGAGATTTTGTGTCATCGCTGAAGGTTCTTGGCTTCACGTACAGACCGGGACGTCCAGAGAGCATTTCAAATGTGGCAGGAGCACTGGGAGCAGTGTATCAGTTCACAAGAAGAATGTGTCAATAGGGATGGCAGCCAATTATAAATGTGGTAGGATTTTTGATTTTTACAAGCACAGTCTCTGAACTTTTTGATCACACCTCGTAGCTGAAGTCTTCTATTTGTGTACAAAACTCAGAAATGTAAGAAAATTCCAACATCTTTTTACAGCAAATAACAACTGACTATTTGACCAAATATGTTTTTAACAATTGTGTGGACTGACCCTTTAAATTTCAGTGAAAACAGTCTCATTTATGAGATCCTGAGAGCCCAGCTGGACCGTCAGTGTCACCTCAGATCACATTTTGGACAGATGCCCTTATTTGTCTGTACTTTAAATGCTGAAGTCATGTTCCCTAAAAACAAAAAAATCATCAGATTTGACTCGAAAAAGATGCAGCTAAAAGCCACATATCTCTGAAAGTTTGTGTAAAAGACTCATTTCCACTGAACTTTAAGAGAGAAAAGATCCAACAATGTTAAAACCCTTTTAAAAGGCTCAGTTCCCTAACATTGATTTCATGGATTAAAACGTTCACCTGGCTGAGTTGACGCCTCAGATGCGATTTGACATCATCCCGGTGTTCAGTTTCAGAAAGAATGACTTCAGTTTGCACATCCGGCACTTCTTCTTCTTCCTCTTCTTCTTAACGTTCTTGCCTTTCTTGTACACTCCCTGATATTTTCCCTCCTCCTCCTCCCCTTCATCCACCCAGGGTACCCAGGCTCCTCCGTGATGGCTGGGGTTGGCTCGGGGGTCGTCGGGTGGAAAGTAAACGGGCACGGCGGTTTGGTTGTAGTAGGCAAGTCGAGCCAGCAGCTGTTGGACCACATCTGGCCTCTGGTCTGCAAGGTCATGCCGCTCGTACGGGTCACCTGTGATGTTGAAGAGCCAGATGTTTTTGTGGGCGGAGGTTTTGTAGAATGGCAGCAAGGTGCGTTCAAGGTTCCACCAGCGACCAGGGAGAGTTGGAAGCACCTGGGGATTAATATTTATGTTTATTTATGTTCAATTTAAGGCTAAAAAATGAAAGGCATTTCTTTTACTGTTGGTTGCGGTACCTGTGGAGGGACCCAGTCTCCGTGACCTGGATCTCCTGTTAGCAGCTTCCAGTCTCCGACTCTGATGGCAGCCTGGACAGATGTGTCCCACACTGGCTGGAGGCTAACCGAGGCGGTCGGTTGGGACTTGGGCAGCTGTGTTCCCGGCTGGGAAACGTTCTGGTACTGGAATGATGTCCGTCTGGATTTTGCCCTGAAATGTAGTTTGAGCTGCCTCTTAGATTTTGGCAGTGGTGGTCCAAACTGTGACAAATTCTGGTTCAGAATTGTGGTCCGCCGGGATTTGGTCTTCGAACGTGATTGGCTCTGAGGCTGAGATTTGGGGCGGGATGTTCCTGACACTGATGGAAAACCGCTGGAGCTAATCTTCGGATTTGGCCTGTAATGGGAAAGTGTCTGGCGCTGAGAGTGGGCTTTGGTCTTGGCTTTAGATGTGGGCTTTGATTTGGGAAGGGGCTTACGTTTCGGTTTGGGAAGGGGCTTGGATTTAGATTTGGCAGCATGATGGGCAAATGTCCGAGGTTTCTTGGTGGTCTTTAACTTGAATGCTGACTTCTGTTTAGGTTGTTGCTTCAAAACCTTCTTCTTCTTCTTTTTCTTCTTCGGCTTCTTCGGTGCTGCGCCTTTTGGTGTTTTCACTGGAAAATCACAGAAAGCAGAAGTAAAACAGGAATACAATGTAAGCAGATGTCTACTGTGAAGGGTTCTTGTACCTACAAGTCTCCCTTCTTTATCTTCCTTCCAAAGATCACAACACAATCAAAACACAGTCCGCTTCCATTCTGAGGAAGTTACAGAGCTCAATTCAGAGGCCGCCTGGTATGACTGAGTTCAAATAGATGCATTGTAGTTGTTGTTCTTTGCTGCATCAAATGTTGGGATTTTTTAGGACTAGTTCAAGAACATCAGTCTCTCTGACTCATTGTATAAGGGTGTTATTCACTTTACAGCTTTGATTGGACAGAAGTAGAAGAAGAACATTTTTACTTTTGCTGGAGCTTTTCAAATCTCACACTGGTTTGCTGATCGAGACAACAAGGTTATTTGTACCCAGTTTGGCTGTTACTGACTGAGTTTGGGTGGTTTTTCAGGTGGAAATTCCCAAAGTGCTTCAGTGTTTCCCTTCTTTTACACCAGATGTCTCTCTCTTCCCTTCAACTCGTACTTATATATTTTTTGTTTTTCTAGCTTGTGTTTACTTCTTTTGCCTACCTCATTCCTTTCTTTTCTTCTCTTTCCACGCTGCAAATCTTGTGTATAAATCAGTCACTCAATCAAATCTCCATCTACAGAGTGAACATGTATTTACAAGCAGCAGAACCACACTGGCGGTTCTGGGAGGCTCGACATAAACACAGTGGTGCTTTGAGCTAAATTAGCTAAGATACTGATGTTTAGCAGTTTAACATTTACCACGCTCATTATTCAGATTAAAGGCAAACCAGCAGTAAAATCAGAGTAAATTCTGACTGGATGATGGTGCTGCTACACAGAAATAAAAACTCTGCGTGCTGATGAAAACCAAGAGATGTGTTTTCTTAGTGGCCTGAAATTTGTCGTGTTAAAGACAAACAGTATTACCTTTGAATTTTTAACTACCCTTCGTTTCATTTACATTGTTGTTTCCACAAACATGACAATCATGAATGAGCATCTTTGAACAGACACTGTGTGACCAGCCTAACAACTTGGACTTGCAATCGAGAAACTCTTTTGTGCAACAGCCCTTTACTGTGTTGTTTTATTTCTTCTAGTTACCCAAAGATTCCTCTTCGCTGGTGTCCCAGCTCATGGTTTCAGATTGAAGTTTGTGCAGAGGGTCAATGTTGTGAAGGATCTCTTGGCGAGGTGACTCTTTCCCCTCACTGATGGTGGGCCACACATCAAAACCATCCAGACCAGGACTCTGGGTGGGACGCAGACACATTAATCACAAAGAATACACAGCAAAAGTCACATGTTGGGTAATGAGAGGTCCTTGCATTAGTGTTTCCAGAAGTAATACTCATACATTTACCGCACACGAATAAATAATAGCAAATTTCCTGTGGCAATAGAGGCTGCCGACTTCCTGAATTAGTCAGATACTGTGTCGATTGTAACCGAGATAGCCTTTCTTATCTGCTTTGGCAGTGGAAGTTTACCAGCATATCAAGCCAACAAAGCTTTTTGGGAGCCGTACACAGACTGCACTGACTTACAAATTAAAGTAATTTATGTCTGAGCCAAAACACAGAGCCTCTGTGTGGCCAGTGTTTAGAAATAGTCCACTTATCGTAATAAGTCAAGAGCACATTCATCTACAAGATAGTAAAATTCAGACAGTTTTACGGTAGCACTGGAACATTTGTAAAGTCTGAGGCCAAAACAGGGACACATGTAGAGAGAGCTCCATATTTAACTCTGACCGTGACGACAAATAAACTTAATTTAAATCGGTGGGAGACGCTGAGTGAGTCCAGTTACCGCAGAATGAATTCTAGCAGGGTAAAATGTTTTGCGAGACACCTAAGAAAACATACAGAACCCGAATACAGGGGAATCTGAAATGCCTTCCAGTAACATGAGAGCTCGTATCAGTATCGTGGGTGGCTGCAGGGAGAAAAGCATGCCTCTCTCTAGTCTGTTTAAAAGCATAACAAAAATCAGGGTTGAGTGCACTTTTTCTATGACATTTAACTTTTATCATCCCATAATCACTCTGAGACAAAAAAGATATACCTGACTGAAAAAGCAACATCTATGACAAGAAAAAAAAGGTTTAAGAAACCGCCAGGCTACCAACTATGACGAAAGTGGTACAGAATAAGAAAATTCTCCTGATTTGTTGTTCTAACACAGAGTCCTGCTGACCTGGCTGATGTTTCCTCCGGCCAGGCCGACCAGTGTGGGGAACCAGTCGGTGATGTGGAGAAGGTCTTTAGAAACTCGTCTCCTGCGTCTCAGCAGAGGGCTGTGGACGAACGCCACTCCGCGGACTCCACCCTCCCAATATGTGCCCTGAAAATACAGCCAGTAAGTTTAATTACAGCCTTTTCTGACCCATAAACAGATTTTTTGTTTTGTCTTGTCTCGTCTCTCAAATCGTGCAGACATACAGACACAGGGAATAACAGTTACAGACTCAAACTTAATATTTAGCCCATCTTTAAAGGTTCTGTCTGCAACATTTAGAACCACTGGTTGTTGCTTTAACACCAGCTGCACATCAGCAATCATGTTGGCCACGTTTTCCTGGTCTGAACACTTTCAGGAAAAACAAAAAATAATCCAGACACAGCCATTATTTAAGGTTGGCCAGTTTGTGCCTCCACTACAGTAAAATGTGTTGCTCTTTTGGACACTGGCTTGCAGCTGTAGGCTTTTGTTTTCCAATGTGGTGTCTCAGTCTGTTTATAAGTGTGTGGAGGGGTAACAGTTTCAAAGGGAGGAGCTCACATGCACTAACAAACACTAACCTGCAGCCAGACCAGCTGCCAAAACACAGGACATAGAAACTCGAATTACACACACAGAAAGGATGTAACTTCATTCTCTGATAGGGACACCATTACACCACAATATCTGTCACCATAACACATTCAAACCCTTGCATTCTGGATATTTTGTGCATTTAAAAAACTCAAAAACACAACATCAATTTCATCACATGAACCTCTGCAGTATCACTATGTTCTACTTGTCTACTGTAATATCACTGTTTTTTGCATCAGTATCTCTACTCAAGAAGTAATCCGCTCAATATCTGAAGTACATGTACAGTATCAACAGTACTGATGTATATTTATTGCTTATTTCTATTTTCTACTGATTTGGCACTACCCCCTTTGCTACTGGAACACTGCATTTTTTGTAAACTGTAGGATTAATAAAGGCTCATCTGATCTTTTCTGATCTTATCTTGCCTTAAGATATTTGTTTACTACTATATTAATGCTCTGTTTATGTACAAAATCTTGCAAATTGCACCTTTTAGAATGCTGTTTGAAACAAGCACATATTTGGAAGCTTATTAAATGTTTAAAATATAGGTTTTGAATTATGTACAAGTAGACAGAACAAAAAAAACTACAGCAATGATAGCAGCACTATGAAGTTAGAATACATCTCACTGTTTAGATCTTAAAAGAAAAAGCAAACTTTTGCAGAAGTGGTTACCTGATGTTCTCTAAATCAGTTTTTCTGTACTAAAGTGTACTACAGTGGTGGAAAAAAGTTCTCGGAAACCCCATACATTGGTGAAATGTTGCATTAAGAATCACTCTTAGGTCTTCAAGTGCAATTTCATTTAGAAGAATCGCAGCCATAATACTAAAGAAATCCTTGAAAAGCCATTAAAAACTTTTATAAAAATAAGACATTTTGAGGATTGGGTCTTTTTGGCAGAATTTAGTTTTGTTAGTTTTTCTTTTAAATAATGTACAAAAAAAATCATTGTATTTGTTCATGTCTGTCTAATGCAGCCACACCTTTTGAAACACACGCAAAAAAATCCACAAATATTTCATGAGAATATTTGAGATTGTGTCAAAATTTTAAGGGTGCCCGGAAACTTTTCCACGTCTGTATTCTGTACTTCAGTGCATTTCATATTAAGTTTGTCGTGGCTACATACAGACCTGTCAGCTTTCCTGCTTTGAGATAAAAACAAATTTTAGCACGCTAACATGCTAAAATGCAGCAGTTGAGTTGTGAATGTACTAATGTTTTCATATTAACAAGTACAGAGCGTTAACATCCTTACTTTGTGCATATTAGCATGTCGGACTACAGATTCTAAATTGCACACATTTTGGCCTGCACAAAACACAGCGTTGATGATCCTTAAAGGGATTTGAGGAGATTTAATTTCCTACGACTTTGAACGTAGCATGCGCACATACAACCTCTCCCTCACCTCCCTCTAACCTCCCCCCTCTTAACATTTACGAAGAAACGCCCCCCTCCAGAAACTATCGTAGGACTCGTGAAGTTGCCTACAGCCGCAGTATAATACAACAATACATTTTACCTGTCCAGAAGGAATTTAACAACCAAGGCATCTGTCTTTAGGTCCATTTGTTGCTTGAGCTGACGCCATCGCCCAAATGACTCGCCAATAATCACTTTTGTTTTTGCGATCCAGTTGTCTTTTATTTTCTCTGACCTCAAACAATGCCTTTCTTTTACGGCTGGGTCCCCCTGGATCTTTATCTGCCATTATGTTAAAAAAAGATGAGCAAAACAAGTCGCCAGCTAACTACGAAGCTATACCAAAGCAACACATACACAAAACACGTAAGTCCGAGGCGTACGTAATCTACGTAACTAGGCCTGAGCCGGAAGATTTTTGATTGACAGGAAAGGGAGCAAAGCAAACGTTCCGAGTGCGTTGATTGGCTGATGTTTTTCAGGTCCTGCCATGTCCACAGTTATTTTTTATTTATTTATTTATTTATTTTAGAAACCATACATACAAGTCCACTAAAGGTCAGTATATTCATTTTATGTGAATCAGACAAATTAAACAACAAAAACATCCTCCATAATGCCTTTAAGTAAGAAAAAATTATCTTCTGCAAACATAAAAACAACAACACTGAAAAACATCTGCCAGAGGAAGATAAAATACACTTGTAGAAAAATGTTGTGCAAAATCCGAAACACAAGAGGTTATTTCTACCTTACGGCCTCGTAGCGGCCAGTTGCTCCCGCCTGTGAACGGCTGAGCTCCGTTGTCGGTGGAGTAGATGATGACACTGTTCCTGTAGTATCCGTACTTTCTGAGGGCGTAGGTGACATTTCTGACCGCCTCGTCCACTGTGGAAACCATGGCGGCAAACTTTCTCCTGGCGACGTTTGCCATGTCCCGGTAGGGGTAGATGTAGGACTTGGGCGGCTGTAGAGGAGTGTGGACTGCCTGGAGGAAAACATTTATAGACTTTAGTTACACTAACGTTCAAAAGTGTGGGGTTACCTAGACAATTTTTATGTTTTTGATGAAAACTCTTTCAATATCATTAGCGAGCACAATGTAGCATTAGAATACAGGAGTGATGGTTGCTGAAAATGTTCCTCTGTACCCCTATGGAGATATTCCATTAAAAATCAGCCGTTTCCAGCTAAAATAGTCATTTACCACATTAACAATGTCTGGACTGGATTTACGATTCATTTAATGTTGTATTCATTGAAAAAAAGTGCTTTTCTTTCAAAAATAAAGACATTTCTAAGTGACCCCAAACTCCTGAACGGTAGTGTAAGTTCTTTCAATTTCTTAAATCAGCTTTAACAAATCCAGGTTGTCTGTGTTTCAGAGTACAGCTCTCCTGTTAGTTGTATTCCTTGTCTGAACGTCAGCAAAATTATCTTTAGACGAACATGGCTGCCCACAAAAATCAACCATGAACAGATATTCTTTTGAGTTTTAATTACATTTTCTGTGTGGTGTGCTTTTAATTAAACCGTTAGCATCCATTTGAGTCAAACAGTTGCTAAATAGCTCAAAAGCAGCCAAATAAACAAACAATGTGGCCTCTATGTTTCCCCGAGACTCCTCACATCCAGACATAAACTAACAGCATCAAAGCCACTCCAGCCTGGACTGTTTTTGACTTTGATTTCTTCAGTAGGTGCTTTTATTTTTATTCTCTTGACATCAAACCTCATCAGGTACCTGAAGGGAGAGCAGCAGGAAGAGCGGCCTGTCGGCGGGGTCGTGGCTCTCGATGATCTTGCGAGCTCGCTGCGTGAAGAGCGTGGTGGAGTATTTTCCTTCCTGACCCCACGCCACGCCCTCGTCGTCATGGAGATCGTAGCCGCACAACCCCGGGCCATCGCAGGACCCATAACTAGACACAGATGGAGAAAAGTGAGTTACTGAAGCCAACGTTTAAAAACAACAAGGAATCTGATGTACACAGTAGGTGCAGTTTGATATTTTAATAATAATATTCATAATTTACCTGTAGTAATCCACACTCCCTGTTAACGAACCAAAGAAACTGTCAAAACCTTTTCTGGTGGGCAGACATGCTTTCCTAAAGGGGAAGTTAAGGAGAAAGTTAACGGAGTAGCAGATTTCTATAGTTTTTTTTCAGCTTCTCTGTGAAACATCCCAAAAAAAGTTCATTTCTTTCATCAAACACCTGATTTATGCCTTGTTTTTTGCTTTTGTGGGTTTGCTCTTATTTGTCATTTTGTGTCTCTGCATTGATGTTTTATCATTTTGGACACTGATTAAATAATTTTAAATGAAGTTTCAGCCTTTTCAGACATGTTTTTTGTAATTTTGGACAATTTTTACATTTTTTGGACATATTTTGAACCGCTTTATGCAACTTTTGAGTCAACTTTGACAGATTTCATGCACATTATTGTCTCTTTACTCTTATTTTTTTGTCTCATTTCTTGTTTTTTTGTCTCATTTTGCTCATTTTTTGTTTCCTGTCTGTCTGTATTGTTTCACCTACACCTGTAAGTGTTTTTTTCATGTATAAATCTATATTCTTCACATCCATTTTAAGTTTTTGTCACATTCAGTATCACCAGAAGAAACTCGTACTGTGTCGCATGTTCTTGCTCACGTGATACAGACAAAGCTGAGTTACTGAAACACTGCTCCACAGTGCTACCAGTGGTCAGAAACTCTGCAGTTTTTTTTAAATATAGTACCCTATAAAAATTATTCCAGCCCTCCCAAAATTTTTCTTCTTTTATTTCTTTTCAAAATTGAACATTGGTCAGTTTAACTTGGCTTTTTTGACTCACTTGGACACTCTAATTTCACTTTGACATGAAGGAGTCTTTTTTTGTAAGTTCTTGTCAGAAAAGCCAACAACAAAAGGAAAACGACTGACACTTTATCTATTCACTGTACATAATAAACAAGGAATGAACAGAGATGTGTACTATGAAACATGTTTCAAATAAACAAGTTTTTCTTGCATTAGTGGCTCCACAAAACCTAAAATCCCAATCAGAGATAACTGTGATCATAATCTAGTTTCATATTTTTACCTCAATATGTGTTTTTGAACAGTGTCAGGAGGACATCTCAAGAAATGCTTTATTAGCTGTACATATTTTGATTTAAACCTTTAGAGTAAACTGTTTTTGATGGTGTCTAAACGCACTGAACGACCAGCATGCTCAGACAGTTTAGTGGTATGATCTGGTGCATTTTACAGGAGCTCTTTTCACACTCACATAACCTTTTCTACCACTAACAGCTTGTAAAAAGCTCGATCCAGAAGTGTCGTTCCAAAAGTAATTTTTCACTGCCGTCTTTTTCCGACATCGGAGCGTAGGTGGCTGTGCCCAACAATTTCTGTAATTTTCCAAAACTAACAATTTGAAATTCACACCCAGCAGGACATGGTAGACTTTCCCCCTGCCATCACATACTTTGGCTCGTCGCAGCAGGAAAAACACAGGTGAAATTACAGCAACAACGTCGACTCTGTTGTATTTAGGCGTCCTGGTAAACCACGACAGTGAACCAGCATGTACACCGCTCAGCCACAACATTATGACCACTGACAGGTGAAGTGAATTACATTGATCATATTGGTACAATGGAGTGTTCCGCTGGAAAACCTTGGAATTTGGATCCATGTCAATGAGACTTAGACACCCAAATAAACATTGGCCAGAACAAGAACACTCATTCATGAAAATGGAAATCCTAAATGTCACTGGTCTAACCCTGCAGGAAATGCACCCCATCACATCGCAACAACATCAAACAATCAGGAACATTTTGAGGAACAGGACAATCACCCAAGATGGTAATTTGACCTCCAAACTTCCTAGATCTCACTCTGAACATCAGCAGGATGCAGTGGAACAAGTTTGATTCACCACTGCACAACATAAAGCAGCCAAAGGATCCTTTGTCAGCATCCTGGTAACAGACCCCATAGGACACCCTGAGAGGTCCTCCGGTCCAGGTCCAATGGTTCAGAGCATTTGTGACCACATAAGAGGGACCAACACAATATTAGGCAGGTGGTCATAATGTTATGTCTGATTGGTGTAGAAAAGCACTGTTTAGACAGTCGATATCTACTTATATTTGTGTTTTAGCTACGAATTAATAGGCCCGAAGTTATCAATTTTGAAACACAAAACTGTTTGATGGCTTCACGAATGTCTAACAGGGTTTCACTGACATCGGCTGCCACAACCCAACCATCAAGACTCCCACTCTGGACAAACTGGCAGCAGAGGGGGTTAAATTGGAAAACTAATACACTACTACACACACCCTGAGAGGTCCTGTTGTCCATCTTGTCCATGTCCAATACTTCAGAACACTTTTGATGACATAAGGGGGACCAACTCAATATTTGGCAGACGGTCATAATGTGATGGCTGGCTGGTGTATAATAATAAGACCTTGATACCTTTAGTAAGGTGAGTGGAGGAAGAGAAACAAGAAAGCTCCTTTTTTTTCCATTGGTAATTATTTTTATCGCTACCAAGTTCAACCGTCCACATTGCTCCCATTATCATAAAGATTTTTCTATCTTCACCATCTGTATGAATGCAGACTTTTTGCTGGCTATTCATAGTAGGTGTTGAGTATTCACTCATCACTAGCGATTTTGCTGTTTCCCAATCGTAACTCTGAGATAGGAACTCACCTGTAGAAGCCCAGGTGCCACTTGCCGACCATGTGTGTGGAGTATCCGGCCTCGCGGAGCCTCTCGGGCAGAGTGTCCATGTGTGAAGGCAAACAGCTCGGCTGGCTGGGTCTGATGATGGAGTGCTGCAATCCTGTGTGGATCTGATATCTCAAAGACAGAAAAGAATCTGTTAGTGGCTTTGTACAAGACGAGCTGCTCACACAGGATCACAGTTCTGCAGTAGAACCATGGATTCATTACTCTTCACTGTGTTTAGTTTGGATAATCAGTGATCTGATTACTCAGAAGAGCTACCAGAGGCTCAGACTCAGTAACTCTCTGGTCAGTTTCCACATCTGTTTGATCATTTTGCTTCTCTAACATGTAAATCCAACCGCTAAGGGTCAATAAAATCCTAATGAGGCTTTGAAAATTGACTGGAAACTTAGAGCAGTTCTCAATACAACCATGATCTGTGACAAAAATATGATTTGAGGACACAAATTATACAGATACATTCAGCAAAGGGACTACTACTGAAATTCAATCAATCGTTAGAGAAGCATTGGAGAACAGAAACACAAAAATAACTCAGCATTGTATCAGTTGTGTCAGAAAATTATGGATAAACACTATACTAAAAATAGAGAAGAAAAACTTTCTTTCTTTATTTGATGTCAGAAATGTTGGGAGATAATGCAGATACTTGGTGAAAATATGATTAGTAACAAGCAAAAACAGGACAAGTAGCACCGCCAAGAAAGGATTAAAGTCAGATGACTCGCAAAAAAAGAATTCTAAAAGGAAAAACTGACGCATCTTGATATTACAAGAAGCACAACTGCAAGAAAAAATTTGTAAAAAATTAGCATTATACGAGAATTGAAGTGGCAACATGAGACCAGAGCTGCAAATAAACCCATCAACAAAACAGTAGAAGTGATGGAAAAAAAGTGGACGGATTTCAGCAGTTTTTTTGTTACTGTACTTGTTTAATGGTGAAAACCTTTTGCCAGTAATCTTTTAGTGGGAAAAAATACTTGAAACAATAAATCTAAAGTGAGACCAGATGGTGTGAATTAACGCTAAAACTATTTGCCAGTTGATCAAGTACTTTATGACTGTAATGATTGGTGTGAGGTTCAAGTCATTTTAGAAGCAAACATACCTAAAGTTATATGGTTCCAGCTCGTAAAAGGGGAAATTTAGGCACTTGTCTGTGTTTCATATCACTGTAGACTAATTATATGTAGATTTTAGACCAACTGGGTGAATCATATGAATAATTAGCTACACAACAAAGAATGTCCAGCGATGTGTAAAAGGAAATGATTCTTAGTTCCACGCAAATAAGAGGACAAAATGAATTATGTTTGTGGAACAGTTTAAGTAGCAAGTTTCTCCAAAATGAGCAAAGTTTAACTAAAATAATATTCAAATTGAGTCTAAAACATTACATATAATAGACAGACTGCCCACATTTAATACAAAAAGCCAGTAAAGAGGCGTCTCTACCTGCCGGTGATGAGCTGGCTGCGAGACGGAGTGCAAATGGGCTGAACGTAGTAGTTTTCCAATTTAACCCCCTCTGCTGCCAGTTTATCCAGAGTGGGAGTCTTGATGGTCGGGTTGTGGTAGCCGATGTCGTTGAAACCCTGTTAGAGATTCATGGATGCATCAAACACTTCTGTGTTTCAAAATCAGTCACTTTGGACCTATCAATCTGTAGTTACAACACTAACTTCAGCAGAGATCGACTGTCTAAACAGTGCTTTTTTTTACACCAATCAGACATGACATTATGACCACCTGCCTAATATCGTGTTGGTCCCCTTATGTGGTCAAAAATGCTCTGAACCATTGGGCCTGGACCGGAGAACGTCTCAGGATGTCCTACGGGGTCTGATACTATGATGTTGGCAGTGGATCCTTTGGGTACTCTTGTACTTTTTGTTCAGTGGTGAATCAAATTTGTTCCACTGCATCCTGTTGATGCTTGATCAGAATGAGGTCTTGGAAGTTTGGAGGTTAAATCAACATCTTGGGTGATTTTCATGTTCTTCAAGATGTTCCTGATTGATGTTTTTGCAGTGTAGTGGGGACAGGCCGTGACATTTAGGATAGTTATTTGAATGAGGGAGCGTGCTTGTTCTGGGACAACGTTTATTTGGTTGTAAGTCTCGCCAACACGGACGCCAAAGTCCAAGGTTTTCCAGCAGAACACCACATAGTACCAATAAAATTGCTCATATTGGTACTCTGGTGTGTTCTGCTGTGACAAGGAAACAAATTAAATTGCAAAAGCTCCACTTCTTTTATAAATAGGAGTGAGAGGACTCTGGTGTTGGTGTCTGGTACTAACTTGTGAATAATCTGCCTGTGATGTCCACATTCATGCAGTACATACTGTATCCTTAAAGATTAAAATTCATGTTCAAATCAGACACACCAAAAGATCATAAACTGAGGGTTGCTACGCTGCTTTACTACAAACAGATCTCTGAATCAGTTTGCACAGAGCGGATGTTTGCGTGGGAGAGTTCAATTTGTTTAACTGCTGATAAACAGGATTTTTCAACTACTTTTAACTTGGCCTGCTTCTTTTTAATTTCATGCCACTTGCAAAGGATTTTGGGATGCCGTAACATGAATATTATCTTTAACTGCGGAACTTGTAGTGTAAAATATGAAAGAAACAGTCGATTTTAATGTAAATATGATAGTTTGTGTTAAGTGTTTGCATCTTACTCTTCTAAACACACCTGATCGTCAATGAGGATGAATATGATGTGCGGCTGGTTCTTCTTCTTCTCTTCCACCTCCTCATTCTGAGCGTTTCTGTCGTTCTGCTGCTGTATCTGGTTTGGTTTGGACTGATGAGCGAACAGGCCATGCAGGCTGAGGAATACACTCAGCACAGTCAGAGCCACAGCAGCAGCAGCAGCAGCCTGCATCGTTCCAGCAGGAGCCCTGCAGGGAACCAAATACAAAAAAAATCTTAACAATGCAGCGACAACTTCTATGAACAAAACACCAGGGAAGCGGGGCTCAAAAATGTTTGAGTCGACACAAATTCACACAAGCGTGCCATCGCTGGAGGACCGACTGTAGATCATAAAACCACATTTGAGACGGACTTGGCTGCAACTGAGATCTGAAACGCATCCATCTGGTGGAAAGAGGGAAAACTAAGACTTCGAGGAGAGCTTTTTAACCATTTACAATCTTTGGAATTGAGAAACAACAATAAAACGAGATGAAAATGCTAATGTTGCCTGAGAGAAGAAACGGGGCAGGACGAGGACTTTACTCTCAGAGCCTCTCACATTTTACAGTGCAGCGCTGTGGGGCATGAATAAAATCATCTGTTACTGGATGTGTCATTTTATTCCCAGATGTACGGATGTAGTAACTGTTTTTGTCATCCTTGTGCAACATCATGAAAATGTTAGAATAATATCATAAAATTACAATAACTCTATTGTTTTAAAGTCCAAATTAAAAGCAGCAAACATGACTCCACTCTTTGTTTGTGAGCCTACATTCTTGTATTTCTTTTAGTATTCTGTTTATTTCCTTTTATTTTTGATAACAGATTTGATGTAAAGGCTTCCTGCAGAGCAGGTTTAAAGCTGCTGTCAGCCACTTTTGGATTAGCGATAAGTTGAAGCACTTAATCATGCAGAACGTACATCTTTAATACAGTCCAAATGGGTGATTTATTTTTAAAAATTCATGCCTGCTGGAGGAAATTATCTGTCACCACCAAAACTGTTTTTTGCACCAAACTGCATGTCGGACCTGGAAAAATAGACTTAATAGACGATCAAACTTGCAGATTCTGTTCATTATCCTGTTTACTCTTCACCTTGTACGTATAAATATATTTTTTGCATGATTTGGGACTATGATTTATTTATTTATTTATTTTGCTACACTATCATTTAAAAGTTTGGGGTCACTTAGAAATGTCCAGATTTTTGAAAGAAAAGCATTTTTTTGTGAAAATGACAAGAAATGAATCATAAATCCAGTCTAGACATTGTTAATGTGGTAAATGACTATTCTAGATGGAAACAGCTGATTTTTAATGGAATATCTCCATAGGGGTACAGAGGAACATTTCAGCAACCATCACTCCTGTGTTCTAATGCTACATTGTGTTAGCTAATGCTGTTGAAAGGTTAATTGATGATTAGAAAACTCTTGTGCAGTTATGTTAGCATATGAATTAAAGTGTGAGTTTTCATGGAAAACATGAAATTGTCTGAGTGACCCAAGCTTTTGAACGGTAGCGTATATACAGTATATTTATCTCCTATGTGTTTTTATTCCTGTGCTTCTTCTTATTGTTTCAGTCTGGAACAGGTGAGCAATACATTTCTACTGTGCATAACTGTTTGTGACAAATAACGGTCTTGAATCTTGAATCAAACATGTTTATGTCTGCTGTGTTTTAACATGGATGTCTATGGGGACTGACTTTTGAACCAGCTTCAAGAATTGTAGTTACTGGATACATTTCTGCCATTTTTTAAACACAATTTCTACAAGTTCCTCTTTGCTGGAGTTGCTTTGCTGCTCCATTTTAGGCTGGATTCAAGTCAAACTTTACAACTTTTCAACCTTTGCCAGGCTGCGGTTTTCACTTTTTCTTTCCTGCGTGGTTGTTGTTGGATCTTTGTTAGAAAACTCCTCTCCTGCCAAGCTTCCATGGACTGGGAGTTATCAGATCATTCGTTTAATATACCATCTAGAAAC
The DNA here is from genome assembly GCF_021347895.1 of Acanthochromis polyacanthus. Classification (NCBI taxonomy): domain Eukaryota; kingdom Metazoa; phylum Chordata; class Actinopteri; family Pomacentridae; genus Acanthochromis; species Acanthochromis polyacanthus. The sequence continues at coordinate 9,455,551 of NC_067121.1, forward strand.
GCCACCTCCTCCACACCTTTTGTATCTGCGGTCATCCTGACCGAATCTACGCCCAATATGCCGGACTGCATCTGATCCAAACTGATTGAGATTTATTACAGCTTACATCCATTGGCCTTCTTTTCATGTTTCCTGGCACTGATTAATCTTTCAGTTGCATGTTCTGACTGCTGCTTTTGTCCGTTCTCACATCTTTATGCAGCATCTTACTTGTTTAGGTCATTTTTAGTCGTCACAGCCACAGTTTCTCCTTTAACCGAGTTCATGCAGTCAGCCCTGTTGTATTGAAGTTGCACTCTGTGGTCTGTACTTTCACTGTAGTTTGTTTTTAACTATACATGTAGATAAATATTACACATAAACAGTTAAACATATACAAAATAAAGCACTCCACAATTAAAGATAATGCAGGTATTCTACGATTAATATTAGATATAGGACGGAAATGTACTCACGTTTCCTTGTATTCTGTACATCTCACAGTCAATACTGTCCAAATGCAACTGTAAACACATTTGCTGCCAAAATATAAAAGACTAAACATGATGTATATTTAAGTTAACTAATGGTCATTTAGATTTATTGTCAACACTCACCCCTTTTTTTGTTGTTGTGGCAGTTTGTAAAGAATGCATCTTACTTTGGACCTTAAACTGTCACAGCTGATTTATCTCTTCATCATTTATTCAGTTGAACAACTTATTTACTTGCCATTTAGTTCGAAATAACAACTTTAACACCCCCTGGGTGCCCGAAAAGACGTCCAACTGAGATTATATTCAATTTACAGTGACATTAAATGGAGATAATCCTCCTTTTTACCGCCTCAGCCTGTATTTTCTGTATTTGCAGCTCAGCGTGGAGGAAAAAGGAAAAAGCAGATTGTCTGAATCTGTGTCATCTATGACATGTTTATAAACTTCAAAGGCCCAAAGCGGCACATAATGTTGATTTTGTGTGTTAGGCCTGATAAAAAGCCGCTGAATGGAGACCACACTGGACTGGTTTCTCAATACTGGTGAGATACAGGGTGTGTGTGTGTCATGATCTCTTTCCTGTTGAGTGTGTTGGTTCAGACTGTGCAAGCACTGACTAGTCTTGCATACAATTTGTTTTAATAAAGTCTGCAGCCTGTATCAAGTCAGCCAGCCACTGAGCCCTGTTGGAATACAGTATTTATACATTAATAAGTCTATAACAAGACTGACATCCCGGTTCATGCAAGCGGCACCACGTTCTGTTCAAAATGAGCACATTTCTGATTCACACGCTCATCCATTCCTCACATCAGCAGCGTCCTCTCAAAGCCAGGCCTAGATCAATACCTCGATGAAGGATCAATGGGGGTGAACGGCTCTTCTCCGCCGCCTCTCCGCTTCCTCTCCGCCTCGCTTCAGTTCATTCTTCACACCTCGGCTCCGTTCTCGGCTCGGGGAAAGTTTGGTTTGCGGAAAGTTTGGAGAAGACGCCGCATGTCCTCAAGTTTCCACAGACCCTTCCTTCCTCCGCTGAGAGCGTCCTCACTGCCGATGAAATACGAGCGAAGTCAAGCTGCCGGCAAAACAAGCTAAAGGCGCCGGTGGGACCGATCAAATAAAACACTGGTGACTCAAGGCAGCTCAATCAGCATCAAGAACAGTCAGTGTTAGAAATTATATCACCACAAATTAACACTTTCCACTCTGAAAATAAAAAATTCCAACAACAAAAAAGGTGTCAAAGCTCACATAGTTAGCAGCAACAAAATTCAAATTAGCTAAGCATTAACAACTGCTAGCTAAATGTTAGCACTAGTTAGTGCTAAATAAAATGTTAACTGCTATAATATTCCATTTATAATTGAGCAACAACGTAGTTATTATTAAATGGAGACCAAGCAAGTATTCATTGTTCTTTAGTGAATATGCTTAGTGATTAAACATCTTTTCCACCAGTACATATTTTTGCAAATCACCAGGCTAATTAGCTAAACAGCTAGCTTAGCTTACTGGTCAAATAAAACACAAGATGTCACAGCTCAATGTTAAATCAGTTTCAAAAACAATCAGTATTATAAATTATATTACTGCAAAATCAACATCTTCCAACAACATAACTGTGTCAAAGCTCACACAGCTAGCAGCAACAAGTGTCAAACCTGCCAAACAACTGCTAGCTAAATAATAATGCTAGTTAGTGCTAAATCAAAAATGCTAGCACTATATTTCATTTATAATTGAGATATAACACAGTTATAAATAAAATAGGGAACAGTCAAGCATCATTGTACTGTTAAGTAATTAAACATCTTTTCCACAAGTACACATTTTTGCAACTCACAAGGCTAACTAGCTAAGCAGCTAGCTTAGCTTACTCGCTAGCTACATACAAGCTAGCTCCCGTTTGTGCCTCTCCAACAAGCAGTACATTTAAAGTACTTCTCTGGCATTTTGCCATCATGAAATGTTGCAATGGAGTTAGTAAGTTTCAAAAATAATGACAAAAAGAATATTATTCCAGAAGTGTTTATGAATGGCTGGATTTAGCTAATGGCTAAAGTTAGCTGGTATGCTTGTTGGCTAAAGAAGCCTAATGTTGAAACAAATGGCGATTTAGCTAGCTAAAGGCATCAGTGAGCCTTAGCTAAACCACTCATATTTTTATTATTTGTCAATTTTCTCCATTAATAGACAAGGTAACACATTTTTAAAATTATTCCTCCCATTAGAGAAGAGAGTTTAAAAAAAACAAACAAATGAGAACCTTAATGTATGCTAACGTATTTCAGAATGAAAATCACTCATAAAATGGCGGAGTATTTTTTTTCAGCTTTAATTTGAAGGTTTAGCTGGTTGTCATCCTCTATTTTCGAGCTCATTTCTGCAACTTCACGCAGGGAAAACTGTATTAAAACGCCGACACTGCTCCTCCAACGGCCCCGACTTACTTTAATGTGTTTCTTGTACGTTGCGGTTCCTGTCGTGGCACCGGATTTGCTGGCGTGAGGCTGCGGGGAGTCGGACAGAACGTGGGCCGAGCGGCGGGGCAACGGGCCGGGCTGTTAACCGGGCAGAGCGAGGAGCCAGCTGGCTCTCCGGAGGGGAAGCAGGAATCTCCTCTCTTTTAGGCAACACAGCATCAGGTCATCCATAAATAATCAGGATGAGATGAAGAAAAATAGGGGAAATTATTCAGGAAATACGAGATCCTGTTATTGGAAATACACTTCAACAATGAGGAAGAGATTAAGAATAATCAACAGACATTAAACATTCAGAAGCTTTTAATCAGAAATGTTTGGATAAATACACACCAGCAGCTTCATCAGTTTAAACAAAAAATTGAAAAAAATGTGGAAATACAATACATAAAGTCATATATTAAACTAATCTGTGCAAATCCAATCAATCCAATTAATTGTATTAAAATTCTATACAGATAGTAACAAAACTTGAACTCAAGACTGCTTTTTGCACTGACCGAAATGTATCCATGCCATCAGGTGATCAAATCTGAACCAGCAGTTGCTGATTTTACTCAGAATTTTCCACTTTTATTTTATTTACAAGCAGCTCTTGAGCAGCGTTCTAGTTTCAGCAAAAAAGAGTTTTGGTGAAGCAAATGTTCATATTCTTCTCCTAACTGAAAAGTTATTCTGTCATGCATTGTTGTATTTATCACTATCTTTGGGGATTAACTCTGATATTAAGTAATGAAGAGAAGAGCAGTTACAGGAGCTTCAGTAGAAATCAACTGGACTTCTCTTGTAGGTTATTCAAGATGTTTCGCCTTCATCCAGGAGGCTTCTTCAGTCCGTAGACACTAACTGGGAGTACCAGAATATAGAGAAACCAGGTGGTCCACCAACAGTGACAGCAATCATAGTCAGTACGAACTGAAAGCGTCTCTTGGATGAAGGCGAAATGTCTTCAAGAACCTACAAGAGAAGTCCAGTTGATTTCTACTGAAGGTCATGGTAATGGTAGGAGCTTCATTAGAAGTCACCTGGACTTCTCTTGTAGTCTTGAAGATGTTTCACTTTAATCCAAGAGGCTTCTTCAACTCTGACTTGAGTCTATTGTCACTCCAGGTTACGTGGCTGATGTTGTGTAAAATGGCAGCTCCACCACCATGATTACTATGGTTGTTGGTGGACCACCTGGTTTCTATATATTCTGGTAATCCCTATTAGTCATTTAGAACTGAAGAAGCTTCTTGGATGAAGGCGAAACGTCTTCAAGAACCTGCAAGAGAAGTCGAGTTGATTTCTACTGAAGCTCCTACAATTACCATGACCGCCAGGTCAAATGCATTACCAAATGCATTGGTAATATTTGGTAATTTTTGCTTTTCTGACAGCTCTGGCGTCCTGCGAAGGATTTCACAGCCCACAAAGTGCTGTGCAGAGAGCAAAAACAATGTATTAAAGCACCACAGTGGTTTTTTTTTTCACATTGCAGCTGTTTCGTCAGACTCTCATGCTGTGTCAATAATGCATAAATGGATGATTGACACTGGTAATTCAAGATACCTGACTGTAAATGAGGCAGAAAGAATGTAGGGAGCTCTTTTTTTCTGTCCTGTGGTATTTATTCAGCAGTTTGTCTCAGTCCAGACTCCCCGGACTGCAGTGGGACCCTCTCGCCTCTGCTGGAGAGCTGGGCGTTGCGTCCCACGCCAAGTTTCCAGCAAACAAAGCGGTGAAGGAGGCTGCGTGTGATTTACTGATTCACTGGCAGTGAGCAACACATGCAGGAATGTCGCCACACATTGTTGCGGCCCCATCGGTTGCTCAGCCGAACCTAAATCACACAATGTCAGCCCTTCATTTCCCCACTTCGATAATATTAATGCTTCATTTGAATGCAAAGACTTGAAGAATTCATGGTTGTTGTTATTATCATGAGGCTTAGAGGAATATATTCATGGAGTCTACGGAAGCCCATTGCTGCCAGTATAAGTTATGAACGATGATAAATGGAAGGAAATTAAATTAAATGAAAAACCTGTTTCCATCCGCAACCTCACCCAGCAGGTTGAAGCAGATGGCTGCCTTCCCTGAGTATGGTTTAGTTGGAGGTTTTATTCCTCCCTATCCCAGGGTTTTTTTTTGTTCTCGCAAACTTTGCAATGGATTTTCTCTGTTCTCTGTTTGCAATTCGTAAAGTCTGTTCCTTACTATGCTAAGCACTTTGAGATGACATGTTGTGAATCTGCGCTATTTGAATAACACTGAATTGAATAATTAGCATCAATTTTTTTTATTTTCGGTGGTAAAAACCAACTTTCAGCAAGCATAAAAACTTTTTTTTTGCAGAATTTTAGAAGTTCTTTTCAACTTTTGCTGTTTATTTAACCCTTTACGCTTCAGTGCGTCGTAGGTGTACCGCCGGCGGTACACTTACTAATTTGCATAGGAATTTCAAGAATGTCCGACGGCTGCAAACCCAATTATACAAACACTATACGCCGATGGAAAGCTTAGATTCTCATGAATCCGCCGGTATAAACCACTTTCAGATGTGATTACCACAGCGGGTGAGAAAAACACATTTCCGACAAAAACGAATATTCATCCATCCGTTCTCTATACACGGCTTCAACGCACACAGCGCGACTCACATTTCCGGGTTCATTATTACACACAGAAAAAAAGATTCCACAAAAAATGGCCATAATCCAACCTTTTACATCCAGATGACACAAGCCAGTAAACTATTTTGTCCAAAACATGTCCTGAAGTCGGTATAAAATCCACGAATCGGTCGTTTTCAAGGAAATGCACCTCGCGATGTGCGTCCAATATTCCCTGTATTTTTTGTCATTTTTTTAATTTAAAAATAGAATATTAGCGATTTTTTGTACTGAAAACGGCTGGAATTGACTGAAGCTTAAAGGGTTAATCAATACTGCTTGGCTTTTTCCCCCACAAAATCAGACAAAAGGTGCTTTTATCCCCCTTTTTTTCCATGTTTATGACACAAGACAGTAAGAAAGTATTCTGTAATACACAAGAACCGTGTTAGACTCTCACCTCAGTCAAGTTTTATTACCTAAGGATCTACATATGGATTAAATGCATAAATTAAAGAGTAACGCTTGATTTATTTTTTTTCTAATGTGATACTTACATGTCATGAAATTACAGCTACAAACTCCAGATCTTCCAATTTCTTTATTTAATTATTTATTGCAAAGTTCCAGATTTTGACCTCAAACTTTTAGGTTTAGCTTACTCATTCACTTAATCTCTAATTTTGATTTAGTAGCTAGCTTACCTTACTAGATCAAAATGTGAGATTAAAAAGGTGAAATAATAGCTTTTTGGGTCAAAAATATGAGATTGTAATTCCACCAAAAGTCATAATGTTGGCATAGAGAGACAAAATTCTTCATGATTTTGATTTATTTAGTCAAAGAAATTGTCAACATTGACAAAATCTCCTGTTTTTGTCCTAAAAAGTCACACATTTGACTTCAGAATTTTGATTCGCCATGTGATATTTTTCTTTTTTCCCCGTTCCATTCCAGCTTTTCATGCAAGTAATTATAGGTTAAAATTAAATGTAAAAAAAATCACTTTTCAAAGTCTGTTGACTGACACTGATGTATGAAAGCATTCAAATTTTGCTTATTAATTTTAATTTAAATGAAAAGTGCTTATTTTTTTACATTCTAGGACAATGAGCCTTTTATTAAACAACTGAACTGACATTTACTCATCAAAACTAAACTAAAAATGGGTTTAGGATTTCACTAAGATGAAAAAAATCTTATACCTTTAAATGTCTCTGGTGAGTGATAAATATGCTGTTATATACTACATTTAAATACAGATTTAATTCATTTCAGAAGCTAAATAAAATGTATTTTATGTACATTTTACTTCAGGTCAAATTAAAATGTCAAAAAAATCTCTTTGACGTGGTAGCATTAAAATTCTACCTTTGAATTTTAATTTCTAATAAAATTATTACTTATTTTTTTAAATCAAGGACAATTAACCTGTTATAAAACAAGTTAACTGATATTTAATTGTCAAAACTAATCTGAAATATGGGTTTTGGATTTAACTAAGATGGAAAAAAAACATTTAAATTATACTTTGAATGTATCTGTTGAGTGATAATTAATATAGAATTGTAAATTTCATTTCAATAAAGATTTTTTGAAAAAAAAATTCTCAAGCTAAATATTCTCCTAAAATGTGTTTTACATACAGTTTTTATTTAGTTTAGGTCAAAATAAAACGTCAATAAAACCTCTTTGATGAATGAGAGCATTAAAATTTTACTTTTGAATTTTAACTTCAATTAAAAAGGCTCATGTGATTTTTAATTCAAGGACCATAAGCCTTTTATTAAACTATTTAAGAGATTTTTTATTGTCAGAACTGATCTAAAAATGAGTTTTTGATTTAACTAAGATGAAAAAAACATTCTATCTGTACATAATGTACCTGGGGAGCGATAATTAATATACAATTACATTTTACATTTAAATACATTTTTAAAATCCCATTTTTAAGCTACATATTCTCCTAAAATGTATTTCTTGTACATTTTAGTTCAGGATTTTTCTCAGAGTATATTTGCTGTCTGTAGGTAAACAAAAAAATAATTAAAAGGTATTAAATTATACTTTTTAAATGTAACTGGGGAGGGATTATAAATATACAATTACGTAATACATTTAAACACGGATTTTTGATATATTTTTTGTCGTTTCAGAAGCTAAATATTCTCCTAAAATGTGTTTTTTGTACATTTTAGTTCAGGGTTTTTTTTAGAGCATGGTTTGTTTTTCTAAAGTGAAGAAAAAAACTCCACCTCCCATGATGCATTTCGAGGGGGGCGTCGTCGGCGTACATGTGCACACGCAGAATAGCGAGCATGAAGTGAAGTGTTAATAAGTGGACAATAATATTGGAGTGTGTCCGGTGCTACAGTTGGTCGCGATGGCTTCAGAGGAGGACGACGCGCTGCTGTTCCTCATCTACCAGCACCTGAAGGTCAGCGGCTTCAGCAAAGCCGCCAGGCTGCTGGAGAAGCACGTTTCTCAGGTAAGACTTCTGCCTGGCTCCGCTGTGGTCACCTGGAGCTCGACTCAGTGTTGAGCCCAAAAAACTGGGGTTCCAGTCTGCTCATTTCTGCTAAAATCTGCATATAGTGGTGCTTTGTTGCTGTGTCCTAAACAGACATGCGCGTCTTGCATATTATATAAGAAGTTAATTAAATATAAATGTGTTTTTCGGTGTGTTTTTGCCTCAGTGTTGCTGCAGCTCTGCAGCCTCACAGTGTCTTCCAGCAAGTGGCTCCCTGTTCAGGCCTCCTGGAGGAAAAAGAACATTATGTTACAGAAGCTGCATGGTCGTAAAATCAGCCCTCTGCTGCCCTCTGACTCCACATCCAAACCTCCCTTACCTTTCTGAAGCATTAGAGTTTTTTAGATTACATTAGATTTGCAGTTATTAGCAGATACATCAATCAGCAGAGAAGTAAATGTAATAAATCAGATGAGATGATTTCGGAAGCGGAATTATTTCACTTGCTGCTTGTTTTTTTGTGTTACATCACAGTACTGAGTGTTTTTGAGACATTTACTGACTCCACATGGTGCTCTGAGGGAAAGTTTTCACCGTTTTCTGGTATTTTATAGACAAAACAATTTAATGCGACAACATATCACAACACTGGTGCTATCTTTAAACCTTTATACACACAATTCTACACACTAAAGCTTGTGTATTAAGTATTCATCAAGCCATATATGTGCATAATCTGTTACGCCATATTTTTTCAGTTGCATTAAATAGATTTAATACATCATTTGATGATAAATATATGATGAGATAAACGTTTTTCATGTGTTATGGCAGCTTGAAAGAAAAAAGAATTGTAGTAAACAACAGGACAAGTAATACAAAAGCAGAATATAGATAAAATAAAGATATTAAAAGACGATATGCAATTTTTAAATGTACAGATAAGACATGTAAGACACTCAGTGAATAGAATTGTATGTTGAAAAAGTTCAACAGGTATCTTGTTATTGCACTTGATGAGATATAAAGATTAGTGCAAATGAAAAGTCAGGAGGCAACCAGACACACACGCACAGAAGCTGTAAAATAAACAGTCTCTGTAACTTTTTCTGTGCAAATTCCTCCGTCTAAAACAAAATCAAAATTTCAGCTGTCCAGGCTGGTTATGAGAGCAAACCTCTGAGCAGTTTTTCCAGTCATGCTGCCTACAAAACCTCACTTCAGCTGTTTTTTTTACTTGCAAACGCATGCACCAAGAACGTGCCCGTTTTCTTACATGAGGAAAGTTGAGCTTTGGTCAGTTGCGAAGTTTCGCATTTCAGGCTCTCAGGTTAAAAATATCTCTGTCAAAAGTTGCTGATGGAGTTTGACGGTCGTAAAAATTCATCAAAACACTCTCAGCGATGTGGAAATCTGCTGCCAAACATCCTGAAAATGCAAACCTGATTTATGCCGTTCTGTTTTAATAAAGCGAGTGTCGTTCCTCCGTTTGATCTCTTCATCCCTCACGTGCCCTCATATTGCTGGTTGTGTAGATGTCGTATGAGTTCACATCTGGCAGCTCGTGGCATCAGAGTGGCAGCATTCCTGAAGCACAGGAAATTAGTTCTCTCCCTTTTATCTTCTTTATTCTATGCGCATCATTATTGTTGGATTACTGGAATATTGTCTTAATTATAGATTCAGGACTTCTAAAATGTTAGAAAAGCGCTTTCAAGACAAAAACTTGGAGAATGTTGAGAATGTTTGACCTTGTTGTTTGTGTTTAGGTGGAAACACCAGAGGAGAGTTGTAACCTACATGACATCTACACAGGCTGGATGAAGTAAGCCACATGTTTTACACATATATTAATAGATGATCGCTCAAATGATGAATGAATTCACCAGTAATGGTGAGAATTATTAGAAAATAGTTTAAAAATATATGTATTTTTTGTTTATCTTTCATATCTGCTGATATTCGCCACATGTTTGCACTATTTGCTGCTCTAACGCTACAGATTACCCCACTGTGGACTTAATAAAGGCTTATCTTAATTTATCATATCTTAACTTCACTTATCTTCTCATGAAAATGTGTAATTTTAATACACATAGATGGGTTTTTGGGGGTTTAATGAACTAGCGGTGAAACAAACTTAACTTAAAAAAAACCAGACCAAACAACAAAACAAGTCAGAGTCCCACTGAAACTAAAGGAATCCAAAAACTAACAAGAAAAGCACTCAGAGAGAGCAGTACTGCACCAAGGCTGCTCAGTCATTGTATCATTTCTGACAGCTGAAATCTAGAAAAAAATTGTGTCAGAAATCAATTCACCATAGAATGTGTCCATTTAATATAGATGTACCCACAAACAACATGATCTTGCGCTGAGCACAGGTGTGTGTTATGCATATGTACGTTATGTACGGATACCAAATCGCATAACTTAAATATGTAGTGGGCAGTGGGAATTGGTGGGAAACTTCCCCTCAATTTAATCAGTTCTTTCTTGGATCATTTCAGATGGGTAAGTCCTGATAAGTCCGCTGCGGTTGTTTTTAGTAGAATCACAACCATGCGACCGGCAGCAGGCAACTGATGTAGCGTTCATTTGTTGTCATAGTTGCAGTGCCACCGTGTTGCTATCTCACAATAATACAGAAATCTTTAACAAATCCGTGGATCCAGACTGTAAGCCGCATCACTGCCAAAATCTAATCACTTGGTCTTTGTGTCATTTTTGACCTTCCCTGAAAATTTCATCCAAATCCGTTTGTCCGTTTTTGAGTAATGTTGTACACAGACGGAATAACAGACGAACAGACGAATGTACCCCGATCATCACATAACTCCACCGCATTCCTTGGCGGAATAATCAGCCATTTCCAGCTAGAATAGTCGTTTACCACATTAACAATGTCTAGACTGTATTTATGATTAATTTAATGTTATCTTGTGTCATTTCTGACCTTCCCTAAAATTTTCATCCAAATCTGTTTGTCCATTTTTCAGTAATGCTACTGTCAGACAGACGAATGTACGCCGATTGTCACATAACTCCACCATTCCATGGCAGAATAATAATAGTCAAAAATGGGTTTAAGCAAAATGCAGAGTGTAAAGTGCCTCCAGGCTATATTATTGATCACTGAGATGATTTCTTATCCTCCCTTGTTTTGGATTTTATGACTTTTGCTTCTTGGAATCACAGCAGCTCAGCAGGTAATGCGCTCTTCTTAAAAGGATTGTTGACTCCAGACTGTCTGTACAACCAGGATGCGACTGGCACTCTTTGAGTGGCTGTCTGGCCTCGTGCCCAGTGCATTCTGGGACTGGCTTCAAATCCCTGCCACTCTGATGAGGATTAAATAGGCAGCCAGTAAATGACCAAATGAATGACATCAGTGGTGCGAATCTTACTCTAAAATAATACATTTTAGTGAGTCACTGTAAACGTATAGCATCAGATGAGCCTGAACACCTGAACATGAACACAGAATGTAAATCCCACATGTGTGTGTTGCTCATTCAAGCATATTTTCAAGTTAAACTAATTCTACCCTCAGCTAATGAGTCACTCATACATTCTCCTGTCAGAATAATTTCATCCGCTTCGTTTCCTCACTAAAGATGTCAAGAGACACTCATCAGGAAGCTATTTTCTCATCAAGACCTCCTGTAGGTTAAATTGGGATTCTTAAATACCTTTAGGATTGGACGGACTCAAAAACAGAAGGCGGCTAACATGATTTAAAATGACACAGTCAACACATTTAACCTGAGTACTTTGTACATTCAAAAACTCTTAAGGAACTTGTGGAAAAATTGTGCAGTATTGGAAAAATCTCGATTTCTCATACTAGTATTTCTACTTGGAGCTGTGGAACACCATTGATATGTGCAATATTGTTATTTTCCACGTCTTGATGAGTTTTTTTCTGTACTTTATCTGAATATAAGCACATGGAAGAATCAGTACAAGTGCATTTTTTTATTTTTAGTTTCCCTACGTGTTATCGTAATGTAGCTTATCTGACCTTAATGTGACTTAACACAACGTAACTTTAACTTGACTTTACCTTTATATTACCTTTACTGTCCTTTACTTTTACTTTACCTATACTTTACATTTACTTTTACTTTCCCTTTGCTTGATCTTTACTGTACTTTTACCTTTACTTTGCCTTAACTTTACTTGATCTTTACTTTACCTTACCTTTACTTTACCTTTACTTTGTCTTAACTTTACTTTTTCTTTAACATTACTTTACCTTTAGCTTCACTTTAACTTTACTTTTGTTTAGCTTTATTGAATATTTGTACCATATAAACACATAAACTCCTGTAACACCTTTGTTATTATTATCCAAACTCAAGGATGCAATGAGCACAGACGAAGTAAGTTAACAATAAAAAAACAATCTATTATGGAACATCTGTTTATACATACAGCGCAGCTCAAATGCTTCATGTTAGACTGTATAGTAAAGATAATAAACTGACAAACAACAAGTTTCTACTCTCTCTAAATCATCTCAGGTTATGTCCAAAGTCAGTGAGACATGAAATTCATTGTTTGTACATTTCAGGCTGCGCTGCGATCTGAAGAAAGAAAGCATCAACCCAGAACCTGCCACCAGTGAAGAAGAAGCTGCTGCAGAGACTGAACCTTCCAACACCACCGAAGAAGGTGATAAAGATGCTAAACCTCCACTCAGTTAACTTTAATGTGTTTATTTCAGTTTGGTTTGAGTGGGTCGCTCTGTTTCATTTTGTCATTATTTCTAGTCAATCATGAAAGACATTTTAAGTATTTTCTGGCATTTTATAGATGAAACAACTAATCAAAAGTCGCGTCACAGATCTACATTTCACATATGTTCTGCTTTTCTACAACAATTTGTCAAAGATTTCAAAAACAGCAAAACTTTGCTTGTGTTAAGATGAATTTTCATCCTGTTGCACAAAAACAAGACCGAAAAACATCACTGCAAAGGCTTCAGTTGAACATTTCAAACATCTTCTTTCGTATTTTGCAGCAGGCAATATATTCCTCTTCATATCAGAAAATGTAAGTTTGGTTTTAAGGATATTTGGTCTTTTCTTTCAGAGTCCAAAGCAGATGTTGTGGATTCATCAAACGGAGACGCTGAGAAAGACTCAGAGCAGCTGCTGGATGTCACTGATAAAACTCAAACATCAAACTCGGAAGAAGAAAAGACAGAGGAGCAGGATCCAGAAACAAAGCAAGAGGTGAGCTCGTATCATTGGGAATAGGTTTGAGGTATTCTGTTTATTTTCCATTAGATACTTACAGCGTATCACATAAACACGGTGGTTATGTTGCAGCAGAGAAGCAGGTTTTGATTGAAAACTTTCTTATTTTGGAACTCTTAAAACATCTGAGCAGTTGGAAGATGGGAAAAGAAGTTTGGACATGAATGTCTGCTGCGAAAACACTCAACTGGAAGTCTGATTTTTAACTGTGACTCGCTTTCCTTCCATTTGAGTATTCTCTCACAGCTTTTAGTACTGGATCTGTGTGCTGCTTTGCGTCGTTATTTCGTGCAGCTGTTTACCGCCGTCACCAGGAGACGAGATTGGCAGCTCCTACTGACGTCTGCAGCAAAACCGGAGAACAATGAGGTTTGGGTGACGTGAGCAGAGGTAAAAATGAGAACCCTCTGCTTTCAATAGAGACAGCAGTGTGGCATCAAATGAGACAACACTTTTTGTGTCTCTGTTTACTCACAGATGTGGATTTGAGTTCTGACTGCAGGTTTTTTCTGAGTAAAAGTGAACTGTAAAGATTTTTATGTGGATTTAACTCTTGTTCAGGAAGATTTTCAGATTAAAGGCTCACAAATTTTGACCCACCTTTAAAGATCTGAATATCCCTGATCACGAACACAACCTTAAATGATATTTAGATTAGAAATGAACCTTGAATTTCTAAAATGGTAGCATGTCTGTCTGTCTGTCTGTCTGTCTGTCTGTGTGTCCATCTGTCTGTCTGTCTGTCTGTCTGTCTGTCTGTCTGTCTGTCTGTCTGTCTGTCTGTCTTCTGAATATCGTTATTCTTATGATGCATTTTTGATTTTATGTAATTATTTAATTTAAATATTCCGCAGTAGTTTTCCCTCTACAGTAATTTTTTTTTTTTTAAATGAAACTCCAAGTTAATCCATGTTAGTCTGATGTAGTTGAATGCTGCTCCAATCTGTGCCATGCAGGGAATAATAAAATGTATAAAATGAACTTCCTAAATGTCTCTCAAGGCTTTGCACCAATTTTAAACGCGTAGATTTGTTTTGAACCTCTTTCTTGCTGCATACATGTGAACCCTGGCATCTCAAAATCATTTGCAACTAACAAGTCACAAATATGTGACAGTTTGTAATTGCTACTGCTGTTGGATAATTAATTAAATTACCCTGCCAACCTCCTATCATGGTTTACCTATGTAAGAACAGAAGCAGTTTATTGCCTATGATTCTGGGATGCTGACACGAGAAGTGGTTAAACGTCAAAATGAGGATTGTGAAATCTCAACAGCTGCTGCTGAAAAGGAGTTACAGCTGGAGAGAGAGTTTTACATCATGAACATCTGGTACATTTCATCCATTTGCAAACAAGCTGACACAATTCTTGCTTTCTGTGCGTCCGAACACGTAAATGATGCAGATGTCAGCATCAGCCCAGACTTTGAAACTATTCGCACTACGAACACACTGACTGTACATCCACCAGGAAAAAAGATGGTGCTGAAACTAGTTTTTGAGGACGGACTGTTCCAGAATATTCTCCATCATCCACTCCTGTGAGTTTTAATTGAAGTTGTCACTGCTGGACTTTTGAGATGCTTTTATTTCCATGTACTTTCCATTGACGGAACCAAAACACAGCAGGAAGTTCTGAATTCTCCAGACGTCCTGTGCTACCACTGTGCTCTACAGAACTCTGTAACTTGAACATGTCTCGAGACGGATGGACAAGTTCCCAACAGACGTCTGTATACTTTTTAACTTACAAACATGCATTTGTTAGTGACTGTCTGGTGCTAGATTTCATTCCCCACATGCTTTAGGGAAACTTCAATCCCAAACCATTTTTCTATCCCCACTGAATGACAATTTAACACTCTATATAATAACAACTGAAATGTACTGCCAGAACATTTCTTACATTAAACCGATAAATTACTAAAAAAGTGAATGCTTAAAACCACACAGAACCACCAGAATGGATTTATGGGAATGCAATTCTAGCACTAAAACAAACAAGAAAAGCACTCGGACAGCACTGTACTCCGCCAAGGCTGTGTGTTATGCATGTGTACGTTATGTGCAGATACCAAATCATGTGACCTAAATATGTAGCGGGCGGCAGGGATTGATGGGAGTCAGAAACACCCCCAATTTAATCAATTCTTCCTTGTATCTTTTCTGACAGATAAGTCTGCAGCGGTCAATTTGTACCAGGATTGCAATCCTGTGATCATCAGCAGGCAGCTGACGTAGCATTCACTTGTCATAGTTACAGTGACGCCGTGCCGTTACCTCACAGCGATACAGAAATCTTTAACAAATCCATGGATCCAGACTATCGGTTGCATCGCTGCCAAAATCCAATCGGGTGGTCCTTGTGTCATTTCTGACCTTCCCTGAAAATTTATTCCAAATCCGTTTGTCTGCTTTTGAGTAATGTTGCGCACAGACAGACAAACGTACACCGATTGTCACATAACACTGCAGCATTCCTTGGCAGAGTAATCAGCCGTTTCCAGCTAGAATAGCGATTTCCCACATTACCAATGTCCAGACTGTATCTCAGATTCATTTAATGTTATCTTCATTGGGAAAAAAGGACATTTCTAAGTGACCCCCCAACCTTTGAACAGTAGTGTAAATTCTAAAGCATTACAAGTTAAAGTCATATCTCTCCTAGAAAAAAAGATATCAATCGCTCTTTACACAAGTCAACTTTTCAAGCTACAGAGGAAACATCAATCATGGCTTCCAAGAATTGAACAAACCATATCTCATTAAGGTTTATGACGTTAGAAATACAAACTCTTCAATCCAGAGTTCGCTTGAAAAAGACTTCAGGGCTGATGAGTATTTTTTTTTATCCTGGTTTTGTATTTTCACAGTCAACTCTGGTTCTGTTAAGGTAATGAATTGAGACCGTAAAATGAAACACAACTTTTGGTGGACATTGTTGCAGCAGGAGGAAACCAGCAGTTTTATGAAAACACACACTCGCATAGCTGTTGTCCAGTGGCTGTAATAATGTGCTGATGGATGGACAGTAGCTGCAGTGTTTTTTTATATGCCTCTGAAACACCCACAGACACATTTCATCTCCACTCCATCTGCTGTGTATCTGCTGGTTTGCTTCGTTGTTATCGTTGCTGTGTGATTGTAAGTCCCGTCTCTGTTCTTTTGTGTCGGCCCACTGATGCGGTCGATAATGCTGTTTGGACAGAGCGATAATCTTCTGAGACAAATTGTGTGCGTTTCTGTCGCTGTGTGAAGGTTTCATTCTGTCGACAAGGGCTGGAAACAGTGATTGCTTTGTGTCTGACGGCGACAGTTCTTTTTTTCTTTACAGATTTTTCTCTCTGCAGTTTTTTGTTTCTGTTCCTTTTGTTCTGATAACTTGAGCTTATCAAACTAAATCTGGTCCCATGTGCAGAGGACAGGATCAATGCAATCTGCCAAACATATCGGACATTATGTGCCTGAAAGGTTTATTTTTTTGGGATACTTGTTCTGATTCCTCGTTGCAACGAAGCTCTGTTGTTCCAAAACACACCAGAGAGCCACACTCAGTCGGCATTGTACATCATTTGGCTGCTCGGAGTTTTAATGTAGAGCACCTCATCTGAGTTCACTTTCAGTTAAATGTGTTCACCCACTTGGAAGTTTTCACCTTATTTGGCTTTCAAAATGGAATCACGGTCAATTTAATTTGGCTTTTTTTCCCGCAAGAACCAAAAAATACTCTTTCATGTCAAAGTGAACAGATTTCTACAAACTAGTTTCAGTTATTTAGAAGTATAAACTGTAAAATAAGTGATGGTCTAAATTATTACCCTGTGTGGAGAGCACATCTGACTTTGATGTCTATATCTGTGTAGCGTTCACTGTTTGCTTCGGGTAGCTGTCTGGTTAGAAAACAAATTTTCCCTGAAGTCACAGTTTTTTGCAGATTGCATCGGGTTTGGGAAACCATTCTTCTCATCATGATGCTGCCACCACCATGCTTCATATTGTGGATGGTGTGATGTGCAGTTTATGTCTAGTGTTGTGACCAAAAAAAAATACATTTTAGTGTCTTTGTCTAAAGAATCTTCTTCCAGTTGACTTCAAAGTTTTCCGACATGCCTTCTAGAGAACTCTAGTCTGTTTTCAACAGTGATTTTCTTTTTGCCACCGTCCCATAAAGTTTTGACTTGTAAAAAAAGAAAATAACAAGCACAGTCTCTATCTCAGCTGTTGCAGCTTCTGTCACCTTCATAGGCATCTTGGTGGCCTTCCTCAGTAGTCTCTCTCTTGCTCAGTCACTCAGTGTTTGGGAACATCCTGCTCTAGGCAGATTTACATGTGGCATGTTCCTTCCATTTCGTAATAATGGATTTAACCGTTCTCCAAGGGATATTCCCTGACTTTTTTTTTTTTTTGGTATTCATTCCCTACTTCCCAATAACATTTTCAGAGTTTCTTGGAGTGTTCTTTTATGTTCATGATGTAGTTATAGCCAAGAGTACTGATGCACCAGTAACTGGACTTTCCAGATACAGGAGTCTTTACACTACAAAGAGACACATTAACTGCACTCAGAAGGTCTAAATTTCACTGATTGTGCAACTTCTAGGGGGTTAACACTTGATTTCCATTTCATATTTTCAAAGAATTGACTTTGAAATGTGTTTTCATTTTGACATGAAACAGTGTTGTCAAAAAGTCACCTTAAGTTGACCATGATTAAATGTGAAATAAATGCAGGAAGCTTCCAGAGAGGTGAATGCGTTTTATCGGCATATCCTCCAACAGATAAATCACTACAACAGTAAGAGTATCTTAAGTATCTTGAATATCTTCTGAAACGAGCAGGTATCCTGAATTCTGTCAGTGTTGGGACTCATTTTCAGGCATGCAAGTTCCTCTAACCAGCTGCTTGTACATATTTCACAGTCAGCTCCTACTGAAGTTTCTACTGAGGCAACGAACAAGGCAGAAAGTTCCAGTTGTGCCACTTTGGACTCTGAAGAAATGGCTGAGCCCACCGAGGGCGATCCCGAACAACCTGCCTCTGATCAGCCTGATGGACATCTGCAGGCTGAAGATCCAGCCGAGAAGATGGAGGAGGACAAGCTGAAGCAGGCTGGTTCAGATTTTATCAGTTTTGGTTGTTATGAATTGTCTGTTTGAGGATCAGATTTTCTGCTCTGTGAGTGCGTTCTCATTTACGTCTCCTCTCACAGGAGATGGCTTTTCTGTGAAGACGTGACACATAAATGTAGCTTTATTTCACAGCAAGCACAGATTCACCATGAATAACATTTCTGGATTACTGTCCACTGTTTTAATATGACGTACATATACTACTGTTCAAAAGTTTGGGGTCACCCAGACAATTCCATGTTTTCCATGAAAACTTCCACTTTTATAATAAATGCATAACTGCACAAGGGTTTTCTAATCATTAATTAGCCTTTCAACACCATTAGCTAACACAATGTAGCATTAGAACACTAGCCTAGCCGCGCTAGACCCAGCTCTGAAGACGCAAGGGTCTAGTTACCCTCGGTAAGCCTCGAGGTTGGATTCTCCTAAAACTGGCCGACGAATCACCATGAAGTGTAGAGTCAGAAGGCGGGTGTAACTAAGTGCCGACAGAGGTGCGACGATTCTGACAGAAACAACCGGAAACAGCTAGCCTAGCCGCGCTAGACAACCCACGGCTACGAATTTAATTCTCTGCCAGGGTCGACAACAAAAACGACAACAGTCGTTGAGCTCCATTAGCACCGATTCTGAATAATCTTTCTGTTAACATGTCTGTAATATACTCGAGCTTCACCCATTGACTGTATGCCAAACTACCGCATCCTCTGATTTCCGGCGCTCTAGGAACTACGTCAGCCTATTTGTTGCGCTGACTGGTTGTATACCTACTCAATTGCTGCAGAGTGATTTGAAAGACAACCTTTTAGCCCGCCTCCCTCCCTGTCGAGAGTTCCTAGACCCTTGCGTCTTGAGAGCTGGGTCGAGCGCGGCTAGGCTATTAGAACACAGGAATAGTGGTTGCTGGAAATGTTCCTCTGTGCCCCTATGGAGTTATTCCATTAAAAATCAGCCGTTTCCAACTAGAATAGTCATTTACCACATTAACAATGTCTAGACTAGATTAATAATTCATTTAATGTTGTCTTTATTGAAAAAAAGCTTTTCTTTCAAAAATACGGACATTTCTAAGTGACCCCAAACTTTTGAACCGTAGTGTTTATGTGCTAAAGTTGCTCTATATTAATTAAAGTTGCTCTGAAATGAGTTACAGTTGCTCATATTAGTTAAAGTTGACTTACACTTCATGTTTTCCATGAAAACTCCCACTTTTGTTCATGTGCTAACATAACTGCACAAGGGTTTTATAATCATCAGTTAGCTTTTTAACACCAATACCTAACACAATGTAGCATTAGAACACAGGAGTGATGGTTGTTGGAAATGTTCCTCTGTACCCCTATAGAGATATTCCATTAAAAATCAGCTGTCACCAGCTAGAATACTCATTTACCAAATTATCAATGTCTAGACTGTATTTCTGATTGATTTAATGTTATCTTCATTAAAAAAATGATTTTCTTTCAGAAATAAGGACGTTTATGACCCTAGGCTTTTGAATGGTAGTGTATATAGAACGTCTATCTGATATTACTCCATCAGATCGCTCTGACATGCTCAGAAATATAAATCACTTCTAATCACATCTCATAAAAACAGGAGTATCTGTTGAGTCCTGGCTCTGCTCAACCTCGACTCCCTCATCTCACTCGCTGCACATCTGAAACTTATTTTGCTGAGGACTGGAACTGGCTGAGCCTCATTGTTTTTGTTGTTTAGCTTCCAGTAGGCAACACTGTGAGGAGAGTTTACTTTGCTGAGTCATGAAGACTTTTGTGGAATGTGCGATTAAATGTGACCATGTTCTGGACAAGTCAGTGTCTTTTTAAATGAGGTTCAAGTAATCTGAGACTCAAGTATTTACAGAGATGTCAGCTTTTGTCAGCATTTACATTGTTTGTACAGTAAGTTTGGTGGCCGATTGACATTACATCGAAAGGAGAATTAAAACTATTGTGCTTCTCTTGATATTTGAATAACAAAGAGGAATTTTAATTGTTTTGTTGAGCGAGTTCAAACTCTGTGCTTTCATGACTCGACAGATTGTGCGGCCGCTTTATCTGCCACATATAACTTTTAAGACTCCTCATGAATAATTCTCGTTCGTTAAGTCGTTTTCCCCTCTTTTCTATCAGCAACAATAATTCTGTATTTACCAGATTAAAGTGGCAATCTCAGAGATTTTTATTTCAATAAATTTGTGAGGAGTCACCAATCACTAAATGAACTAGCAGTGGTGAATGAGTTCATGGAAAATGGTAAAATGAAGCTTGATTTATACGTATATATTGCAATATTTAGTAACCATGACCTTCCATATGTGCTGTGGCTTTGAGAACACAGTTTACCTGTGCAGTATAAGATTTTTCTCTACATTTCAGGCATGCTCACATCTGCTTTTACCTTTAAAGTGATTTGGATTATCTATGACATGTTTGAACCCATCCCCAGCCTGGCTTCTCTTCAGCCGCACATCCATTTTTTCGAGACATAACTGTAGTTTTATCAAGTACAATATCACCACAACTGATCAAAGTGACAAAAATAGGAGCAGAGTTTTAATAGCTTACAATTATCCTTTAATTCTCATAGAATTAAAATTGAAAGCTGTCTATTTTTGTGGGGCTTTTTTGTATGTCTTCTAGCCTAATCTGTCTTCTCTCTTTCCTATATCTTCTGCAGTTTTTATCAGGTGCAGTATTTTGGTCCAATGCATGTGTTTGCTTTCAATTCACTTCCCGTTTTCTATTTTTTCACAGGCTGCCACAAACCCCTCCGAGGTCGCAGATGAAGCTTCTGCATCTGAGCAGACTGATGCTGATCAAACTGAAGCTCCAGCTTGTGTCACTCAGGAGGACGGCGAGTCCTCGGAAGATGAGCAAGAAACAGCTATAGAGGTACGACATCGATTAATCTTTATTTATGCATTCATGAGTAAACTGACCCTGGGTATGTTTTTTTTAATTGCTTAGCATCCCATAGACTCAGCACTGCAGCGTGATTTCAAAGTGTAGATGAACAAGTCACATTTTTTATATCAGAATGAGAAAGACTGCACTTTTTGTGGTTCATGCTCACTGGAGACGACCGATCTGTGTCAAGAACGCCCAAGAAAAAAAACATCATGTGAGAAACCCTTTGTGTCTGGTGTTGGAGACGCTGTTGACCTGTTGATTCCTCTCACAGAAGCCCAGCGAGGCCGAGCCCAGCGCCGCAGAGCCGACAGCCGAGGAGGCCAATGAGCAGCCAGCAGAGAACGAAGCCCCGCCCCCTGCAGGTACCAGCGACCAATAGGTGTTTAGTGTCCAGGTTGTTCTTTACCTGTTATGTATGGCATCCTTTCTGTGTGTTTCTCACCGCGCCGAGAAGAGTCGCAAGCTGTTGTGAAGAAACTTCTCAGAGGCTCAGAGGGTTCATCCCAGCAGCAGATTTCAAAGCTGCTGAGAGTTTTTTTTTTTTTTAACATTATTACAACTTTAAACAGAAACAAAGCTTCATAACCAGACATCCAGGTTTGTCATTAACCCTGTAGATCCCAGCGTGGTGCAGGTGCTATGATTGAAGATTGATTTTTGATTGGTGGCAGATTTGAAACCAGATAAGATAGAGCCATCATTCTTTTTGCATATAAAATCTGGAGAGTTACACTAACATTTCACACATTCACCAGATCTCAGAGCGGTTTATTGTGTAAAAGTACACAATAAACCGCACAGAACAAAAGTCTTTATTGAAGAGACCACAGGATATTGTGCAACTTTTTTTCCAAATTTGAGGGATACAGCTATGGAAATTCTGTATTTTGGAGTATATGTGAAAAAAACATAACATTATCATTTTTTTCAGGTTTATTGCACTTTTAAAAAATGTATTATTAAATTTGTTGTTTTATCACCAAATCTTACCGGAATGTAAATGGTTGTATTTATATAGCGCTTTTATCCAAAGCGCTTTACATGATATGTCACATTTACCCATTCACACACACATTCACACACTGATGGCTGGAGCTGCCATGCAAGGTGCTAACCACAACCCATCAGGAGCAATTAGGGGTTCGGTGTCTTGCTCAAGGACACCTCGACATGAGCATGACGGGCCGAGGATCGAATCGGCAACCTTCCAGTTACAAGAGGGCCACTCTACCCACTGAGCCATGCCGCCCCCCATGTATGTACAATGTACAATAACATAAGGCAATGAAAAGCAGAAAAAAACGCAGCATGTTGGGCGTTTTTTTTTACTTAAGTTATCGAAACAGTAGATATTATTACTTTTGTCAGCTAATCATTTCATGTCTAAAATATGCCTTAAAAAGCAGAAGGGAATCGTAAGCGGTGTCCCACTGGGTACGGCTCATTTGCTGCCTCTGATTTCACACTGGACATGTTTTTTCAATCTGATGTTGGAGGAAAAAGAAGCACGCTGCACCTCCTTTTCACTGGCAACACTTCATCTCTAGCTGTAAAACAGCGCAGAACATTCGGATCGTTTCACTTTACTGGAAGAAAAATGGGAACAGAAAAGAAAGTAAGACATAAAATTGAGATGCTTTTTTTTTTTTTTTTACCTCGAGGCATTTCGATTCGGCGCCAAAACGTGTAAAGACTTTGAGGGGCTGTTGCCAGATCTGGCCGCCCCGTTCACAGGAGTTTTTCCACAGCGTCAGTCACTTGTGGAGCTTCTCAGAGGGGTTTGGTGAGCTTGTCAAAGCTTGTTCAGAAAAGTGGAGCGATGACTCGTCTGGGAATTGCAGTCACCTGGAACTCAAGCACCTTATATCCCCCCAGTGTTTCAAATGAATCCATGACTTCAGTGCAGGAAATAGTTTCTCCTCTCAGACATTACAACTTGTCAGGTAACCAACAATGTAACCGCAACTGCGTTGCACAAACTGCTGGAAAGGACCCCTGTTAATGTTATTGCTTCCACCTGCTGCTCCTGCTGAGAAAAGGCTCATGAGTCGGGTTCATTTGGGGAAAAATAAGGTGCTCTGATGATGCAATGCTACAAGACTCAGGAGTCTGAAGATTCTCAGTCATCTAGGTCGTGGTAAATGTAGGAGCTTCAGTAAAAATCAACTAGACTTCTCTTGTAGGTGACTCAAGACTCCCTAAAAACTTGACAGATGTTAGTCAGTGCTCATGAAACAGAAATGTCTTTTAAATCTATGAGATGTGGTGCATTTTGTCCTCAAATTTACCATCAATGTGACTAAATAACTTTGTCTTTTGTGTATTTAAGCTTGAGTAGTTTGGTTAAATATCAGTGTGCTTTTCATCAGCCATGCTAGCAGCTAACAACTCTGCACATTTATGCGATGGATTGCCATAAAAATTCAGTTCAGACATCAACATCCTCCTCAGGGTGAATTCTAAAAACTCTGCTACCCCTGCTGTGTTTCTTTTCACGCCAACATGAAGCCAAAGTTATTTATTTTTAGTTTTTCAATTTAATGAGAAAATGTCTGCCAAACTTGACTTTCTCGACCACCTCGGCTGTACTCCAATTAGCAAATGTTAGCATTGCTATCATGCTAAGCTAGGATGCGCTTAAGTACCTCCTCACATAGCTGTTAGCATTCGCTGTAAATTATGTGAATTTACACAGAATAGAAAAGGAGAAAACAGCTGCAAGTACAGACATGAGATGTTCCTGATGTTATCATTTATTAATTTTGAATTCGGTGTCTTTGTTTTGCTAGTTTCCTTGTATTGTAACTTTATCAAATTAAGGATTAATAAAGGATTTTTGCCCGAAGTAACACAAAACTCTAGGCTTAATGATATAGTAACTGTTGTTTAATCCTTTTCAGATGCTGACAGTGAGGATAAAAATCCAAAAGAGGACGACGCCAAAGTAGAGGAGGAGGAGAAATCTGAGGTACCTTCAAACACTTTTTTTTATTTCCATACAGATGCACTCTTAGATAAATGTTGCTGTTCTGTATTTGTGACGAGCAGAAAGAGAATAAGAAGCTGCACAGAGGAAAATATACAATAACCTCAGACTCTCTTGTGTGTCTCGTCACATCTGAGCAGAAACCTGAAGACGAGGCGGAGAAGTCGACAAACCAAAGTGACACTGCTGACGTCCCCGCTGCTCACACTGGTCAGTTTTTACCAAAAACAAAACACGTCGCACAACCTTTTCTCCAGTGCACCCAAACATACAACCATCTTTTAAACAGATTTCTTGCAAAACTCAGTCTTTTAATTGCAACCTGCAGTTAGTAAAACAAAAAATTAAGATTCAAATGATCTCTGAGCTCTGTCAAACTCAACTTCCTTCCATTTCTTAATATTTCTTGTCAAACCTCCCAAAACTGTATTTTTATGTGATATCTTGCAGATTGACTTTCCTTTCAAGTTATTTTTGGCTTGACCTGTTACAAGATAACTTTTTATTGTCTCTATTTTCATTCATCTACATGTATCTATCATCTAAATGTTCTTTTGTAAACTGTTGTGACAGTAGAAAAGATTTTTTTTGGCCATATGGAGGCGGCAGAAACACATTTTGAACACAACAGTGACACATTTGCGTGTTCTGAGTTTATACATAACAAACATCGACAGAACCAGCAACATATGGAGAAACATTATCTTTGTTTTGAGTTCACTAAAGCCCAGTTTTCATTCTCTCTTACTGTTTTCAGACTCTTAACCCTTAAAAAGCCAGGACCGAGTATACTCGGTACACACAGCCGAAACCGAACATTCTCGGCTCAACACGTGTGACTTGTTTATGATTGCTAATTAACATAAAATATGCACACACCCGTATGTTTAAGTCGACCAATGGTAAGATATAAACACTGGCCCAAATTTGCTTATTTCAAACGATAAAACCGTGTGAGCCGTTATAACGAAGCCGCAATTACGAAGCTCTTATCGGAGCCGCGTACCGGCCGAAATTCAAAATGGCGAACGTCTACGACAATGCGACCTCGCAAGACTTGATTGATATTTTTATGGATTAGGTGGTTTTAGTATATGTTTTAGTATATGTACTTCTCCAGAAACATGGTCTTGTAAGGGTTAACCCTTTAAGCTTCAGTCAATTCCAGCCGTTTTCAGTGCAAAAAATCGCTAATATTCTATTTTTAAATAAAAAATGACGAAAAATACAGGGAATATTGGACGCACATCGCGAGGTGCATTACCTTGAAAACGACCAATTCGTGGATTTTATACCGACTTCAGGACATGTTTTGGACAAAATAGTTTAATGGCTTGTGTCATCTGGATGTAAAAGGTTGGATTATGGCCGTTTTTTGTGGAATCTTTTTTGTGTGTGCAATAATGAACCCGGAAATGTGAGTCGCGCTGTGTGCGTTGAAGCCGTGTATAGAGAACGGATGGATGAATATTTGTTTTTGTCGGACAAATGTGTTTTTCTCACCCGCTGTGGTAATCACATCTGAAAGTGGTTTATACCAGCGGATTCATGAGAATCTAAGCTTTCCATCGGCGTATAGTGTTTGTATAATCGTGTTTGCAGCCGTCGGACATTCTTGAAATTCCTATGCAAATTAGTAGGTGTACCGCCGGCGGTACACCTACGACGCACTGAAGCGTATAAAGGGTTAAAAGATCCTGAAAGTGAAAAGTGTGGTATACTGGCAAAGATACACACTGGTTAGATGTGTGTTAACAAGCAAAACCATCTTTTTTTGTGCCTTTTTTGTTGTACCGTTGTGTTAATTATGCAGATACAGAATACAAAATCAAAGTCACAACACTAGGAATAAATGGTTTACCTTCGTACTTTCCAGTGCAGTCAAAGTGTTATCTCTTTCTGTTGCAGAAGACCCGGAGGACTCCATCATCCTCAACATTCAGACCCCAGATGACGAAGCAGCCGAGCGAGAAAGCAGCCAACTGCTCCCCGAGGAGGCTTCAGAAGACTCCAAAAGCCCCAAGAAGAAGAAAAAGAAGAACAAAAAGGATGCAAAGACGTCCGCAGAAGATGCATCGATCACAGAAACACCCAGCACTGATGCCTCCAACGCAGATGCCCCCAGTGATTCTCCTCTTACCAGCAAGTCTGCCAAAAAGAAAAAGAGAGACAAAAAGAGGCATGGGGAGGTGGCGGCAGAGACAAAAGAGGAGGAGGAGAAGGAGGAAGAAGTGTCTCAGGTAGCTCCACCAGAGAAGAAGAAGAAGGCAAAGAAGAGGAAAAGGGAAAGAAATGAAGTGGAAGAAGAGGAAACTCCCAATGCCCTCTCTGAAAAAATTAAAAAGAAAAAGAAGCAGTTAACAGAAGTAGAGGAGGAGACGGTGGAGAATCCTGAGACGACGGAGGAAAAAAGAAGAAGAAGAAGAAGAAGAGGAGGAAGAAGAAAAAGGAAGGTCAGGAAAAAGAGGAGGTGCAGTCTGAAGAAAGCCCAGCAGGGGGCGACAAAGACACAGAAGAGACACCAGAAGCTGAAGGTAATGAAAGATTAAAAAACCTTCAACCTGGGAGTCTTCTTTAATATTTATTTTGCCCTTTACTCTAAATCAATAGCAGCAGTTGTTTTAAAAAGTTATTAGAAACAAGTTTCTCTTCCTGCAGATGGAAACTCTTCTCTGGTCTCCTCGGCCAGAAAGAAAAACCGTCTCAGGAAGAAGCTCAGTCTGAGGAAGAGGTTCAGACTGCAGAAGAAAGACGGCACAATGATGATGATGATCAAGATGAAGAACAACAACTTGGCTGCAGGACAGAACGTCTCAGGGAAAAAGAAGTCAGTTTTTATTTCTCACATTAAACACTCCTGACACTGTGCAAAAATGAAGACGGGAAAGAAAACTTATTATGCGGTCCATCACATGCTTTAAATATATTAGACAGTAAATATTGAACTAAAACTTGACTTAAAAGCATTAAACGTCAAAACGCCTTATTAAAAACCTGCAGGTATGTAATTTTCTCACATCATTAAACAGTAGCTTCTGGGGATGTGCCCTGTCGTCCACCTTTATATGAGGTGTGGCGATTAAATAATGACAGTGGGAGTTTGTTAAATGAACCACAGCGCAAATCCATGAGTCTCCAATCAGCAAGCAGAAAGAGCCTGTGAAAGTTTCAATCCGCTTGAATTACATAGAAATTGAAAAGTTATTCCATCTTAAATCATCAGAGTCTTTCTGCTCGACCTTTTTTTAATGTAAATCGTGGATATTTAAAATGGCGTCTGTGAAATTTGAGACTGATATCATGTACTTTCAGATGTATATTTTTAAAAAATTGCCCTTCAACTCATTTTCAGCGTATTTTTTTTGCACACTGATTCAGAATCGGAAATAACAGACAAGTAGAATATGTATGGAAAATGATATATTTCATAAAATATCTATTAAACAAAAATGTCACCAATATTTTTTCTTTATTTAGTTTTTAAAAGTCATGCAAATCGGACATGTTTGAGCAGAAATTGATCTAAAAATGAAATGATTTCAGGTGAAATTACCAAAAATGCAGCATTAGTCCTGTCATATAACAGCATATTGTTAAAACTTTGTGTCTTCAGGAGCTGCAGTTTAAACTGGACAAGCTTTTTTATCTCATAAAAAGAGCCTGATGGTAGCTATAAATGCACCAGTTATTAATTAATTCAACACCACAAGCCTGTAAGAAGGACAGGGCATCAATTTGTCACCTAGAGTGGTTTATTGGTAGAATTGAATCACCAGTCAAACACTTTAATATCATTTTCCATCATTTTGTAATTTTTAATTAGATTTCATGTGTGTTTAGAGCTGCTCTTTTTCTAAATTGATGAGATGCAAAAAGTTAAAATGCTGAAGTGTTACTGTTGACTGTTCACATTTGTTTAATTTTTAAAAAATTAAAGGTCAAATTCACCATTTTCCAGGCACAAACACATCCAGGATGAGACGCCTCAACCAAACAAGCCAAACAAAAGACCGCCAGCCGACGGCATCCAGGAGGACGAGACACCAAAGAGGAAGAAAACGACGATGGTCGGCAGTGAACAAGAGGAAAGCTCGTCAAAGGAAAACAAACCTCCCAAAACAAAGAAAGAGAAGAAGAGTGAAGAGGCAAACGATGTGAACGCAGAGAGTCCTGAGGCTGACTCGTCTGTGCTTTCTAACGAGGGGAAGAAGAAGAAGAAGAAGAAAAAAAGGAAAGCAAAGGCAGTTCAGGGTGAGGAGACTACAGACGATTCGACCCTCATCGCTGTGAGCCCAGACGTACCCGCTAAGAAAAACAGTAAGATTATCTTTCTTTATTTGTATTTAGGTTTTTACAGGAAAGAGATAAAGCTTGAAGCGCATGCAGGAAATCCACAGAAGGCAGAGAAGTTTCCACCACTGGCATGTCGGAAAAAAAACTTAAAACAAGATCCTTTAATGAAGTCCCATCAGCCACTTCAATCTGTTGTTAATCTCTAATTGCGCAATTATTCCATGATTAGGAATGTTTCTAAACATGAGGTGATGACTTTAATCCTAATTTTTCTTGCATTGTTGAGGATGGGGCTTGTTGTAATTTGATCCTAATATTTCTAGTTTTGTGACTTAATGACTTTATCTTGGCATGAATCTTTAGCTCCTTTTGTAGTTTTTGACTCTTACAAGAAGGCCTGAATTGTAAAGCGTTCATGAAAGGTCACAGCGATGAGTCATTTAATTTGTCTGGATCACTCTTGTGTTTCAGTCCACTTAAAACCAACTGACAGTTAATGGAAACTTTCTGCAGATACCACAGAAAAGAAAGAAAATGAGACATATTTTGTGTTCAATATTTAAAGGCTGTCATTATCAGCATACAACTGCTGAAGCTGTGGCCGAATAACGTTATTAAAAGACTTCTGCTGCTGGTTTGGTTCAGTGTTTTAACCAGGGATGGACTGATTATCTGCCAGGCCGATTTTTGTGGTTATTCTGACATTTTCTGATATTTCTTTTGTTGAATGATTATGCGTTTCCTCAGGTCTGTGGACTCTTTGGTCTCAGAAATGTCTCTGAAGCAGCAAAAACCAAACAAGAAACTTGAGCTGTCGCCACAAACCAGAAAATTAGCTTCTCTCACGCACTAATAATCAGCATCGATCGTTGATCCCTGTAACAAACTGAACATATCTACAGCAGCGTAAATACTTAAATGCAGTTGGAGATCTGCCTTTAAACTGTGTGAACCCCAAAACCTGCTGACAAATTTGAAAAGCTGGCTAAATTTACAAAAAAAGCACCAAAATTACCCAATTTTTCAGAGCCAGAAACTGTAAAAGCAGAAATAATTGTCAGATTTTTAACTCCCTGATAGTCCTCACACTTACTATGTGTGTCTGTTTGTGTAAAGTATAAAAATTGCAATATTTTTATCATAATCACTTCAGTCTTATTCTAAAATCTGCCATAATTTAAGCATTTGCACCAATCATATTCTGTTAAAAATGACAAATTCTGTATTTCTCTGCACAGTTGTGAAGCCATTAATTCACTCGCCTACGACAAAAAGTCACCTGACAAAAAAAATCCTGTGGTGCTTTTATGTTAAAAACACGTCACAGGAGTTCAGGAAAACAGTAACTAATAGTTCATCCATTACAAAAATACTGTGGCAGAGCAAGAGTCTTTCAGGAATAGTTTATTTAAAGTGAGTTGCTATGAGCTATTTATCTATAAATTCCGTGTATTATCTGCAGTAGATGCTGGAATCACTGAACTGCTGTAATAATTGGCCAACAGCAAAACGTCTGTATGCCACTTAAAATGATCAGTGTTCCTCGAACTGTACGCTATATTTGGAAGATTCTCACCATTTTAAATTACAGTCAGATGGCCCTTCCATATTCCCAAAGTGCAGCACTAAATTACGCTGCGGATGAGTTTCAGCGGTGTAATGGGGAACACACAGACGGTGGAAAAGCACCTCAGACAGCCTCACTTCAAAGGAACCACAGCTGGCTACAGTCATAATCAGAGATAGGAGCTGGTGAATCAGCAGGGGCCCACCATACGATGCTGTATATCAGCACAGCTCAGGCTTTCTGTGGGTCAAAAGAAATGTGATCGCAAAGTGATGCCAGAGAAATTCCCACTTTGATCTTTTGGGGCTCTGCTGTTTTGTATTTTCGACCTTTTATAGGAAAATAGTGGCTTGATGTTGTTGATTTGGTGCAAAAGTTCCTCATTTGTGACTTATGTTGATGCATTGATGTTGACAGAGAAGAACAGATTAAAGGAGAGACTGGAAGAGACAGAATCTGCTGCAGACAGACTCACTCCTGCAGCTGTTTCTACGGTAACAAACACAACTGAACAAATACATTTCTCATTACTGAGTCTCACCTTAAAGGTTTGCTATTCTATCCTTGTGTGCACTAGTTGTTTGTTCATGTGCACAAAGATGTAGCGACTTAAAAACGAAACCACATTTCCTCTCAGAATAACATCTCTGCAGTTGCACTTTGCGTTTCTGTTAACATTTTGTCTCCATCTTTCCAGAAAAAGAAGAAATCCTCCAAAAAGCAGATAACAGATTGAATCTGGGTAAGTAGATTCTCGAGGCTTTCAGTTCAACTCTGTGCTACTTTCTTAAAGAGTGTAAACTCCAAGTTAAGAGGAACACAGTGGAGAGAACAGAGCTCCTTAAAGGTCACAGCGAGAAATTTTAAGGAGTATTTCTTTTGCATTTCCTCGCTATCTCCTCCTGATCTACATAAAGAGTTTAGTCCAGTTGTAGCACACTGCAGATACACGAAGCAAGAGATTGTGTTACTCGATGTTTTTATTGTTCGTTTTCCATTTAAACTCTCTGAACCTCTAGCAGTCTTTACTTCTACAGACGCTTCATAGACTCATAGACACACATTAACACCCAAATTACCCCCCAAAAATCCAATTTTATACATTAAATATTCATTTTTCTGATGCAATCAGAGAAGTTGAGTCAGACTGTTCACTTCTGTCGTTGTGTTGTTTATTTTGTTAAAGCTGCAAATGTGTTTTTAGTGTTGATGTGATGGTGTAGTTCAGTAAAAATATGACCATTATTATTCATTTTGATGTTGTACTAAACGTATTTTACTCTTATGTCTGTCCTACTTAGTTAATGTGAGATTTTACCGATGAAATCATGAACTCAGTGGTCAAATGTGGAAGTTTTTCATTCAGACACACGGATACATGAATTTGTGAAGACAGTAAATGGTGATAAGAGTTAGAAAATAAGGAAAAACATTTGTGCTGTGCAAATTTTTTTCTATGTTAGTCATGTTTCTTTGCACCTGTCACTTATTATTCATTGTGGGCTCATTTCTAACGGCAACATAAAATCCTGCATCTCTATGGAAACAGCATAACCATGACTAAAGTAAAGAGAACTCAAAAATGTCTTTTGTGCAATATGACAAAGTCACAATACCATAAAATTCAATTTTGTTGATTACACATTCTGAAAAAAGAGGAAAAAATGGAATTAAGATCTTTCCGAGAGCCTTTAGATGATATCAAGACTGACCAAAGCCACGGTCGCTCTACATGCTATAGATCACTACTCGTCACTATTTACATTTTTCTTGTCTGCTCGATATAAACACAATGTACAGTTCTGGTGAGAAATCCCTGAATGTCCCTGAAGTGATTTTTTTGTCACAGGCGAGTCACTAATGGCTTCACAGTCGTGTAGAGAAATACAGAAATAGTCATTTTTAACAGCAAAAAATACTGCTTATATACACTCAACAAAAATATAAATGCAACACTTTGCTTTTGCTCCCATTTTTTATGAGATGAACTCAAAGATCTAAAACTTTTTCCAATTACACAATATCACCATTTCTCTCAAATATTGTTCACAAATCTGTCTAAATCTGTGATAGTGAGCACTTCTCCTTTGCTGAGATAATCCATCCACCTCACAGGTGTGTCATATCAAGATGCTGATTAGACACCATGATTAGTGCACAGGTGTGCCTTAGACTGCCCACAATAAAAGGCCACTCTGGAAGGTGCAGTTTTATCACACAGCACAATGTCACAGATGTGGCAAGATTTGAAGGAGCGTGCAATTGGCATGCTGACAGTAGGAATGTCAACCAGAGCTGTTGCTCGTGTATTGAATGCTCATTTCTCTACCAGATGCCATGAAATGTGAGCATTTACTCTCTCAAATCAGTTACGACGACGAACTGGAGTCAGGTGGAGACCCCGATGAGGACGAGCATGCGGATGAGCTTCCCTGAGACAGTTTCTGACAGTTTGTGCAGAAATTCTTTGGTTATGCAAACCGATTGTTTCAGCAGCTGTCCGAGTGGCTGGTCTCAGACCATCTTGGAGGTGAACATGCTGGATGTGGAGGTCCTGGGCTGGTGTGGTTACACGTGGTCTGCGGTTGTGAGACTGGTTGGATGTACTGCCAAATTCTCTGAAACACCTTTGGAGACGGCTTATTTCCAGCACCACAGGTTGAACCACAGCAGTGATCTAATCCTAGCCAAAGTCAGAGCGGCAACCGCATCACAGATCCATCACAGCCAGCATCTGGATGCCGTCAGAGATCTGCTTTTAAAAATGAGTAACGAGCAATAAAAGCATCACAGAAACAATTGCATCATCTGCCCTTTCTGTAGCAGCTGCAGAGTGTTTCCCAAAATCTGCATCAGAAAGAATTTAAAGCAAATCAAAAAGTTCCAACTGTGACGCTCAGTGAAGCTGAGACGATGTAGAGTTTTATTTCTGGAATCAAAGAAAACGTTAAACCTGAATGTTTTTTGAAACAGCGGGCATGCCACGTCACTCTAAGCTCAGTTTCAGCTCATGTTTTGATTGAACTGAGATTAACAGAGACTTTCTGTTTTCTTTTTTTGTTCTCCGGTCAGATTTAGTGGAGGATGATCCTGTCTTGGACCTGAAAGCCCGGAAACCAACATGAGCAATTTAGTGCCTTTTCTCATGATTGTTCTCAGATGAAAGGTTTTTCTTTTTTTTTTAACCTTAGAAAAAGATTTGTGAGTAATGACGATTGTTTTCAGTCACATTTTCACTGTCTTTTGTTCTTTAACTGTGAATTCAGCGCGGTACATCTGCACCTGCAGTTCAGACCCCTACATTAGACCAGCACAGTGCTTCATAATCAGTCTCTGACTCTTTGACAGACTTTTGAACCATAAGTTTAATTAAACATTTTTTTTCTTGCGCTGGACGACATTTTCAAATATTTCATGGTGCAGAAACTTATTTGTAAAGGAAGCCAAATAAAGACATGAACATAAATAGCACTATAATGAAATTTATTTTCATCATTGGTGAATTTGTTCAATATAAGTCTAAAAATGTGGTCAAAATGCCCCAAAAGCCAAAGATATTTAACACTGGGACTTGAGAATGTTTGGAGAGTGTTTAAGAAGATTTTATTTCTACTACAGAGTGCTCCGTTTTCAGTAAAAGCCTGTATTGTCAAAACTACAATCGGCATGTCATCCAAACTGATTTTTGAGGCCAGACTTTCCCCTCCACCACCCGTTTTTCTTTTTACCTTCACTGGTTGTTGAGTAAAACTCTTCTGGGTGATGAACTCGGCACTGCAGATGAACCGTGTTGGGAAACTCTTCATCTCTTAACTGTGGTTGGAAATGAGCTTCAGGGGAGCAAGCTGTGAAAGGAAGATTTCAAAGTGGGTCATGTTTTTGAACACTTCTGTCGGCATTAATGGGCTGTTTCAGAAATGCTTTTCAGTAGGAAGCGTGGCTTTGTTTAGAGGAAGAGCTTTTTGTGTGTTACTGATGTCTGTTTACTTTTTCTGTCGGTCACAAGCTGTGAAGTGAGATTCCCTCTGCACCTTGTCCATCCTTGGAAATTTAAAGTTTCAGTCCTCAGACCTTCTTCAACAGAGATCAGGCTGGACAGACCCAACCAACTCTTTATTCAGATAAAGCAAAACCAGCAAACGGCACATTTATGAAAGTAATCAGTCTGGAGCTGGACGTCCTGTAATGCAGACTCCATACTAAGACCTTCACTGCATTTCCAAACAGATGGTTGTTTTTGGCAAGTTGCAGGGGACACAAGTGTAAAATACGACTCACCACTGTAGTTCTACTGTGGAAGGCAGCAGGCCACGAACAACCGTCAGTTCAAACGACACCACTGCAGACAATCATTTCACCAAGCTTTAGCTACGCAGTGATGGACTTAATGTGAACGTACAATGCAGGACACTCAAACCAATCAGTCCCGCTTGAGTCTCACTGGGAGTTTCTGAGGACTGAATCCTTGGATTTCCTGGCAGGGACCACGTCCTTACCTCTGGATAGTTCCTCCTGTTCACCAGCAGTAGATGTGGATGAGCCTTTACAGACATGTTTACCTTCATGGACTTTTCAACTATGCACTTGATTAAATCCCGTTGCTGTCGTTCGAGGGACTAAAATCGTTGTTCCTGAGGACCAACATGTTTAGAGTCTGTTGGACACAAAGGATCTGTACCAGCTTTGATTTTACCGTTGTTCATTCATACTGTTACGTGTGTGTTAAGTTACTGTAATTATCAGTGTTTGAGTCAAATCAAACTGGGAAACTGATAACCTGACCTGATTATACATTACAAAACAGACAGTTTTTTTTTTTTTTAAAAGAAATTCAACCCAAATGTAAAGGGTCCTGAACACAGTCACACTATAAGTGGTCCTCACGTTTATTTCACAAGAGCATATTTCACTTTTTCACTCTATGCATCTGACTTCACACTGCAGTAAAAACGCTGCATAAAACTAAATTCAGCTTCACGACACGCAAAAACACTTGAAGCTCAGGGATTCAAAGTCTACACGAACCACATCTTAAAATTCACAACTTAATTCCTAAATTATAAATGTGATATTTATGTTACATTTATAATTTCAGGGCTGAACTGAGTAACTTCTTTCAAAACAATCCCTCATTTGATACTGAATAATATTTTGGATACAGAATTTGATTCAGGATTCAGTTTTATATCTCTTATTTTAAATGAATAATAAGTCATCTGAGCCTTCTTGTCACTGGCGAACCGGCAGTTGTTTGTCTTTGTCTCTGCACTTAAAGAGAGAAAAGTTCAGGTAGTTTAGAGTTGATACTGACATCGATTCATTAAACTGTGAAGAGAAATGAGGCCTTTCAAACTCTCGATGTCTCTGTTTACTCCCCGGTTAACAAAGCAGATGCCTTTCTTGCTTTTTCCCTGAAACAGAAATCCTGAAAGTCAACATGTTGGACCATTTGTGAGCACAACTTAAATTGTCTCAACTCCAAACATCACGTGTGGTTTTTCTTAAAATGACAAAGTTGGGTGACATTTTCAGCTTCATTTTATTGGCTCTGTATTTTGTTTGATATTTTCCAGGAATCTTTCCTTGTACTTTCTGAAAAATTCAACACTTTTTAGATGTAGATTATGAGCTTAGTTACAATTTGGAAATGATTAAAGGTAAATGCAAGTATTGGGTGAAAGAACATTAGTACACTGGTGACAACGGCCATCTGAGTTTCCCTAAAACGCCACCAAAAATTCTAGTTAAGCTAGAAAATGCTCCACACAGAGGTCAACTTATTTACTTGTGAGCAAATATGACGAAAGGAGAACAGCTGATTCTGTAAATTCAACAAAAGCAGATCTATAAGTCAGCAAGAATAAAATGAAAGAGTTTTATGGCCTGATTTCTCTGGTAAACTCATAAACTCGTAGCTGTCCGATCAGTGTTTTACTTACCTACTACAGAATTAAACTGGAACTGCCACAGCTAACTCCATCTCTCTTAGAATTAAGAGTAAATTTGGCTCGGACCTACTTGGAAATATCTTTACATTTACAGTTAAGATCAGCCAATTTTTAGAAAAAGTGGGAGGAAAGTTTCCTGAAAATGAAAGACCCATAAAAAGCATGAAAGAGCAGATTAGAGGGGATAGGATTCTAGCATGTCTGTTACACCGATGAAATAAATACTGCACATGTACACTGTTGTTCATTTTTTCTGCTAAATGTTTTTCACATTTCTGAATCACTGTTTCTTCCATTAAAATATTTTGTCTCTGAACTTTACTTTTGTCTACAACTCATTCAGCAAATAAATTTTTTAAACCGTTGATGTGACGCATTCATTTAAATTAAAAAGTGAATCAACACCGTGTTTAAACTGCTTTAAACAAGACTTAAGGTATAATATTGTAAAGTTGCATGTGATTTTGTTTTTGTCCTGTGCAGCTCCTTCTGGTGTTAAATTTTTTTTCAGGACAACAAACACTTTTCGCTCAAAAACTGAAAATCACTTGTTAAAATTGCAAAAATTCAATAAAGTTTTAACTACTTTTACAGCCAAAACAACTGGCTGTAAGATTTGTTTTAAAGACATATCAGGTGAAATCCTTACAAAAGCTTAATTTAAAGCCTGTAGAATTATAAAGCCTTAAATATTTTTGTCTTTTCCGCAAAAAATGTCTGCATTTTGTCGCACAACGAGCATATGAATTGAAGATAGTCGGTTGAAAAGAAAATTAAATATCACAATTCTTGTTGAATGTCTTTTTTCCAATGCAAACAGTTGCAAAATAATTTGGGTTCATCCATCCATCTATTTCTGCTTCTTGTCTGGGTTAACGTCACATTAATTTATTTTCATCACCAGGAATTATTGTTGTATACGGTTGGAAATGTTATACTTTCACACTTAGTACAGTTTGTTGGTGAAACACGGCGTTCATATCAGTTTTATGTGGTAGAAACCTTTTCTTGATTCTAGCAAAACAATTACTCAAATGTGGAAATTTCTAGATAGAAAATTCCAAATATTGTTACTGCACTACTGCAGATTTTTTTGCTTGTTTTACAGAGAAAAATGGTTTAATTTTTTTTTTGCTCCAGTTTCATGCATAATTAGGATGGTTCTCTTTTGTTTTTAATGTTAAAATCCTCTTAAACTCTGAAGAATCTGTGCTGACACTGACATAGACAAGCCACTTTTTCCATCAAATAATATATATATATATATATATATATATATATATATATATAAATTTAAGTCTTTGCTTTCAATTCATCAACATTAAACATGTTTTCTGTCCTACTGATGAAAATAAATATTCAGCCTGGTGTGCAAAAAGTAGATCTGAACAGCTATAGAAGTCTCCTTGAACTTTTTTGTTGTAATATTTAGATGAAGTGACACAAAACTAAAATTAATTGGCAAAAAACCTAGCAAACAAGAGTATTGATAGTGATTGATTCAAACTGAATGTGATTCCTTTTTAGTTTAGAGATGTTTGGAATAGGATTTTAGTTTTGACTGACATTTATTCTAATAAGTTTAAGCATAAAGAAGTTACAATACCATTAACATTGTCTGCAAATTGCTTCATTTCAATTGTTTAATTTTTTTCAAGTACTTCTTTTTTTTTTTTTTTTTTTAGCTTTTGCAGCTTTCTTGGAAGTATTAAATTGGACAAAACAAATCCATAGAATGGCAACATGAAAAGATCCCAGCATCAAATCATAGTAAATGTTAAATGGTGCCTTTGTTAAACCATAAAGTAGGCGAGTTACTCTGTATTAATGCAAGTAAAATAGCACAACAGGTGACACAAAGCAAGCAGAAAGTTGCGAGACAGATGTGTGGTATGACAGGTAAAAGATCAGAATAATGATCTTTAACTGAATAAAATTTCCTTCAGCTTGCTTTGGTTCCCATCATTCCCAGGTCTTCCTGCTGCATACAGTGGTACAGTTTCTCCTGCAAAAAAACAAGTTACTGGTCATAAACAAGGAGAATAATCACGAATGTTGACAGCACATTCTCAGGAATATTTTAGACATTTTCCCTTTCACGTTTAATCACACTTTATACTTCTTTCTAAACTCTAAAAAATAAAAATAAACTTTTATGAAAGTGGTCTCTGAAACACCCACAGACACAAAGTGCAACACAATCACTGAGTGACACTCCTGTCTGGATGTGACGTGGGAACGAACAGCCAGCAGGATGTTCTTGACTGTGATTATACATAATTACAGAGCCGATGCAGCAGCTGCGTATGGCTGGCAGCTTTAAAATGGCCATAATGACATCTATTGCTAATATATTTCCTTTATAATCCACATTCAGTGTCTGAAGGAGAACATTTTCGATAAAGCATCATACTGGAAATCAAAGGTGACGGTTCTGCTGCCGCTTGGTGGACTTTACTTCATTTAATAACTCAATAATACTTATTACTGCAGCTCCACAGCATTACAAAGTCACTTCTAAACTGGGCTGATTGGGTAATAACCAGAGGTGGGTCGAGTAGCCAAAAATTGTACTAAGTAAGAGTAACGATACTTCAAATTAAGTAGAAGTAAAAAGTAGTCATCCAAAAAATTACTCAAGTAAGAGTAAAAAAAGTATTTGGTGAAAAAACTACTCAAGTACTGAAAGTACTGAGTAACTGTTTGATTGTAATGTGTGATTTATTTTTAGAAATGATGAGATCAGACAGACAAAAATGTAAAATAATGGGGAAATTCTGGTATTTCCAAAAAAAAAAAAAAGAAGCGAAAATAAACAACATTTTTACAAAATGACAACTTAAGGCACAAAAGACACAAATGTCCAAATCTCAGTTTTTCACAGCATAAAGCTTTTGAAACAAATACATGTAGTAAGGTAACGTTTGTATGTTTGAACACAGGGCTGCCAACTCTCACGCTTTGGCTGTGAGACACACGCAACTCAGTCCCTTCACACGCTCTCACACCTCACTCCAAATATCACACAGGCAAAAGACAAAAAGAAAAGGTTTCATTTTGCTGTTATGGGAATATGTCACCTTTGGGGAAATCCAGTTTGCGTTTTTACTCCAGAGAACGCCAGGTTTTTGAAAATCCGATCCGCATTTTCCGTCCTACTGGCTTCCCAGTCATTGTGCAGCTGTCATGCTGGCTGTCTCCGAGTGACTATCTGCGTTTGAAAGCCTCTGTAGTGCTGCCCAGGCAGTGGCAGCTCTTCCCGTGGGGGAAATATCCCCCGTGATCTGATTGGCCCACCCTGTGTGCCCCCCCCCA
Source organism: Acanthochromis polyacanthus (assembly GCF_021347895.1). NCBI lineage: Eukaryota > Metazoa > Chordata > Actinopteri > Pomacentridae > Acanthochromis > Acanthochromis polyacanthus. The sequence continues at coordinate 9,494,997 of NC_067121.1, forward strand.
AATTTTCATTGGAAATTTACATAAGTGAAACTCCGATTTCCGACATTCATGTACGCAACTTCGTTGTCCGACTGCACCTGAATGCACCAATGATGTTAGTTTGATCTTTTGATTGTATTTTGTTTGGATTTGAAGAAGCTTTGAAGACGTTTCCTGATGCTGGAGGAGAAGACCAGCAGCTTTGTATCTTCCGGTAAGAAGACTGTGGCTGTTTCTCAGTACATAACTGTCTGTACTTGCGTTCTCACGTACTGGTGAAACGTCATCATCCAGACTGCATAGGACCAGACTAGTGTGCATAGATATGAATCAGTAGATAGCATAGACCAGTGGTGTAGTGGTCCTGGAGAAGTGGGTATACTCTTAATTTCACCTTTTTTTTTAATTAGTCCAGAAAAACGCCCAGTTTTAGAAACAGTGACATAGAAGACTACTCTATTCAATTTATTCAGTCATTTCTACTTGCCCACTATTATAAAATTATCATGACTTGATTAGGAGCAGTTTGTAGTTATTACTGGTCACGCAAGCAAACTGGATTAATGTAACATGTATTTATCATGAGGCAAACATGGTGTTTCAGTTACTTTTGAACATTTATTTAAATAAAATACTTCAATATGAAGTTGACAGTGCATCCTTGTTCATATTTCATCATGAATAAAACCTCAATATTGTTTAAGGTCGAATCTTAAACTACCTGTCCCCATTCTTGTGTTTTTACTTACTTTAAAATCAACTACCAGTCGAGAGCTTTTCCCACATTATCCCAATCTAGCTAGCTTCAGACTTATGTTAGAATAACGTTAGCCTTTCAAAACGTTAGTCAGACTCGCCTGACACTCAGTTTAACCCGTTGCGCTTCAGTTCGCTTCAGTGTCCCGCCCGCGGTACACTTTGAGATGTGCATAAGCAATTTGCTAAATGTCTGAAACAAACACTTATACAAACACTATACGCGATGGAAAGCTTAGATTCTCAGGAATCCGCCGGTATAAACCACTTTCAGATGTGATTACCACAGCGGTAATATAAACCATTTGTCCGACAAACAACGAATATCCATCCATCCGTTCTCTATACACGGCTTCAACGTACACAGTGCGACTCACATTTCCGGTTCATTATTACACACAGATGAAAATATTCCACAAAAACGGCCATATCCAACCTTAGACATCCAGATGACACAAGCCAGTAAACTATTTTGTCCAAAACATGTCTTGAAGACGGTATATGATCCACGAATAGGTCGTTTTCGAGGAATGCACCTCGCGATGCGCGTCCAATATTCCCTGTATTTCTCGTCATATTTTATTTACAAATAGAATATTAGCGATTTTTTTTGTACTGAAAATGGCTGGAATTGAATGCAGCTTTAACCACTGGCGACAAAATATCCTCTCCTTGATATGTGCAGTCATATTGCCCGTAGTTTAAAACATGATTCATTTGGAAACCACCTTAAAACTTACTTGAGAATTATATCGTCCATGAAAGTAGGTTCGCTCGATACGTACCACTCACTTGAAAGGTGTTTATCTGACTTTCTCGCATTTCCGCGCATCTTTCAAGCAGACCTGTCAATCAACTGGAGTGCCACAGAGGTGTTAGCAAAATTTTCCTCTGTATGACCCGCCCCTACTCTGCCTCTGATTGGCTCATCCCTAAAGTTAACCAATCGAATCAGTGAAGGTAGCATGTACCAGCCAATTACAGGCAGAGGAGGGCTGTTCATGGCTTCATCATCCTTAAGGAAAGAGTGCTACCTGGCACACAGATATTACTGAATGATGCGCACCAGGGAGCATTAGAAGTGGGTATACGCAATGCTAACTGAAAAATAAGTGGGTATACGCCGTTATACCGCCGTATACCCTGGACTACACCACTGGCATAGACTGTATATATAGTGGACGTAGCATCTGGCTCCAGAATTGAAGCCAATCCTGAAGTGTCAAAAACTTGCAATATCCCGCCGTCCGCTAGGGTTGGCTCCAAAACGCTTTTGCTCCATAGACCCCAATTCATTTTTGGAAAAAATAAAATTTGATAGACTGATTTTCTACAGCTCAGGATTTTTCCCTGTTAGTTTTCATGGTCAAATGAGAGATCAGGTGGCCGATCTTAAAATAAATCAATACTGAATTTTAAATAAATCGTTAAAGTTGGCGGAGCCAGGGGGCGTGGCTATACTTGATGGACAGCAACAGAGCCTCTGCGGTAAAACGTGGGCGGAATAAGAGAGTCCTCAGCCAATCCTGCCCCTAGTTGCTCTCCGGTCCAGTCTGTTTGATGACGTTTTTTACGTCACTGGCTCCAAAAAATCCAAAACGGCGACAGGAAGTAGCAAAATCCGGGCTTCATTTTCTCGGCGTTGAAACCAACGGGTGACGTCACGGTTAGTTTACGCCTGGACAGGCCAGAGACAGCAGCTAGAAGCCTTACAGAGTACACGCCCACCCTCCTGTCACTCACACAAGCAAGTGCTCTGAGCGCTAATCAGAAGGATAGGGATTGGTCAAAGTGACATTTTTTATAAGAACCGTGCCATGATTGGTTAGTTGCTTTATGGCCCGCCCCTTCGTAGCGAGAACGGAGAAGGAGAAGCATGCACTGCAGAGCGGTGATATGAGAGTGAGGCCAGAGAGTGGATAGAGCGAAGGTTATGGAGAACCCTCTTCACAAGTAAGTTTACAAACGGTCGGTTCTTCTCACAAATGCATCATCAGATTTCAAAAGGCCAAAATATAATAAAAATGTCTGGCCCAAATGAGCTCCACAGGTGTCAGGTGTATGGCAAGCCGTTTTAACATTTAATGCCTAGAGTGCACTATCCAGAACTAAGACTGCGGATATCCACAACTCCATTCTGACTAGGCGTTAATGAATTTTGGATATCTGGAATTTTCATTAAAGATATCCATAACGTAATTTTGACTATCCGAAAGGACAGATAGAGATATCTAAATCTCAGTTTCGCCTAGTCGAAACTGAATTACGGATATCTCTAATGACGTAACTGAAACGTCATGAAACGCGTCACATATCCTAAATGAAAATTACAGATATCCGTAATTCAGTTTCCACTAGGCGAAATGTAAGTTAAAGATATCTTAAACGTCACTATGACTCGTCGGAATGACGTTGCTCTATTTTAGGCAGGGGCGGACTGAACGTTATTTCATTTGGTCGTTTGGGTCGGTGCGCTAGTATTTATTAAATAATTTTACTTACAGGGTACCTGGTAGTTCCATGTATAGCTCAGCGGGTTAAGCAGGCGCTCCATGTCAGCGGCTCAGGTTCGATTCTTAACCGCGACCCTTTTCTGCATGTCTTGCCCCCTACTCTTCTCCCTTTTACCTGTCACTCTTCACTGCCACCATCACAATAAAAAGGCAAAAATAATAATAATAATTTTGTTTATTTATCCATATGCGGCCAAATGGGATGAGCGTCCAACCATCATCAGCCCTGTACAGGCACGCAGGCACGCAGGCACGCATGCGTCACACCATAACCACGCTCATCCCATGGGGAGATTGCAGTGTTAGGTAAAGGTAAAAATGAAAACAAGACATGATACATAGATCAATCAAACCTGTCGATCAGGTTGATACTTTATTGATCTCCAAGAGAAATTGGCATTTACAGTAGCTCAAAAAGGGGAGAGATAAGTTATGGTAAAGAGGCATGTAAGTTTTAAACAACATGAAGATTAGAGTACAATATTAAAGCAAAATAGAAATACAAAACTTACATTTCCTATACACTGAAGATGTGCATAGTGACAGTGTGCACCATACAGTGGTGCAAAGGCAGTTCGTACACAATTAAAAGACATTTATATAGATGTGAATGTAACCCACACAGTAAACCAGCAACTCATAGAACGCATGTTACTGTCCCTTTAAGACGCTAGACGCAGCACCTAGGCAGCCGCAGAAACACAGACACCTGAGGGAGAGAGCAGAGAGCACAGATCGGGAACTTTGATTGCTATTTATTGAATTAATTATAGCCAGAAAAATGAAATTAATTTAGCCGCGCTTTTGCTACTTTGCTAGTTCGGTGGTATGTAGCCTATGCTGGCAACACTTACTCCGAAGGAGTTGGGGTTGACGGCGAAATAGCCGTCTCGTTGCATCCACAATATTATCCGTTTCTCTTGCTGCCAGTTCCTGTCGAGCACGGGTAGTTGTACTGAAAAGTCTGTCAAAAAGGGAAACGTTGTCCAGCCGGGAGGCCATGGCCGCGACAGACAAAAAAAAGGCGTCAAAAAAAGGCGTCAAAAGTTCAAATCACGCATTTCCACCGCTTTTCGCCTGAAAGTGGGAGGACTAATAGCACGACATTACAGATATCTGCAACGTCATTTCGTCTAGTCAAAACTGTCATTCAAGATATCTTTAATTACATGTCGCTAGGCAGAATTGTAATTCAGATATCTCCAGTTTTAGATATCTCTATCAAAAATCCATTAAAGATATCTCTAACATAATTTTAGATATCTACAATCAAGTTTTGCCTATCCGTAATTCCCATTTGAGATATCTACAACGTCATTTTGACTAGGCATTACTTTAATTTAAGATATCTACAACGAATTCCGCCTAGTCAAAACTGAGTTATGGATATCCATAAAGAAACATGTAGATATCTGTAATTGAGGAGGTTTTGGAGATATCTCGAATTGGTATTTTGACTATCCGTAATTCAGTTGTAGATATCTACTCAGTTGCATTCTATTCAGTTGCAGATATCCGTAACTCATATTGCGGATATCTGCAACTGAATTACGGATAGGCGCAATGACGTAACCCATACACATGAATGGCAAAAGTGACATCATTTCTCCAAGGAGAATGTATTTGTGGATATCTGAAATGATAATTACGGATAGGAGAAATAGAGTTGTTGATATCTCTAACGTTCTTTTTCGACTAGGAAGAACTGAATTACAGATATCTGTAGCGAATATCCAGTCTGGGCATTAAATGTTAAAACGGCTTGCCATACAGGTGGGTTGCAGGAAGCCTGAAAACGTTTGAGACCCCCTCTTCAGGGAGGATAGGCAGTTGACTTACAATTTTCAGTTATAAAATGAACATTGGTGTTTGCATATACTGTTAGCTATGACCAGCTGACATCTAAATGATTTTGCTGACAAAATAATATGCATATTTTTTAATTCCACATGTTATATAAATAATAGGAAAAGGGAAACATTGGAAAAATTGGTGAGGGTAGTGAAGAGATTACAGAAGAGAAAAGTACTGGACTGTATGGAGCTGTCATTATGGTTGTGTTTAATAGACTTACTGTCTGTTTAGTAGTGTTGTAACTGCTATAACATAACTGTAAAAGGCATATTTTTGGAAGGAAAAAAAAAAATTTGGTGGCATTATCCCACGTGACACAACCCTTGCAGTGGCAGAAGTGGCCTGACTGATTGGAATCTCCTGGCCTGAATTTCTTTCCCAGTTCGGCCCTGGAGAAAGCTAACACAGTACAAAGGCTAAGGTATGTTACCTGGTCATTTGTGCCTCCTCTGCTGCCTTTCCCTGTGCTCTCTCTCCCTCTCTTTGGTCACCTGATGATCCTCCATCACCTGAACTTCCTCTGTCACCTCCTCCTCCTCTCTCTTGCTCAACTGTTGCACCTCCTCTGTCACCTCTCCTCTCTCTCTCTCCTCATCTGTGCTTCTCCCTCTCTGGTCACCTGCCTCTCTTTCATGGCCTGTTCGGCAATCATTCTTAAACCTGGTATAAAAAAAATGCTTTGTTAATGTTAAAATGGTATCAGCCCGGTTAAAAATGAACAGTAAGGTCAAAGAAACAATTTGAGGAAATAAATACATTCAGGTATTTCCCAAATTTTGTCAAGATTCACGAGATGAAGTACTTCTCTTCCCCTCCTCTGTCACTGTCACCGGCTGCACGCTCCGCAGCCACCCTGCTGCAGCAGAGCGTCTGTTGTCACCATGGTTACCGCTTCAGGCCGAGGCAGACATTCCTGTTCCTTCAGGATTTAGAAATGCCTGGAAAAATGTAGCTTCTGTGTATGGTATTGCGTTGTTTGATCAGTAAAATAGCTTCACTACTGAAAAGATATTTGATGTGGAAAACAGCGACGTTACGACCTGTTCCCCCGAGAAATGCAGTTTAACTACGCCGCCATCCATCACTGTGTATTGGAGCAAAGTTAGCAAACAGCCCTTTAAGTTACAATTCAGTGAAAACTGACATTGGTCCTACACAGTACATCCCCGACACTCTCTGGCTGTACCTCACAGGACAAGCTCAAACCAACTCCAGTCACAAATCATCAGCTAACTTAACAGGACAGGTAGGCTATTTTACCTCTTTTTGATCAAGATATTTCCTTTTTTTTAGTTGTTGGTGTCGACCAACAATGAAGAATTGTTGTTTGTCCTTTTCGCGCTCTTTTCATTTCTTCACGGCCCTGCTGTCTCCATCCATGCCAAATATACGTGGTCAGGGAAAAGTGAACGTTAAGTAGAGGAGGCGCCACGGGTTGGGTGATACCAAGTATTCGGTGGGGGTGTGGGGGGTTACATTAAGATGATTAAACTTGCTACTGTTTTGTTGGAAAATGATAATAATAATAAAATCAACAAGATAATTAATGCTTTTAATACATTGGAAAAATGTGATTATACTGTGGGGGTTACATTAGCTGAACGTGATTTTGCGGGGTCATGACCCCCGTATCCCCGGTGCAAATTACGCCCTTGATGCTCAGCAATGTTACTGCTCCACATATCCTACTAAAATTAATATGGCAGAAAAAAATTAAGACTTTAAAAAATGGATTAAAGTTTTTCAGTGAATTCAAACTAAGTTTAGCTGAGCTCTGGGTTCAGCTCTGTAACAAATGAATTAACTGCAGCTGATAAAGTGTGACTTGTCTGAGGTGAAGAAAAGCATTCAGTGTACACATTGTTCTTCATCTGCTGTCCTGCTATCTCCACCCTCTTACCTCCATCCTCACCCCAACTGGTTGAGGCAGATGGCCACCTTCCATGAGCCTGGTTCTGTATGTATGTTCTGTAGGATTTTTTTTTTTTTTTTACATTTTAGCTTCACATTACGGGTTTTGTGACTGCTTGCTATGTGAAGTGTTTGTATGAGATGTGTTGCTGGACTTCTTTCCAGGTGACTCTTGTGAAAGAGATCCTGATGTCAGTGGGTTTTATCTGGTTAAATAAAGGTTCAGTTAAAGTGCTGTGAGATGACATATGTTGTAAATTGGTGATATATAAATGAAATTGTCATATTATTATTGTTGTTGCATCTATGGTCTCAAGTGAGTGTTTTGGATGAAATCTTATGTGGTACAAAATTCCAACAACAACAATAATAATAAAAATAATAATGCATCAAATTCAATTTGTTGCTCAGTAACATTAACTAAACAAATAGGGATTTAAACAATTAAAATCTTGAAAATAAAGGAATATTTTTTACTTGTGATCAGGACCAGCATTGATGAATAAATACAGTTGAACTAAGTGAAAGTTGAAAAATGATATAAATAAGTAATTTTTATGTTCTTAAGGTAATGACTCTGACTATTTTGCTTCTAATACCTCAGAATTGATGTCAATAATTTTGAATATATCCTCAATTGTGAAAAAGAGCAAATTTGTCACTCGTCACCAGTCGTATTAATCATGATTAATGTTAAATTTGTTTTTCAAAAGAAGAGAGTGTGACATTCTAAAAACAAACTGGCATTTAAAGGTTAAATTTGTCAGTTTTGATCAGGATCGTTGTTGGTTAAAAAGTGACTCAGTCAAAGTTAATAAAATATTTTAATTACAGTATTTTTGATGAGCATATTTTATCATTCAGGAAATCTGTGTAACTTTTTCAAACTGAGGGTTAAATGAGAAATGAGCTCTGCTGTGAAAAGGTTCAACACTCAGTGTCTCTCTCCTCTTCCTGGAATGAATCTCAGCCTGATAACCCTCCTCTTCTTCCTGATCTCAAACACAGCAGCTCCACTCTGTCCACACATTTCCCGGTTTCCTCCCCTTCAGATCTGCATCTTGAACATGGGTGGAACCAACATGTGGTGACGTGGAAGAGCTGACAGGCCCCGTTCACTGCAGGAACACGTGATTTGTAGATCAGAGCTCACACTAGTTTCAGGAAGGAGGAAGTCAAACTCACACAGTCGCTGTTAGTGAGAGGAGAAATGGCTGAGAAAGGAGTTCAGCTGGACCGAGAAATAATCTCTTGTTCCGTCTGTCTGGATCTACTGAAGGATCCGGTGGCTCTTTCCTGTGGACACAACTACTGCATGAAGTGTATTAAAGCCCACTGGGATGGAGAGGATGAGAAGAGAATCTACAGCTGCCCTCAGTGTAGGCAGACCTTCACACCGAGGCCTGTCCTGATGAAAAACACCATGTTAGCAGTTTTAGTGGAGGAGCTGAAGAAGACTGAACTCCAAGCTGCTGCTGCTGATCACTGCTATGCTGGAGATGAAGATGTGTCCTGTGATGTCTGCACTGGGAGGAAACTGAAAGCCTTCAAGTCCTGTTTAGTCTGTCTGGTTTCTTTCTGTGAGAAACACATTCAGCTTCACTATGATGTGCCTCAGTTCCAGAAACACCAGCTGGTGGAGCCCTCCAAGAATCTCCAGGAGAACATCTGCTCTCTCCACGATGAGGTGAAGAAGATGTTCTGCCGCACTGATCAGCAGTCTATCTGTTATCTCTGCTCTGTGGAGGAACATAAAGGCCACGACACAGTCTCAGCTGCAGCAGAAAGGACGGAGAGGCAGAGAGAGCTGGAGGTGAGTCGACAAAACATCCAGCAGAGAATCCAGGACAGAGAGAAAGATGTGAAGCTGCTCCAACAGCAGCTGGAGGCCATCAATGGCTCTGCTGATAAAGCAGTGAAGGACAGTGAGGAGATGTTCACCCACATCATCCATCTGATCCAGAAAACAAGCCGAGATGTGGAGCAGCAGATCAGATCCCAGCAGGAGACTGAAGTGAGTGGAGTGAAAGAGCTGAAGGAGAAGCTGGAGCAGGAGATGAGAGAGCTGAAGAGGAAAGACGCTGAGCTGAAGCAGCTCTCACACACAGAGGATCACAACCAGTTTCTCCACAACTACCCCTCAGTGTCAGCACTCAGTGAGTCCACACACTCATCCAGCATGGACATCCGTCCTCTGAGACACTTTGAGGAGGTGACAGCAGCTGTGTCAGAGCTCAGAGATCATCTACAGGACATTGTGAGGGACACATGGACAAAGATCTCAGTGACAGAGACTCAAGTGGATGTTTCACTGTCAGATTCACAAGCAGAGCCAAAGACCAGAGCTGGATTCTTGAAATATTCACGTCAAATCACTCTGGATCCAAACACAGCAAACAGAAACCTGTTATTGTCTGAAGGGAACAGGAAAGTAACATTTACGGGTCAACAACAGTCTTATTCTGATCATCCAGACAGATTCACTGAACGGTGGCAGGTCCTGAGTAGAGAGAGTCTGACTGGACGTTGTTACTGGGAGGTGGAGTGGAGAGGAGGAGGAGTTTATGTATCAGTCGCATACAAGAATATCAGCAGAGAAGGATTTAGAAATGAATGTGAATTTGGATGTAATGACAAATCTTGGGCATTATATTGTTCCCCAAACAGTTATACATTTTTGCACAACAACATCCAAACTCCCGTCTCAGGTCCTCGGTCCTCCAGAGTTGGAGTGTACCTGGATCACAGTGCAGGTATTCTGTCCTTCTACAGCGTCTCTGAAACCATGACTCTCCTCCACAGAGTCCAGACCACATTCACTCAGCAGATATATGCTGGACTTTGGGTTGGTCGTGATACAAGTGCTGAGTTGTGTAAAGTGAAGTAGACAGAGGTGACTGAAGGTGCAGTGAGTCTGATTGTGTCTTTGATTCTTTAACTCATTTAGTCTCCATCATTGTTGCTCACAGCTCATTGTTGTTTTATTTCTACACTGCACAGAGATCAACTGTCAACCAAACAGTGACTGTCAGCACTTGTTGATCTTCTCATTTCTTCTTCTGCTCATCTTTGAATTTCTTCACTAAAAATGACTTTCATTCAGTCTTATTCTAAAGCATCAAGACACAATAAGTGATGTTCATAGTTTTCTGACTCATTTCGGACATGAAATCAGAACATTTATTGTAAATATTTCCATGTTTTCACATTTTAGCTTCTCAGAAACAATTTTTGAATTGAACAGCTGCATGAAGATGTAACAATAAGTGACTTTTAATGTGTTTCTCAGTCTTGATTTTGTTTTCGTTTCATTTGAATTCATGTTTATTTAATCTCATGTTAGTGATGCATTTAAGGAACCAGCTGAGGTGATGGAAAACTCAGCTTTTAATTCAAATATGTCCTTCATTTTCTTTCCCAGAGATACATGTACAGAATTTGTATTTCATGGTTGATTTTTTGGGGGAAAGATATTATATTTTATCCCAGTAAAAAGTCATTTTATTAATCTGTTGTGGAGATTTTTAATTTTATTGGTTTATTTTGTTTCTAAACTGCTGACAAACTTGTGATTCAGATTCATGTTATTTGCAAATAAATGACAATTAATGAGCATAACCTGGATTCTATCATTTGTCTCTTACAATGAAGTGATTATTCTGTTCCTAACCTGTAATTAGTTGCATTGTGACAGTTTATCTTCTAAAACCAAAATGATCCACACATGAAGAATTCAACATTTACATGGTTGAAGTGCAGATTCCACCTGAACTTTTAATAAAATTAACTAAAATCTTTCTGAGCTGAATAGTTTTGTCATTTTTCCCCTTTAAATGGTGGTAAACTGGGAGACCTTGGACTTCCACATTCTGTCTGCATGTGGATCTACAGCTTCCTGTCGGACCGCAGGCAGAGGGTGAGGGTGGGAGACCAACAATATATATATATAATATCATTTTCTGACATATCTTTTTTAATATATATGTATGAATTATATTGATAGTCCATATGTGATTATATAATAATTTTCTCTGATATATAACTTTAATCTATTATATATTATATATATATATATATATATATATATATATGTGTGTGTGTGTGTGTGTGAATGATGTTGATACTCCATCTATGATTTATATCACTTCTATCTATTGTTTTATATAAAAATATGTGTTCATTAGTCAGCATTTTGTTTATATATGTAAAAATAGCGTAATCATATATTGTCTCTTCAAATTATTAAAATAATTGACTTTACTGCTATTATCTGCTTCTCTAACATATATTAGTGTGTGTGTGTGTTTACAGTGTTTGCAAATATCTGTCTACAGTCGAGCTTAATTTCAGAATATTCTATTACTTATTATTATTATTATCTATTATTTCCGCTATGAATATTTACTATGTTCACCACCCCACTGATTTACACCTGCATTTTGTGCTTCATGGCGCTAGGTGTGCTGTTTGTATGTTGGACATGTTTTACACAGACACCACCGAAGAAGAAAGGTGCCGAAGTGCTGCACTTTTCTTTTTTTTAAAAATTGAAACAGGAGTCTGTCCGCATGAATGTCCACTGGGTTAGGGGTTGTCCATGAGTTTGATATCTTCAATCATGTTTAAAAAGTTTTACAGCAGTCCGTTTTTCATATGTTTCAGTGATGAGAAGAATAGAGACATTTCTTTATGAAACATATTAAAAATAGGCTTACATTTTAGAAATCTGCATTTGTGTACGAAAAATTTCCCTACTATTATAATACAGCTGACCAGAATCAAACCCGCGTCGACTGTACATGAGTCGCCTGCTTAATCTGCTGAGCTATATGGGCATCGGATACTGACTAAACAAATTATTTAATAAATACCAGCGCACCGGCCCTTCGGTCAAACGGCCCGAATGATGTTTACACAAATTTTGGCCCGAAGCCACATCTAATTGCCGACCCCTGCTTACATTATAAATATGGGATGATATAATGCAAAATATAGTGTTGGATTCGCAACGCTTTTACATTAAAAATATAATATATCCATTCGTTTGAATTACGTTCTGAGTGGCACGGAAAAGTCCTCTGCTTGAAATACATTGGTGTGAATTTCGTTGTGAGCAACACGAAAAACATGAGAAAGTCGCGTTGGTGCACACGAAACCATAGATTTAATTACGTGACAGTTTCACGAATCCTTGTGAGGACTGGGTTGTGAGTAGAAGCACCCTTTTTCAGCTAGTACAGCCATGAGTCTTCTTGGCAATGACGCAACCAAGTTTTCACACCTGGATTTGGGGATCCTCTGCCATTCTTCCTTGCAGATCCTCTCCAGTTCTGTCAGGTTGGATGGTGATGTTGGTGGACAGCCATTTTGAGGTCTCTCAGAGATGCTCAATTGGTTAGGTCAGGGCTCTGGCTGCGCAGTCAAGAACGGTCACAGAGTTGTTCTGAAGCCACTCCTTGGTTATTTTAGCTGTGTGCTTAGGGTCATTTTCCTGTTGAAAGGTGAACCTTCGGCCCAGTCTGAGGTTCTGAGCACTCTGGAAGAGGTTTTCCTCCAGGATATCTCTGTACTTGGGCCGCATTCATCCTTCGTTCAATTGCAACTAGTCATCCTGTCCCTGCTGCTGAAAAACACCCCCACAACATGATGCTCCCACCACCATGTTTCACTGTAGGGATTGTATTGGGTAGGTGATGAGCAGTGCCTGGTTTTCTCCACACATACCGCTTAGAATTAACACCAAAAGTTCAATCTTGGTCATCAAACCAGAGAATCTTATTTCTCATAGTCTGGGGTCCTTCATGTGTTTTTGGCAAACTCTATGCGGACTTTCATGTGTCTTGCACTGAGGAGAGGCTTCGTTGGGCCACTCTGCCATAAAGCCCCGACTGGTGGAGGGCTGCAGTGATAGCTGACTTTGTGGAACTTTCTCCTATCTCCCGACTGCATCTCTGGAGCTCAGCCACAGTGATCTTTGGGTTCTTCTTTACCTCTCTCACCAAGGCTCTTCTCCCACCATTGCTCAGTTTGGCTGGACGGCCAGGTCTAGGAAGAGTTGTGGTCGTCCCAAACTTCTTCCATTGAGGATTATGGAGCCACTGTGTTCTTAGGAACCTCGACTGCTGCAGAAATTCTTTTGTAACCTTGGCCAGATCTGTGCCTTGCCACAATTCTGTCTCTGAGCTCCTTGGGCAGTTCCTTCAACCTCATGATTTCTCATTTGCTCTGACATGCACTGTGAGCTGTAAGGTCTTATATAGACAGGTGTGTGCCTTTCCTAATCAAGTCCAATCAGTTAATTAAACACAGCTGGACTCCAATAAAGGAAGCAGAACCGTCTCGAGGAGGATCAGAAGAAATGGACAGCATGTGAGTTAAATATGAATGTCGCTGCAAAGAGTCTGAATACTTCTGACCATGGGATATTTCAGTTTTTCTTTTTTAATAAATTTGCAAAAAATTTCTACATTTCTGTTTTTTCTGTCAAGATGGGGTGTTGAGTGTACATTAATGAGAAATAAAATTAACTTTTTTGATTTTGGCAAATGGCTGCAATGACACGGAGAGTGAAAATTTCAGGGGTCTGAATACTTTCTGTACCCACTGTATTTCACTATGCAGACATTTTTATTGATGTCCAGTATACTTTGTAGACATAAACATATTTGATAGAAATATTAGAAATGGATTTCTGTTTCTGGGCCTGGGATCTTTCTGCATGGAGTTTGTATATTCTCTCTGTGCATGCGTGGGTTTTCTCCGGACACTCCGGCTTCCTCCCACAGTCCAAAATATGCTTGAGGTTAATTGATTACTCTAAATTGCCCGTAGGTGTGAATGTGAGTGTGATTGTTTGTCTGTATATGTAGCCTGTGACAGACTGGCGACCTGTCCAGGGTGTCCCCTGCCTTCGCCCGAGTCAGCTGGATAGGCTCCAGCGGCCCCCCGCGACCCTAATGAGGATGAAGCGGTGTATAGAGAATGGATTGTAGAAGTCCAACTTATTTTGGATCCTTGTGGAGAGTTTAATGTTAGAGTTCGTAAAGCTGTTGAGTTTTTAGAGTCACATGGATTGTTTTGACATTTAATAGAGAGTTTAGTGTCTGACTGGAATTCCATTCAGTGAATGGATAATTTAAGGTATGAAATTATGTTTTGGTTTTACTTAAGCACTTTTTATTGTTTCGTTGGCTGATGTGGTCAACTTTGAAGCTGTTTAATGTGTGCATTAAAATCCTACAAGACAATGTGACAAAGTGGTTGCTGGAGTTATTTCAATTATGCAGATACAATGCTCAAAAAAATTAAAGGAAACACTTTTTAATCTAAGTATTGCATCAAATCAGTCAAACATGTGGGATACTGATCTGGTCAAGTAAGTAACTGAGGGGCTTTTTAGTCAGTTTCAGCTGCTTTGGTGTTCATGACATTAACAACAGATGCACTAGAGGGTAACAATGAGACAACCCCCAAAACAGGAATGAGTTACAGGTGAGGACCACTGACATTTTTTTCCTTCCTAATTTTTCTGACTGTTTTCACTAGTTTTGCCATTTGGCTAGGGTAAGTGTCACTTCTGGTAGCATGAGGCGATACCTGGACCCTACAGAGGTTCCCACAGACAGTCCAACTCCTCCAGGATGGCAAATCAGTGTGTGCCATTACCAGAAGGCTTGCTGTGTCTCCCAGCACATCTCAAGCGTTATGGAGGAGATTCCAGGAGACAGGCAGTTAGTCTGGGAGAGCTGGACAGGGGCTGTCGAAGGTCCTCAACCGATCAGCAGGACAGGTATCTGCTCCTTTGTGCAAGGAGGACAGGATGAGCACTGCAATAGCTCTACAAAATGACCTCCAGCAGACCAGTGGTGTGAATGTCTCTGATCAAACAATCAGAAAGAGATGTAATGAGAGTGGTCTGAGGGCCCAGCGTCCTCTAGTGCCCGTTGTGCTCGTTGACTGGCACCGTGAAGCTCGGCTGGCATTTGCCATAGAACACAGGAATTTGCAAGTCCACCACTGGTGCCCTGTGCTTTTCACAGATGAGAGCAAGTTCACACTGAGCGCATGTGACAGACATGAAAGAGTCTGGTGAAGCTGTGGAGAACGTTATTGCTGCCTGTAACATTGTTCAGCGTGACCGTTTGGTGCTGGGTCAGTGTGTCTGAGGAGGCATATCCATGGAGGGACGCACAGACCTCTACAGGCTGGAATATGGCATTCTGACTGCATTAGGTATCAGGATCAGGGATGGCTGGTAAATGGGCTAACAGGGCTAAGCCCTCCCAGGCCAACACAAAAGGATTGAGAAAATATTTTTTAAATAACTTACAACAGATTGTTTTAAGTTTAGGTTGAAAACAAAGGTAGCAACAGCACTAATCAGTCAAAATAAAAAAATAGAATATCTCTAATGGGCTTATTTTTTTAAAGCCCCAGCAGATACAGTCCACTTTCATTTCATTTCGTTCTTGTAAGTGATTGACAGGTGTCATGTCCGCCCCCGTGATTACTGATCATGTGGGCTCACTTCAGTCAGCCCACAGGCCTTTGACACAGCGAGAAAAGGTTAAGCTATGGCGTGTTAGCATGAACAGTGGATTATTTGCTTTCATGGTCCATTTTCCTCAATGTCTTTGGAGGAAAAGCTGGAAGTTAAGAGACTGGGATCACATCGGCTGTCGATGTGAGCTTCTTTTCTTTTCCTGTTAAAGGACTGTGACACCTTGTTTTTGCTGAGGCCATCTGTTGTACTGAAGACGTGTTTTGCACTACATGTCGCCAAACAGTTGCAATAAGACAGTTGCAGCAGGCTTATCTGTGGGCAGTCGTTGCAGTTGGAACACGTTTTGTAGTGGTGTCTGTCTGTGTGTGTGTGTGTTGTGTGTGAGAGAGAGAGAGTGTTGATGTAAGAGCACTAAAAAAGTATAGTGTACCTGTAATTGATGTAACTGTGTGTATCATAGGTGATGCTGCTTTTGCAGCTGTGTAACCATTTAATCGGTATTATGCATTTGTTCAGCCCACCCAACAAATTTCACCACCAGCCACCACTGATCAGGATGAATCCTCTGACCCATTGTCAGACCCTACATTGGTGCAGTGGTCCTGGATTCCTTCTGGTGCACGACAATGCCCGGTCTTATGTGGTAAGAGAACTCATGCAGTTCCTGGAGGATGAAGGAACTGATACCATTAGCCGGCCCCCATGCTCACCTGACCTGAATCCAATAGAACACCTTTGGAACATTATGCTTTGTTTCATCCGACACCATCAGGTTGCTCCTCAGACTGTCCAGGAGCTCAGCGATGCCCTGGTCTAGTTCTGGGAAGAGATACCCAGGACACCATCTGTCGTCTCATTCAGAGCTTGTCCCGGCATCGTCAGTCATGCATACAAGCACATGGAGGCCATACAAACTACTGAATACCATTTTGAGTTGCTGCCAAGGAATTTCAGCAAGATGGACTAGCCTGCCACATCAGTTTTCACTTTGATTTTTGGGGTTGTCTTGAATTTAGCCCTCCTGGGGAGTTGATAATTTTCATTCCCATCATTACCTGCGGTCTGTTTATCAGGTGTGACAGTCGGAGACCACGTGTTTATTTTGTACCTGAGATCAAGACCTTCAAACTGGCTGAAATGGAATGAACAAAGTGTTGAGATCATGAATTTTACTTTTCATTCCTAACACATTATCCAGTCCATACAATGCTAATATCCAGTTTGTTTTTTCCCCGTATTGAAACATGATGTATTTCAAAGTGTTCCTTTAATTTTTTGAGCAGTGTATTTATGGAAAATACTGAAATGTGTTGTGCACCTCCAGCCACAGAACTTTCATCCATATTTGACATGAAGAACCATTTTCAATCCTGCCTGCCCTTACTCTGTTTTTTTAAGCTCAATGTTGTTGTTTTTTTAAATTTTTTTATTATCCCTTAATATTATCTCTATAAATAAGATTTTAACAGGCAAAATGCTCTTAAATTACACCAGAATGCAGGAAATAGGATCAATAATTTTCAGTAATTTCCTCCAGACCCCTGCCAGCATCACGCACAAACCAAATCTCACCTCTAAGGTCTGGTCCTATCTTGGCCAGGACTCCCTTGGAAAAGAGGTTTTTAATCTCAATGGGATCTTTCCTGGTTAAATAAAGGTTAAATAAAATAAAATAAAACAAGTTGGCAGCCCTGTGAACAGCGCAAACTCCGTCCAATGACAAGATATACTGCATGCTCTGAATGCTGTATCCCCAATACATTTGGTCATCCAGAACAAGGTTTGTCCATGACACTGGCCGTTTCTTTAAACTTTTAACCACCTTCACCGCCATGCAAAAAGCCGAGCAGAATCCTCCTTGGATGACGTGCATTCAATTCATATCTGAATATCATTTGCTATCTTTCCATATGTACATCCCTCACGTCCACTGAGAAATACCAGTTTACCTCTTTCGACAGCCATATTTAATCTGTGGAGGGGAAAAAATTATAGTTCGTGAGATTTTCTATGTATCTAGACTTTAGGGACACCCTGTACAGATGGGAACTAGACGAGCCCTCAGTAGATGGCAGAACCACGCCATCTACTGGCGAGTTTCAGTAAATGGCATTAAATACTTGCATATGACTCTGTATCAATTTTGATCATCCTACGTATCTCCCTTCCTACTTGATCTGCTGACCTGTAACTCCACAGCTGAGCAGGGAACCTTAGACTGATCTTCAGTGCCAAGTTTGATTATCCTGTCTTCAGCACTTGCAGAGATATCGGACCGGACATACACACATACCCACATACATACACACACACCCACATACATACTTACCCAGCCAGATACCGCAACGAATGCAGTAACCCCGCTGACGTTTGTCAGGCATGGTTAATAAAACTGGAGGGTTTGGTGTGTGTGTATAATGTGCAGCTAAAGTTGAAATTTTTAGCTCAGACTTTGAGAAATATCTTTTTTAGAAAACAACTTTGAAAAATACACTTTATAATTAAGATCTACAGAGCCTGATAGGCAAGACAAAGAAAAATAAACCACTTAATGTCCATTTTTACCAGAAAAACATGGTGTGGAGACAGCCCAATATTGAAATTTGACTAGTATATACAAAATCTGGAAGTACATTTTCCCTGGAGTGTCTCACTAATAAACTCTCAAAAAATTAACTTTACAGGAATCATGATGGCAGAATAATTACATTAAAATGTGCTGCCATATCCAATATCTACTGTGCAGCTAAGTCACATTTCAATCCAGTATGTTAAGAGTAAACAAATAAAGCTCAGTGTATTTGAATAAATCTAACTACAGTGTCACAGTATGGGAAAAAACACATTTACAACATCAACAATTTGCTGCTATATTCTCATTTTTATTGAAAAAAGACACAAAAAAAAGACTCCATCTGAGTATTTCTGCTCCCTCTTGAAATAAAACTGTCATTTTACCATTAAAGCGAAGGAGAATATGAAACAGGAGTAGTGATCGAGGGAATTTAACCAGCCGTTGAGAAGAACTGAGCTTTCACTTTACGGTTCTTTAATTTTTTGGCCTGAAAGAAGCTAAAGTCAAACAGAACATAGGACTCTGACTTTGCAAATTGTCTCAAAATGAAAACTATTCCTCAGTGAAAGGAGTCTCTAAAAGAATATAAAATCAATCACAGAGAAAGTGCTTTTTAAACATCTGCAAACGCTCTGTATAAATGTCTTGTCAGGGCTTCAACTGATAAGTTATTTTCAGCAAATAAGTGTTTTCCAGTGGGATTAATTTGCCAATTAATTTCTCACACTAGTACTTAATCATTTGGTTGATAATTTCCGTGAAACTAAGGGAAGTAATTGATGACAAACATTGTTTACTTAAGAACATGCGACCCAAAACCTGCAAATTTCTCAAAACTTTTACATAAAAACAAAGACTTACATAAGTAATCAATTCTAAAACCTGTTGAGAATTAATATTCAGTCAACTGAATAATGAGCTACTTGCTTCAGTTCGGGTCTCAACCTAAAATGCTCTGAGCTCTTAATGGTTTTGCTGCTAATTAATGTGCATTAATGAGAATTGCAATGTACGATGATGACTGATTTGAGGAAGGTGTGTTTATTATTAAGTTTTGTATTCATTGTGACATTAAGGTTCAATTTCCAAATGCTCCAAAGCAGTTTTTTTTATGCTGGGTTCCTGCTTTTCTCTCACATTTATCAACCTTTTCCACTTTATGTCATCACTCGAGTCACCTCAAATTGTGATTGATTGTAAATGTGATTAGTTTGGAGTCATTTGAAAACACTAAAACATTTTGCACTGAGTGAGGCCAGAGAGAGAGAGAGAGAGTGTGTGTGTGTGTGTGTGTGTGTGTGTGTGTATGTGTGAGCGTGTGTGTGTGTGTGTGTGTGCTGCAAAGTACGCCAAGCTTCATTAAAGTGCAAATCTGTGTAATCTAACATTCATTTTTCTCACTGAGACAAATGAGAGATTATCCGCGTGAATGCTTTTCAGTGCGGAAAACCAATTATGTGTAATTAAAATAAAAATCTGTGAGGAGATTGGGAGGAAGGAGCCGGCAGAGGAATAAAGAAAGAGCTGTCGCTTCAGAGTGCTGTGCAATCCAACACTTTTAGCTTGAATCAGCGCTAAAGGACAAATGCATCAGGGAAAGTTAGTTTTTCATTTGTGTAAGTATTCCCTGCGGTGAAGTCGATTTTTACAAGAGCAGGAAACTCTCACTGTGATGTCCAGGTAATGGAAATGTGCGCTCATAATGAACCGTTTTACCTGAAGCAAATGGCAGCACAATGGAGGTTTAAATATTGAAGTGTGGGTCGTTTCTGTCCTGAAACTGTTCTGCAGTTATTTTCTGCTGTTTTTACACATATTCTCATACTACACCACTTCACTCATGGCTGCGTTCACAGAAAACCCCATTAATGTGGATGTTAGCAGGAACCTGAACGCATTTATTTCCTGAAAACTAGAATAAACCGAGTAAAGTAAAGAAGCAGGAGGCGGCTCTGCGATTACTGCCGATTATTTTCTCAATTAGTTGCTTGGTTTATACACTACTGTTGAAAAGTTTGGGGTCACCCAGGCAATTTCATGTTTTCCATGAAAACTCACTTTTATTCATGTGCTAACATAACTGCACAAGGGTTTTCTAATCATCAATGAGCCTTTCAACACCATTAGCTAACACAATGTAGCATTAGAACACAGGAGTGATGGTTGCTGGAAATGTTCCTCTGTACTCCTAGATATTCCATTAAAAATCACCCATTTCCAGCTAGAATAGTCATTTACCACATTAACAATGTTTAGACTGTATTCATGATTCATTTAATGTCATCTTCATTGAAAAAAATGCTTTTCTTTCAAAAATAAGGACATTTCTAAGTGACCCCAAACTTTTGAACAGTAGTGTAAATTACCAAAACCCAAATACACTCCGTTTACTGTCAACCAGGAAACAAAAATCATCTTTAAGAAGGTGGAATCAGACATTTTGGGCATTTTTTCCCTTCAAAAATGACTAAAAATGACAAATAATCATAATAGTTTGTGGCTAACTGAGTAGTCAATTAATCATTGCAGTTTTTTTAACAGTGAGGTAAGTCTGCATTTCCAAGAGATTCACAGAAAAAGACTGGCTCCACTAATCTGACATTAAAAAAAAGTAATTCTGATTCATCTCAATAAGAACAAAACTATAGGTAGCAAAAAGTCTACACAGTTAACTAAAAGTAAAGGATTTAACAGTCGAAAAAACAAGATAAAGGTAATAAAGAACTAAAATGACGAGCATTCTATTAACGTAAAATGGATTTAAAAAAAAGCCAAATACTGAGTAAACGATCAGTGCAGATGGTAAGAGCTGAAAGTGATGGATAAATGGTTGTAATGGCAACAATGATAGAAAATAGAAATAGTATTAAAAAATCCATGTCCTGGGGGTTGATATGTACATTTATAAAACTACAGGACACAAGACACACACCAACCGACATTAGAAAATAATGAGATGCAACCAGTATAAAAGTGACTACAACATAATTAGTAGGGCAGCAAAATTAACTGAATATTAGTCATGAATTTGGCAATTTTTAACTCAATCGACTGGAATAATGATGTTTAAAATGCTCCCCTTATAGAAAACAGAACATGTAGATTAAATTACTTGATTTCCACTTAAAACTGACACTAGAGCTCCTTATTTCACGCAGTTCAAAGTAATTTTTGGTCTGGATTGTGTGCTGCAGTAACTGATGGAGTCTAGAAGCTTCTCTGTGCACAGCCGACTGGTTAGCATCTAATGTAGCCTGCGTGTGATGCTTTTAAGGTACATCTGGATTTAGCAGTGTCTGATCAAAAGCAGGCGTTCAGCTAGTCAGTTGTTTCAGGTCCAGTTTTTTTCCCATTTTTCCTAGAAGAGGTGCAATGAATTCAGGTGAAGATGAGCTTTAAGTCTTATTTTGATGCAGCAGTTTTGCGTTTTAGCAGGAATGCAGCACAACATGGAAAAATCTGTTCATTTAAATGTCAGAATGCAGTAAAAATATAATTTAAGAAGCGTGACAAATAATCATGATATCAAAATATTCTTGCAGCATGAATACAGACCGGAATCTAATAAGTTTACAGCAAAATAAAGTGAATTAACAGACTTTTTACTGTAGTTTTATTTACTTCTCACTTGTAAAAGTATTGATGATAATTTGTTTTTTCTCCCTTTTGGTGTCTCTCACCAAAGAGCGCCTTCGTTATACTCATTGGAACTCCTCAGCGCTCCATACTTTTACTTTTCTGATATGTTTTACTGATTTGATTCTGCTGCCGTTCGATGTCATGACTTCAAGGCAACATGTCAGCTGCTAATCTGAAGACTGAAAGGGTGTGTTTGGACCTGATAAAGATATTGATTAAGCAAAGTCCCGAGGCCTCCAATACGTCTCCTAATCGTCTGATTCAGCTGAATATTGAACGTCGATCGTTACGTCTTATTCAATGCGCCACAGAGCAACAAACTGACAGAGAATCAGAGACAAACTGTGGCTGCCAGTAGCACAGCATATTAGAATATTGCAGCAGTGTTAGGTTTATGTAGGATTATATTCTATACCGTGTATAATGTATTAGAGTGTCACCTACACTATACCATGTATAATTTGTATAATAGCTGATCATCTGGGACTCATGTACATTATACTGTGCATATTAACAGATTATTGCCGTTGCATTAATTTCTCCCTCTGTCACCACAGTAGCAAGTATTAGTGTCTGATGTATGCTTGCGTTGTTTAGTTTAGTCTTTTATAAAACTGACTTTATATTTATTGTTCATTTTTTATAGTATTACTATCACTTTTATTTCTGCATTGTGAAACAGATGAGATAAATGTCGTTTGGTTTATTTGTGTACTGTGACACTGATGAATGACAAAGCTGAAGTTGAGTTGTTTTAATATTTCAGTAAGGTTTTCTGTGATTACTGTTTCCTTTTTTATATCTTTTCTGATTGAAGTGGATAAAATTCAACAGCATTATCTGAAATTATCTTAATTTATAAAACCTACTGACAATTTCGTGAAGCTTTAACAATCTGTTCATCAGCTTTGGGCTAGAGGAGATGGATTCCAATTATACAGGGTGGGCCAAAAATAGGCTTACATTTAGTAGGTTTGATTTTACTAAATCAACCACTGAACCCGTGTTTTCAAATTTATTTCTTATGCAATAAATTGCCTGGCATGAAGGTGGGGGAGTGTTAAAGACTCCTTGCCATGATGTGCATACCGCTTCCAATACTCCTTTAGTGACCACTTTCTTTGCTCTTGATTTAATCTGTTTGCCATTGCTCACAATGCCCATAAAAATATATATTAAAAAAAAACTAAAAATGTAAACCAAAATTAGAAGAAATAGCTTAATAACATTTCCAAAAATGTGGATAAGGGATATGGAATACTGGTTTGGATAAATTAGATCTAAAACATGAAACAAATAGTGAAACAGCTGTAAGCCTACTTTGGGAACACCCTCTATCTCTCACATAAGACCAGTTTAACAGCAAACACAAGTCTGAACTTTCACATTGTACACCTGACTGTACAGACAGTAAAGGCAGAGGTGCTGTTAGTTCTATTCATCATTATATTGTTGGTGAAAAATTGCAGAAGGTCAGATGTGTGCAGCAGCAGTTCCTGGCCCTTTAATCCACATTAGTAACTGATGGATCTGCACACAGATGTTTTCAGTGTTCACCTTCGGCAACAACAACATATTCGGCTCATCTGCAAGCGAATCTGAGTCCACTGGAGCGAAACAAACGACGTCAGAGCTGCAATAACTGCCACTAATTAAAGCTCATTTCACGCCACTGCAGTTTGTGACGCTGCACACGCCGAGCTATTTGTCAAAATTAGTCAGGAAGCTTCCAGGGGAGCATCACAGCTGCCCGTCAGTGCGTAACCTCTGCAGCCACTGATCAGGTTTCACTCACTTTGTCCACCATTAAGATGAAATAAGGTGATGTGTATCAGTAAAGCAAGTAAATCCACCCAATTAAAACCACATCAGATTCAAACTGTTTCTTACCATATCAAAGGAGGCGTCTTCCTCCTAGAACTGCCCCATCTTCATCACCAGGTTGTTTTCTTGTTCTTCTTTTGCCTTCCTTTACCTGTGAAGCATAAATAGAAAGCAGGATGATGAAGCGAAGTGGAAAGCCTCCTTACAAATCTCTTCTTTTTGCACCACTTATTGTTGTGAAAGGTTCTCCGATATCCAAGTTTAATTCTTAATGCCAATTAGAACCCACTTTCACATCTCTCACATCCTTTATTTTATTCATGAAAGCGAGAAATTTGAAATTTCCCTGCATTTTCCAAGAAAACTAAACTACATTTATACTTCTGCACTTAATGGTGGAGGCGGCGATTCTGACCCAACACACTTTTTGTCAAAATTATCTCATGGTGCACACTGAAAAAACATCAGTTGTTTGTACACAGTTCTAGCTCTGTAAAGAGACTCATCAGACCAGGCAACGTTTTCCCAGTCTTCTTCTATTGTCCAATTCTGGTGAGCCTGTGTGAACTGGAGACTCAGTTTCCTGTTCTTAGCTGACAGGAGTGGCACCAGGGGTAGCCTTCTGCTGCTGTAGGCCATCTTCTTCAAGTTTGGACTCATTGTGTGTTCAGAGATGGTGTTATGCCTTCCTTGGTTTTAATGAGTTACTGTTGTCTTTCTATCATCTCCAACTGGAATGCCCATTCTCCTCTGACCTCTCACATCAAAGATGCATTTTAGTCCACACAACTGCCACTCACTGGATATTTTCTCTTTTTTGGACCATTCTCTATAAACCCTGGAGATAGTTCTGTGTGAAAATCCCAGTAGATCAGCAGTTTGTAAAATACTCAGACCAACCCATCTGGCACCAATGCCACAATCAAAGTCACTGAAATCCCTTTTCTTCCTCATTCTGGTAACTGGTTTGAACTTCAGCAAGTTTTCTTGACCATGTCTACATGCCTAAATGCGCTGAGTTGCAGCAATGTGATTGGCTGATTAGCTATTTGTGTTAAGCAATTGAACAGATGTACCTAAAAAAGGGACAAAATGGAGACAGACCATTACTCAAAAAATCGCCAGAATAATCGCCAGAATACTCAAGTATTCAAATAATTGAAAACTGTAGCCCTAAAACCAGGTCAGTGAGGTTCCCCCTAAAGATACAAGGATTTATAAGATATTTCAAAATGGTACACTTTTAAATGAACCTTTCCTTCGTGACGAAACTGTTCGCCACCTTCTCTGATAAAGAGCAGCTGTTAGCTATACAGAAAGGCACTCAGAGAGGAGTTGTTTTTTATGAAGCATCTGGCTGAATGCTGATCGTTCCTGCTGCACGGTTTCATTTTGATTTGTTGGTGAAAAACTCATTCAGCCCAACGAACCGTAAAAGCTGAATTTCATCCCCGAGTGAGATAACTTAAAGGTGTATTGACTGGATGGACATTATAGAGCGGGGGGGAAAGAGCAGAGCATGTGATCCATTTTTTTCTTCCTCTATGTGAGTGTGTGACGCTCTCGTTTTCCCTCATGTTATCTTATATCTCAGCCAAACGGACAAACCCTTGCCTTTCTGTTCGCACTCAAAGACCCCAGCAGAGCTACAGGTTTTCCAGCAGGGAGCAGTGTTAGTATGCGTTGTTGTCGATGGCGGCTGCCTGCTGAGCTTTGTCCCGGTGATTTGTTTGCCCCGCTGAACGGGCTTGCTGTCTGTCATTAAAGCAGCCAAGCAGAGAGAAACAGTCTGTCTGTCACGAGCCCCTCTGTGGCTGTGCTCAGTTCAGCTTTCCCCCCGACTCGCTCACCGTCTATATCTGTCTGTGTTTGTCGGCGTTTGTCTCTCGCCGCTCACCTCATCCATCATGCCGCAGACACGATCTCTCCATCTACATTTCAGGCATTTAGCTCATGCTGTCATCCAGAGCGGCCCAAAAATTGTGCAACTTCTCCAACATTACAGCAGGAAACAGCGTGAGTCCACCGTAACAAGCTTTAACGCGGAAGCAGACTATTTTTGAACCGAAAAATTACTTACAATATCCGCATTATTAGTAAAACGTGTGCAATCCAATGCAACCCAGTCTATAAAGTTTTTGCCCTGGTGTGCAAGTTAACAGGGTGAACAAAATGTTAATATTAAAAGTGTCACAATTATGACAAAACCAACTCAAACTCTAAATGCATGAGCTTTGGAAAAATTGAATTTATTGCAGCCCTGCACTAAATGGTCTGTATTTATATAGCACTTTACTATACCTGCAAGGTACCTAAGGCGCTATACGTCACATTCACCCATTCATACACTGATGGTGGAAGCTGACATGCAAGGCACTAACCACAACCCATCAGGAGCAATTAGGGGTTAAGTGTCTTGCTCAGGGACACCTCGACATGAGCACAACAGGCCAAGGATCAAACCGGCAACCCTCCGGTTGCAAGATGGCCACTCTACCCACTGAGCCATGCCGCCATGCACGAGATTAGACAGACATTTCTAGTAAAGTGCTCAGTGACTACATATTTACACTGGCTGCTTGAGTTCAGCAGTGTATTTATTTGGAAAAACTGACTCTGATTGAATCCAGGTTTTACTTTTTAGTAAAAAAATTTTGTTTGTAAGATAACAAAATAAGTTTTTTTTTCCAAGTCTTCTACATACTTTCAAGTTCAGGATAGTTAAGATCGCCATAATACATTCAAATCTAGTGGCAGAAATACCACTCGTTGCCTGCAGCATCACTGTGATCCCTAAACATGATTAAACCACAAACGCCACGTTTCTTGTGATTGTGTCAAAATTAAATACTGTATATTTACTTCTAATATTTTCATTTTTGTTGGACAAATTGTGCAGAAAAGTAAAGAAACTCACAGATGCATGTGACATTGCCATGACAATAATAGGGAAATAAGGCACATTATAGTGGAAATCAAGTTTTATTAACATGTCCATTATGATGTTTTTTATGTATTATGAGTGAAATAAGCAGCCAATTTCATGGTTAAGTATTTTCCTCTTGAAACTCCAATCCAGTCAGTCTGCAGGGTGGAACTTCTTGTGTCATTATTCTTTCCTAGAAACTGCTTCCAGTTTGACCATGTACAGCTGAATTACTCCAATATCACAACTTGCCATTTTGTAGTGTAGAGTAGTTCTGCAGCAGTTAGTAGAGCTGGAGGTGAGCTGGTGCGCTTGAGCTGCTGCAAGTGGAGAAGAAAGAGGTGTAAACTTCAAAGATCTGCATATTCTAAAGGAAGCAATGGTGTATAGTTAAATCTAAGCAATTTTCAGGCAGAAATGGGTTATTTTCATGGCAAAACTGTCCTAACATATAACTCTGATAGACAATATGAGCATTAGTATAAGCAAGGGCGTCAGTTTGTTTTTAAAAGTGGGGGGGATGGAGACCACAGCACTTTGAGAAAATGCCGAAGAACGGCGGCAAAATGCTACAAGATGAGTTCAAACTCACAACCACCGCACCAAAGGCGGAGGCTCAACCTGTTGAGCTATCGGTACATGCTAGTAGAGGGGTCTGTGGGCCGCTATAGCACTAATTCTCCCAGGCCGAAATTTTGCCCCTGCATGCCTCTGGTCGGAGCTTCCACTTGGCACGGGCGCAAATTTAGCGTCTGCACGTTTTTTTTTTTAACCTCATGAAGGTGTGCTGCATGTCTGTGCAACTCTCAGCCGAGTGCGGATGGTGCGTTCAGGAGCGTCGGAATTTTCTATACTGCTGAAAATAACTGGGTTTACAACGGCTTACATGTGAAGAATTTGAATGTGTTGGAGACAAAATGACCCCTGACAAAAAAGTGGGGGGACGCATCCCCACCGTCCCCCCCTAAACTGACGCCTATGAGTATAAGTTTACATGGGATTAATCAAGGGCCAGAGAGGAACTTATAAATAATCCCCAGCTACACCGTGTATGCAACATCCCTACAATGTATTGATGAATTGAAAATTAATCAGAGAACCTCTTACTTTTCAGTTTGATGTTAAATTTCTTAATTTTCTACTAAAAAAAAAATCACTGCAATATTACTGAACTCTAAGCTGATTTGATGCTAAAAAGAGCTGCAACAATTGTTGTACTAGCTAGCAACTATTAAAGCAATAAGCAACTATTTTGATAACATTCTATCAAATTGAGTAAATTTGCAGATTCAGTCTTCTAAAATTTGAAAATTTTCTGGTTTCTTTCTTCAAAAAAGCAAGACATTTCAGGATGTCACCTAAGGCTCTTTAAAACACAGCTCCACGTTTTTCACATTTTTTTTTGTCATTTTATAAACCAAACAACTAATTAGTTAATAAAGAAAATAACGGACAAGTTAACTGATACTGAAAACAATCATTACTCGCAACCTTAATGCTAAAATGATCCATCAACTAATTAGTAAGTTCAGTAAAAAAAAACAAGTCTATTCAAAGATTACAATTATAATAATGAATTGTGACAACAGTTGATTTGACGCTAGAAACTGTAAACTAGAAACTAGAAATTGTCAACTATTACATAAATTAGCACCTGTTACAACAACTGATTTATCGATTTAAGTAAATTCTCTAATTCCAGCTTCTAAAATTTGATTATTTTGAGTTTTCTTTACTTTTCTATGACAGTAAAGGTTACATTGATAATGAAAATAATCATTACAGGAGGTCCTTGGTTTACGATGTCCTCGACCTACAACATTTCATGGTTACGTCGCCATCAACCATAAATTTATCAAGTAAGTCTTGTTCCATCCTTCCGACATACAGCGTTTGCACAGGAACTAGTTGGCTAGCAGAGCAGACAAATATACGTCATCACATGGCGCTACAAGAGGAGGACAGCTTTGCTTACATTCGCTGGTTGTATGCCACTTTGGATTGTGCTACATTTGCTTTCTTTCGTTTGCCTAGTTTTTAGGAACTTTTTGCCCTTTGTTATACCTCCCAAGTCAGACTCTCCTGGTGGCAGTGTTGGCAGTAAGATTATGATTTTACCACTGTGTTAGCGAAGGTGATTGTGAGTTCTGACTCATGGCAGAAAGTCACGTTATGTCACGGTGTAGAAATGGAATTCCGACCCCCTGTACTTGCAGTACTAATGCTAAAACAAGCCAATAACTCATTAGTCAATTGAACACAAGCATCCAATAATTCTCAGAGTTTTGCTGTGTTGGTTGAACAAAACAAGCAATCTGAAGATTTTAGAGGAAACGGTAACACAGCCTTACGACGACCTGCCGATTGATCAAGTTTCAGATTATTTTACATCCTTATTACTAGCAGAATCTTCTTTTGTATTCCACCTGCTAAATTTATGGCCCACTTGTGCGCCTGAGCTCAGACTAACAATAAATAACTCATGTGTGCAGCGGGACTTTACCATGAAGTCAGTAGCAATCACTCTGGTGGAGAGTCTAGTGTAACTCTATCGATGTATTCTGCTCTACAAATGTGCTGTGCTGGGATCAGCAGAGTCTCCTTTCAAATGGGCGGACAGTGTAGTAGCCACATCAACAGCCTGTGACAGACTACTCACATTGCTTTGGGATTACGGTTCATGCATATATTTGTGGCTTTGTGCAAGTGCAAGTATATATGCGTGTGTTATTACCCTTAATCAGAACCTCCCAGCTCTCCAGACGTTTCATTTACAGTATATATGGATCACTGTCTGACAGCCTGGTCTTTATTAATCCTGTTTATTTCCATCCATCTCCCTGAATAATCCCTGAGCTGCAGCGGCGTGAGATCCTCGTCTCTTCGTGCATACCTGTCAGGTGTAATGGTCTCTCCTTTTTACGAATGAGATGAGATCTGGGTGTCTGTCTGCCTTTATGGGAAGCTAATCAACCTGTCTGTCTGCCCACCTCTGCATTGTTCAGCAGAGACTGAAATCAATTTCACAACTGCAGCAGGACAGGAAAAGCAACAGCAGCCTTGAACCCTTGAAAAAAAACACCTAAGATTAGAGGCATCAGGGTGATTCCCTTCATTTTTAATGTGGTGTTTAAAAAAAGAAGAAGCTCCAAGACAATGACTTTCCCCTGTGTACTCCAAAGACACAACAAAAGCATTTTTACCTTAAGAAAATAAATAGTGAACATGTTTGCAGAGCCTTATCTATTCAGCCACAGTCTGAGGATTGTCTGTGACGGTCTGCCTAAGAATATCTTTGAACCAGGACTGTGAATGTAAAAGCTGAAAAGCAGAGGGTGTGGATGGTTTCACGCTTTAAGATGATTTGAGGCACTTTAAAATCCAAGTCCTATGAGTATATGCTGCAAGAAACTGCTTATTTCCCTGTAAATGTTATCAGAGGGAGGCACAGGGGTAGGAGTTTAAAAAAAAATAAAGTGGATGTGCCACTTGCATTTAGCAGTAAGAGGGATTAGACAAAGAAAGAAGACAGGTCTGCATTAAAAGCTGGATTTGTCCAGAGAAACAAAGAGGTTTTTGCGGTCGAGAAGGCTCGTCTGACCACATATTTAACATTTACGGTGAGAATTAATCAATCCCTTTGTGTCGTTTACTACCAAAAGTAAAGAAAGACTTCATTTTACAGAGTGGATTAAATGAGCAACAGATAAACATAAAAAGAAGCAAATCTATAAATTCTTCTTATACCACATAAAAACTAACAAGAGCAACAGATTTGTAGAACTACCCTTATTTAAGCTGACCATGATCATTTCACTTTATTGCAATCATTTCCTTTCACCTGTTTAAAAAAGCTCAATAAAACATAACAGAAATGTCATATTTCAATCACTGTTTCCACATCATTTTCCACTCTTCACACATTATTTTCTGCTGTGGTTTAATGGCATATTTCTGGGTTCTTAACTTCTAATACTCAACCGACTACATTTCCATGAGCATCTATTGACATTAACATCAAGGATTCTGCTTCAAAGCCAAACACCACATCACTGCTTTTAAACCCAAATGAAAAAAAGGGAGCTCAGCAACTTGGTGGAGGCAATTTCTCAGATTTGGAGCAATAAAGTGACATTCAAAGGCATCAATAGGGCTAATCTAAAACTAATGCAAGGGTCCTCAATTTTTGTTGGAGTTCCGTTCCTAAGTTGATTTTCACCGTAAGTTGGAACTCACATCTCCTGTGTGTCCCCTGTATATGACACAGTGGTAAAATCATAATCTAGGACATAAAAACACTGTACAGTTTGTCGGTGTTTCACCCTTTTCTGAGCGTTTTATTACATCTAATTTCACCTCTATGCAAATGGCTTTCCTTTTCTTCGAAGCACTGCCATCAGAAGAGTCTGACTTACCATAATGAAGGGCAAAAAGTTTGCAAATGTCGCAGAATCCAAGGTGGCATGTAACAGGCGAATGTAAACAAAGTCGGCTCCCTCTTAAAGCGCCACATGACGACATATTCGTTCGCTCTGCTCGCCAACTAGTTCCATGTAACCAGTCTAGACGTGACGACAAAATGCCGTAGGTCGAGGACATCGTAAACTGAGGACCCCCTGTAGAGGCATAAAAGACACTTAAATTATACCTTTTTAATTATATTATACGGTTTGTTTTATGACAAGTAATTATATATAAATTATTAACCATATTTCTGACTCCTTTCCTGTAATCAAGAGTCTGACAGTCGAGACTTGAATTTGAAAACTTGGTTTTAACTTCCAAGGAGTGAGTATTCTGTCCGAGCTTACATGTGTTCTGGTTTTGTGGCTTAAAGAAGCTAGTGCTGAATATTTTGGAGAAAATATCTGACAGACATAGTGATTGTCGTTTGTGATGTGTGATATAATGTATGCGGCAGTTCGATTTTTACTATATAATAGATGTAAAACCACTGACACAACAGTTCAGTCGCTGGGTCTGATGCCGTGCACAACATATCCCTTAAATGCAGCTTTTTGGAATTTTTCCAACTGCACAACTTAGAACTACGAATTGATTGTCCAGCCCAAATAGAAACAAAACAAAACATTCAGCAGCTATAAAAAGTTTATTTTCTACATGAATTTGGCTATTATGAGTAAAAGTTGAATTTCTTGAAGCTTTGATTCATGTCTGACTGGCTGAATGAACGTGCTACATGGGAGAAGTTTGAGTATGGGAGCTATCAATAACAAAACTAAAAATGCACAACAAGGGATATCCCAATCCCATCTCAAGGCATTTTTCAAAGGAACAGCATCAGCAGAAACCTAAAAGTTTTTAGTTTTTGTGTTTTTGTCAAGCCGACTTACACAAAGAAAGTCTGACTATGCCAGACTGTCTTTGTAGTTCAGCCTCTGATCTGCTAAACCAACGCTGTAAACACGAGAAAAACTGCGCTGGTTCAAATAGAAGCATCCTGTCCAATTTCAAATTCCTTTACAATTTATTGACTATAGGTCCAGGTCTGTATAGGATAAAGTCTGGGTCTGAGCTTAGACCGCAGTCCACCAGTTCGTGACCTGGGGTCCAGTATCTAGTGGATTAAATGAAGCCTCGATTCGAAGAATTTTGCCTTAAGGAATGTTAGTAATCGAGTTACTCGAATAACTTGAGGAATCATTTCAGCACTAATCACAACCTGCCTACACCAAATACACGATTGCACCACTATCATGATGTGTTTCAACTGTAAACTGTGGAAGTCATTCTCATTTTGGTTGGAGTACAAATCGACACATGAAATCTGGTGGCAGAATAAAAAGACACAAAATAATACTCTCATTTGAGTCTCTGCTTTCAAAAATAACCTTCTTCTTCATTTTTTCCAGTGACTCACAGTTCAGTATTTTGATCATCAAATGTTGAATTCATCATGTCTGAAAAACCATTTCAATGAATAATATAAGACTAAATGATAGAATCCCGGTTCTGTTCATTTAGTGGCATTTATTGTCATGGATTTGTAGATTAACATGAAGCTGAATCACAAGTTTGTCAGCAGTCGAGAAAAACACAAACCAAAAAAATTAAAAATGATCACATCAGTAAAATAAAATGAGGATTGGACTAAAACGTAATCATATTTCCACAGAGAATCAACCATGAAATACAAATTCTGTACATGTCTCTGATGTGGGTCAGGACTCAAGAACTGAATTCTGTTTACTGAGTGAGAGCACAAACTACATCTGGGCTGGAAAAATCTACCAAAATGTAAAGTCATTTTTTAATAAAGAAAGTTGGAAGAAAGTCAAAGATGAGCAGAAGAAGAAATGAAAAGATCAACAAGTGCTGACAGTCACTGTTTGGTTGACAGTTGATCTCTGTGCAGTGTAGAAATAAAACAACAATGAGCTGTGAGCAACAATGATGGAGACTAAATGAGTGAAAGAATCAAAGACACAATCAGACTCACTGCACCTTCAATCACCTCTGTCTACTTCAGTTCACACAATTCAGCACTTGATCTGGAAAAATAACTTCCAAGTCCAGCATGTATCTGCTGAATGAATGTGGTCTGGACTCTGTGGAGGAGAGTCATGGTTTCAGAGACGCTGTAGAAGGACAGAATACCTGCACTGTGATCCAGGTACACTCCAACTCTGGAGGACCAAGGACCTGAGACGGAAGTTTGGATGTTGTTGGACCAAAATTTATAACTGTTTAGGGACCATTCTAATGCCCAAGATTTGTCATTATATCCAAATCCACATTCAGTTCCACGTCCTGCTCTGCTGATATTTTTGTACGCAACTGCTACATAAACTACTTTTCCTCCTCTCCACTCCACCTCCCAGTAACAACGTCCAGTCAGACTCTCTCTACTCAGGACCTGAAGATATTCAGTGAATCTTTCTGAATGATCAGAATAAGACTGTTGTTGACCCGTAAATGTTACTTTCCTGTTCCCTTCAGATAATAACAGGTTTCTGTGTGCTGTGTTTGGATCCAGAGTGATTTGACGTGAATATTTCAAGAATCCAGCTCTGGTCTTTGGCTCTGCTTGTGAATCTGACAGTGAAACATCCACTTGAGTCCCTGTCACTGAGATCTTTGTCCATGTGTCCCTCACAATGTCCTGTAGATGATCTCTGAGCTCTGACACAGCTGCTGTCACCTCCTCAAAGTGTCTCAGAGGACGGATGTCCATGCTGGATGAGTGTGTGGACTCACTGAGTGCTGACACTGAGGGGTAGTTGTGGAGAAACTGGTTGTGATCGTCTGTGTGTGAGAGCTGCTTCAGCTCAGCGTCTTTCCTCTTCAGCTCTCTGATCTCCTGCTCCAGCTTCTCCTTCAGCTCTTTCACTCCACTCACTTCAGTCTCCTGCTGGGATCTGATCCGCTGCTCCACATCTCGGCTTGTTTTCTGGATCAGATGGATGATGTGGGTGAACACCTCCTCACTGTCCTTCACTGCTTTATCAGCAGAGCCATTGATGGCCTCCAGCTGCTGTTGGAGCAGCTTCACATCTTTCTCTCTGTCCTGGATTCTCTGCTGGATGTTTTGTCGACTCACCTCCAGCTCTCTCTGCCTCTCCGTCCTTTCTGCTGCAGCTGAGACTGTGTCGTGGCCTTTATGTTCCTCCACAGAGCAGAGATAACAGATAGACTGCTGATCAGTGCGGCAGAACATCTTCTTCACCTCATCGTGGAGAGAGCAGATGTTCTCCTGGAGCTTCTTGGAGGGCTCCACCAGCTGGTGTTTCTGGAACTGAGGCACATCATAGTGAGGCTGAAGGTGTTTCTCACAGAAAGAAACCAGACAGACTAAACAGGACTTGAAGGCTTTCAGTTTCCTCCCAGTGCAGACATCACAGGACACGTCTTCATCTCCAGCATAGCAGTGATCAGCAGCAGCAGCTTGGAGTCCAGTCTTCTTCAGCTCCTCCACTAAAACTGCTAACATGGTGTTTTTCATCAGGACAGGCCTCGGTGTGAAGGTCTGCCTACACTGAGGGCAGCTGTAGATTCTCTTCTCATCCTCTCCATCCCAGTGGGCTTTAATACACTTCATGCAGTAGTTGTGTCCACAGGAAAGAGCCACCGGATCCTTCAGTAGATCCAGACAGACGGAACAAGAGATTATTTCTCGGTCCAGCTGAACTCCTTTCTCAGCCATTTCTCCTCTCACTAACAGCGACTGTGTGTGTTTCACTCCCTCCTTCCTGAAACTAGTGTGAGCTCTGATCTACAAATCACGTGTTCCTGCAGTGAACGGGGCCTGTCAGCTCTTCCACGTCACCACATGTTGGTTCCACCCATGTTCAAGATGCAGATCTGAAGGGGAGGAAACCAGGAAATGTGTGGACAGAGTGGAGCTGCTGTGTTTGGGAGCAGGAAGAAGAGGAGGGTTATCAGGCTGAGATTCATTCCAGGAAGAGGAGAGAGACGCTTCATAGCAGAGCTCATTTCTCATTTAACCCTCAGTTTGAAAAAGTTACACAGATTTCCTGAATGAAAAAATATGCTCATCAAAATACTGTCATGAAAATATTTTATAATAATATTATATTAACTTGGACTGAGTCACTTTTTAACCAACAACGATCCTAATCAAAACTGACAAATTTAACCCTTTAAATGCCAGTTTGTTTTTATAATGTCACACTTTCTTCTTTTGAAAAACACAAACAACATTAATCATCATTAATACAACTGGTGGCGAGTGACAAATTTGCTCTTTTGATTATCACAATTGAGGATATATTCAAAATTATTGACATCAATTTTGAGGTATTATAAGCATATATTGTCAGGGCCTCCTCCTCATCCTCGCTCCTACCTGGCATCCTATAACCTTTTCCCCACTTTCATTCTACTATTTTGGCAATGCAAGAAGTGACAACCTCCAAACTTTCTCAGCTACAACATCTGCACCTCTGCTGCTGCTCTATACAGTATCAAGTATGTAGTCATCACAGGAGAGAAGTTGTAGGGGGAGACCGCAAAGAAACAACAAAAATCGATTGAAATCGTAATTGTCCAAGATGACTAAAAAAAAACAATCAAGATTTTATTTTTTGGCCATATCGCCCAGCCCTACTACCTTCATTGTTTCCTGCACCTTCTGTACGCTGACTGGGACTTTTCCACTCCTCACCTTGATCCTCCGAGGCCCCCAAGAAAGCCACCTACCGTCTCCTTCAGTCCATCCAGCGTCTACAACCAACGATACCCCCTCCACGGTCCATTCCTGGTCATTCTTCAGCTGGAGCCCAGTCCGAACATCTCTGAAGCTGTGTTTCCATTACCCTTAGATTTGTGCAGTAAGTAAATAGCGCAATAAAAAAACAGTAATGGAAACAGCTGAATTTTGAAAAAGGACTAAAATATTGCTAAAAAGTTTTTACGCTCTCATGAGGTGGTTTTTCAGACGTTTCGATATTGAAAAATATCGCAAAAGCACAATGGAAACACTTTTTCTGCAATTATACGTCACCAGATGTGACGTACCTGGTCACATGACCAGAGTAAACATGGCACGGTACATGTGGACAGAAGAGGAGACCGAGGCTTTTCTTGCCATTATTCTTGAGAAAAACATCACTGCCATACTAGACAGCACACAGCAGAGGAATGCAGAGTGTTATAAGGAGATAGAAACAGGTTTTGGGCGTCCGTCTTCCTGCAGTGAAATCTCGCGGGATGATATTTTACGAGAGTTACGATGCTTCTGCCCAGAACAACCTTCAATGGAAACACGTTCAAAGCGCAAATATACTTTGTCGAAATTTTAGAAATATCGCTTTTATTTTGCAAAAAATTGTAATGGAAACCCAGCTTGAGTTTCGTTAGATTTCTGTTGTTGCACTGTTTAACCTTAGCGAGTGAATTAGTTTCGTTTTTTGCCTCAGAAGAGTAATGGTTCAAGGCTTAGGCTTCGCTTTCTGTGAATCGTTTTTTGGCTTTAGTTGTGCTTAGTATTTTTGTATTCAGTTCCCACCTGGGTTTTACCCTCCGTGCGTTCTGGCCTGTGATTTATCCTCCTACCTCTAAGAGTAGTAGAATGTAGCTCAGCCTTCTTCGTTGTTATTGTCTGTTAGCCTTCCGCCCGCTAGCAACTACCAGTGTCAAGTACCGTATTCAGGCAATAAAGCCTCTTTAAAACCTACTTACTTGTGTACCAGTTCATTCTCTGCATCTGAGCTCTAGCCCTGAATCCTGACAAAAGATGCAACAACAACAACAATAATATGACAATTTCATCTATACATCACCGATTTACAGCATATGTCATCTCACAGCACTTCATTTTAACCAGATAAAACCCACTGAGATCAGGATCTCTTTCACAAGAGTCACCTGGAAAAGAAGTCCAGCAACACATCTCATAAAAACACTTCACATAGCAAGCAGTCACAAAACCTGTAATGTGAAGCTAAAAAAAAAAAAATCCTACAGAACATACATACAGAACCAGGCTCAGGGAAGGTGGCCATCTGCCTCCACCAGTTGGGGTGAGGATGGGGGTAAGAGGGGTAGAGATAGCAGGATAGCAGATGAAGAACAATGTGTTGTCACGCCCCTCCTGCTCCGGTGCGCTGGCTAATGAGCCTAATGACAAGCAGCACAGCCGGCGCAAATGAATAATCAGCGCCGTATAAAGCCTGGCTCTCTCTTCTGCTCAAGTGCTGGTTCATTGCCACATCGTCCACGTCAAACGATGCACTCCGCTACACTGTTCACCGTCTCCTGCACGTCGCTTCCCGGACTCCGTCTCCCCTCTGGTTCACCTTATCTATGTCCCTGCTCCTCGGACCCCGTCGCCCCCCTGGATGATCTTGCCTGCTTCCCGGCCAACGCCACACTCCCTCCACCGGCTCTGTCAGCTCAGTCCCTCTTCCGCCTTCCAAATCCTGGACTCTCAGTAAGCCACCTTCCCCGTTAATTTAGTGTTATGTTTAGCTTTTACCTCGGCCTTTGGGTCCACCCTTTGTTCAGTTCTGTTTAGTTTCCCCTCTCCGTTATTTCCCTCCTGCTTCCTTTATTAAGAGTTTTCTGTTTATATATTTTTATTTCTATTAAATCATTATTAACTCACCCACCTGTCTGTGCCTGCTGCTTGGGTTCACACCACTGGAATCATGACGTGTACACTGAATGCTTTTCTTCACCTCAGACAAGTCACACTTTATCAGCTGCAGTTAAATCATTGTTACAGAGCTGAACCCTGAGCTCAGCTAAACTTAATTTTACTGGAAAACTTAAATCCATTTTTTTAAGTCTTGATTTTTTTTCTGTCATATTAATATGTGGAGCAGTAACATTGCTGAGCATCAGGGCCGGATTGGGAGTCAAATTCGGCCCGGGACTTTTTGGACCAGACCAGCCCACCTGTGCAATCGACAATACAATGTGTTTGTATTGCAGGAGACGGCTACATTTGGCTAACTAGCCAATTAGCTTCTAAGGCTACCGTGGATAGACCTTGGGCTTGGGCTAAGAGTTTACACCACCGATGCTAACAGCTTGATATTTCTCTACTGAAGGCAACATATTCAGACATCCTCGAAGATATAATGAAATGCAGGATTCTTTCATGCTCACCACTCCAGCCTCACTTTCTTCACATCGATCTGCATCCTCATCCTCGCTTGTTGGTTCAGCCTCTTCATCAACAGGTGGCCCCTGTGCCTGTGATGGACCGGCAGCGGCTACAGCAAACATTTCTGTTATTGTTTTACTCTATCCGGCCGATGCTTCGAGAGCTTTTCTTTTCTTTTCTCGAAGCTTTTCAGCTCCTCCTTTACGTTTTTTTGACGTTCTTCTCCATCTCCAACTGCCTGGCTGGGCTTTACTGCACACACTGCGATATCAAGTCTAAACTCTACTCAGCCCAGAGCTGTCACCTGAGGGCGGGGCTGAGCGTGCGTGTGGTGTGACGCATATGGGCCTGCATGCCTGCGTGCCTTTACAGGG
This sequence comes from Acanthochromis polyacanthus, assembly GCF_021347895.1. NCBI lineage: Eukaryota > Metazoa > Chordata > Actinopteri > Pomacentridae > Acanthochromis > Acanthochromis polyacanthus. Next base: position 9,533,441 of record NC_067121.1, read on the forward strand.
CTGATGAATGGTTGGACGCTCATCCCATTCGGCCGCATATGGATAAATAAACATTTTTTATTTTTTTTTTGCCTTTTTATTGTGATAGTCGCAGCGAAGAGTGACAGGAAATGGGGACAAGAGTAGGGGTAAGACATGCAGCAAAGGGCCGTGGGCAGGAATTGAACGCGGGCCGCTGTGTCGGAGACCAGCCCCTGTACATGGGTCGCCTGCTTAACCCGATGAGCTATACAGGCGCCGGGTGCCCATAACAAAATTATTTAATAAATATCAGCGCACCGGCCCTTCGGTCAAACGACCGAATGAAGTCACATTCAATCCGCCCCTGCTGAGCATACAGATGCGTTACAGAACATGACCTCTCTGATCAATAAAGTAACGACTAAAATATGACAACAGGTAGTCAAGTAACAATGAAAACACAATTTAAACCATCAGATGCTGCATTTAGATGAATTTTCATGAAACATGGGATAGAATTTTCTAAATTAATCACAACATCATAAACTCTGGACAGGTCATTAATACGTGGGTATATTTTTGGTAAACCAATATCTCAAGTGTGCAGGTGAATTTATTTCCATCAGAATAAAATCATCAACTCTGGTTGTGTCTTCAATATGTGGGTATTTCTACCAATGTCTCAAAGGTAGAAGTAAACTTGTTTCCCTCAAAATAAACCACAGCATCTCTTCTCCTGGGTTGTGTTGAACAGCGGTCACCCAAAATGTTAGTCCATGAACATCACATGATTAGTGACATTTTCTGTAAAATAAGACACCAAACTACATCAGTTTGAGAATTCTAAACTGTCTTACTGACAACAAAAGCACAATAAAGTTGCTGAAATCCAGTTATGTTTTCCTGTTGATGTTTTCCTCTCCAAGATTTCCAGTGGCTCCATCTCTTCACTTTGTGTTTATTTCTTTGAATCCTGAGGTTTTTTTTAAACATGGAGGGACATAAGGAAGGAGGAAAACAAACAAAGGTAAGTTTTGTGGCACCATAAAGTTGCTAATTTGACTTCAATTCACAAGCCTAAGAAAATGCTTTATTATGATCAGAATTAATTTCTAAATAATGAAACACACCCAGCTTCACTTCACTGCTCACTCACATTAATAAACATGTGTCTGTTTACATGTCTGAAGTCAAAAAGAAGCAGAAACAGTGAACGTGACCAGAACAAAGCTGTGTATTTACCTGGTTTGGGTCTCAGTCTGCGGTGGAAACACCTGGAGACTCTCCAGCTGTGAGCGGTCTGTTAATGAAACACACCTGGAAGCTTCAGGAAGTCCTCACCTGTCTGTCACCTAAATGACAACCTCAAGTCAACATCCGGAATGATTTAAGTTCTGAAAAATGGCGTAAATCAATATATCAATGTATTTTCATCCGCCACCATTTCAGCTCCGTTCAACTGTTTACTACTGCAAATGGACACAACCAAGTGTATGATCGAGTGGGGGTGTCACACATGTAAAGTTTCCTGAACAGATTTAAAAAGAAAAATCAAACACAACATCAAACAGCTGTTAAAGATGAATGTATTCAATAAATATACATTCTACTGCATATGTAGCTTTGAACTGATGTGTTGTAGATATTTGTGGGAACATGACCTCCCCCAAAGAATACGTGGTTACGCCCTGAACGGTAAAACTGTGTCCTAAATGTTCACACTTTCATTATTACTAATAATAGTTGTAGTGAATGCTCTAGATTTAAATAAAGGTTGATTGATAACTAATATATTAAGAATTATTCAATAAACTTTTAATATGAACTATTGACAAAGTTACTGTTGACTGAATTCAAACATATTTGGATTTCAACAAAAATTCCAACATGATAAATATCAGATCTCACAAATCCTGCACATATATTTCCCTTTTACAAAACGGAACATTTGTGTAAAATGTTTTTTTTCCTTTACCAAAATTTTAATTATTTACTGGGAAATCATTTAAAGGGGAAAAATGACAAAACTGTTCAGCACAGAAAGATTTTAGTTAATTTTATTAAAAGTTCAGGTGGAAATCTGCACTTCAACCATGTAAATGTTGAATTCTTCATATGTGGATTATTTTGGTTTTAGAAGATAAACTGTCACAATGCAAACAAATTGTAGGTTAGGAACAGAATAATCACTTCATTGTAAGAGACAAATGATAGAATCCAGGTTATGCTCATTAATTGTCATTTATTTGCAAATTAGCATGAAGCTAAATCAAAGTTTATCAGCAGTCGAGAAACAAACCAAACCAACACAATTAAAAATCCCAACATCAGTACAATACAATGACTATTGACTGGAATAAAATATAATATTTCAACAGAAAAATCAACTACAAAATATAAATTCTGTACATGTATCTCTGGAAAAGAAAAACTGAGTGCACAATTAAATAAAAAACTGAGTTTTCCGTCACCTCAGCTGGTTCCTTAAATGCATCACTAACATGGGATTGAATCAACATTAACTCAAATGAGACAAAAACAAAAACAAGACTTAGAAACACATTAAAAGTCACTTATTGTTACATCTTCATGCAGCTGTTGAATTCAAAAATTGTTTCTGAGAAGCTAAAATGTGAAAACATGGAAATATTTACAATAAATGTTGTTCTGATTTCATGTCCAAAATAAGTCAGAAAACTTGTCAGGAAAAACATAAACCTCCATGAAACATCACTTATTGTGTCCTGATGCTTTAGAATAAGACTCAAAATGTTGCTGCAGAAATGAAAGTCATTTTTAGTGAAGAAAGTCAAAGATGAGCAGAAGAAGAAATGAGAAGATCAACAAGTGCTGACAGTCACTGTTTGGTTGACAGTTGATCTCTGTGCAGTGTAGAAATAAAACAACAATGAGCTGTGAGCAACAATGATGGAGACTAAATGAGGGAAAGAATCAAAGACACAATCAGACTCACTGCACCTTCAGTCACCTCTGTCTACTTCAGTTTACACAACTCAGCACTTGTATCAATACTAACCCAAAGTCCAGCATGTATCTGCTCAGTGAATGTGGTCTGGACTCTGTGGAGGAGAGTCATGGTTTCAGAGACGCTGTAGAAGGACAGAATACCTGCACTGTGATCCAGGTACACTCCAACTCTGGAGGACCGAGGACCTGAGACGGGAGTTTGGATGTTGTTGTACCAAAATTTATAACTGTTTGGGGAACAATATAATGCCCAAGATTTGTCATTATATCCAAATACATGTTCAATCCCACTTTCTGTTCTGCTGACATTCTTGTACGCGACTGATACATAAACTATTCCTCTCCACTCCACCTCCCAGTAACAACGTCCAGTCAGACTCTCTCTACTCAGGACCTGAAGATTTCGAGTGAATCTGTCTGGATGATCAGAATAAGACTGTTGTTGACCCATATTTGATACTTTTCTGTTCCCTTCAGATAATAACAGGTTTCTGTGTGCTGTGTTTGGATCCAGAGTGATTCGACGTGAATACTTCAAGAATCCAGCTCTGGTCTTTGGCTCTGCTTGTGAATCTGACAGTGAAACATCCACTTGAGTCCCTGTCACTGAGATCTTTGTCCATGTGTCCCTCACAATGTCCTGTAGATGATCTCTGAGCTCTGACACAGCTGCTGTCACCTCCTCAAAGTGTCTCAGAGGACGGATGTCCATGCTGGATGAGTGTGTGGACTCACTGAGTGCTGACACTGAGGGGTAGTTGTGGAGAAACTGGTTGTGATCCTCTGTGTGTGAGAGCTGCTTCAGCTCAGCGTCTTTCCTCTTCAGCTCTCTCATCTCCTGCTCCAGCTTCTCCTTCAGCTCTTTCACTCCACTCACTTCAGTCTCCTGCTGGGATCTGATCTGCTGCTCCACATCTCGGCTTGTTTTCTGGATCAGATGGATGATGTGGGTGAACATCTCCTCACTGTCCTTCACTGCTTTATCAGCAGAGCCATTGATGGCCTCCAGCTGCTGTTGGAGCAGCTTCACATCTTTCTCTCTGTCCTGGATTCTCTGCTGGATGTTTTGTCGACTCACCTCCAGCTCTCTCTGCCTCTCCGTCCTTTCTGCTGCAGCTGAGACTGTGTCGTGGCCTTTATGTTCCTCTACAGAGCAGAGATAACAGATAGACTGCTGATCAGTGCGGCAGAACATCTTCTTCACCTCATCGTGGAGAGAGCAGATGTTCTCCTGGAGCTTCTTGGAGGGCTCCACCAGCTTGTGTTTCTGGAACTGAGGCACATCATAGTGAGGCTGAAGGTGTTTCTCACAGAAAGAGGCCAGACAGAATAAACAGGACTTGAAGGCTTTCAGTTTCCTCCCAGTGCAGACATCACAGGACACATCTTCATCTCCAGCATAGCAGTGATCAGCAGCAGCAGCTTGGAGTCCAGTCTTCTTCAGCTCCTCCACTAAAACTGCTAACATGGTGTTTTTCATCAGGACAGGCCTCGGTGTGAAGGTCTGCCTACACTGAGGGCAGCTGTAGATTCTCTTCTCATCCTCTCCATCCCAGTGGGCTTTAATACACTTCATGCAGTAGTTGTGTCCACAGGAAAGAGTCACCGGATCCTTCAGTAGATCCAGACAGACGGAACAAGAGAAGGTTTCTCGGTCCAGCTGAACTCCTTTCTCAGCCATTTCTCCTCTCACTAACAGCGACTGTGTGAGTTTGACTTCCTCCTTCCTGAAACTAGTGTGAGCTCTGATCTACAAATCACGTGTTCCTGCAGTGAACGGGGCCTGTCAGCTCTTCCACGTCACCACATGTTGGTTCCACCCATGTTCAAGGTGCAGATCTGAAGGGGAGGAAACCAGGAAATGTGTGGACAGAGTGGAGCTGCTGTGTTTGGGAGCAGGAAGAAGAGGAGGGTTATCAGGCTGAGATTCATTCCAGGAAGAGGAGAGAGACGCTGAGTGTTGAACCTTTTCACAGCAGAGCTCATTTCTCATTGAACCCTCAGTTTGAAAAAGTTACACAGATTTCTTGAATGATAAAAATATGCTAATCATAAATACTGTCATGAAAATATTATAAAGATTATTTGAACTTTTACTGAGTCACTTTTGAACCAACAACGATCCTGATCAAAACTGACAAATTTAACCCTTTAAGCTTCAGTCAATTCCAGCCGTGTTCAGTACAAAAAATCGCTAATATTCTATTTTTAAATAAAAAAAAATACGAAAAATACAGGGAATATTGGACGCACATCGCGAGGTGCATTTCCTTGAAAATGACCGATTCGGGGATTTTATACCGACTTCAGGACATGTTTTGGATAAAATAGTTTACTGGCTTGTGTGATGTGGATGTTAAAGGTTGGATTATGGCAGTTTATGGTGGAATCTTTTTTTGTGTGTAATAATAAACCCGGAAATGTGAGTCGCGCTGTGTGTGTTGAAGCCGTGTATAGAGAACGGATGGATGAATATTCGTTTTTGTCGGACAAATGTGTTTTTCTCACCCGCTGTGGTAATCGCATCTGAAAGTGGTTTATACCGGCGGATTCATGAGAATCTAAGCTTTCCATCGGCGTATAGTGTTTGTATAATCGTGTTTGCAGCCGTCGGACATTCTTGAAATTCCTATGCAAATTAGTAAGTGTACCGCCGGCGGTACACTGAAGCTTATTAACCCTTTAAATGCCAGTTTGTTTACATAATGTCACCATTGCTGTTTTTCAAATGACTAAGACATAAATTTAATATTGTTTAATATGTTTGATTGTGAGTAAAAACATCTTTCTTTTGATTATCACAATCTGAAACATGAATGATTATTGACATTAATTCTGGTGTATTATTAACAACTTAACTGAGGCTCAGGACCTTAAGAACATAAAAATGATATCTTTCTTTTGTCATTTCTATTATTTTTCAGCTGTCACATAGTTAAATTAAAGAACAACATCTGTTTTGAATATCGGTAATCCTAACCCTCAGGCTGCAAAACCAATTCATGTCTGACAGTCGGCTGCAGAGCTGCTGCTCCTCCAGGTTCCTCATACAGTTTTTATTTTCTTCTCCCCTTGACCACAAAACAATCTGGTCCTTTGACCCGTGTCAGTGACGGTCAGGCAGAGAGGACTCGCTACAGGAAACCTCAGTGTTGCTGTGGTTTGTTTGTCCCCCAGACTCTCCAAACCAGACCGTTTTCATCCATGTTTGTCTCCAAAAAGTCTGTTCAGAGTTGTTTGATTTTTTTTTCAAGCATTAACCCCAGGATCTGAACTGTTAAATACATGATGGGTCAAGCTAGAAAGTTACAGCTGCTTACACACACACACACACACACACACACACACACACACACACACACACACACACACACACACACACACACACTAATGTTTGTTTTTCTATACCGGTGGGGACTTACCATTGACTCCCATTCATATCTAACTCCTAATCCATACCCTAACCCTAACCTTAACCATCACCAAATCAATGCCTAACCCTAAACAAACGTTTTTGCACTTTTACATTTTTTATTAACAACAATATGGCCAAGAAAACGGTGTTGCCACCCGTGGGGACCTCATATTAGGTCCCCACCGTAAGACAAGTCCCCACCTTTATATCAAATAGTCAGGTCAAAGTCCCCACCTGTATAGCAGAAACAAGTACACACACACACACACACACACACACACACACACACACACACACACACACACATATCAGTACAAAGAGTATTTTCACACAAACACACACCAAACAGAGAGATTCGGCTTTGCTTCACAGTATATATTTCCTTAAAAAGGTCACAATTAATTGAACTGAAACTGCTAACTGAAGCCTGTTTAAGGGTGGAAACCATAATATTCCTCCCTATGACATACCACCAGTCACTGCATCACATCACAGCTAACAAAGGAATAGAACTGACAGAGCAGAAAGAGGGTGCTGGAAGGATTCTTTTTGCAGGGTGCGTTTCATGGAGATTGGATGGATCGTGCGTCAAGAGAAATAATAATAATAATAATGCTAATAACTTTATTTGTATACCACCTTTCAGAAGAACATTCAAAAAGTGCTTTGACTGGTTGAACATAGTGATAAAAGAGAAATAAAAGAGAACTTTACTGGAAGGCGAGTCTATAAAAGCAGGTTTTAAGAAGCAATTTAAAAAAAATTACTGATTCTGCGAGCCTTACCTCCTTAGACAGGTTGTTCCAAAGCTGAGGGACCCTGATGGAGAAGGGACGAACAGGGTTAGCATGTCTAAAATACAGCCAGGGGCAAGGCCCTGGCAAGCTCTAAAAGTGATCAGCAAAATCTTAAAATCAATTCTTAAATGGATAGGGAGCCAGTGGAGGGAAGCTAGAACAGGGGAGATGTGCTGTCATCTGTAAAAACCAGTCAGAAGCCTCGCTGCTGTGTTCTTGACCAGTTGGAGGCGGGAGAGGGATTTTTGTGCAATACCCGACTAAGGGAGTTGCAGTAATCAAGATGAGAAAAAACGAGGGCATGGATGATTTTTTGAAGTTCTGACTGAGGGGAGATTGATTTGATTTTGGCAATGGTTCTTATCTCGAGGTCAGGATTGGATGACTTTCAATTCAATTTCAATACAATTTTATTTATATAGCGTCAATTACAGTCAAATTGTCTCAAGACGCTTTACAGAACCCATATGCCTGACCCCCAGAGCAAGCCCAAAGGCGACAGTGGCAAGGAAAACACCCTTTTAACAGGGAAAAAACCTCGAGCAGAACCCGGCTCTATATAGGGGGGACCCATCTGCCTGCTGGCTGGGCGGGTTGAGAGGGACAGAGGAGAGCAAGGGGGGGGGGATGGGAGAAGAGGGAGGGGGTGGGAAAGCAAGGAAAACACAACACACATTTGGATACATGTACACAAACAAAGTATAAGCTAACATTGAAAACTGACTCATAGTTTACTCTTATGATGTACGCCTCTGACATTAAACATACTCCATATATAGCTAGCAGTAAAATTCAAACAGTATGTAAGTTAGCATAACAAGTATAGTGAAGGCGATGCAGAGTTGACTGGTGGAAAAGGGGAGTTGGAAGCGGATTGCTGGAGGAAGGTCAGCGGCAGCATCCCACAGTGGACATGGTGGAGACTGGACCACTAGACTTTGTTGATGTGGGGCGTGAAACTGAGGTCAGAATCAAATAGGATGCCTAGATTTCTGGCAGTGGGCTTTACCTTTGTGAATAGTGGACTGAGGATGTTGGCGGTGTGGCTGTTGTTGGGATTTGTAGGACAGAACAGTATGAGTTCAGATTTGGAGTTGTTTAATTGTAAAAAGTTTTGTGCCCTCCAACAGCTTATTTCTTCAAAACAGTTAAAAACAGATGCTAGGCTTTCAGCAGGTCTCAGCGGGAGGTATATCTGTGTGTTGTCCGCATAGCAATGAAAAGAAACATTGTGACGCATGATAATTTGACTGAGCAAGAACATATAAATAGAGAATAAAATTGGACCTAAAATTGAACCTTGCGGTACACCACAAGTAGTAGGAGCTGAGGAGGAAGAGGGGCTACCTATGGTGACCAAAAAGGGTCTGTTTAAAAGATAAGAATAAAGGGACATATATGTACACCAAATGATGGGAGAACTGAGTCTAAACCACGGTTTGTCCCCACCTCATAGCCAATCACAATTCAATATTTGAATTATATGTTTATGTTATGTAGACAATCACATGGAACCATACTGTATAAGATGTTGCATTCATATCAGACTTTATCTTTTTCTGGGAGGCTCTTCCAAAAAGAAAGGGTCCCTGATAAAGGTTTTTGAGACACTGATATTAGAAAATAAACGCCTTAATTTGAAAGCTGTAGTTTGTTCTCAAACAGCAAGCACACGATCTCACAGAGTTTCTGATGTGGTTCATTTTCACCCCTTCTTTGCATTTATTGAGTCAAATTTGATAGAGAGGGAATCACAGAGAGAATTCAACAATAAAAGCAAGTTTTCCAGCAGAGTTTATGTGAGTTTCTTAAACTGAGACTGAAATGACCCTTGTGGAACTGTTAATTTCCTTCAGCAGCGTCTGTCTGTTTTATTTGCATATGAAATCTGTTTTATTGTCCTCTGATGAGACATTCGGCTCTGTGGCATTTAGAAAACACAAGTTTGCACAATCAATTCCATGTGGCAAACACGCTGGGAGAAAATCGAGAGACAGCACGACAAAACATTGCGTATTTGTTCGTATTTGTTTAGGAACGGCAATGTGGGTAGCAGCAATTAAACACGGCGACATCCATTGTCTTTTCTTTGAATCGTCCCATCAGCTTTAAAGAAGTTAGAAACACTTCTCTAATTATTGGAGAAGCCAGTAATTAAATTCAATCTGTATTAGTCATCTGCTGAAGCTTTGCTCTCACTAAGAGGTGCCCTGGAGAGTGTTCATCATTCAGAAAGTCAAGAAACAAAACATTCTCCTAAGCAAAATGCACAAAAAGCAGATGAAAGCAAGAAATGTTTGAGCAACACTGACAGACTGGCATGAGTGGGCATTTTTCTCTCTACTTAAATCTATAAAAAGCTATATAATGCTATACTGGATGGGCACACGGGGTGAGGAAGATCTATTCATTCTCACGGTTCAGACATTCTACATTGAAAGGGTTTTTGTAAAAGGTGCAGAAAAGATGGACAATAAATACAGCTTGAAATTACAAAACAGAATACAGACATATGCACAGGCTGCAATTTTCCAAATGTGTGCCATAATTTGAGCTGAAAGTTTAGATTTTTTTCTGAGCCTCCAGAGGGCAGCGTACAGCTGGAAACACAACAGTGACACCCAGCGTAAGATAAGGAGCAACATGAGCATTTATTTAGCTTTTTAGCCACTTGGCAAACAGAAATTGCAGCTGTTTCTCTCTTCTGGTCTCCAACACCTTCTTGCTAATCATCTTGTTAAATGCATATAGTAGTCACAAATTTTATATTAATGCCATTTGGTACTTAATAGTAATAAAAAAATAAAAATAATCTACAGTTTATCTTTAGAGTGTACTTTGCTTCTTGCAACTAGAAATTAAACTGCAGAGAGCACTGGAAATCCAACACAATAGTAAAATCTCAGCGGTAAATCCAAACATGAACTTGGTAAAAAAAAACTTGATAGTAAAAAAAGAGACATATTTAGGTAGTAAATCTTTGATAGTCGGTCAGTATGAGCAACTGAAATCACTACTATGAGTAAAATTACCACACAGCGGGATCAATCTGTCTGTCTATCTCTCTGCCTGTCTGTCTGTCTGTCACTTTGATCTGTGATTAAAGTTGCAGCTTAAAAAATTAAGTCAGAGGATACAAACAAAATCAGTTGGAATTTTGAAGTGAAATTATAGAAGTATACATAATCTGCAGTCAGCGGGGTTCTTAAAAATACTCAAGTTAAGTAAACAACACACATCGATCCAGAGATTAAATGTTAAGGTCCTACAGGATTATAAACTGTACACATTTACATCACAAATTTTTAAAAAATCAAGGTTAAGACTCAACAAAATTATACAGAGAAACCCAGTTAATCCAAAGATTCCCTATGAGCAGCGCCTTCTGACAGTGAAGGCATCTTTTTGGGGTGAGCGTATTCACATAATATACAACTTTATCGTTATACGTACAAAATAGTGCAACATTTAAATGTTTTACAAATCTATGCTGTAATGTAAGATACAAATCTTGCAGTGTCAGTGGAAACAACACAAAGAATCTTCAAGGGACCTATTCCCACCACATAATAAAAATATGCATGATGGCAAGATTTATATAGTGTAATTTAATAATTTAGATAAACACTTCAAGTTACAAACATTATTTTGATGGGTTGATTTGACATAATAATCTTGCATCAGCTTAATATTGTGTGTAATTCAAACTTAAATTTATAAATTAGTTGAAATAAAACTAAATTTAAGTTGAGGCAACTTAACCCTTAAAAAGCCGGGACCGAGTACACTCGTTCCCGCTTACTCGTACACACAGCTGAAACCGAACATTCTCGGCTCAACACGTGTGACTTGTTTATGATTGCTAATTACCATAAAATATGCACACACCCGTATGTTTAAGTCGACCAATGGTAAGATATAAACACTGGCCCAAATTTGCTTACTTCAAACGATAAAACCGTGTGAGCCGTTATAACGAAGCCGCAATTAAGAAGCTCTTATCGGAGCCGCGTACCGGCCGAAATTCACTATGTCGAATGTCTACGACAATGCGACCTCGCAAGACTTGATCAATATTTTTATGGATTAGGTGGTTTTAGTGTATGTTTTAGTATATGTACTTCTCCAGAAACATGGTCTTGTAAGGGTTAATGAAATTGGCATGAAAACCTAAATATTGTTCCCCTTGAGTTCAAGATTTTAAAGCCCTTCCCTCATTTTAACATGTTGAAACAATTGCAGATTAAAAATGCCTTTAAATGTTAAGCGAAAACTCAGGGATTTTGAACATAATTTCATCATAAGTTATCGTCACTCAAAAAGACTGATGCAAACATTAATTGTGTACTGTCATGCTAGCGTGCTAGCTAAATTGTGCTTATTTGTAGTAAATACGAAGAGAAGCTAAATCTGAGAGGTACGAGCTATTCGTCCTGCTGAAAGGAAACATCAAGGAATCACCATTGTCAGAGAAATTCAACCTTTTTTGTTGCTCTTTCCAACAAGAATTGTAGAGTTCAAGTTGTAGAACTATTTCTTTCTGGATCAAAGTGCAGTTTGTTGCATATTTCAAAAAGATCCACACACATTAATCTCTTACTGTAGCAGAATTTGCTTTTCTGGGGGTTTTGCACCAGATTTTTGCACCTGGCTGCGACATTAGTTGGGTTTGCAGTTCAGGTTCATCCCACTGGTGCTCAGCCCTGACTGCATGGTCCTGCTGTTGTGTCAAAACTTGACAAAGCTTTCCCCAAACTGCTGCTACAGCGGTTGCTATTGATTCAAACATCATCATGTTCTGCAGTATTAAGGTGTCCAGAGGCGACGTCTTCACACTTCTGAACAAATCTTGAAATACAGAGGATCTACAGTGCACTGTTAAATCAGGTCAGAACAGGATTTGTAGCTGTAAGAGACAGCAACAACTATACAAAGGTCATCTTTGTGGAGTTTGAAACCTTTCTCTGTCCATCATGATGGTCAGTCGGGTCAGAACACCGGAGGAAGTTTGTTTCACTGAGGACTGTCTGCTTCTGACTTTACATCTACGGCAGAAATGAACAGAGAAAAGAGACAGAGATTGATGGATCTTGCTGTGGGCATCATTCTGCCACACTTTGCAGATCTGCCTCTGACTGGTTGGTAGCGGGAGAAAAACAGCGAGGAAAAGGACAGAAGTGATGGTTGGAGGATCGAAATGCGAGGAGGACACAGAGACACATCCTGAAGGGGAAGTTGTAGGTTTTCCAGAATCTCTGTGGGATTAAAATAAATGTCAAATGACTTCGAGAGAACTGGAAGGTGGAAACATCACCTGGGAATCTCTTATTTTATCTGCAATCTCGTATTTGATGCAGAGAAGACAGAAAGAGAGAGAGGAGGAGAAATGAATGGAAAACCTCTGGGGGAGCTACACAAAGGAAAAGTGAAAGCGTTGCCCTCCTTCACCTTGACAGCTTTCTCCTCCTCCTCTGTCAATTTTCTTTCTCCCTTCATCTGTGACGTCCATTTTCTCACACCAGCATGTCTTCTTACCCAATTTCTTCCTTCTTTTCTCCTTCTTCCAGGTTGATTTTTTTTTATTAAGGGTATAACCATTATATTGCTATATCAAAAACAACATTCAAGACACAAAACATTGAGTTTGTTTGCGTTTATGTGCCACAATGTAGGCGTGCATTTCTGCAAAAATAAGTCGTTTAGGGTTATATAATGTGCATATCATAAAAGAAGTCATCAAGTATTAGCACACGTGATACAGAATGAAATGAAAATGCTGCACATGAAAGTGAAATATTGCACATGAAATTCAAATATTTTACATGAAAACTGAATATTACGCACGATACTGACATTAATATTGCACAAACCATTGAGAAAAGTGGTATCCAAGGTCAGCTTTACTTTTTCACATCAGTAGAAGAGTTAGTTTCTCTCCTCTGGTTTCAGGATTATTTTCTTTGCTTAATAAAATCCTTTAAAAAAATGTGACTATAGTAACTTTAAACAACACTGTCAACATGACTGTTGTTTCTTGCTAAAAGTTTTTACAGATATCAGATTTTGAAACTTTAAAAACAGGCAAATCAATGAGAGCGCCGGCAGCGCTGTGAGAGTCATGTTCTTTGACTTCTCCAGCGCCTTCAACACCATCAGGCCAGTGCTGCTGCGGGGGAAGCTGGTGGACGCGGGAGTGGCTGGACATCTCGCTGCCTGGACCACTGACTACCTCACTGACCGTCCACAGTACGTGCGGCTGCGCGGCTGTGAGTCAGAGGTGGTAGTCTGCAGCACGGGGGCGCCCCAGGGCACCGTCCTCTCGCCCTTCCTCTTCACCATCTACACCTCGGACTTCACCTACAACACGGACAGCTGCCATCTCCAGAAGTTCTCCGATGACTCCGCCATTGTGGGCCGTGTGTCTGAGGGGAACGAGCTGGAGTATCGGTCGGTCATCATGGACTTTGTGGACTGGTGTGAGCGCAACCATCTGTGCCTCAATACCAGTAAGACGAAGGAGATGGTGGTCGACTTCAGGAGAAGGACACTCCCACATCCACCAGTGAACATCCAGGGGCAGGACATTGAAACAGTGGACAGTTTCAAGTACCTGGGTGTTCACCTCAACAATAAACTGGACTGGTCCCACAACACCGATGCTCTGTACAAGAAGGGCCAGAGTCGCCTCCACCTTCTGAGGAGGCTGAGGTCCTTCGGAGTGTGCAGACCTCTACTAAGGACTTTCTACGACACTGTGGTAGCCTCTGCTTTCCTCTACGCTGTCGTCTGCTGGGCCCCGGGCAGCACAGAGCGGGACATGAAGAGACTGAACAAGCTGACCAAGAGGGCCAGCTCTGTCCTGGGCTGCCCACTGGACTCTGTGATGGATGTGGGTGAGAGGAGGATGTTGACCAAGGTCTCATCCATCATGGACAACAGCTCCCACCCACTGCACCGGACTGTAGTGGAGCTGAGCAGCTCCTTTAGCGCAAGACTCAGACACCCTCAGTGCAAGAAGGAGCGCTACCGCAGGTCCTTCATCCCCACTGCCATCAGACTGTATAACACTACTGTGTAGTTGTTATTATGTGCAATATTTATTATCTTGTTCTTGCACTTTCGTGACTTTTGCACTCCTGTTTTTTGTTTTTGTTTTTGTTTCTAAGAGCCCTGTAATGTTAAATTTCTCCTTTGTGAGATTAATAAAGTCTATCTTAATCTTAATCTTAATCTTAATCTTAAACATTTCACTTGTCTCGATGTTTTAAATTTCACTCATATTTTTACTTTTGAAAACACATTGAATCAGAACAAATGTGAAAATGAGGCAGGACATAAGGCTGGTAAATGACAGAAATCTACGACTGTAAATTGGCCAAATAAGAAAAATAATAAGCATTTCAAACATGCAGATTTATAATGAAGACATGCTGCATGTATTAGGCCAGTTTAAGCATCACATACAAAATTGTTTTTACTTCCTGCGCATTTTATTGTGGAGGTAATGTAGTGGATACATTGTCTTCACAAATTAAGTCTACTGTCTTAATTCTAGGTTCCAAATTAGTTAAAAATATAGTCAGTCAAAAATAATAGTTGCAGCAGTCTCACCAAGGAAAAACAGTGAAGAGTCTTGGAGCAATCTTCAGATTCAAAGATAAAGTGTTTATTCCGTGCAGCACAGGTCAAAACACTCCGAGAGATACCCCGGGGTAAATCTGACTGTGCCCTCTGATGCCCTGTCTTTTATACTTTTTGACTCTGGGGTTTCCACGCCCCAGGTCCATCCTATTTTTTATTGTGAACATCACACTTTCCTGACACACTTATATTATTTCTTCTATTTTTAATAGTGTCTGAACTCCTGGTGCTTTCCTAAAAAAATCAATAGTTGAGCAGATCCACCAGGAGGTGTGCCAAATCCCTCCTGCTGTCTCACTGCCAAACCAATCAGAGCCTTTATTTACCACGAGGCATCTCATCAGACAAGTTCTTTTACTCTTTACACTTCAGCAAATACATGTTTACCCAAAGCACTCCCTCCTGTCCTTACATGACCTCGCCTGACACACTGTTACAACCAGCCAAAACCAGTTTTGACCAGTTTTAGCCATTAGGTCGCTCTTCTACATTGATCAGACTGATCTTCTCACATTATGCTGCTGTGTCTCGAGCTGATCCTTCTTGTTGTGACGCAGTTTTTATTTTACATCTATTGCTGTGTTGCAGTTTAATTTTAGTTTTAATTTCAACATTTTTCATCAGTAACAGACCTCTTTTAGGTGAAAATATTTTTGTAATGTTTTTTTGTTTTTATTTTTTTGTACTATTTCATCATTTTAAAAGCTTGTCTTATCCTCTTTGTTGTTTCAATATATCTGTCCAGCACACATTCATAACAATTCTGACCACTGACAGGTGAAGAGAATAACACTGATTATATCTTCACCATGGCACCTGTTAGTGGGTTGGATATATTAGGCAGCAAGTAAACAATTTTTTCCTCAAAGTTGATGTGTTAGAAGCAGGAAAAATGGGCAAGCGTATGGATTCGAGGCAGTCTGACAAGGGCCAGACTGTGATGGTTAGACGACTGGGTCAGAGCATCTCCAAAACTACAGCTCTTGTGGGGTGTTCCTGGTCTGCAGTGGTCAGTAAATATCAAAAGTGGTCCAAAGAAGGAACAGTAGTGAACCACTGACAGGGTCATGGACTCATTGATGGACATGGGGAGGGAAGGCTGTCCTGTGTGGTCCGATCCAACAGACAAGCTACTGTTGCTCAGATTGCAGAAGAAGTTAATGCTGATTCTGACAGAAAGGTGTCAAATACAGTGAATCACTGTTTGTTGCGTATGGGGCTGTATAGCTGCAGACCAGTCAGGGTTCCCATGCTGAACTCTATGCACCGCCGAAAGGGCCAACAATGGGCATCAGAACTGGACCACGGAGCAATGGAAGAAGGTAGCCTGGTCTGATGGAGCACATTTTTACATCACATGGATGGGCAGGTGTGTTGCTTACCTGGGAACACATGGCACCAGGATGCACTATGGGAAGATTTCAGTCTGGCAGAGGCAGTGTGTGGCTGGGGAACCTTGGGTCCTGCCATCCATGTGGATACTTTGACACGTACCACCTACCTAAACATTGTTGCAGACCATGTACACCCTATTCCCTGATGGCTGGGGCCTCTTTCAGCATGATAATGCATCATGCCACAAAGCAAAAATGGTTCAGGAATGATTTGAGGAGCACAACAACCACTTTGAGGTGTTGACTTGGAATCCAAATTCCCCAGATCTCAATCCAGTCGAGCATCTGTGGGACGTGCTGGACAAACAAGTCTGATCCACGGAGACCCAACCTCACAACTTACAGGACTTTAAGGATCTCTTGCTAACATCTTGGTGCCAGACACCACAGATCACCTTCAGGGGTCTGGTGGAGTCCATGCCTTGATGGGTCAGGGCTGTTTTGGCAGCAAAAGGAGGACCAACACAATATTAGGCAGGAGGTCATAATGTTTTGCCTGATTGGTGTAAATTTTAATGTTTGGAGTATTTCCAGCTATATTAGACGAGAAGGCTGTTCAACAGAAGCAGCTTTTCTGTGGACTTCCACTGAAGAGAAACAGATGTTACAAGCTGGAGATTTGTCAGTTAAAGAATCCTGGAAATCTATGGGAGATATGGGAGATCCAGCCAATCATGTTGCTCCACGCAAGCAAGCACTGTGTAGTCCAAGTACAATTTGTATTGAAAAAGGCTTTTTAAATGTTAGAATTTTGTCAGATTTGACAGGTAATTTTATGCCAGAATTTTTTTTATTCCATAGCATTTTCAACTATGGCTAGCCCACCATTCATTTATACTCGAGAAGAATAGAATTCCCTTACTGTCATTGCAGAGTGTACAACAAAATCAAACAGCAATCCTGTCAGTACATTCACAAAATTAGACAGAATTTTTAAAGTACAGCAGGAGAGAAATATAAAAATGTAAAAGAAAAAAAATGTATGTACAAGTGTATCTATGACAACTTTTAAATGTAGATTATTTGATGTATTAAAACATAAAAACTGTAGAGTAACCAATATTGCACCTCTGGATATTACACATTGCTGAACATATATGAAAAAACATGGTTTAAAATAGTGCAAAAACTACATAGAGGATGCAGCCGTATGTAGCTTGAGTAGATCAAAACAGGTTAAGTGTAAAGACAGAGATATTTCCTGATTCTGTACATGTAACATTGACTAAAATTAGTTGTGAAAATGGTCTTCTTAGCCAAAATAACTGATTCAAAGTGTTACTAAGATGGCTGCAGAGCGGTGAAACTTGACTCTAAATACTTGTGGGAGAAAGACGTCGAAAGCACTGAGCCATCCAAACCTCCTCAAACGCTCTAGAAAAAGGACAATCGATTCTGAAATGATTAATGGCACTCTGCTGTTTTCATGTGGAAACATTTCAGCTTTGAAAAAAGAGTCAAAAGGCCTGATAGAAAAGAGAAAAAAACCATATTGCCGGAGAGAGTGTTTATATAAGAGAAGAAAAGAGTGAGACAGGAGGATAAAATGAGACAAAGGAAAAGGCTGACAGAGAGGGCAGAGTGGCAGTAAGGAAGAGGAGGAAGGCTGATGTGGCTTCAGAGACTCAGCTGGAAGTTCATTCATTCGTCTGTCTGCTGATAGAAACATCACAGCTCGGGTTCTGACTGAAGGCCTGCTATCAGCGGGCTGCAGCCTGTTTTGGGGGAGAGGAAAAGAAAAAGGAAACAAAGTGAGGCAGAGAGAAAGACGCAGTCGGAGTTCAGCGGCTTAAAGTTCATTATGCAGATTGCAGAGCTAAAATGCCTCCATTCTGTGAGTCTAATTTCTCTTTCATGGCCTCTGTGAGTGTGGAGACAATCCATTACAGGTTAGCAAAGAGCAGCGGGGTCAGAACAATCAGATTAGCCATGCATCTCTGTGCATTCGCCGTTTGTCTTCTTCTGTCACGCAGCAGCAGAAGTACAGCGAGGGAAAGTTAGAAAAGGCTGCGTGTCGTTCTCCTGGAGAGTTTTCTGCGGGAGAGGAGTTTGAAATGTGAATGTACAGCGATGAAAACCAGCATGCACAAGCTCCAAGGTCAAACACACACTCCCACACATAAACAAATATTAAGCCCTTTATCTTCTTTCTCGAGATTTCTGCAGCACAAACTGTACTTTTACATCAGTAATTAGAATCACCATTTGCTTAAGGTAAACAGAGCAGCACTTTACTGTAGAAATGCTAATATAATCTTGAGACGGTACATTTCATTTCTATAGCTTGTGCCTGAGCATTGTTCTGCTCATTAGAAACAATATGAATATGCTGTGTGCAGAACAAAATATGTGGAAAGCATAAAAGGTCAGCTGGAAGCTTCTACATGATATATTAATCAAATTATAGCGAGAATGAAGTAAATTAAAGTGATGCATATTCAAGGATGATTTACAATTCCAATTATTCTCAACCACAATCCATCTATGGATGCATACAGTTAAATAATTAGGCCAAAATGTAAATGGTGTAGTGAAAAAGCATGTTCTTTACATTAATGCATGGATACTAACTGGTGCATTAGTCAGTGAGTGGGCTGAAATAGAAACAGAAAATTAAAAATATAATTTTACATCTGGAGATGCTGCAGATAGTGGATGTTTCTTTTTAGGGAGTGGGAATATGCTTTTTTCATTTTCCTGCTCAGAGTTACATTGGTGTTATGCTCGTGTCTGTACAGTAAATATGAAGCAGCTGTTATCTTAGCTTCATTTTATCCAAACTTATCCAACTTTTTTTTCCTTCAGGACAGGGTCAAAGACCAACTATATTATACTACATATTACCTGCATTGTGTTTTCTTGCATCAAGGATCAAGTAATAATATCATATTTTTTTAAAGCAACAGCTTTACTTTTGAATGATCTCTTGCCAGGGTGTCAGGTACAAAACAAACCAATGAAACTTAAGTGTTAGCTTGAAATTTGTCGGTATGATGGATGTTTTGATATCTTTAGACAGAGCCAGGTTAGCAGTTGCTCCTTGTTTCTAGTGTTTGTACTAAGTTAAGTTAAGCTAATAATTTTTCTTACGGACATGAGAATAGTATCCATCCTCTTCTAACTTTCAGCCAGTGTGGTGTAATATTTTTGGGAACGATACACTAAAAGTAAAAGATGATAGAATTATGGCAAATGCTATTAAAGTGAAGAATAGAAGACCTGTGTATGAAATACATAATAATGAAGGTTGTAGTAATCACTGATGCTTTGATGATATTGTGTGTGTTACTGTGGAGGAGGACACACACACACACACACACACACACACACACACACACAGCTGGAAGATTAAAAAGTAAAACATGTATTTTTGACGTGAAGACAGATCACATGCTTGCTTTGTAGAAAAAATGAAATGTGGAGTGCTCAAAACATATTGATGTAAATTTCAGGCAATTTAACTGTTAAAATATATTAGAAACATAACATCACATAATGATGTAACATGCATGAAATCTGTCTCAAAATAATAGGCCAAAGTCTGAACATGGCATGCTCTCTGTAAAACATGACCTAATGATAACCCGATGTCCTCTTTAGGGAGTGATCTAGTGGTGAAACATGATAACCTGACGTCATGATCTGACCAGTGGATTTGGAAAAGTATAATGGTGTTAAAACTGTCCCTAAAAATATGAATTAAATGACAAACTCTCACAAAGACGATGCACAGCTCAGTATCTCTGGTTTTTCTTGGGGGTGTTAATCACCGCTAAGAACTACTCCTGGATTTTCTGTCGACAGTAAATCCTGCTGCCCTTGAATGATGACTTCTGCAGGTGATTTTTGGAAGATCTTTAAAGAAGCTTTTTGGACATTTGAACATAGTCAAATCTTAGACTCTGGCCCATGATTTGGGACTTAGTTTCCACTTCTCCAGAAAGCAAATCAGCATTTATCCAAAAAAAAAAAAGTCAAACTCTTCCTTTATCTTTTTCCTAAAACAAACCAGATATAACCATAGAATTGCTCATGGAAGAAAAATGAGTTGACAAAGTTCAGGTAAAGCTTTGTAAAAATGACAGTTTTGACCTTTAGTAAAGCCAAACAAAGATGTATCGTAAAATGACAGAATGCAGCCATGTTAACAGATTCTTAAAACCAGTAATGTTCCATATTGAGTGTTTGAAAAGGGGTTAAAGCTGTCACCTTTTCTCCGGTTATTTCATAGCAACACAAGCTACAATGCACAGACTATAACTTATGCATCTGTGTTTGTGTATTTCTACATCTCAAAGATTTCATTCTTGACACAGCAAAAGAACCATTGCCCTGTTATTATTTTATTTGTCCTAACCGCCACATTCTGCACCAGGAACAATGGATGTGTGGAAAACACTGATAAGAATTACCTCAAGCTGCTCACATTCATTTGCACCTGCTGCAGTTTGGGGTAAACATGGAGCTCAGCAGATTGGAAAGTCTTGATTAGATTCTCCTCCTGAAATTTAAGTGAAGTGAAACAACAAGATGTCACCTTTTTAAAATTCATTTGGCATTTCACCTGCATGACAAACAAACAGCAGCGTTCTAAAATAAAAAAACCCCAAACAAACAAACACAAAAAAAAAAAAAAACACTGAAAAGATTCACTTTAACGCTCTACTTTTCATAATTACTTGCTCTTAACATGAGGTCTGAATCCTGGAAGCTTGAGGCCTGAAAAGAGCATTTTACTAACCACTTTGGTCAAATAGAGAAATAATTCTATTAGCAGTAATTGTGCTCTCTGATTGCACTGAACAGCTAATTAGGACTGAGTGGGAGTGGATTTGGGGTCTTGGCAAACGATGAATTAAGATCTTTGTGTTTAGATGACAGATTACCCATGAGCCTCTGGGGCCAGGCCAAGGCATGCAGGCAGAGTCGTGGGTGGTCGGCGATTTGACACAGTAACAAGCTGTGAGCCAGCGGCCTTCTGGGAAGAGGCAGCCATGACAGAATGAGAAACAAACACTCTGAACTCATGATTAATGGCTGCCGCTGCTTTTTATAGCGGTGAGGAATATAAAAGTAAATGATAGCTTCGGAGAGACGGTAAAGTAGCTGGTATTACAACAGAAAAATAACAGCAGCAGGGTACTGCTATAGAAGAATAAATGGAGGTGCAGAATGATTTGATCCATATGTTTGGGTACTGGCTGCATAATAATGAGAAGGTCTGAGAAACGGAACAGAAATGACCCAACAAGGACCGAACAGGAGAGATGTGAGGCTCCTGGGAAATCAACATAATGAAACCTTCTCACCTGAAATCACAGACTGACGACTCGCACAGTGATCGGTTTCCATCTCGCCGTCTGGCTGATGATGACGTGGACAAACACTGAGGTTTTTAAATGAGGAGGGTTGAAGTGGCCTGTAAAGACCAAATGGTGGTGCTACGGTGTTTAATGGACTAACTGTTCTGTACACCTGGATGCTGCTCATTGAAAAGCAGCAGGGATTGGCTCTACAGGCCTCTTTGATGGTGCTTGAAGATTTTGATCACCTTTATGCGGCTTCTACAAGTTTGGTTTGGAGAGTGGAATAGGCATATGGTACACATGTCTGTCACTTGCTTTATTTATTGTCCTGCCAAGGAACGGCAGAGTTATGTGACGATAGGCGCACGCTTGTCTGTCTGTCTGTTTGTTAGCAACATTACTCAAAAACGGTTTAATGGATTTGGATGAAATTTTCAGGGATGGTCAGAAATGACACAAGGACCAAGTGATTAGATTTTGGCAGTGATGCAGCTTATAGTCTGTCGGAAACAATACAATAGACTGGTTACATTTCCCAGAAAAGGGCTTATTTTAGAAGGAAAAGAAACAACTCAATAAATTGTGAGGGTGTTTTGAAGTCCCATCAATTCCCACTGCCTGCTACATATTTAGGTAACGTGATTCCTATCCATACATAACATACACATGCACAACACACGCCTGTGCTCAGCGCACGGTCATTGTGTTTGTGGGTACATCTATATTAAATGGACACATTCTATGGTGCCGTAATTTCGGCCATCAGAAGAACTGAATTTTGCATAATTTCTGTAATTTTTATGGTCTAGATTTTAGGGGCAAAGTGGTCTAACCCGCAACTCAAGTATAGTGTTACAGTGGCCCTTCGAATGTTAGATCATTCTTGAAAACACAAAACTTTAAACCCATTTTTCTCAAAAACTACAGAAACACTCGGTTTTAGTCCTAAACAAACTGTTTTAGTTTCTGTAGCTTTGAATGTGAGATGGCAGGGAGAGTAACTGTTTGTTAGTTCAATGTGAGGGAGAACCTGGGTTGAAATCTTACTCATTTGGCAGGGTATGTAGTTGTACGGGAACTTGAGGAATCTCAGAAATGAATGTCTTCACACCTGAACAGCTTCTGCTTTGCACTTTCAAGTTTACACAAAACTCAATAAAAATGGATTTTCACCTTATGAGAACTTTCATGGCTTCTTCCTGTGCCCATACTCCATCTATCTGCTCAGCTTAATGAAATTCAGCCCGGTAATTTTTGCGTAATCCTGCTGAGGAGCAGAAATCTAACTGACAAATGGCATCGAAGTCTCCATCTCTGCTCCACCTTGGCAGGGGAATAATTGGCATATGACACCAAATCAAGAGTGGCACAATGTGGCCTGAAGTGGAACTGAGCTTTGAGTGACACAGTAGAGGCCTATTTTAATTGGAAGTGGCATATGTTAAGAATCAGTGGGATTTTAGGACTCAGCATATTCTGGTCAAAATTGACAGCAGAATAAAACCCAAACATGGGAGACTTTTTTGGCTCACCAGAGAGGAAGCTGCATTTGTTCAGTTACACAATCTGTTGGAGGATTCAGGGCAGGCTTAAAATTCAATAAATATGTCCAAACAGTTGTCATACTAGAGCAATGTGCTGCAATTAATATATGGAAACGATCATCCTGAGGCCAGCCAGCAGCACATAAAGTGACCTTGCCTGCTGAACATAAAAAAGTAAAAGAAGGAGCAGAGCAGGAAGATCTGAGTGTTTGAGTCAGAGTTAAGTGGTTTCTGGAGACAGTCAGCGGGCTCACATCTAATACACAGGTAATAAAATGACTCTTCACGCTTGATGAAAAGATTCACCATCTCCAACGGCGTCCAATGGGAACTAACATCCAAATGATGCAGAAATGAATATGGATCTGATCTCATTATGGCCACATGTGCTTTCTTTCAGCCATGTGTGACTTTAATTCCTCTAATTAGCAGTGATGAGAGGAGATTCTGACTAGGTGTTAAATACGTGACACTTTTCATCTGGGCAGAAGAAGCGGTTTGGCGTCAGACGGCGGTACTCCTGCTGGAAGTGATTATGAAATAATGTAGGGCCAGATCCCTGCCATCTGCTCCGGTGGTTTCACTGGTCTTTACAGATCAGGGGAGGCAGAAATTAGCCCATGGATGAAAAATACAGCTGTAAATTGGATGATATGGCTGCAGCTATGTGTGTGTACAAGGCAGTTTTGTGTATAATGGTGTGAGTGTTGGTAGCGAGTTAGTTCAGTAGGGTTTGGTGTGAACATGGAGACTGAGTAAATGAAAGACATGCTTAGAGTTTGTCACCTTCCCCATGTGTGATTCCACTTGCTCTACATCCAGTAGTTTAGGCTTAGTGCCTCAAAGATGCCAAGAGATAAGCTGAAATGTGTCCATCACCCTCCAATCAGCCACAGGATGCTAGTAATGAAAGTCTTATTTTTACACACACCATTTTTAGTTATTTTACTGACAAGTGGAGCTGAGCCTGGATCTCAACCAAAAGGAAGTACAGTGAAACATAATCACTAAACTTCTTGTCTAACAAAACCGGACAAAAACTGCAGAACAAAAAAGGACCGTAAACCCCCTACAAACTCTTACAAGACAACAAAAGTCTTTGCCAAGGAACAAAAGTGTGTTCCGTGCACCATTTGGCAGGTGAGGTGGACAGACGGCAGTTTTGGCAACCATCTTGGGTGTTATTTAGCCTGCCGTCGTGTGTCCGAGGACCAATCACCTGCAGGCTAAAAGCTGAAGAGCCAAACACGGTCTGGCACAGGTACATTCAAAACTGTGTTTGGCATCGCCTGCTGTCAAAATGAGTAAATACAAGGAAAAAACACAAAACACCATCAAAGTCCTGTCTACTCTCTAGGAACAAACACCACTGGTAGTTGTGTTGGTGTAGATATCAGTCATATATGTCCTAGATGGTGTTTCATTATTATGTATTTGTGGATGATAGTAAATATCTGGGACTCCCAAAATGTCAGCAAGAACTGAGGAAGCCTCCTGAATAGGCATGTCTTCAAGAACCAAAAAGAAGCCCAGTGGACTTCGACGAAAGCACTTAAAATAATTGTTAGTTGTAGGTAAGTTCAGCATATTGTGTGTCTGCACAAATGAATTGAATTAATAATAATGGCACACATGCAGATAGATGTTGGCTAAAATCACCGTTGCATGAAATAAAACAAATTAAGAGGCATTTCTATTTTTCAGCTGCACTCAGCAACATAACTAACTGTGTCTTTTTGAAACTTGAGATGCAAAACAGTATTTACTTTTGGCAAAAATAAAAAAATGCAGTCGTGATCTGGAAGGCAGCCAGATGACAAGTAAAAAAACAAATAAAGGAACTCAAGCAGACAGTTCCTAAAATGCAGTCAAGAGGTCACATTTTCAGGCTGGCAAAACAAAAACAGGACTGGTAAAATAGGGATGCAGTGCACACAGGCCGAGGGAGTAAATATACTGCAGCTGAAGACGAATGAAAAGCAGGTATGCAGGAAGAAGACTGAATGGGCTATTAGGACAACTGCAGGGCAGGTACGGTGGATGGAGGTGTTTGCACAGATAATGAAATTAGTGGGAGAAAATGGAGCAAAGTGAATAAAAGCCAAGTCATGCAGCATCTAAACCAGCAAAATTTCAGAATGAAGTAGACTCCTGTTAGCAACACCCCCTGATGCATCAGTTGTGTTGACTTTGGTGAATTTTGACATGTTTTGACAACAGCAAACTGGAGGCTGCTGATATTTTAGGGATATACCAAAACAGAAGAAGCTATCGTGGCCCTTTATCTGTACTGCACTGAACTATTTTATAAAGCCTGGATATAAACTGCTTCGTGTGACAGGAATGGCTTGTGAGACAGGAATCGGTGTAAGAAAATACATCTTGCAAAGCTGTTACAGACCATATTTTACAAGGAAAACTATATTAAATTTCAATGTAAAAGGGATTTCCTGCAGTGATGACCCTACAGATAGTTATTACCTAAATTTGCAGCTCTGATCAAATTTATAAAGCGTTATGGAAGGCTTCAGCTCCTGGATCATTTCTAGCCACAGCAAACCCCCCCAAAAAACTCTAGAAACCTGTACACGACTTTTCCCAGCACCAAACAGCAATTTACCCATCTAGTGCACGCTAAAGCATTTAACATTTAGCAGCTACTTGGTTATTTCCTTCAGGATTTAGTAAAGTGCACAGTAGAGACCATACATGGAATAAAAGTAGGGTGAGTTTTTGGATGCTAATTTGTCACACTAGTTTCTCCATAAGTTTGGATGCGCAAATTAGCAACTTTTTGCTAACAAATTCACCAAAAAGCAGACAATGCGGTTAGTTAGCAGCTAACAAAGTCAACAAGTAAATAAACTATACATAAAATCAACCCAGCCACAAAGCTCCTTCAAACTGCATTCTTTTTAACTACCAGCAGGAGGCGACTCTCCAGGTGCAAAAAGAAGTCTGATGGAATAAAAGTCTCTGAGAAAATGAACCAAACTCTAACCTGATTTTTTTTTTTACTTCAGTAAACATTTTTCCAGCAACTTTAAGGTCTCAAGACTTTCTGAATACAGCATAAGGCAAATTTAGAGTAGAATAGATGATAAACCACGATGTGTTTTAAGGCAAAGCCACCTTTTTGTGGGTTCAGGTTGCTATATCGCTGTCAGATCCACTGCTCGCTCTTTACATGTCGTTTCAAAAGACGTTTCAGGTTTGAAAATTGCAGCACGCAAATATATGGGTGACATCACAGTAGATATATCATCTGTTATTGTGGCTGTCACCCAAGTTACATATGCTTTCATTTTACTGTTATTATGGACTATGACTCCTCTTGCAAACTACATACTGTTGCATGCCAGGTTGTTACAACTAGGGACATACAACTACATCATAACTTAAGGTGTTACTGTGCTGCTCATATATCTGTGACTCTCTGTGGCTCAAGCTTGTTTATACCTGTTTTAAGACCCAGAGGATTGTGGATCAGAATGATCAGAAAAGGACACTGCAACATGAAACCAGGTGTTGTCGGACATCCAGGTGTTTCTGGTATACGGCCTTTGACATACTACGTACACTACTGTTCAAAAGTTTGGGATCACTTAGAAGTGTTCTTATTTTTTGAAAGAACAGCATTTTTTTTTCAATGAAAATAACATTAAATAAATCAGAAATACAGTCTAGACATTGTTAAAGTGGTAAATGACCATTCTAGCTGGAAACAACTGATTTTAGTGGAATATCTTCATAGGGGTACAGAGGAACATTTCCAGCAACCATCACTCCTGTGTTCTAATGCTACATTGTGTTAGCTTATGGTGTTGAAAGGCTCATTGATGACTAGAAAACCCTTGAGCAATAATGTTAGCACATGAATAAAAGTGTGAGTTTTCATGGAAAACATGAAATTGCCTGGGTGACCCCAAACATTTGAACGGTAATTTATGTACTCTGACATAGTAAGGGTGTGCTCCAATACCATGACAGAAAAAGATTTAGATATGTTATGCTGAAATAGTATCTTCCAGAAAACCGCATGCAACCGTACCCACTTTGTAAGGTACATCCTGAAAAGATGCAAGCAAAGTGCATCTTTTTCTATCATACCATACAGTCGGATAGTATGGCTATTGGAATGCAGTTAGCAGTTAGCAGCTAGCTTGCTAGCTACAACACTGGTCAAGCCAAGCTTCTCGCAGAATATGTTTTGCTAATGTGTCAAATGAACTCTGCTGTGCTACCTTTTGATGTGCCCTGACCTTGAAACGGACATCTAATCTCCTTAAACTTCTCCGCGGAAGTGCAAGTTGCTTGATTTGAAAAACGTCCTCTACAATTATTGGATACTTGGTGGTGGGAGTAGTAACAGGTGTTGCTGAGGCTGCTCACTCGCATGTGGTCACTTCAGTTCGATGCCTTTCAGCAGCAGCTCATGCAGCAGGTGTTTCTCTACACAGCTGCTTCTGTCGCCTAATGACCAGGCCAGCTTTGGTGCTCATGCAACCCTCCCCTGACAAATAAAAGCAGAAAACAGCTGACTGCTTTTTGAAAGTCACTGTGCTGCATCATTTTCTACGGTCAAGCTTCATGAAGTCACAGAAACCCACCAGGTATTTGCCTCTTTCTGGCTCTGATAAGGATATTCTGCTGTTTTGTTTTAGTTTCTGCAGATGTTCCATATTCATCTCTACCTCCTGGAAAGCCACCTACATTTCTGATCATGCAGTTATTTATTTATCTGTTTTTGTTCATATTAAACTGCTTTGTAGCTGTGGAAATCCTGTAGAGTTGTGCAAAGTCTTATCAAAATTGTGGCGACGGGAGCTCAGAACAGCAGTGGAAGCACAGCAGGCCTGTGGAAAAGGGGATGCAGTGGTGGAGGTTTATGAAACAAGCTGCTGTGTCGTGCAGGCGTGTTTTTAACTGAGCCGTGACTGAACATGTAAACCCCAAAGCAAAACCAGGCTGCTGTTTTCCTTCCCAGGTGAATCCTCGGAGTTCTCCTGCACCTTTCAAACAGAACAATCTCAAACAAACGTTGATGTAGTGCAGGGCAGACAGCTGCATAAACAAGAGTCAGATGAATTTTTTGGTAAAACAATTTAGCGCTAAGAAAAAAGGGAGAATAAATGAGGAGAATCTCTGAGGATGAGCAGTAGAGCTTCTCACAATTTACTATTCTTGCTGACTGAAAGGAGCAGACTTAACACAGGAGGAGATGGAGATTTGGTGACTTTCACTGGAACTAGGAATCCAGAGGTTCCCAGCAGGAAAATTTCAACTGATACACCCTGGTGGTTTGATTTTCAAGTGGGAATGCCAATAGAACCTCGCCCACCGCGACATCAAAACCCAAGATGGCTGCTTAGCACACCAACAGTAGTGAAAGCTGCAGAAGTACACTGTTTACTAGTAGTTCTGTCTCACTTGTGTGCCATTAAATTAGTCGCACATAGTGCTGTGGGGGCTGCACAGTGGCTTGGTGGTTGGCACTTTCGCTTTGCAGCTAGAAGATCCCTGGTTTGTGTCCCGGCCCTGCTTGGATCTTTCTGCATGGAGTTTACTTCCTCCCGCAGTCCAAAAGCATTCTGAGGTTAGTTGGTGATTCTAAATTGTCCACAGGTGTGAGTGAGTGAGTGTGATTGACACAGAAAGCATGCAGCGACTGGATATGATGGCAGGCTGGTTTTAAACCACGTCTTAAGGTGCAAAGGAACAGCCAGAACCACTGTGTCGTGTATTTAATGGAGAAGTGGGAAGCTCTTATAGGATGACTTCTCTTCTTCTGAATCTGGTCTATCAAATTCAGATTTTTATTGAAATACAAATGTGGTAAATGAGAGGAAAAAATCAATGAAGAATTTAGAAATCTTTATTGTCATCTTGTTTTCACACAGTGAAATTTTGACTGCTGACTCCCAGCTATAGATAAAAATAGAAAAAGTCACACTATAAACAGATAAAGTAAAATACTCAGAAGATATCGATATGTAAACGGGGAAATGCTCTGGGATAAAAGCTGTTTTTCAGTCTGGTAGTTTGAGTTTTTATGTTTCCGTACCATTTACCCGAGGGAAGCAGAACAAACAGTCCATTTCCCGGGTACGTCAGGCCTTCCTCTGGATCCAACCCGCGTACATCAAGTCCAGGTCTGGAACACTAGTCCATTAAGAGTTTTGCATATTAATCAAATATTGCAAAATTTATTAGGAATCTTCCAGCAAATAAAACCGTTTCTAGAAAGGATATTGCAGTTATTTCAGTTTTTGGTGTTTTAAACAGGCTCTTGTTTGTACATTTAGCATTTACTGTTGTGAGATCAACAGATGTGGGTGTTAGACATGTTGTAATGGATCTAATATGGCTGAACAACCTGTTCAACTTGTTTTTCAAATTTGAGAGCTGAGTACAAAGCAGCACCAAACTGGAAATAACCACTTTTAGCTTCTCAAACTACTTGCAGATTCCATAAGCTGATCATTCTGAGAAAAAAAAAATCCCCTGGTCTTTCTGTAAAATACTTTTTTTACATATTAAGCTGCAAGCCATATACAGTTTACTCTTTACATTTACTTTAAAGGTTTCAAACAAACACAAAACACCTCCTCTAAAGGCTGAGAAGGAGATTAGACAGCCAAAAAAAGTTTCTAAACTTCAGACACCATTTCTGCTTCAGTCCACTGATCTTGCCTCTTGAGAACTTGGACTACCAGGTCAGCGTTTGACAGATCTGACAGGACTTACATCAGAGTTTGACACACTGCTATGACTGCTGGTTTCCCACCTTTACTGCTCCTCCTTCACAAAAATCACAGAAGAGCATCTCCATCCCGTGTCAGCAGACAGAAGGTCGCCAAAGAAATTCTCTGCTCTGCGAGTGCACAAGCTGTCGCAACTGTTTCAGCGTTTCGTCGTTTGTCACCAACTTTCACCCTTCAGGCGGCGAAAACTGTCAGTCCAACCCAAGAGAGAGCGTGCGAGGATCTTCTGAGATGGCAGATCTGTAGCTTTGACATATCTGCTGGGCAAAACGTATGATGCAAGAGGCCGATCTGCATTGAAGGCAGAGCCCAGTGAGGCAACCGAGCGCGTCCAGTCTGAATACAACGCAATGCAAGAGGGGAATTGGACCAGCAGCTGAGAAGCACCAAAGTCATGAGATATATGTGAGGAGTTTTGTTCAGATTTTTCCTTTTTTATCGTGAATTCTGGACAATATTTGCTGCGTATTTATGTCAAAATGAATAAAAAACAACAGGGGAAGTTCAACTGGTTAAAATCCGTACACAGCAGAACATATAAGCAAAAAAAAACATCTGAGACAGTGTTCATTCAAATGCTTTTTGTAAATGAATTTTATTGTTATTCTATGCAGATGACTGCTAAATGACTGCTTCCACAAATGAGAGCAATCTCATTCCAAACTTTGGAATAATTTGGAGGTCGAATATCTTATATTGTATTATAACAATATAAGATATAGCAACAAGTCACCAAAAACCTTCAACATTTGCCATTTATTTACTAAAAAAACACTAAAAGCTTGGAACCATTTCGTTCCTATTGTGAAACTACAATGTAGTGATGCCAGGAACCCGTTTTTCTGTGAGCACAAAGTAATCACAAAGGAAGAAAATACTGTTGCTGAGGTATTAAAATGTTAAAATTGTTTAAATTCTGTCTGCAAGAAGGACCATCAGCACCTTCACATTGGCCGAACAGTCTTGACTCTGTTTTATCATTCTTTTATTGACTCAGTTTTATCTTATTGCTTAGAGGCGTGGCTCAGTCAGACCTCAAGAGGAAAACTCACTGAACCAAATAGTGAGATGGTCCAGTCACCTGATTGGTGAGTCACAGTCTTCTCCGGCCTTCCTACACACTAAACAGCTACAGAGGATGGCTTAATCAGTCCTTAATAATGACTCTCATCCTCTACGGGGTGAATTTCAGTCCCAAGGTGCAGCACCAAGCTATATAAAAACAGCTTTGTTTCTGTCGCCGTCACTGAGCTCAATAAGAAGTAGTGACGTTTGCATTTTATTACTCCACCAAGGAACGCGGTGGAGTTACGTGACGATCGGCGTTGGTTTGTCCGTCTGTTTGTCTGTCAGCAACATTACTCAAAAACAGACTCACGGATTTAGATGAAATTGTCAGGGAAGGTCAGAAATGACACAAGGACCACGCGATTAGATTTTGGCAGAGATGTGACTTACAGTCTGGAGTCATGGATTTGTTAAAGATTTCTGTATCACTGAGATAGCGGCACAGCATCACTGTAACTATGACAACAAGTGAACACGACATCAGCTGCCTGCTGACGATCACATGATTGCGATCCTACTACAAATCAACCGCTGTGGACTTATCGGGACTTATCCATATGAAATATCACAAGGAACAACTGATTAAATTGTGGGTGTGTTTCCAAGTCCCATCAATTCCCATCACCTGCTACATATTTACAGCCATGGCCATAAGTTTGGACACAGCATGACTTACTATGTCTGTTTTGATGTCTAATACAGAACATAACTAATATTTTTTGACAGCACCAGTTTAATTAGTCAACAAATCAACAAGGGATATAATATTATCAATAAATTCCAACAATTGGAACAACTGTGTTCCCAAAACATAATATTAGAAGAAAATAACAAAAAAATGCAGTACTTTCACAACCGAATTTGGTAAGAATAACAAAATGACACCAAACTCTTCTGATGTTTTTTTTAAATATGAAACTTAATATAGTTCTCAGGAGTTGTGTACTGTATTGTAAGTGACAATTTTGTGGTATTTTCTAAGATTCACAAGCGTCGTGGTACTTGTGTCCAAACTTATGGCCATGGCTGTAGATCATGTGATCCGGTATCCATACATAACGTACACATGCATAACACACACCTGTGCTCAGAGCAAGGTCATTTTGTTTGTGGGTATGTTATGATCCAACCTCGAGGGGTTGACTGGATGCAACAAAATAACCAGATGGTGTTGGTTCAGGTTAAGGGATTTCTTGCTTAGTAGTAAAAGGAACGAAAAAGTGACAATAAAACATAAGACTGGTGAGTGTTGCTAAAACAAAGAACGGAATAAAACATAACGAAGGCTAACAGAGTTTGTAACTAAGCTAACACAAAGAAAACAACTAAACTCCCTAGCCAAACCGAACTACAGAAGCAACACCCACCACCAGGAACAAAAACTAATACAAAAGGTGTACAAAATGAACTAAACAAAACTGGTGCCTCTGAAGAAGTATACATACTGAGCACAGTTCACAAAAGCTCAAAATACGAAGTGGCTTCTACACACAGTTGGCAGACTACAAAATTGGAGCCTCAGTCTCCACTGACACGTAGGGCTCCACACTAAACTAAAGCCGCCAACAGAAGGTCGAAGTTGTCTGTAGCACCCACCACAAGTGCTTTCAGACCGAAAGACCACACAGAACCACAATACAGAGCCACAATACGAAGAGACACCAGGGTGGACTGGTCAAAGTACCAGCCACCAAGACTAATGGCATGGTGGGACTTTATAGTTAGCAGGTGTGGTGCCTGGCTGCCCCTGATTGGTCTGGGGAGGAGGAGCTGGAGGGTGGCCCAATCCAGATGGTCGAAGGGCGGGGAGAACCAGACTGGAGTGCAGGTCGTGTTCAGCTCTGTCATCAGCTGAAACGGCTGGCAGCTGGGGTTCCAAAGACTCTGCAAACGCCACAGCTGAACCCACACACGAACTTCTCCCACACAAAGGCCCTACAAAACACCACCTCAAAACGAACAGCACACCAATACTGGTGGCCGTAACAGGGTACATCTATATTAAATGGACACTTTCTATGTTGGAGTGATTTCTGATCATCAATAACAAATGAAGAAATGCTGCATTTCTGACAGCACCATATGGGGGCATGAACAGTCTTGGTTGGAGTACTGCACTATCAGAGTGCTTTTCTGGTTTTATTTATCTTATTTCTTAGCTTTAGTTATTATTGTGACTTTTAAATTTTATGCTTTTATTCAGTTTTTAATCCCAGAGATTGCTTTTAATTCCCTAAGTTTTTCTTTTTATTGTGTTTTGTTTTTATTTATCTTATCTTTTTACCTATCCTTTCTGCTATGTTGGTGAATGGTAGAACACTGAATACTTTTTGTCCTTTGTCTTGTTTGTTTTTGTCACTCAAGTCAAGTCCCTGACTATCAGGTTTGATGTCTGTTTTGTAATACAATGCCAAATGCAATCATTTTTCTGCAGAACACAGGTATAAAGTAACTTTGAACCTTAATTTTTTTTGTTTAGATGATGTAGGAAAACCCAGAAAGAAGTCTTACTCCACCCGTACACCCCTTTGTGATTATTAAATAGAAAGTTTTAATGTCAAAAACAGTATAGAACAGTGTATTTTATACCTCCCAGTGAGTTTAAGGTCAACATGGTCAATATGTTTGCTGCATTTTTCTTACATCTGCCACCTGTCAGTGCGATTTGTCAGATTCTTGTGTTGTTTACTCTGTCTCAGACGTGTCAACAAGAAGGTAAAGTCCTGGGCATTGATCGTACACGATGATCAGGGAGGTTCTGATTGCTGTTCATTGTCGCGCTCAGGACGAGTCGGAGGTCATTTTTCATTCAGCCGCTCTGAAGCTTCAGCCAGAAAAAAACGGATTCACTGAAATCTGTCTCTGTCTCACACAAGTCAAAGTCCTGCAAAGTAATAATCCATCACGGCGCTCCGACCTTGAGACTCAAACAGCCTCACAACAGGAACAGTAACGGAACTTTACCGCCAGACTCTGACTCTCTGCCTGTTGTCAATGCGGATCAATAGAAATGCGGATCAGTTGGGATGCATATATGGATTTAATTATATACAAACACAATGAATGTATGTATGTAAAGACTATCGTGATGATGACAAATGTGATGATATATAAAAACAGTGCAGGTGGTGACAGAGGTATGTGAAGCTGCCCTGATGACATCAAAATGAATGGAAACGTCTCCCTTTCTATTAATTAGGTAATTAACACCATTTTTTTCTACATTTTTACAAAATAATATCTGTGATTAAAGAGAAACAGATAAAACCAGAAAAACAACAGTTTTAAAACGTTATTTACGATTTTTTTAGGTACATTATTTTTGATTCAATTAATGACAAACATCTGTAAAATTATGATATTTTCCTTAATTTAATACAGGAACAAATAGTGTCATTTTACAGTCAAACAATTTGAAAAATTAAATTAACATTTATTTTAAAAAAACAAATATTAAAGTCAACTTTTTTATTTGCAGTTCTGGGCTGTTTTTAATATCAGAAAAAATACTATTTTTAATCTCCAATATGAATATTTTTCTGTCTTTCAAATAATGGTAAATATTTGACTTGTTAAAATATGGACTTTTGATGTAGACATTATGTACAGTTTTGGTGTTTTTTTACAGTCAGTATTTAAATATGTACTTTTTGTGTGAATTTACTAGATGTTTATAATTTAACAAACCAGTGAAAAATTGTAGAATAACAGTTAAAAAAATGTACCTTTATATGCCTTTATGTAGATATATTTTTTATTTTCAATTGACACCAAACTTTTTTAGCATATTGATATTTTTGCAGATTTTAATGCTGTAAAAAAAAAGTGTAACTTTAAAGTACAATGCCAGGAAAAAAAGAAATCACCTTTTTAAAAAATAACGGTAGTTGATATCGATATTATTCATTTATGTATGATTTATTCATTTTTAGATTTTATTAGATATTTTCTGTGATTTAACAAAATGGGTAAAATCTGTGAAATAACAGGTAAGAAAAGTTCATCTGAGAATTTGTAAAAATACAGATTTCTGGTGTGGACATTATGAACAGTTTTGGCCTCTTCAAAAAACAAACAAAAAATATTTTGTCTATTTATTACATATTCATAAGTTTCATTTAACAGCAAATGCAAAATATGGAATTTTTCTAGATTTAAATGCATTAAAAATAAAGTAATTTTATGGTCAAAGTTATAAAAACAGGAGTTACCTTTCCTAAAACTGCAGAGTTTTGATCAGGACTTTAAAAAAACCAAACAGCTGGTCTGTTAACATGTAAATTAAGTTTTTTTTTCCTGTGATTTCATGAGATATTGTCAGCAATTTAACAAAATAGGGGAAAGCTGTCAAATAAAAGATAAAAAAAAAAGACCATTTACATTCCTTAATGCACACAATTTTAATTTCAATGCAAAGACCTCTAAAATAACTGTTTTCACAGAGGTAAAAGTGTGAATTTTTAAAAGATATTTTACAGTTTTTAGCACATTTTAAATTGATATATGATTATGGATCTACAATGTAAATACATTTTTTCAAAAGTTAAAATTCAGTATTCAATACCTCAGCAACAGTGGTTCCTTCCTTTATGATTCCTTTGTGCTCACAGAAAAACGGGTTTCTTACTGTTTCTGTCATCACTACGTCACAACAGGAACAAAATGCTTCAAAGGTTTTAATCTTTTTTAGGAAATAAACGGCAAATGTTGAAGGTTTTTGGTGACAGTCAAGCACTGACTTATTTCGCGTCAAGATTTTCAACCAACACACATTGTTCTTCATCTGCTGTCCTGCTATCTCCATCCCTCTCACCCCCATCCTCACCCCAACTGGTGGAGTCAGATGGCTGCCTTCCCTGAGCCTGGTTCTGTTGGAGGATTGTTTTGTTTCCCTCCACATTAAAGATTTTGTGTTTTTGTTTTTTCCCCATCATCACTGATGTCTTGTTCATAGGGAATCCTCAGGTAACTATGGATTGTTGAGTCATCTGTTCTTTGTTTAAAAATGACTACATCAAGTGTTGTTTTTTTTTTTTTTTACAAATACTATATTTATTTTCAAATATACAGAACAAACCCGAACAGATACCCCTTTCTTCCCACCCCTCTCCCACAAAGCAGGTTAGGAAAAGAAAAAACAGAAAAACAAAAAGATAGAAGAGAAAAACAACAATAACCCAAAACAAACAAACAACAAAACAAAACAAAAAAAACATCAGTACTCAGACACATTTTTGTGGACATCTATAACTGTAATCACATTTTAAAATAATATGAAGATAAACAAATAAAGACAATCAAAATAACTGAGGTGTCATGAGGGTCCTCCACATTGTGTAATGTGATCAAGCAACGGTTGCCATATTTGATGGAATCTATCTGGTTTCCCAGCAATCTCAAATCGAATCTTCTCTAAATGCAATGTACTTGAAAACTCTATGAGCCAAGCCTCAAAACTAGGAGACATCTCCTTGTTCCATACTTTGAGAATCATCTTCTTAGCTATGACCATTCCATACTTAATTGACAGTACCTTCCAGCGATTAAAAGCCTCAAGTTGTTTGGACCAGCCCAGAATGCCTGTCTCCGGGTCTGGAGGGAGGTCCTGTCCATAAACTTCTGAATAAAAATGGAAAACCTCACACCAAAACGTACGGAGTTTTGTGCAATACCAGAACATGTGAGCAAGTGTTCCCTCTGAGTACTTGCATTTTACACATAGCGGTGATGAGGACGGGAAAAATGAATGCAGTTTAACACGCGAGTAATGGAGTCTATGTATCACCTTATACTGAATTAGCTGATGTCTGGAATTAACTGAACATGTGTGTATGCTGCGAAGACATTCACGCCATGCATCTTCAGAAATAGCGGTGCCTATTTCACTTTCCCAGCGCTCTCTCAGGTGCTGTGTATCTGGAGCCGTTTTGGCTTCAAACACACTTACAAACATCGACACCAGCCTTTTGGACTCAGGTTCATTTGTTAATAAAGAGTAGACTTCATCTGGGGGTTCATATCTTTCAAAGTTTGAAATACTTATACGAGCAAAGTTCCTGATTTGCAAATATCTGAAGAAGTGAGATAGATGCAATTCAAATTTCTCTTTGAGTTGATTAAACGAGGAAAAAGCATTATCAATGTACAAGTCTTTTAGTGTGACCAAGCCTCTTTCTCTCCAAACAGAAAAAACAGAATCTGACTGAGAAGGGAGAAATGCATGGTTATAACAAATAGGGGCAAAAATAAAAGTGTTTGTTAAGTTAAATGCTTTCTTAATTTGATACCACACTCTGAGCGAGTTTTCTACAACAAATCCAATCCCTTTAAAAGGTCTGGGGCTTCTCTTTGTTGTATTGAGTAGCGCTGGGAAGGATGTACCAATGATGTCTTGTTCTATGGCCATCAAGTGTTTTTATGAGATGTGCTGCTGAGCTCTTGTTCAGGTCATCTTTGTGAAAGAGATCCTGATGTCAGTGGGTTTTATCTGGTTAAATAAAAGTTAAATTAAAGCGCTGTGATATGACATATGTTGTAAATTGGTGATATATAGATGAAATTGTCATATTATTGTAGTTGTTGTATTTATGTTCTAAGTGAGTGCTTTGGCTTCACAAAATAATCATAATAATAACAACAAAAATTAATGTTAACTTTTGACGTATCCCAGATTTTGATTATCTAAGGAACATATTTATCACTCAAAACCAATTGCATTAATGTTGATTAATGTTATTTGTGTTTTTTCAAAAGAAGAGAGTGTGACGTTATGTAAACAAACTGACATTTAAAGGGTTAAATTTGCCAGTTTTGATCAGGGTCGTTGTTGGTTAAAAAGTGACTCGGTCGAAGTTCAAATAATGTTTATATGTAAGATTTTGATTGCAGTATTTTTGATGAGCATATTTTGATTGTCATATTAACCCTCCTCTTCTTCCTGATCTCAAACACAGCAGCTCCACTCTGTCCACACATTTCCTGGTTTCCTCCCCTTCAGATCTGCATCTTGAACATGGGTGGAACCAACATGTGGTGACGTGGAAGAGCTGACAGGCCCCGTTCACTGCAGGAACACGTGATTTGTAGATCAGAGCTCACACTAGTTTCAGGAAGGAGGAAGTCAAACTCACACAGTTGCTGTTAGTGAGAGGAGAAATGGCTGAGAAAGGAGTTCAGCTGGACCGAGAAACAATCTCTTGTTCCGTCTGTCTGGATCTACTGAAGGATCCGGTGACTCTTTCCTGTGGACACAACTACTGCATGAAGTGTATTAAAGCCCACTGGGATGGAGAGGATGAGAAGAGAATCTACAGCTGCCCTCAGTGTAGGCAGACCTTCACACCGAGGCCTGTCCTGATGAAAAACACCATGTTAGCAGTTTTAGTGGAGGAGCTGAAGAAGACTGGACTCCAAGCTGCTGCTGCTGATCACTGCTATGCTGGAGATGAAGATGTGTCCTGTGATGTCTGCACTGGGAGGAAACTGAAAGCCTTCAAGTCCTGTTTAGTCTGTCTGGTTTCTTACTGTGAGAAACACCTTCAGACTCACTATGATGTGCCTCAGTTACGGAAACACAAGCTGGTGGAGCCCTCCAAGAAGCTCCAGGAGAACATCTGCTCTCTCCACGATGAGGTGAAGAAGATGTTCTGCCGCACTGATCAGCAGTCTATCTGTTATCTCTGCTCTGTGGATGAACATAAAGGCCACGACACAGTCTCAGCTGCAGCAGAAAGGACGGAGAGGCAGAGAGAGCTGGAGGTGAGTCGACAAAACATCCAGCAGAGAATCCAGGACAGAGAGAAAGATGTGAAGCTGCTCCAACAGCAGCTGGAGGCCATCAATGGCTCTGCTGATAAAGCAGTGAAGGACAGTGAGGAGATGTTCACCCACATCATCCATCTCATCCAGAAAACAAGCCGAGATGTGGAGCAGCAGATCAGATCCCAGCAGGAGACTGAAGTGAGTGGAGTGAAAGAGCTGAAGGAGAAGCTGGAGCAGGAGATGAGAGAGCTGAAGAGGAAAGACGCTGAGCTGAAGCAGCTCTCACACACAGAGGATCACAACCAGTTTCTCCACAACTACCCCTCAGTGTCAGCACTCAGTGAGTCCACACACTCATCCAGCATGGACATCCGTCCTCTGAGACACTTTGAGGAGGTGACAGCAGCTGTGTCAGAGCTCAGAGATCATCTACAGGACATTGTGAGGGACACATGGACAAAGATCTCAGTGACAGGGACTCAAGTGGATGTTTCACTGTCAGATTCACAAGCAGAGCCAAAGACCAGAGCTGGATTCTTAAAATATTCACGTCAAATCACTCTGGATCCAAACACAGCAAACAGAAAACTGTTATTATCTGAAGGGAACAGAAAAGTAACATTTACGGGTCAACAACAGTCTTATTCTGATCATCCAGAAAGATTCACTGGATGGCAGCAGGTCCTGAGTAGAGAGAGTCTGACTGGACGTTGTTACTGGGAGGTGGAGTGGAGAGGAGGAAAAGTTTCTGTATCAGTCGCATACAAGAATATCAGCAGAGCAGGAGGTGGAACTGAATGTGGATTTGGATATAATGACAAATCTTGGGCATTATATTTTTACCAAAACAGTTATAAATTTATGCACAACAACATCCAAACTTCCGTCTCAGGTCCTCAGTCCTCCAGAGTTGGAGTGTACCTGGATCACAGTGCAGGTATTCTGTCCTTCTACAGCGTCTCTGAAACCATGACTCTCCTCCACAGAGTCCAGACCACATTCACTCAGCAGATACATGCTGGACTTTGGATTTATGGTTTTGATACAAGTGCTGAGTTGTGTAAACTGAAGTAGACAGAGGTGACTGAAGGTGCAGTGAGTCTGATTGTGTCTTTGATTCTTTCACTCATTTAGTCTCCATCATTGTTGCTCACAGCTCATTGTTGTTTTATTTCTACACTGCACAGAAATCAACTGTCAACCAAACAGTGACTGTCAGCACTTGTTGATCTTCTCATTTCTTCTTCTGCTCATCTTTGACTTTCTTCACTAAAAATGACTTTCATTTTTCTTGATGTTTCCAGTCCAGATGTAGTTTGTGCTCTCAGTCAGTAAAGAGGATTTATTCCACAGGACCAACAAGTGGAAACTGTGATTTGATCCAGTTTGGGTGTGAAAATGTAACAATAAGTTACTTTTAATGTTTTTCCTAAGTCTTGTGTTTGTTTTCCTCTTATTTGAATTCATGTTTATTCAATCCCATGTTAGTGATGCATTTAATGAACCAGCTGAGGTGATGGAAAACTCTGCTTTTTATTCAAATGTGTCCTTAAATTTTCTTTGACAGAGACACATGTACAGAATTTATTGGATTTGTGCTTCATGGTTTATTTTCTGGGGAAATATGATTATATTTTATTCCAGTCAATCGTCTTTTTATTCTACTGATGTCCTGTTTTTTTTTTTTTAATTTTGTTGGTTTGTTTTGTTTCTTGACTGTTGACAAATTTGTGATTCAGCTTCGTGTTAATCTGCAAAAACATGACAATAAAGAAGCAGAACCTGAATTATAGAATTTATTCTTATATTTTACATTGAAATGAGTACTTTGTCCCGAACCTGGTATTTTTCTTGCATTATGACAGTTTATCTTTTAAGAAAATAAAATAAGAACAAACATCCAGACATGAAGAATTTAACATTTGCATGGTTGAAGTGCAGATTTCCACTGAAATTTTGAGCAAAATTTACCTTAAAGTTTCTCTGCTGAATCGTTTTGTCAGTTCTTTTCCTTTAAATGACTTCCCAGTTATTCATTTAAATTTAAATGATGGAAAACAAAGAATGTAGACAAATGTACATTTTTAAAGGAAAATATATGTGCAGGATTTGTTAGATATGAAGCAACTTCAGACAAATGGTTTTATTTATTTTCCTACAACGTTATCACATGTAAAGTCTGCATGTACTGCCTTAAATATCTGGAAATTAGATGTTAAAGATCCTTCCAGTTCAAATACAGCTTTTAAAAATCAAGTCAATGTGATGTTTTTTTATGTGCTGGAATGTGCTTTTACATCATGAGCAACATGTGCAGTCAGCAGACATTCAGGGATTCATATTTAGAAGAATAAATCCTGTCAATGTGCAGGATGAGACTTTCTGGATCATTATTCTTCCTCACATCTGATTTCTGATCCAAATACGTTCGGCTGACTTAATCCAATAACACAACTTAAAGTTACATCGAAGCCATTTCAGGGCAGGAAGGGATTTTTTCATGGAAACAAAACCTTCTAACTATATATGTTTGACACACAGGAGGAGTTTTTTTTGGTTGAATCAATGAACATAAAGTGACAAAGTGAAAACTGAGCAAGTTTACAAAGATATGAATGAACATTTGTTTTGTACCGTACGCTGTATGTTTCCATAGGGCTGCAAATAATGTTTCATTAGTAGTTAAGTTTTCAAAAATCTGTTCTAATTGCAATTTCACAAATAGAGCCTCACATTTGACTGTTTAGCCAAAGAAAAACAAAGAATTGTCACATTTCAGAAGCAGGAAACACAGAATGCTTTTTATTTTTGCACAAAAAACAAAAAAATAAACAAAACTGATAAAACCCCATCGAAATATGTAACTTTGACTCACAGAGATGAATCTCTAGGTAATTATTAGTGACCAAAAAATGACTTCATGGTGGTGGTGAACATCTGGGATGTCAGGTGTTAGAGGTTTTCTAAGACAACAACTATAGGGCAAAATTTGGGAATGAAATTGACTTTAAAGAAAAAAAATGTATTCCATATGACAAAAATAACTTTGTGTTAAAAATGATATGTAAAAATGGATCTTAACAGAGTGTTTTGTATTTCAGTGACAGAAGTGTTACACAAATGTCCAAATTGTCAAAAATGAAGCGTGTTTAAGGACATCACCTCTCACTTTGTGATTCTTCCTTGTCTGCACCCCAGAAAACCAGGAATTAGTCTGATTCTTAAACCCTGTGAGCCTTTACAACCCCACCTTCATTCCAGATCTGGGCCAGCTACAGATCCTAACCTGCACTGATTAAGGCCTCTGGATTAACTTATTATGCACAATGCACGAATGCCAAAAAATACAGAAAGGCACATTCAGCAACATTCAGTTTTTAAAAATTCTTCTTGGTTTTTGGTTTGAAGCCAAAGCAGCTGGTTTGAGGTGTAGGTCATGGGATGAGCTCATTAGTTTCATCATCACAACAGGAGCAAGAAACCGCTTTGTTCCATCCTACTCCCCACAATGTTTCAATCCCATAGTCAAATATGTTTTTTTAATGTGGTTACTGGACGTAGAGCTCATTTACAGCATGTGTTGAGGTTGAACAAAACCCAAAAGATGCTCTAAGTTGCATGTTGGTTAGAAGCTTACAAGAGGAGCTTTCATAACGTGTCATTACCACATGTATTATAAAAAAAAGTTTATTGAGGATTAACTGTAATTTGTGCAGTGTGTAAGCCTGGGATCCTATGTCCGGCGACGTCTGACGTTACGGTGAGCGTATTGCGTCATTTCCTGTTTCAGCACTGTGTCGTGTTGTTAGCATGGCTTCTGCTTCTGCCTCTTCCTCTCCCTCTCTCTCCCTCTCCTGCTCAGTGTGCCACATGTTTAGTTATTCCTCTGCCTCCTTTAGTGATAACGATATGTGTAATAAGTGCAGCCTTTTTGTAGTTCTGGAGGCGAGGCTCTCCGAATTGGAATCGCGGCTCCGCACCATGGAAAATAACCCGCTAGCAGCTAGCCAGGCCCCCTTAGCCGGTGCGGACCGCAATAGCTTAGCTAGTGTAGCATCTGTTAGCCGTCCCTTAGCAGCGCCCGAACAGCCGGGTGGATGGGTGACAGTTCGTAGGAAAAACAGTCCTAAACTCAAGCCTGCTGTCCCGGCTCACCACAAACCGCTTCATGTTTCTAATCGTTTTTCCCCGCTCAGCGACACACCCGCTGAGAAACCAACTCTGATCATTGGCAGCTCCATAGTCAGAAACGTGAAGCTAGCGACACCAGCGACCATAGTTAAATGCCTCCCAGGGGCCAGAGCGGGCGACATAGAAGCAAATTTGAAACTGCTGGCTAAAGATAATCGTAAATATAGTAAGATTGTTATTCACGTCGGCGGTAACGACACCCGGTTACGCCAATCGGAGGTCACCAAAATTAGCGTGGCATCGGTGTGTACTTTCGCCAAAACCATGTCGGACTCTGTAGTTTTCTCTGGACCCTTGCCTGATCTGACCAGCGATGACATGTTTAGCCGCATGTCGTCGTTTCGCCGCTGGTTGTCTATGTGGTGTCCATCAAACGACGTGGGCTTTATTGATAATTGGAGCTCTTTTTGGGGAAAACCTGGTCTGATTAGGAGAGACGGCATCCATCCCACTTTGGCTGGTGCAGCTCTCATTTCTAGGAATATGGCTGATTTTATTAGTACTCCTAAAGCATGACAACCCAGAGTTAAGACCAGGATGCAGAGCTGTAGTCTTATACACCTCTCTGCAGTTTCCTCACAGCTGTCACCCTCCAGTAATTCAGTTAACTTTATTGAGACTGTGTCTGTTCCCCGACCACCAAAATTCAATAAATTACACAAATCAAAAATATACAAAAGAAATAGTAACCACAAAAATTTAATAAAAATTAATACCACTATTTCAACAGAACACAGAGACAGGAAAATTAAATGTGGTCTGTTAAATATTAGATCTCTCTCGTCTAAATCTCTGCTAGTAAATGAGTTGATAACTGATCACCAGATTGATTTGTTCTGTTTGACTGAAACCTGGTTGCAGCAGGAAGAATTTGTTAGCCTAAACGAATCAACTCCCCCTAGTCATATTAACTGTCATATTCCTCGAATCACAGGCCGAGGAGGAGGAGTAGCAGCAATCTACCATTCTAGTTTAAAATTGAACCAGAGGCCTAAACCTGATTACAGCTCATTTGAAAATCTCACTCTTAGTCTCTCTCATCCAAATTTGAAAGCTCAGAAACCAGTTTTATTTGTTGTTATATATCGTCCTCCTGCTCCTTATTCTGAGTTTTTATCTCAATTCTCAGACTTTTTATCTGAATTAGTGCTCAGTTCAGACAAAGTTATTATTGTGGGTGACTTTAACATTCATGTTGACATAGACAGCGACAGCCTTACAACAGCTTTTAATTCATTATTAGACTCAATTGGGTTTTCTCAACATGTAAATAAACCAACTCATAGTTTTAATCACACTCTTGACCTTGTCCTGACTTATGGCATAGAAATTGAAGAGTTAACAGTATTTCCCCAGAACCCTCTTCTTTCTGACCATTTTATGATAACATTTCAATTTAAAGTAAAGGATTGTTTAGCAGCTGAGAACAAATATCATTACAGTAGGTGTTTGTCTGACAATTCAGTATCTAAATTTAAGGAAATAATACCCTCACTGTTTACTTCAGCAACATTTACTGATAAATCAGAAGGCAATTATTATTATTTTACCCCCACAGAAGTGGATTATTATGTTAATATTGCTTCAGCCTCACTGCGTACAACTCTTGATAGTGTTGCACCTGTAAAAAAGAAAGTTATATCTCAGAGAAGACTTGCTCCTTGGTATAATTCCCAGCTGCGGACTTTAAAGCAGGCATCCCGAAAGCTGGAAAGAAAGTGGTATTCCACTAATTCAGAGGAAGTGTATGTGGCTTGGAAAAATAGTCTAGTAATCTATAAAAAAGCTCTTCGTAATGCCAGGACAACTTATTATTCATCTTTAATAGATGAGAACAAGAACAACCCTAGGTTTCTCTTTAGCACTGTAGCCAGGCTGACAAAGAGTCAGAGCTCTGTTGAACCTTGTATTCCTTTAGTTTTAACCAGTAACGACTTCATGAGCTTCTTTACACATAAAATAGTTATGATTAGAGATAAAATTAATCTGGCCCTTCCTACAAATGTCACAGATGCTTTTGAATTGGCTGTTAGACCTGATG
This sequence comes from Acanthochromis polyacanthus, assembly GCF_021347895.1. NCBI lineage: Eukaryota > Metazoa > Chordata > Actinopteri > Pomacentridae > Acanthochromis > Acanthochromis polyacanthus. The sequence continues at coordinate 9,578,312 of NC_067121.1, forward strand.
AATCTTTAGAATTCTTCACTCCTATATGTCTCTCTGAACTAATTTCAACAGTTTCTACATCCAAACCATCAACATGTCTTTTAGATCCTATCCCAACTAGACTCTTCAAGGAGATTTTACCTTTAATTAATTCTTCAATGTTAGATCTGATTAATCTCTCTCTAGTAACAGGCTATGTACCACAGGCTTTTAAGGTTGCTGTCATCAAACCTTTGCTTAAAAAGCCCACTTTAGATCCAGATGTGTTAGCTAACTATAGACCGATATCCAACCTACCATTTCTCTCTAAAATTCTGGAAAGAACAGTTGCAAATCAATTATGTGAACACTTACAAAGGAATAATTTGTTTGAAATGTTTCAGTCAGGCTTCAGAGTGCATCATAGCACAGAAACAGCTCTAGTGAAAGTTACTAATGACCTTCTCATAGCATCAGATAATGGACTAGTCTCTATACTTGTTTTGTTAGATCTTAGTGCAGCGTTTGACACAATCGACCACAACATTTTATTACAGCGTCTAGAACATTCAATTGGCATTAAAGGGACAGCACTGGACTGGTTTAAATCCTACTTATCAGATAGGTTCCAGTTTGTGCATGTCAACAATAACTCTTCTGAGCATACTAAAGTTAATCATGGAGTTCCTCAGGGTTCTGTCTTAGGACCGATACTTTTCACATTATACATGCTTCCTTTAGGCAATATTATTAGGAAGCATTGTATTAACTTCCATTGTTATGCAGATGACACACAATTGTATTTATCTATGAAGCCAGATGAAACTGATCAGTTAGCTAGACTGCAAGATTGTCTTAAGGACATTAAAACCTGGATGACTTTTAACTTCCTACTGCTAAATTCAGACAAAACTGAAGTCATTGTATTTGGCCCCAAACATCTTAGAAACTCGCTTTCAAAGCAAATAGTTACTCTGGATGGCATCACATTGGCCTCCAGTACTACTGTGAGGAATCTTGGAGTTATTTTTGACCAGGACATGTCCTTTAACTCACACATAAAGCAAGTCTGTAGGACTTCCTTTTTCACCTGCGTAATATTGTAAAAATCAGGAACATTCTGTCTCAGAGTGATGCAGAAAAATTAGTTCATGCTTTTGTTACTTCCAGGCTTGACTATTGCAATTCCTTATTATCGGGTTGTCCAAATAGTTCTCTCAAACATCTACAGTTGATCCAAAACGCTGCTGCGAGAGTACTGACAGGAGTTAGCAAAAGAGATCATATTTCCCCTATACTTGCCTCTCTTCACTGGCTTCCTGTTAAATCCAGAATAGAATTTAAAATCCTTCTTCTGACATATAAAGCTCTTAATAACCAATCTCCATCATATCTTAAAGATCTGATAGTACCTTATTATCCTAGTAGAACTCTTCGCTCTCAAGCTGCAGGCTTACTTGTTGTTCCTAGAATTTCTAAAAGTAGAATGGGAGGCAGAGCCTTCAGTTATCAGGCGCCTCTCCTGTGGAACCTGCTCCCAGTTTGGGTTCGGGAGGCAGACACCCTCTCTATTTTTAAGACCAGGCTTAAAACGTTCCTTTTTGACAAATCTTATAGTTGGGGCTGACTGGGTGACCCACAGGGGTTCGGCTTGTGTCTTCATTGCACAGCTGACTCCCTCTTGGACGTCCCTTCGTTCTGCCTCTAGTCATGCTGCTATAGGCCTATAGGCTGCTGGGGGACTTTTCTTGACGCACTGAGCCCTTCTCTATCTACCTTTACATTTAATATGTATACCGTTATTGCAGTACATTCACTCTGTTTCCCCCTGTGCTATTTCTCCGAGTGTCCCTGGTCCCAGAGCTGGATGCTTCAGATCTGCGGTTGATGTTCCACCAGCTGGTCCAGTCTCCACCATGTCCACTGTGGGATGCTGTTGCTGACCTTCCTCCAGCCCTCTGCTTCCAACTCCCTTTTTCCACCAGTCAACTCTGCATTGCCTTCACTATACTGTTATGCTAACTTACATACTGTTTGAATTTTACTGCTAGCTATATATGGAGTATGTTTAATGTCAGAGCCGTACATCATAAGAGTAAATTATGAGTCAGTTTTCAATGTTAGCTTATACTTTGTCTGTGTCACACATCCTGTCATGCATGTATCCAAATGTGTGTTGTGTTTTCCTTGCTTTCCCACCCCTCCCTCTTCTCCCATCCCTCCCCCTTGCCCTCTTCTGTCCTTCTCAACCCGCCCGGCCAGCAGGCAGATGGGTCCCCCCTATATAGAGCCGGGTTCTGCTCGAGGTTTCTTCCCTGTTAAAAGGGTGTTTTTCCTTGCCACTGTCGCCTTTGGGCTTGCTCTGGGGGTCAGGCATTTGGGTTCTGTAAAGCGTCTTGAGACGAGTTGACTGTAATTGACGCTATATAAATAAAATTGAATTGAATTGAATTGAATTAATATTTAAAAAGTTGAACCAAGTGAAAGTTGAAAAATTATATAAATATATAATTTTATGTTCTTAAGTTAATGACTGAGTATGTTTGCTTATAATACCTCAGAAATAACGTTTATAAGTTCTGATAGATCCCAGATTGTGATAATCAAAAGAACAAATTTATCACTCGCCACAAATTGTATTAAAGATGATTAATGTTATTTGTGTTTCTCAGAAGAAACAACGGTGACATTATGTAAACAAAGTGGCATTTAAAGGGTTAAATTTGTCAGTTTTGATCAGGATCGTTGTTGGTTCAAAAGTGACTCAAAGTTAAAATAGTGTTCGTATATAATATTTTCATGACAGTATTTTTGATGAGCATATTTTTATCATTCAGGAAATCTATGTAACTTTTTCAAACTGAGGGTTTAATGAGAAATGAGCTCTGCTGTGAAAAGGTTCAACACTCAGCGTCTCTCTCCTCTTCCTGGAATGAATCTCAGCCTGATAACCCTCCTCTTCTTCCTGATCTCAAAGACAGCAGCTCCACTCTGTCCACACATTTCCTGGTTTCCTCTCCTTCAGATCTGCACCTTGAACATGGGTGGAACCAACATGTGGTGACGTGGAAGAGCTGACAGGCCCCGTTCACTGCAGGAACACGTGATTTGTAGATCAGAGCTCACACTAGTTTCAGGAAGGAGGAAGTGAAACTCACACAGTCGCTGTTAGTGAGAGGAGAAATGGCTGAGAAAGGAGTTCAGCTGGACCGAGAAACAATCTCTTGTTCCATCTGTCTGGATCTACTGAAGGATCCGGTGACTCTTTCCTGTGGACACAGCTACTGCATGAAGTGTATTAAAGCCCACTGGGATGGAGAGGATGAGAAGAGAATCTACAGCTGCCCTCAGTGTAGGCAGACCTTCACACCGAGGCCTGTCCTGATGAAAAACACCATGTTAGCAGTTTTAGTGGAGGAGCTGAAGAAGACTGGACTCCAAGCTGCTGCTGCTGATCACTGCTATGCTGGAGATGAAGATGTGTCCTGTGATGTCTGCACTGGGAGGAAACTGAAAGCCTTCAAGTCCTGTTTAGTCTGTCTGGCCTCTTTCTGTGAGAAACACCTTCAGCCTCACTATGATTCACCTCCATTAAAGAAACACCAGCTGGTGGAGCCCTCCAAGAAGCTCCAGGAGAACATCTGCTCTCTCCACGATGAGGTGAAGAAGATGTTCTGCCGCACTGATCAGCAGTCTATCTGTTATCTCTGCTCTGTGGATGAACATAAAGGCCACGACACAGTCTCAGCTGCAGCAGAAAGGACGGAGAGGCAGAGAGAGCTGGAGGTGAGTCGACAAAACATCCAGCAGAGAATCCAGGACAGAGAGAAAGATGTGAAGCTGCTCCACCAGCAGATGGAGGCCATCAATGGCTCTGCTGATAAAGCAGTGAAGGACAGTGAGGAGATGTTCACCCACATCATCCATCTCATCCAGAAAACAAGGCGAGATGTGGAGCAGCAGATCAGATCCCAGCAGGAGACTGAAGTGAGTGGAGTGAAAGAGCTGAAGGAGAAGCTGGAGCAGGAGATCAGAGAGCTGAAGAGGAAAGACGCTGAGCTGAAGCAGCTCTCACACACAGAGGATCACAACCAGTTTCTCCACAACTACCCCTCAGTGTCAGCACTCAGTGAGTCCACACACTCATCCAGCATGGACATCCGTCCTCTGAGACACTTTGAGGAGGTGACAGCAGCTGTGTCAGAGCTCAGAGATCATCTACAGGACATTGTGAGGGACACATGGACAAAGATCTCAGTGACAGGGACTCAAGTGGATGTTTCACTGTCAGATTCACAAGCAGAGCCAAAGACCAGAGCTGGATTCTTGAAGTATTCACGTCAAATCACTCTGGATCCAAACACAGCACACAGAAACCTGTTATTGTCGGAAGGGAACAGGAAAGTAACATTTACGGATCAACAACAGTCTTATTCTGATCATCCAGACAGATTCACTGAATGGTGTCAGGTCCTGAGTAGAGAGAGTCTGACTGGACGTTGTTACTGGGAGGTGGAGTGGAGAGGAGGAGTAGTTTATGTATCAGTCGCATACAAGAATATCAGCAGAACAGGAGGTGGGATTGAACATGTATTTGGATATAATGACAAATCTTGGGCATTATATTGTTCCCCAAACAGTTATAAATTTATGCACAACAACATCCAAACTTCCGTCTCAGGTCCTCGGTCCTCCAGAGTTGGAGTGTACCTGGATCACAGTGCAGGTATTCTGTCCTTCTACAGCGTCTCTGAAACCATGACTCTCCTCCACAGAGTCCAGACCACATTCACTCAGCAGATACATGCTGGACTCAGGATTTGTTGGTCTGGATCAAGTGCTAAGTTGTGTGAACTGAAGTAGACAGAGGTGACTGAAGGTGCAGTGAGTCTGATTGTGTCTCTGATTCTTTCACTCATTTAGTCTCCATCATTGTTGCTCACAGCTCATTGTTGTTTTATTTCTACACTGCACAGAGATCAACTGTCAACCAAACAGTGACTGTCAGCACTTGTTGATCTTCTCATTTCTTCTTCTGATCATCTTTGACTTTCTTCACTAAAAATGACTTTCATTTTTCTTGATGTTTCCAGTCCAGATGTAGTTTGTGCTCTCAGTCAGTAAAGAGGATTTATTCCACAGGACCAACAAGTGGAAACTGTGATTCGATCCAGTTTGGGTGTCAAGACGTTTTGTTGAGTCCTGACACACATCAGACAACAGATGTTGTATCGTTGTGGACTTGAGGTGGTTTCATGTGTTGTGATGATGATTTTCATGAAGCTGAAACTTCACCATGAGGCTGTGGTGTTGGTTCAAAGCAGCAACATGTTGAGTCTGATTTTAAAGCATCAGAACACAATAAGTGATGTTTGATGGAGGTTTATGTTGTTCCTGACAAGTTTTCTGACTCATCACTGAACCACAGAGTGACACAGTTTTTACAGCTGAAATATTTAAAACATCAACAAAAAACAGGAAATATTCATCTGTGTCAGATTCAGACATGAAATCTTGAAGTCCATGTTTTATTTTGAACATTTATTGTAAATATGTCCATGTTTTCACATTTTATCATCTCAGAAACAATTTTCCAATTTAAAAGCTGCATTAGGATGTAACAATGAGTGACTTTTAATTTGTTTCTAAATCTTGTCTTTGTTTTCCTCTCATTTGAATTCATGTTTGTTCAATCCCATGTTAGTGATGCATTTAAGGAACCAGGTGAGGTTACAGAAAACTCTGTTGTTATTTTTCAAATGTGCACTTCATTTTTCTTTGACAGAGATACATGTACAGAATTTGTATTTCATGGTGGATTTTCTGGGGAAACATGATCATGTTTTATTCCAGTCAGTAGTCATTTTATTCTACTGATGTGATGATTTTGAATTTCGTTGGTTTATTTTGTTTCTGGAGTGTTGACAAACTTGAGGATTCAGCTTCATGTTAATCTGTAAATAAATGACCATAAATGAACAGAACCTGGATTCTATCATTTATTCTTATGTTGTACAATGAAATGATTATTCCGTCCCTAACCTGGTTATTTGTTTGCAGTTTGACAGTCAAATTTTTTTTAAAAAAGCAAAAAAATAAAAATAAAAATAAACGTTCAGAAATGAAGAAATCAACAATTGTATGGTTAAAGTCCAGATTTCCACTTGAACTTTTACCAAAATTTACTAAAATTCTTCTCTGCTGAATACTTTTTTCAGGCTTTTGCCTTTAAGTGAATTCTCGGTTATTAATTAAAACTTTGGTGATGGAAAAAAAATCAAGATTGTGTAGAAGTGTGCACATTTTAAAAAGGGAAACGTATGTTCAGGATTTATTCAATATAATATCCATCATGTTGGAATTTGTGTTGAAATCCAATTATATTTTAATTCAGTCAATGGTAAATTTGCCAATTGTTATCATTAAAAGCTTTTTTAAATAATTCTTAACACCTTAGTTATCAGTCAATATTTATTTCAATCTGGAGAATTCAATTTGGTTATCAGGGTGGTTGGGACAAGAGAAAAATGGCATTTTAAGGTGAACTTCAGACTTATTTGGTGTTTATATTTTCTATTGTAGTATTTATAATATTTTCAAACTTTCTTTTCTCCTAGTGTTTTATGATTTGGTCTCAGAACAAGTAAATCTACACAACAACCACATGTTTTAGTATTTTGTAAATGGATGATTTCAAATTTGATGTGTGGGACGTAAAATGTCATCCGCCAATCAACTCTACATGCTTTTATTTTGACACAATGTACTCACGTTTACCGGCTCAGCGTCTCTGTGGAACTTAACGTCCAAACCACGAGAGAGAAAACAGATTAACGGCGGATGTCTCAGCCTTCTGTGGACAGAAACACTCCATCACGGTTGTTTTCTTTTCCTCTCTTTCAGTTTCAATTTGTCACTCGGTACGTGGAGAGGATTTCTCAGCACAGTGTCCACAAGACGCCTGAATTTCAATCAGGCCTCAGTCAGGCAAACAAGGGGCACTTTTCACTCTGATACATTTGCTTTTTTAAAATATATTTATTGATACAACAATTCACAATCTTGCCCGACGCAGCATTAAGCACGCTCCACATTTTGCTACCAGACAAGTCAGTTTAATTTATACCGACTTTAATCAAAGCTGTGGTCTCGGAGGGCTTGACGACGCCTACATTATGAAACGATAAATGAAAACAAGGATGGCAATGCTTTCTGAAAACCAAAATCTGCCTGGCGGGGAAATGAAACTGCAGCTGCCAGCTCTAACTCAGCGCTGTGAGCAAAACAAATAAATACAGAAAACCTATCTGAGGTTAAATAGATCTATTCAGAGTTACATTATTCATGTGGCCTTCAGTACATATTAAACTGGCTTTAAATTATAGCTGGAAAACATTTCTCATGCCTCGTTGGTGGCTGAACATATTGCCCTTTTACAGCATCTGCAGGGAGGCGTTGACACTAATGATTCCTGCAAACACTTGACCATAATCTACTTTTGTTTGCAATGTGGGTTGAAAATCTCACAGATAAAACGTGTTTCAAGATTTGTGGTCGTGTTCACAATTTATTCTGCGTGCCTCGGTTCAGTAAAAGTGTTGTCAGAGTGTCTTATCACTGTCATCGAAGCATCTTCTGCCTGTCACTTGGATTAAAGGTAAACTGGAGCTGAATTGCACAACATATAAAGCCCTCCTGTGGCCTTGATGAAATCTTGGGAAATTGGTGCCGAAAAGAAAGAAAAGTTGACAAAGTTGCAGACAGATCGACTATAACGGCGAACTGACGACGGGGAAAAAAACAGTAATTTGAGGGAGAATGAGAAAAAGGCCCCCGCTGAGCAGAAAATAGCTCACCATCTCGCCGTAACAACAAATAGGAGGCTTCTGTAAATGTCAGCCCGTGGGTGTGGGTAATGGGAGGTGTGCCGCCGGGTAAATGAGAGACTTTAGCTGCGGAAAGCCTCCTGATATCGACCGTAATGGGACAGCTAAGGTGATACCTGCAGGAAAATGGAGGCTTCCTGCTGGGATAATTATATATGACTGAAAACACTGATCATTTTCATAACCATCCAAACGACTAAGGCACGCTGCACATCACCTCAACGGTGCCCAAGTCAATTAAGGCCAAGGAAAGTCGGCATCTTTTCCGAATCGCATTAGATTGTAACAGAGCTGAGGAAGCTGCAAAGAATGAGTCTGTGCTGCAGCTGAAAGGGTTGGAAAGGAAAAAGGCAAAACAGCACAAAAAAAGCAGAAGGATCCTCGTGGCCTCGCTTAAAATAGATTAAAACCGCTAAATACGGTTCAAAACCCAGTTCATTATCTCATTGTGAGACAGAGAAGAAGCAGTCTTATGTGGAGGTGATTATTGATTAATACAAACACAACAGAGAAGCTTCACCACAGACAGCTGAGCTACACATACATGGTGAAATCCCTTCACTACATCAGAAGCTACTGTCTGAAATGTGCTTGTTTTTGCTTTATATTCATGCATTTGCAGCCTGCAGACAGTGAAATACAGGAAGTGACATTGTCGGCTGTTTGCAGACGATATTAAGGACTGGTAGGTGACAACAGAATCAGAAATACTATATTGATCCCTGAGGGGAAGCTGCTAATGTTCCAGTTGTTCCCATTCCAAGTCAGAAATATAAACACTATAAAATACATACACTACTGTTCAAAAGTCTGGAGTCACTTAGAAATGTCCTTATTTTTGAAAGAAAAAAACATTTCTTTTCAATGAAGATAACATCAAAAATAATCAGAAATACAGTCTAGATATTGTTAATGCGGTAAATGACTATTGTAGCTGGAAACGACTGATTTTTAATGGATTATCTACTCCTGTGTTCTAATGCTACATTGTGCTAGCTAATGGTGTCGAAAGGCTAACTGATGATTAGAAAACCCTTGTGCCATTGTGTTCGCACATGAATAAGAGTGTGAGTTTTCATGGAAAACATGACATTTTCAGGGTGACCCCGATCGTTTGAATGGTAATGTAGATAACATACAGTGCTTCACAAATTTATCAGACCACCACCCACTGTGAGGTGTTTGCCACCGCTGCCCTGAGTTAACAGTATTGCTGAGTACCAAAATGCATTTTTATGTTTCTGTAATGGTTATTCCGCCAGTACGTGCAAGCTCTTTGATCCAAATGATTTCTTTAATGCTACAATACAATTATTATTGTTATCCATGAATTTTCAAATTTACTGTTTTACGTAAAAGCAGAAAAAAATAGTAAAGCACATAATTTTTTTGATGGAGACAAATTACTGTTTTTTGCAATCCTGAAAAGAAAATTTTGTTTTAGTGATTGTACATTATTCTTGAATAATTTCTGACTTCTCAGAGAATTCCAGTGTGCTGGCTCAAATTTGGGTATAAAACTATTTAAAATGGTGAAGCTTAGCGAACTTACTCAGATAGATAGATAGATAGATAGATACACACGTGGACAAAATTGTTGGTACCCCTCAGTTAAAGAAGGAAAAACCCACAATTCTCACTGAAATCACTTGAAACTCACAAAAGTAACAATAAATACAAATTTATTGAAAATTAAATAATCAAAATCAGCCATCACTTTTGAATTGTTGATTAACATAATTATCTAAAAAAACAAACTAATGAAATAGGGCTGGACAAAAATGATGGTACCCATAACTTAATATTTTGTTGCACAACCTTTTGAGGCAATCACTGCAATGAAACCATTTCTGTATTTGTCAATGAGCGTTCTGCAGCTGTCAACAGGTATTTTGGCCCACTCCTCATGAGCAAACAGCTCCAGTTGTCTCAGGTTTGATGGGTGTCTTCTCCAAATGGCATGTTTCAGCTCCTTCCACATATGTTCAATGGGATTCAGATCTGGGCTCATAGAAGGCCACTTTAGAATAGTCCAACGTTTTTCTCTCAGCCATTCTTGGGTGTTTTTGGCTGTGTGTTTTGGATCGTTGTCCTGTTGGAAGACCCATGACCTGCGACTGAGACCAAGCTTTCTGACACTAGGCAGCACATTTCTCTCCAGAATGCCTTGATAGTCTTCAGATTTCATCGTACCTTGCACACTTTCAAGACATCCTGTGCCAGATGCAGCAAAGCAGCCCCAAAACATTACTGAGCCTCCTCCATGTCTCACCGTAGGGACAGTGTTCTTTTCTTCGTATGCTTGGTTTTTGAGTCTATGAATATAGAGTTGATGTGCCTTACCAAAAAGCTCCAGTTTGGTCTCATCTGTCCAAAGGACATTCTCCCAGAAGCTTTGTGGCTTGTCAACATGCATTTTTGCAAATTCCAGTCTGGCTTTTTTATGAGTTTTTTTCAGCAGTGGTGTCCTCCTTGGTCGTCTCCCATGAAGTCCACTTTGGCTCAAACAACCACGAATGGTGCGATCTGACACTGATGTACCTTGGCCTTGGAGTTCACCTTTAATTTCTTTGGAGGTTGCTCTGGGCTCTTTGGATACAATTCCAACGATCCGTCTCTTCAATTTGTCATCAATTTTCCTCTTGCGGCCACGTCCAGGGAGGTTGGCTACTGTCCCGTGGGTCTTGAACTTCTGAATAATATGAGCCACTGTTGTCACAGGAACTTCAAGCTGTTTAGAGATGGTCTTATAGCCTTTACCTTTAAGATGTTTGTCTATAATTTTTTTTCGGATGTCCTGGGACAATTCTCTCCTTCGCTTTCTGTTGTCCATGTTCAGTGTGGTACACACCTTTTCACCAAACAGCAGGGTGACTACTTGTCTCCCTTTAAATAGGCAGACTGACTGATTATGAGTTTGGAAACACCTGTGATGTCAATTAAATGACACACCTGAGTTAATCATGTCACTCTGGTCAAATAGTTTTCAATCTTTTATAGAGGTACCATCATTTTTGTCCAGGCCTGTTTCATTAGTTTGTTTTTTTAAATAATTATGTTAATCAACAATTCAAAAGTAATGGCTGTTTTTGATTATTTAATTTTCAATAAATTTTTATTTATTGTTACTTTTGTGAGTTTCAAGTGATTTCAGTGAGAATTGTGGGTTTTTCCTTCTTTAACTGAGGGGTACCAACAATTTTGTCCACGTGTGTAGATAGATAGATAGATAGATAGATAGATAGATAGATAGATAGATAGATAGATAGATAGATAGATAGATAGATAGATAGATAGATGAAGACATAAAGTGTTCTCACAGTGTTGTCAAGTATGCCTTGGATTCGACTGCAGAGACTGGTAGTCACAAAATGTGCCAAGGAAGAGGCCATACATGAAAGCAAACTGAAGCAGATATCAGGCACCTCAAGATTTAAGTACTTGAGATAGAAGGAAGATCACTGCTGATCTTCAGGCAGAGATTAACACTTCTAGATCAGAATCTGAGAAAGTCTCCAGAATCACCACAAGCAGGCTTGAAGGAACAAGGCTTAGAGGGAAGAATAGCTGCAAAGAAGTCATTATTGAGGCCTGCGAAACGTCCAAACACAACTAAAATTTGTCAGGGAGGTCAAACAATGAACTGTAGATGACTGGAAGAAGGTACTCTGGATGGACGAGTCGTGTTTGAACTCTTCATTCAACATCGTCTTGTTCATGTCTGCAGACAAGCTGGAGAACATTTTGATGCTAAACGCATTGTACCCACAGTGAAACATGGTAGAGATTCCATTACGGTGTGAGGTTCCATTTGTGGAAACGGCATGGACAAATCAGTTCAAATGGATGCTATCACGAATAAGAAGATCTGCCACAACATCTTGGTGCATCATGAAATCCATTCCGTATTGAAGCTGATTAGTTGTGGGTTCATAGACCAAGAACAAAATGACTCTAAGCATACTTCAAAGCTGTCCAGAGATTACCTGACCAAGAAAAAGGAATCTGGAGTTCTATAACTGATGGACTGGCCAAGTCAAAGTCCAGACTTGAATCCTATTGAACAGGTCAGGGATTTATTAAGTTAAAAATAGATTGCACAAAAGTTTCATCCAAAACAAAGCTCTGGAACAGCTGGAAACTATTTAGAACTCAGTCACAAAAGAGAGTACATAAAAACAATGTCAGGAAGAATGCAATCTGTTATCAGGGCACGTGTGCTAGGTCAATACAATGATGACAACTACACCTAATGTATTCATTTTAATCATGTTTGCCTTTTGGAACAAAATAATCTAAGCTCAAAGGTCCATTAATTAGCTTTTTACTGCATCTCTTAAAAAAAGATTGATTCAGTTGTTCGAATACATGAAACAACCACATAGAAATCCTGTGTTTGCAGGATGAATGCATTTTTAAAAAATGATAAAAACTGATGAAAATTCCTGCTGAGTTCAGGCGAACTGTCTCGGATTCTTCCCAAACTGCATTTGACACTTTGTTACGTCCAGCTACATTATTTATACAATTTTCTGTTTGACGTCAGATTTAATTTCTGTTACTACAATTTTTTTCCAGACATGCCACAATACCACAAAGGCAAAAAAGGGTGAAAATAAATTACACAAAATGGAAAAAAAAAAAAAACCCTTAGAATAATATCTGAATAACACTACATCTCATATCTTTAGGTTTATTGTTTGCTTCTCAATGATCACAAGATCACTGAGAAGTTTTTGGTTTCATGCAAAATGAGCAAAACCGACTGAAACGCTTTTAATGCTTGTATTTTTTCTCCCCTACGAGTTGAGTGTCTGCTATGTTTTTTCAACGGTTTCTGACTGACTGATTCCTCTAACAGGGAAACAGATTGAAGAGGTTGGTTGGAAGATTAAAGGGAAGAAGTCAGAAGGCGGTGACAAGCAAAAAGACAGATAGCTTAAATGGAGTCCAAGTTCTCGGGGTCTGCAGAGAATATTTATCAGATTGCTCTACAGTTTAAAGAGCACCTTGACTCTTCCCACCTCTCCTCTTAATGGGAGATAACGCGGCTCTAATCTCTAATGGAAAAATAACAGTCCCCAGAGAAACAGAGCTAATCTGTGACAGAGAAATAACAGCAGAGGAGGACAACTTTTAAAACATGGCTGCCCGCAGACGACGTGTACTTTTAAAGGATTATCCTTGCCCTCATCGCCTTCGCTCTTTGCTAAAAACATTTCCAGCTTCTCCTTTCTGGCCGCCTCCACACAGAGGAGTCAGTGTTCATCCCGATACGTATCAGTTATCACGGTGGAGCTTCGCCATCCAATAATGAAATGATTTTCAGTCTTATCAGGCCGGTTTAAAGCTGGGAGGAAAACATTTCAGAATCCTGATGACCTTTTTCTTTTTGTCGTATTAATTAAAATCCAGCTTTAAATCCACCTGATAAGCAGTAAACACTAAAATCTGATCAAAAATAAAGATAGAGATCATTTGGTTTTATGCCAATTTGATTAAATCTTCAGAATTATGTAAAGCAGTGAAACATTTTTCTTTGCTCAGCATCCTACTGTGTTTTCTCTCAGCTGCTATTGTTGCTGCATGAATGACCCATGCTTACATTTCCCTGACAAGCAGAACCACATATCTTCACATTCAGCAGCGCCGCCAAATCATTACATCCCATTCACCCCAAAACCTGTCGCTCAGCGTGAATAAATGTTTTCGATTCGATGCGGAGGAATGCTGAGAAATGCAGCACGCAGCACAATAAGACTGTCGACTGCACGAAACGAGGCGGCGGAGCGGTTAAAACTCATCCAAGGTGATGTTTTCAGTTCAGTTTCATCCCTCCACCGCCTCCTTTCCCTGTTGTGCTCCTTTTTAGAGTGTAATTCCATCAAAAATACCAGAAAACATGGGTGGAAATCTGAACAATGAGATTTAAAAATGCCTTACAAACACGCAGAAGGCACAGAATACATGTTTGTACATCAATTCAAATGGAAAGCTGCTGTTGCTGTTCATCATGTAACAAGCACTCCATTCGAAGACCTGGAAAAATGCACATATTTACCTCGTGAATAAGTCCATATGATTGACAAAATCTAAACAGTTGGTTCTTGTGTCATTTTTGACCTTCTCTGAAAATTTCATCCAAATCTGTTTGTCCGTTTTTAAGTGATGTCGTACACAGAGAGACAGACAGACGGACAGACAAACAGACGGACAGACAGACAGACAAACGTATGCCGATCGTCACATAACAATAATGATCTTTATTTGAAGAGTCTTGAACAAATAAAATTACTTGTTATAGCTAAATATTATCTTACTTTTTCTGCTGCGTCAGCATCAGGTCTCCCCCTCCTTTAAAAGAAGCTCTTCAGAGACATTCGTTTTTTAATAACTTTGGCAGATTGACAATTTCATTTAACATCAAGTGCAGGACACAAGCACAGACGGACTTGATGGGAAGACGATCTAGTCATTTTTCAAAATAAAACACCCTGCAGACTCCAATAGAAATGTTTGGGGACCACTGAGCTAGAAGACATATCATAAGTAAAATCAGCAGCAAACAACATTGCTGAGTATTTCCACTAGGGCTGCACGATTTTGGAAAAAAACCTAATTGCGATTTTGGTTCAATTTGCGATTTTTTTGATTTTCTACTTTCAAATGCATAAAACTGCAAATTATGATTGAAAAAAGACAAGCTGACACATAAAAACAATACACAAATAATCTACAGCAGTGGTCGGCAACTGGCGGCCTGCGGGCCAAAACTGGCCCGTCAGGAATAATATCTGGCCCACCAGATGATTTTGAAAATTTGATTTGGCACGGAGCCAAGCCAGTCCATCACCGCAACACGAAACTCGCGTGGTCGGCTGCTGCCGGGCATTTCCGCGTTTGCGCTACACGGTTGTACACGGTTGTAGCCAGATTTCACTGAGCAACAGTGTGTGCAAAACATGTGTGTCTCGGCAGTCATTACATCTGTGATCAGAATTGAGACGTGTCCCCCAAGCAGCGGCGATCAGCTGTAGAAGCTCCGCTGCTCGCGGTACACACACACACACACACACACACACACACACACACACACACACACACACACACACACACACACACACACACACACACACACACACAAGACTAAGGGAAAAAAAATAATCTCACCAATAGCCAAGTGGAGCCTGTGTCCAAAACATTGCATCATACTGCTGTCGGTGGCGATTCCTCAAGTGTTCGTACAAATTAGATGTGTTTCCTCTGGATCTGGCTACTGCACGATGACATATTTTGCATTTGGCTCGCTTTTGCTCCACATCGTTTTTCTCAAACCCAAAGTAAGTCCAAACAACTGAAATAGAGTTCTTTTTAGATACCAACTGCTCCGCACCCTGTTCTGTTACTGAAGACGTTCCTTCAGCCATTTTTACGCTGTTAATGTGTCACAATGAAAACTTTTTGCTCCTCACGGCATCGCAAAGTACACGTGAGGGTTTGTTGTTAGCTACTGGCTAAAGCTAGCTGCGGTAGTGCAGTGCATACGCACTTGCTTCCTGTTGCCATTTCTGATTGGCCAGTGGCCAGGAGGATCACGAGACTCAATGTTTTTGATTGGCGAATAGGTCTGTCACTCAAATAGGGATTTAAAAAAAAAAACCTCACCCTCTTGAGGTTAGGTTACCGCAGTAGTTAAAACCTCAATGTCGATGCGATATCGATCGTGCAGCCCTAATTTCCACCTTACTGGACTGAAACACAGATTCTGACTTCCAGGGTTTCATAGGTAACACATCTAAAGAAACCAATCCTGTCCACATGCAGGGTTGGAGCGAGAAAACAACACTGTGGTGTTACATCTAAACCGTTATTATTAAGACAGGAAGGGATTATTTTCATCAAAAAACTTCGAAAAATGCAACTTTGACAGAGAAACACCAATCAGACATAACATTGTGACCACTGACAGGTGAAGAGAAGAACACTGGCTATTGTCTTCATCGTGGCACCTGTTAGTGTGTTAAATATATTAAGTAGTCAGTGAACCTCTTGTCTTCAAAGTTGATGTTAGAAGCACGAAAAATGGGTAAGCGTAAAGGTACGTGTTGTTTTTATAGTCAACATGTAAATGAAAATATTTTTTCTGTGATTTCACTACATACTGTATCTGTAATTTAACAAAACAGAGAAAGTCCCCAAAACCGCAGCTGAAAATTTTTACATTTTTCAGTTGTTAATGTACATAATTCTCAAATCACTGCTAATATCTGTGAAATAATTATCTTTTTGCAAATTAGTGTAGTATAATTTTATGGCCAAACTTTATAAAAGAACAAATTACTACTTTGACATCTTTTTTTTTTAACGTGGATGTCGTTGTCCGGGGCTGCACAGTGGAATAGTGGTAAACTTTCACCTTGCAGCAAGAAGATCCCTGGTTCAAATCCCGGCTTTCCCGGGATCTTTCTGCATGGAGTTTGCATGTTCTCCCTGTGCATGCCTGGGTTTTCTCCGGGTACTCCGGCTTCCTCCCACAGTCCAAAAACATGCTGAGGTTAATTGGTTATTCTAAATTGCCCGTAGGTGTGAATGTGTGTGTGATTGTTTGTCTGTATATGTAGCCCTGTGACAGACTGGCGACCTGTCCAGGATGTCCCCTGCCTTCGCCCGAGTCAGCTGGGATAGACTCCAGCACCCCCCGTGACCCTAGTGAGGATAAAGCGGTGTATAGAGAGTGGATGAATGGATGTCATTATCCACAGGTTTAGCCAGTTTTGTGGCAACATGTAAATGAGTATTTTGCTTTCCGTGATTTTACCGGTGTATAGAGAGTGGATGAATGGATGTCATTATCCACAGGTTTAGCCAGTTTTGTGGCAACATGTAAATGAGTATTTTTGCTTTCCGTGATTTTACCGGTTATCTGTAATTTGATAAAACTGGGAAAATCTGTAAAATAATAATTAAAAGCTTTATTTCCTATTTTTCAATCCTTGATATACAGGTTTTTGATGTGTATGTTATTTACAGTTTTAGACTTTTTGATCTGGGTTGACATATAAATTAATACATTTTTATTTCTGTAATTTTACCAACTATTTTCTAGAATTATACAAAACAGGAACAATCAGTAAAATAGGACTAAACTGTCAAAAATAAAAAACTATTAAAAACATAACTTTTCTACAGTATGCTAATATATAAAACCACATCAAATCTGTTACTTTTAATCATGTTTGCCATGCTCAAACATCCATTAATTATCTTTTTACTTTATTTCTATATTTAGTGAAGGTAAGATTGACGTGTTGAAGTGTAACTGTGGTTAAAAACTTAACTTACAGGGCCTTTGGGAATAGAAAGTCCTCTCCTCTAATGCTGTCAGGAATGAAGAACATCTCGACAGTTCATTTTAATTGATTTTAACGAGCTGTTCAGTCGAGTCTCCTGTGTCAAATGTCGGATTCTCTCAATTAACAAGCCCACACATGAATGAAACATTGTGCGTTCATTACAGATTCAGCCGATGAATGAAAGAGGAGCGATAGTGGATCGACTCTGCTCCCTCCTACATGCTGTAGGTGGGCTGATAATTAGCAGGACCACCTCTGCCGTCTAATTACTCCACAGCTGCTCAAATTATAATCTGTGGGCGGGCTGGATGATTACCAGAAGCCTGCTACGAGAGACCTATTCCCTGTGGCAGAACGTCGTGACAAAACATCGAGGGCTTCAAGCTGCACCACAGAGACGCTGCAGCAACCCTGTTTAATGAGAGTTTCTGTGCCAAGAGGAGTTTATCACAAAGTAAAACTAGCTTTACTGGGTGTTCTCTATGAGTTGTATAAGCTGTGGCACCACGCTGCTGATAGGCAGAAGTGTAGCTTGACACCAACAAACAGAAGACATGAAAAAGCCTTACGTGTTAAATGTCACATGAATCTTACAGATTAGGAGAATCCAACATTGCAGTGGAATTTTTTTATGTTGTTGTTAAGAGTCATCTATTTGTACAGCAGCATTTTGAAAGGGAAAAAAATACCAAATAAACAGTGCTTTAAAAAAAGGGCAAATAATCTGTGCCGATATTTTACTTGGTTCTTTCAAAAGCAGCAAAGCTCCACACACATCGAATTTTGTTTGAGTTATGTCTTGTGCAATGACCTCCCAGAATCTTATTATTGATCCACCTGTACAGAGGCCAAATTTTTGCTCACCAACTGGAGATGATGAATGCATGAATAACTGGAAATCTGCTTTTTAACAGCGTCAAGGCCAACATAAATGCTCTTTAATATAAAAAATGTGTACGTGTGAAAGGAAATCTTCAGGAATAAAGGACGGAAAGTGAAGCCTGGCAACTGGTGGGTTGTTTGGGGGCTAGGTTAGTTTGCAACAGATCAACTAGAGACCCCAACTTTGGTTGACCCAAATTTTGTTAGGTGCAGTTGGTCCAAAAGGAAAACAAACCTGGAAGCAGTGAGCAGAGCAATAAAGCAGAAAAAAATCTTATTAAATATCAACTTGAGTTCACCAGAAGGTATGATGGAGACTCTGAAGTCAACTGGAGAAAGTTCTTTGGTCTGCTAAGACTAAAACATCTTGTCCATCAGACGAGATGCTATGTTTGGCAGGCACCAAACACTGTGTAGCATGGTGGTGGCAGCATCATGATGTGAGGCATGGTGGTGGCAGCATCATGATGTGAAGCATTTTGGTGGCAGCATCATGATGTGAGGCATGGTGGTGGGAACATCATGATGTGAAGCATGGTGGTGGCAGCATCATGATGTGAAGCATGGCGGTGGCAGCATCATGATGTGAAGCATGGCGGTGGCAGCATCATGATGTGAAGCATGGCGGTGGCAGCATCATGATGTGAGGCATGGCGGTGGCAGCATCATAATGTGAGGCATGGTGGTGGGAACATCATGATGTGAAGCATGGTGGTGGCAGCATCATGATGTGAAGCATGGCGGTGGCAGCATCATGATGTGAAGCATGGCGGTGGCAGCATCATGATGTGAAGCATGGCGGTGGCAGCATCATGATGTGAGGCATGGCGGTGGCAGCATCATAATGTGAGGCATGGTGGTGGCAGCATCATGATGTGAAGCATTTTGGTGGAAGCATCATGATGTGAGGCATGGCGGTGGTAGCATCATGATGTGAGGCATGGTGGTGGCAGCATCATGATGTGAGGCATGGCGGTGGCAGCATCATGATGTGAAGATGCTTCTCAGCAGTATTTTGCTTTGCAGAAATCTGTGTTTATTTTGACATGAAATAGTCTTTTTTTGTTAAATGTTTGCCAAAAAAGCCACATTAAATACACCGTGATTCAATGTAGACAAACAATTAAAGATGAATAGTTTGAAATTACAGCTTCATTTCACAAAATCACCATAGATTAAGTCACTGTTACATCTGAGCAAGTCGAGATCAAGTCAGAAATTTAACCGACGTGTGACAGCAGCAGGCATTTCTGCATCCAAATGTGATGCTTCTTTCTACTCGAGTTCATGACAGCAGGGTGAAGGCAAAACACCAGCCAACTTTAACCAGAAAGCAGCTTCTATTTTCAGCTACTTGACTGGCTCACTATTAGTCTTGTAAAAGCATTTCATGGAAACTACACCACTGTTGTCTGCTGATCCTCTGTATGAGCGACAACGTAACCGCTTACACAATTACAGCATCAGATTCCTGCGTGTCAGCAACACGATTCGCTGTGATTACTCCGTCATTACAACAGCTCAGAAAAACCTCCTGGCCTGCTTCATCAACATGCAGATCTGTCCTGCTAAAACCACACTTCCTCTCCTTTGTCATCCGAGCAGCCGCTGATACAGCCGCATACGGCGTAATTACAGCTTTTAAAGCCGCTGTTTACACGGCTGCTGAGGAGTGGAGGTGAGTAATTGGGGGATTTAAGTCAGCAAAATGGCCAACGTGCCAAGTGGAGGGGGAAATGGGAAGCAGAAATACAGAAAGTGGAGGAAAGAACGGATGAAGAATGATGGAGAATTGTCATTTCAGGAGCTGCTTTATTGCTTTTTCTTTCACTCTGTTGATGTGACATATAGATCAAGTTACAAAACCAAGGGAAATAGAGGCGATGTTGGAGACAAAAATAAATGCTGTGACATTGCAGAAGCTTATTGAAATGATGCCACAATGAATGTATGCCATATTCAAAGCTAAAGGCAGTCCAATGAAATATTATAGTGTGCAACTTTTTTTGGCCGGGCAGTGTATAATCCTACAACAGAGACAAATAAAGCACTAAAGCTTTGTGCTTGTTGACCTCGTGTTATGTATTTGTTCTTCTATTTGTTCTGTATTCAATGCTATTTAACACCGCTGGGGTTGCAGTCAAAAGGATGAGACTAAAATTGTCTTACATGCTATAAGAACAGGCTGCATCTAAGCAGCACATTAAATGGAATATGCACTTGTAATTATAGTCAGATTTCCTCTGACTTCATATGTGGCAGTGATATTGATAAGCCTATTAACTTGCACATTCACACAGTTGGCAGTTTTCTTGCCAGCTTCTCTTCCTGCTTTGGCTGCAGCAGCTGTGTTTGCTTTTAGCTTGCATTATGTTTTTTTAAAAAAAAGTATCCTATTGGTTTTAGTTTTACAGTTTGTTCTTCCTGTGAAAAACATGCAGCTCTGGATCTGTCCATGTTTGCAACACGTCATCTGCTCTTTTTACGTCAACATTCTCATAGCTAGACGCCAAAACCTTCATGAGTTTTGTGCTTTGTGGAGCTGCGTTGGCGCTTATCTGGCTTAGTGAAGCCAAACAATAAAAGGAAATCCTGAGTATACGGAACTTACTTTGTAGTACAGGCCTCAGGTGATACAGTAAGAAACACACCAGTCAGCTTTATTAAAAAAGACAGTTGTGAGGATTTACAGTGTTAATATATTTCTATTAAATCACAAAGTTTTATTTTGTTGGATAATTTTGTTGCCGCACGACTTTCCAGAGGATGAATCTGTTCATCTGGTGCCATTATCACGTAAAAATGATTATTTGAACAAACTTTAGCACGCTGAAAGGCTATACTCAGATAGAGAACATGGTAAACATTGAACCTGTCTAACTTTAGCAAGCCAATCTTGTCACATTTTTATTATACTTCTATTATAGAAAAACTCATTTTTGCAGTTGTAGTCTGGCACAATGCAAAGCCAAGCCTCCTGAGGAAACGGCTAAGGGCTGAAAAGAAATATAAAAAACTGAAAAGATGGGACACACATCTGAAAACTGCGTGGCACAAACTACCTTTTCAGAAGATAAGTGATGTAAGCCTTTATAGAAACAGGACTCACCATGGTAACATTGGCACAGCATCACTTTAACCACAGCGAGGATTGAAAATAAAAAACACACGGTCGCACCACCATCGCTGATAAAATGTCAGCATATCAAAGCTTTTCATAAACTTAACCAAGAGTGACAGTTTCAAGCTTTACAACTGGAAAATGTGGAATCTGATTGGCTGGCGGAGACTGAGCTGCATCCCTGTGGTATTTATCACCATAATCGAACACATGAATTCTACTTGGCTGCTGAGTTTATTTGATCCTTGTAAGTTTTCTTCAGCAAGTCTTTGACATCAACGCCAATGTTGAAGATGTCAGTTATCGGCTTCACATCTGGTCTCTGATCGCAACCAACGAGAGGAGATTTAAATAAGTCGAGCAGGGATTACCGATGTGAGGCAGTCGAATCATCTTGGAACCTCAGGCATCGTACTGTTTAAACAGCCAGAGAGGCTAAGTGGCTCTTCACAGCGAATCATTTTGACATCTGCTCCTGGATGCTCCACGACTTTACATATTTCTCTCATCTCCGGGATGTTAACAGCCATCAGAAATGTCAGCACTGAAGGATGCGCATCCTCCCACACTACAGTTTGAAAGAACACATATAAAAGATGTAAATGTATGCAAATTGTCGTGGTTGTTGAGGGGGGAAGTCGTTGCTGCGTGTCAGCTTCATTTCCCAACGAAACCACTGAGCTCAGTGGTTTTAATTTTTTTGTCGTAAAGAATGCTGCTTCGATTAATTTTCTTTCATTCTCTCGTGGACACAAGTGTCATCTCTCTGCAGAGCCCTTCAGAAATGTAAATGTAAGAACAAATTGGTTCACAAGCGCAATTACAAGGTCTCCTCTTAGCGTTTAGTCCTTTGACTATGCATCTGCAAAGCATGAGAAACTCAGTTATAATGAAAAGCGTGATCTTTTCTAGAAAAAGAATAGTTATTTATTTGCAACAAACAGCATTTTGTTGATAACCAAACAACCAGATTCATGGGTAAAGTCTGTATATTTTCTATGGCATGTCACTCAC
The DNA here is from genome assembly GCF_021347895.1 of Acanthochromis polyacanthus. Classification (NCBI taxonomy): domain Eukaryota; kingdom Metazoa; phylum Chordata; class Actinopteri; family Pomacentridae; genus Acanthochromis; species Acanthochromis polyacanthus. Next base: position 9,600,526 of record NC_067121.1, read on the forward strand.
ACTCACATCACTGCTATTCACCAACACTACAGTTACACTGAGAACACTTCATCTTTAAACCAGTGCAATGTCAGAGAGAAACTACATCACAGTCCTTCACCGTTAAAGAATAAACCAGGCATTGTTTTTATAATTTTCTTAATGTCAACAAATCCTATGAAAAGATCACAATTCCAAGCTTGTTGGTTCCTAGTGAAAATGAGAAAAGCTTGTCACATTTACATACATTTTTTCATTGTTAAATAGACTTAATAATTTCCTAAAATAGCTTTCGACTGTCGTTTTCAGCGAACATTACTGAAACTGCACTAAAAACTGCATATGTTGGAGACTAGTTTCAGCTGTGCATTAATACACGTGATCTCTGGTAAGAATTTAAAGCAGCATGATGGTGAACATGACCCTAAATAAACTACAATGTTCACTGTAACAGAGGAAAATTTTTTAGGCACCAACAGAGCTTTATGGCACAGAAAAAGCCACATCAGGCTTTGGATGCACACAAAATACTGTTATTCTGAGCAACTATTTGTTCGTTTTCATCTTTTCATAGATTTTGATGACAAAAAGAAAACCCGAGAACATCAACAGCCTTCAGACCTGGTCACACCAGCAGTAAAAATGTCAAAAGTTTGTGACTAAGTCAGCTCATCAGCTGACCAATATGTACGGCGACTTCACGGCTGTAACATTTGAGCTAATGGAAAGCCGAAAGAAAACGAGAAAGCTTTTCTTGCTTACTAGCTGTGTTGAATCACCCACTTTTGAAATGAATAAATAAACATTTGCAGAAATGAGTGAGGCATAATTCTACAAATAGTTTTTCAATAAACTCAGCAAAATTACTTCCCCATTAGCAAATGAGCAAGCACGTTTGCTTAATGACAGCTAGTGAGAATTGTGTACTATCGTTAGTTTGGAAAGCTTTTGTTGAATAATGTCATCACTTTATGTGAAACCCCCCCAAACAAACAAAGAAATAGAGTGCTACTGAGACTGAGTCATGCTAGCAGGTGTTGTTAATGTGTTAGCGGTTAGCTTGCAGTTACTGTTGTTTCATTAGTCATGCAAGTGGTCCCAATGGCTACTTTCACACTACAGATGCTTGATTCTGGTGTTATTTATTTATTTATTTTATACATTGCAGATTAATATTGAAGACATCAAAACCATAAAAGAATGTATATGGAACTATGTTGTGAACAAAAAAACATTAGTCTTCAGTATTAATCTACAATGTAGAGAATAATGCAAATAAATAAAAAGCATTGTATGAGAAGGTGTGTCCAAACTTTTGACTGGTAGTGTGTGTATATATCTATACACTACCAGGGTGTCAACACTAAATGGTTAAAAAAAACCTCAGATCTAAATGTGCTGACAGTGAGCACATATCCAGAGATCTGCTATGAATCGGCTCTAAGACCAAATATACAAGTGGTCCTGATGTGATAAGATCAGACTCCGTTTGTTCACGTCTGTAAAAGGAATCCAATCTGAATAACTTGGATACTACAGAAAAGACTTTTTTTCAGACACTTTACAAACATGTAAAGTTAAAGTAGTCTCAGTTACCAAGCCCCTATATCCACAAAATCTCCACAAAATTATCCTCCTTTTCAAATAAATTGCATCCTTTGACATCATATCATGGGACGCAAACTATGGTTTTCTGGGTGAAAGTCTGGTTGCAGGTTTATATCATCAAAAAGATCCCTCTTGCCTCTTAGCATGGACTTGGTTCCTCTTTCAAACTGGCTGCTGTTCACACCACCTCAAAGGTCACGAATTATGTTTATTTCATAACACTACATTCCCTTGGAAACATATTTGGCCATTTAGTTGTATACAAATGCAATTTTGTGTGAATACATTGGCTATAAGCTGACTTTTCTTGAAGACTCGCTCAGTGCTTTGCTACCTTCAGGTAGGACCAGGCCTTTATCCTTTAAAGGTGAATTCAACCAAAACATTCCGGATAGAGGAGAAAATATGCAAAATACAAAAGTGCTGTTGTGTTCTTGATGTGTCGTCTGGAGGTGGTTTGACAAAACGAAACAGGTCGCTCACAGTGGCACAGGTTGAAAGTCAAACATCAGCGTATACGTCGATGACCCACTGCTGTTACTCTGCAGAGGTCGACCGTGTGAAAAATGTAAACGGTCTTCCCCTCGTTGTGACAAACATTTTATTTGCTGTGTCCGTATGCAGCGTGTCCTCCAGCAGCGCTCAGTCTGAAAGATTATCTGGCTGTCAAGGTTACCTGTTGAGCTCCTCTCAGCAATCAAGTGCCGCAGTCGATTCTTCACCAAAGAATGAACTCTCTGGGAGAAAGCATGCGGCAAAGACAACAATGCATGGCCTCAGCTGTTGTGAGGTTTGGGGGGGAATGAAGAAAACACAAAGAAAGAGATGAATAATGCACTTTGAAGATTTAGCAACCTTTGTCATTAAAATCCCATCTGTGCTTCGGGGGTTCTCGCGGAGAGATGGCGGTGTGTTTGATAAACAGCTGCTGTCGATCCTCTCCTCGCCGCTCTATCAGCAGTGACTCTTCACACATGAGCTGGATTAACACGTGGAGGGATTTGCTTCATTTTATATCAGAAAGTGTTTTCATTATAAGCACGTCTGCTCGACACGGTGTCTCAGATTATCTTTCTGTCTCCTTCTCGTCATAATATCTGTCGCTCTCTCACCCAATCCACCTGTCAGATCAGAGCAGATTAGCATTTCAAAAAAACACATTAACTGTCTCTGCGTGGAGCCAATGAGGTGACAGACAGCCATGGCGGTACAGCGCCTGTGCTGCTGTCAGTGTTAAAAGCTTCGCTATCCGGAGACATTTAGAGAAACGGGAGAGGAGACTCCCAGCAGGCAGCATGCAGCAGGAAGGAAAAAAAAAACTTGAATAACAGACTTAACAGCCTGAACCAGCTTTTTTGGAAAATGCTCAGCAAACTACAAGAAAGAAAGGACTCAAAAAGAGAGATGGGAGAAAAAATAAAAATGCATAAAAATATCTCAACCAGTAGCTACAGGACTGTACCGACACACATGTGCTCATGGCGATGTGACTGGAGACAGCAAGACGGTGCTGATTTAAAAGATGCCACCTGCAAAAAAAACCAAAAAAACAAAATATAATCAAAACAAAAAAATCATACAACGTCCAGGTAATTTATGGATATTTGCCCACTGAATGCACTCTGACATTGAGCTGCTCACATAATAAAATGGCCTCACACATGAACAAACACCAGCTCCTAGAAAAAAAACCAAGGTGGAACACTTCCACTTCAAATTTAAGCATCCCATTTATCACTTTCATGAAAAAGTGCCATCAGCCAAACCACTCCGAGCACCCTGATTCACTAGAATAAAGAAATAAAGAGAAATCAAAAACCTGTTTTCCTTAATAGTACAATACCTAGACAATGCACTCCCCTTGGAAGTTTTCCACTGTCACTGCTATTAACCGTTGAATTGTTTTCAATTTAATCAGGCTTTTTTGGGCAATAAAATTTGAAAATAAGAGTCTTTCTTGACAAATGAAAAGTGACTTCTACAAAGTAATGCCAATTCATTAAAAAAAAGCAGTTATTGTAAAAGTACCCACCCCCTTTCAAGTCAGTATTTACAGGAGTGGCTAAGCTTTGTTTGCACAGGGATTGTGTATGAAAAGTCCTTTTAGCTTCAGCTACAAATTCTCAGTTGGACTAAGGTCTGGGCACTGACTCAGCCACTCCAGAACATTTATCTTGTTGTCTAAACTATTTCTTTGTAGCTTCTGCTGAATGCTCTTGGTCATTGTCTTACTGGAAAACAAATCTTCCCCAAAGTCACAGTTTCCTCGCAGGCTGTATCAGGTTGTAATCAAGGATCTCCTGATATTGTGCCGCACTCATTTTATCCTCTACCTTTACAAACCTTCAGGGGCTGCTGCTGAGAAGCAATCCCATATCATAATGCTGCCATCACCATACTTCATGTTTATGATGCTGCCACCACCATACTTCCCATCATGATGCTGCCATCACTGTGCTTCACTATAGGAATGGTGTGTTTGTGATGGCGTGCAGTGTTTGGTGTCCACTCCAGTCTAATCTGATGGCCAAATACCTAATTTGGGGTCTCATCAGACCACAACACCTTTATTCAGTTGACTTCAGAGTCCCCCATATGCCTTCTGTTGATCTAGAGTCAAGATTTAACATCAGATTTTGGCAACAGTAGCTTTCTCTTTGCCACTCTACCATAAAGCTTCGACCGGTGAAGAACAGTTGCTGTATGTACAGTCTCTCCTGTTTCAGCAACTTAACCTTGTATCTCCTTCAGAGGAGTCATGGGTGTCTTGGTGGCCTCCATCACTTGTCATTTTCTTGCTTGGTCACCCATGTTTTGAGGATGGCTTGCTGTCGGTAGATTTACATGAGGCATATTCCTTTCAGTTCTTATTGATGGATTTAGTGATTTGGTGTTTTTATGGTATCCATTCCCTGATTTATTTTTTTGAATAACTGTTTTACAGAGTTGATTGTTTTGTTCTTTTGTTCATTTTGGTGTAGTCATATCCAGTAGTACTTATTCACCTGTGGCTGGACCATCTAGATACAGATGTTTTCTTAATACAGTCACTTGATGATCTACATTTCACTAATTTTTTTGCACTTCTACCACCAATTAGCAGCACCTCTGAGCTCACCAAATCACTTTAAAAGTGGTTAATACTTATGCAATCACTTATTTTACATTTATATTTGTACTTACCGACATAACTTTGTAGAAATCTGTTTTCACTTTGACATAAACAAGTCTTTTTTGGTAAATTCTCGTCTAAAATGGCAAATGAAATTGATGATTCAATGTCGGAAGGCAAAAAACCCCAATAAATTTCCAAGGAGGTAAATACTTTCTTCCGGCACTGTACCTGCAACCTTTGAAGATGACAGAGTGACATTGGCTAGAGATTGGTTTAGACATTACTCCAACATTTACAACTTTTTATATTTACAGTTATTGAAACAAGGATATCAACATCTTCTAGGTCCAGCACTGTTTGAATCAGTATATACACAATGTACAGTGAAAGACAAAACTGTGTGCACTGTTTCTTTTTTGCGTTCTATATTGCATGGAGCCACTACGTCCATCAAACAGTGTGAGACGGGCTCGGAGTGCAGTGTCAAGTCCTGAGACGTCGCCGAGCACTCCTGTCTGCACCCTCATCTCCAAAAACCTCTCAGCTCGCCAGGCCTCCAGTTAAATGAAAAACTCTTTTGGGTTTTCAGTGGAGGCATTCTGGGAGTCGGCCTGGTTGTTGAAAGAGAAATCTTGGCTGTCTTCCTGTTTGACTTCCTTCACTTCCTGGTTTCGATACGTCTCTTTTCTTCGGTAGATGAATCTGGCAGTAATTGCCAAGGCAGTGACGATCACAAAGATGGCAACAGCTATGACACCTGTAAGGCAGAGCACACTTAGTCTGATGGATGTGAACACTTTGGGTCACAGAGGTCAATGATGTTATTTTACCAATTATAGTATTGCTATAAATGAGCTGGACAAAATGACATACAATGCAATTTGACACCAGCACAAACTCCATCCTCAAAAAAAGAGTTGAATCAGTGGTTTTACAAAATTGGGAATTACAGTCATGGTGAAGGTACCATTTTTACAGAACAATTAGTGTTTGAATTAGATTGCATTGGTTTTTAATTAGTTCTACTTAAGAAAGTGACAATTAGGGTTTCAACTAACAATTACTTTTATTGTTGATTAATCTGTTGATTATTTTAATTTCTTGGTTCTATGAGAAGTCATAAAATGGTTTTAAAAAATTTCAATCAATGTTTCCCAGAGCCCAAGACTGGCTTTACTTTCATGTATTAACATGTTATATTTATTTAATAAAATCAGTATTAAAATAGACATTATTATACATTATTTGCATAGAATAAAAATTTAAAAAAAATTCTTGTCTCATTGCGGTGTTTTCATCTCAAATTCACGTAATAAAAGCCAAATAAAAACTAGAAGCTAATGTTTGAAACTGGAACACAACCATAAAGTCCTAACAACTTAACAACACCAACTTTTTTCATTAATTCAATTAAATAAAAACAATAAATACACACTAAATGCGTTATGGGGCCTCTGGGCAGGTTAAACCTCTGCCTCAAGGACAAAAAAAAACTTAATTACACCATAAAAAGTAAAAGAAAGACAGAGTAGTTATGATCCATCCACCGTTGTATGAGGACATAAAAATCACAGAGCAGAAAACAGTTAATATTTGCATTGGACTGCAAAGGGTTTAGCTAGTTCTACTTAAGAAAGTGTCAACTAGGGCTGCCACTAACAATTACTTTAACTTTCGATTCAGCTGTTGATTATTTTAGGTTGTCTGTTCTGTAAGAAATCCTAAAATGGTTTTAAAAAATTTTGATCAGTGTTTCCCGAAGCCCAAGGTGATCCTTAAATGTTTGGTTTTCTCCGCAATCCAAAGATGTTCAGTTTGCTGTCAGAGGGGAAAAGAACCCAGAAAACATTCACATTTAGGAACCTGAAATCAGAAAATTTTGATTTTTTGGTGTTTATTTACTATCAAACTTGTTTGCAAATAATTTACTAGCTCAAAACCAATCAGTTATTCAACTTATTGCTGGGACTCTAGTGACAAATGAGTGTTTTCTTATCAGAGGCTGTGTTTTCAGACACATGTAACATTACTGGCCTTAACAATCTGGTGGCATTCTGTCATTCAAAGGTCACTTTTACATTAATGTTCCCCTCAGCTTCATTCAGATATATGTATGAAACTATACATAATACTAATAAACTAATAGACCAAGGCTGAACTGAAACTAACAACAAGCTTCTCAAAAAAATCTTTTCCTTAGTAATGATTATTTATCCAACTATAGAAACTTATGTCACCATAAAATGTCTTTTTGTTGTTATTTAGCTACCTTTTGCCATATTTTGACTGTTTAATGATTTATTAACACTCTACATATGGGCCAGTTATGGGAAGCATCCGTATGCATAATCATAGCAGTAGCCTGCTGTCAGATTGTGAAACTAAAAAAGCTCTGTGTTAAGACAGCTTCATGTGACAGAAAAACATTTTGACTTCAGTACACGATTCTGACTTTTACAGCAAATTAGCATTATGAAAGCTGTTAGATCCTGATCCATCCTGTCTCCATGTTGATCATAATTTATGACTATGAGTAAAGAATAAAGGCACTGCTGTTTTTTCCATGTGCATAAATGTGAATTCTATTTGGGAGATGTTCATATGGATTCTGTTTTTTCCTGATCCTGCAGGTTTTAATAAACTCAGAGGAAACAGTCCTAAACAGCTGGAGACAACAATCTATACTTTAGTTCCTGTTAATGTTTTGCAAAAATCGAGATTACATTAATTACTGATGACTAGACTGATGACTAATCACTTTAAAGTTGTATTTTGTGAAATTTGTAATAGATGTGAAACTGTAGAGTAAACTGAATGTGACAAAACTCCACATACATAAAAAATTTTTTTGATTTTAGAGAGTTTTGTGGATTTGTGTCTCTGACAAATTTTGTCTTTTGTGCTCTCAGTGACGTTCCTTTGACCAGTGTTTTTGCTAAAGGAAAAAATCTCCCACAAATCATTCCGCACAGCTCAAAGCATGTGTATGTCTATCTGTTAATGTGACTGCATGTAGGTCAGACTTTTACTGCATTTAGAGTGAAAGTGTTAAAATGTTCAAAGTAAGATAAGCGCAGCATTGCAGAAAAAGGGTGAAAACATATGGCTGTATAATTTTGCCTTAAAATCAACTGAGCAGAATCCGTATTGTAGTTCATTTGTAAATCTACTGCAGAGGTCACAGCAGGGTTCCTGCTCATCTCTCCTGGATATTTGCCCCAGAGTCTGGTTATTCTATAATCGAACTTAAACACACAGCGAGCAGAATTTCACACATGTGGACTCAGCTGGACTATTCTGTTCGGCACATTTCTTTACTCAGAGAAACTTTCATTTAATTGGAATTCTGAAATACAGCCAAAATCAATTTCGCACTATATTAGCTCGGTTTTAAAACTTTTACGTGCTTGAAGATAACAGTGTGAAAGTTTCTCAATCAGCAAGTCATTTCAGCAGAGGTTTAATTAGTTCAGCTGTCCTTTGTGCACTGAGACACAAAGACACAAAGATTTAACAGACAATTTCAAATGACTTGACTCCCTCGCTTTTGTCTATCTACATACTTATAGGAAAAAAAAATCAAAGTAGCCTCATTTGGAATCAATCTGACGGGACAGAAGAAGGAGAAATTACATTTGCTTCTGATGGAATATCGTGCCCATCACACGACCTCTGCAGAATATCTCCTAATGCTGAAAGTTCAGTACAAACACAGCGAAACAGGCAAGATGAAACGTGGGAAAACTGTACCTCCAATGAGAGCTGAGTCGGTCCTGATGGCATTGACTAAAGGTTGACCCGAACCCACAGAACCAGACTGGTCTACAGCAGAGAAAGGAAGGAATGCAAAGAAGGGGAGAAAAAACAAAGATACACAAGTGAAGATGAAAAAGAAACCAAGTGCAATAAAAATGAAAAGAAACGATGTTCAGAAGTATAACAGAAAAGCAGAAATTATACAAAAAAAGACGCAACAGGAGAAGGAAATAAAGGGAAATAGGGGGAAATAAACAGGTCAGAGCAGCATAACAGACAAAGAGGAACAATCACACTATCATTGTTTAGACCAGACAGGGAACACTACAGAGGCAATCCAAAGGACTCTACTAAGGAATATAGAACTGAATGAGAACAAGACCGGAGGAAAGAAGTGACACTGGCAACTCCCTCTGTGTTTCAAATTAATTATGTTATCAAGCACATTGTCATTCGCTCCTGAACAAGGTGTACATACTTAATGAGTTCATAATACAGCTTGAAAAAGCAGCTCCCACCATGAATAGATCCCCACACAGGAATGAGGAAGAAAAACCCATCGCCTCTAATCTTTTTTCATGTTTGTTAGTCATTAACAAACCCCGATATGCATTTAATAAAAACATAATAAAATAAAAAAGCCAAATAAAACTAGAAACTAAACTGTGAAACTAGATTTTAAAACTGAGACACAAGCATAAGACCCTAACAACTTTGTGATTAATTGAATGACACAAAAACAACTAATATACAGTAAATGTGGAAGTTGTGATGCTTCTAGGCAGTTATCAAGCTTTGCCTTGGCTTTATTACTTTATTACTTCATTACTGGCCTCAGACGGGCAGCAGGTCAAGAAGCTTGCAGCTAACACAAACCACTGCCTCGAAGACAACAAAAAACTGAATTACACTGTAAAAAAACAAAATGTAAAGACCGAGTGGTTATGAACCCATCCACCGTTGTGTGAGGACATAAAAATCACAGAACAGAAAATGATCTCCTCACAGCTCCACCATAAACATTAAACTCCTCACAAACTGCTAAAATGAAAGCATCCCTTCTCAACCTTAATAACCGGCAGACAGCGGTGGACATTAACCCTCCTCACGATGACATAATCACACCCCTGAGACCCGACTGCCCCAACTCTTACCTGACAGGTGGTGTGTGTTCTCCTCTGCGTAGGGATTGGCTGAAGCTGCGGAGCCACAGTTGGACTGAACCAAAGGTCCGCTGATGACAACAGGGCTGGTTTCTGGGTGGAGCAGAGCTGCTTTCAGAGGGCTGATGGTGTTAAATTGAACCACTGACAAACAGCCAGTGAAACCGAGAGACGCCAACCTGGCCAGGTCTGGATCCAAGTCGTCATACTCTGAGAATAAAATCAGATATACACTGATCAAGCAAAAAGTTAAAACCACCTGCCTAACCCTGCATAGGTCGTCCTTATGTGGTAAAAATGCTCTGGACCAGAGGACATCTCAGGGTGTCTGATGGGGTCTGACACTGGGACTTTGGCAGTGGATTCTTTGGGTGCTCTGGGTTGTCCAGTGGTGAATCAAACTTTTTCCACTGCATCCTGTTGATGATTGATCAGAATGAGGTCTTGGAAGTTTGGAGGTCAAATCAACATCTTGGGTGATTCTCACGTTCCCCAAGATGTTCCTGTATTCCTTGTTTGATGTTTTTGTGGAGTGGTAGGGTGTATTTTCCTGGGGGAGAACGCGGTGACATATAGGTTTTCCATTTTCATGAAGGCGTGTTCTTGTTCTGGGCTAATGTTTATTTGTATCCTTTGGGTACTCTGGGCTGTGCAGCCTGTTGATGCTTGTTAAAAACGGGGTCTAGGAAGTTTGGAGATTCTTCAGTCTGTGCAGGTTTGACACACCTGGATCTGATCAATTTACCCAATTCTTCCTGGCTGTTCCTGTCAAGTCTTTGTTAGATTGAATGGGGAAAAAAATGTGAGTTGGTATTTTCAGGTCTGCTGGGTTTAAATCTGGGCTTTGGCTGGAATGCTCAAACACAGTCCAGAGACTTGACCTGCAGTTGCTCTGGTGCGGTCTTAGCTGTTAGCTTTGGGTTGCTGTTTTGTAGAAACGTGAACCACCATCCCAGTGTCAGGTTACTGGGCCCCTGTGTGTTTTGCTGCATTTATCTTTCCCTGAGTTCTGACCGGTCAACCTGACCTGAGAAACTCCAATACTCCAATGGAATGATGCTGCCACCACCATGCTTCACTGCCAGCATTAGCCAGATCACGAGCAGAGGTTTTCAACTAACATAATGCTCGCAGTTCTGTCCAAACTTCTGATTTTGACCCATCAGACCAAAGAATCTTGTTCCTTGAGCTCTCAGAATAATTTTGGTCTAGTTATTCTACTTGATTGATGAAGCGTTACCAAGATGGTCGTCTTTGTTACAGGTTCTCCATCCCTGCAGAGGACTTCAAAAGCTCTTTTATACTGACTGGTTGTCATATTTGTTTGATTTATATTTGTTGATATTTGCTAATAAAAAATATATTTGCATATCACCACATTAAAAGATGGGTTAAAGTGCAGTGGTACCAACATCTTAAAGGTAAAATTTGACAATTTTGAATACACATTGATGTGCTTTTCTAGATGAAAGTCTAATAGATCACATAATACTAATACTACTACTACTACTAATAATAATTCCTTTCACTAAAAAAGCCCAAAATTACATTAAGAAATCTAGTAGAAAGGGGGCCACAAACACTGTGGAATATTGTGACATTAAAATGTGAAAAACTGTGAAAACACCTGTAAATAAATCAAGGAATTTTTCACCATTTTTCAATCCCGAACATGCATAACTTTTTCTTCAAATACTGGCAATTATCTGAAAAATAAATGTCTTAAAATCTTTAAAAGAACAATTTTATGTGCAGTTATTTCCAGACCAGGCTTAGATGTTGCTGTTTTTCTTTATGTCCAGCCTTTAAGCTAAGCTAACTAGTTTCACATTTACCACACAGACACGACAGTCGTATTGATCTTCTCTTCTAAATTTTAACAACAAAGCAAAGAATTCGATTTCACAAAATGCAAATAGCTGACTTAACTACAAGTTAAGCAATCTGTCTTGTTTTAGAGACACAAGGGTAAAGAAAATTAATATTCACACTTTCACTAACTGGAAGCCTCTATTACCAAAGAAAAGAGCTCAAAAATTAAGCTCCATCTGCCTGCGTAGGTAACTGAACTTTTAACCTTCATCTAAGCGGCTGGTTCTCTCAACCAGTCGGGTGATTTTTGCGCAGTAAATCATGACACACACCGACAGCTTCATCGATTCTGCCTCACATTACCCTGTTATCAGAGTGGGACAATAGTGGCAGCTCCATTGATTCTAATTAGAACACACACAGCCTCACACACAGCACACAAACGGTCAATTTCTCAGCTGTACAGTCGGCATCTGTCACTCCGCCAGACAGATGTGCACTCTCCACCTCTATCTGTTCACTGTATTGACTCAAACCGCTCCATCATTCACCTCCGCTCCTTCACAGCGGCGCAAACAGCAGCTGTGAAAAGCCGACATTAACATCACATCAGTGTCTGTTAAGATGACTGAGAGGTGGCTGTGTCTTTTCGTTTTTTGTTTCACCAGGACAGGTCTGCATGTTGATGAGAACAGCAGGAAGCGTCGCTGCAGCCTGGAAGCTGGTCGTAGCTTCTCCACGACATCACCTCTCTCCCCTGGTCTCCCCCTATCTCACCCTCTCTGCATTCCCTCTGGTCCATTAGTTAGGCTGATGGATGGCAGAGCTGGAGGAGAGTGACGGAAAATCTACTTTCCAGCTGCTTTTCTGATCCCGATCTGACTCTGACGGAGGGGATGACCGGCCACACAGTGACAGGATGAGGTTAAAACACACTAGGAACGTGAGAAAACTGATATCGTCTGTGGAAGGCATACTTTTATTATGAGTAATTAAAATTTGTTGTAAAAACTATAAGGATAAGACAAATCTGTGCTTGATATAGAAAATTATGACCAATTTTACACTTTGCCAGGATTACAGTAACAGAATATTATTATTTTATGTCAGTTTATCATCATCCTCAGCGGTGTATTCAATAAAGATGTGTATTATTATATATTTCATTGTATGTAGCTCTAAAAATATATCTTGTCAGTTACGTTTTATAAAACCTAAATGAATAATTAAAAAAAAAACTAGAAAAAGGTCTCTCGGGTAAAATATACAATGTATACTTGTGCAAAATTAACAGTTTTCTGAGGTATTGACCAGTCTGATAGAAAGTCATTAAAAAAGCGACCTCATGTTTCACCATCAACAGCTGCAGTGTTTCCTTTAAACTCACAGTGAGCTGCTGTGACTGTGTCTGATCACAACGCTGTGACTCTCAGCCTCTTGTGTTTTTAACAGCCTTTCATGGCGTCGCTCTGAGAGAACATTAATAAGTCATGACGGAGCCAATGACTGTCTCACCCCAACACAGCTACAGCTCCACGTCCAGGACGACACACTGAAGCTCAATGAAGATTTGGTTTAAACCTCCCAGAGGGTGAAGACGAATCCTTCAGGCTTAAAACTGGGGTGGGCAGTGTTCTTTTTATTTTTTAGGGGTGTTATCGGGAAAAAAATCCATAATAACCTTTAAACATGTTGTAATTCACATGAGCTGAGAGGAGACTAGATTTCTGCACCTCCTCTAAGCTCCGTTAAGCTTTAGTTAAACCTCGTCCATCACCGAAGACTTGAGGCAGTCACAGGACTTCTTATCCAGATCAGTTGAGAGAAGTCAGTATAGGAGGCGTTGATTCAGTGGGAAAAAAAAGAACTTTTACTCAGCAGAGGGAGGGTTGAATTTCTATATATCTGAAGTCTGGAGGGAGGGATTTACAGTGCCTATCATAAGTATTCACCCCCTTTGATGTTTTACCCTTTTATTGCTTTCATAAATCAATCATGGTCAATAAAATTTAGCTTTTTAAAAAACAAATATTGGAGAAAACTCTTTAATGTCAAAGTGAAAACAGATTTCTATAAAGTAATGTTAATGAAAGAAAATTATATAAATGAAAATAATTGTTTGCATAATTATTCACCCCTTTCAAGTCAGTATTTAGTAGATGCACCTTTGGCTGTAATCACAGCAGTGAGTCTGTGTGGATAGGTCTCAATCAGTCTTGCACATCTGCCCACTGCAATTTTGCTCCATTCTTCTTTGCAAAACTGCTCAAGCTCTGTCAGGTTGCGCGGGTATCGGGCATGAACAGCCCTTTTCAAGTCCAGCCACAAATTCTCTATAGGATTGAGGTCTGGGCTTTGACTCGGCCACTCCAGAACATTTACCTGGTTCTTTTTTAACCATTCCTGTGTAGCTTTTGCGGTATGTTTTGGATCATTGTCCTGCTGGAAAATAAATCTTCTCCCAAGACGTAGTTCTCTTGCAGACTGAAAAAGATTGTCCCCCAGGATTTCAGTGTATTTTGCAGCATTCATTCTGCCCTCTATCTTTACAAGCCTTCCAGGTCCAGTTGCTGAGAAACATCCCCACAGCATGATGCTGCCACCACCATGCTTCACAGTGGGGATAGTGTGTTTTTGGTGATGTGCAGTGTTTGGTTTCTGCCAAACATGACGTCTTGTCTGATGGCCAAAAAGCTCAATTTTGGTCTCATCAGACCAAAGAATCTTCTTCCACTTGACCATGGAGTCTTCCAAGTGCTTTTTGGCAAACTCTAGTCGAGATCTAATATGACTTTTCTTCAACAGTGGCTTTCTCATTGCCACTCTCCCATAAAGCTTTGACCGGTGAAGAACCCGGGCAGCAGTTGCTACATGCACAGTCTCTCCCATCTCAGCAGCTCAAGCTTGTAACTCCTTCAGAGTAGTTGTAGGGGTCTTGGTGGCTTCTCTCACTAGTCTCCTACTTGCACGGTCACTCAGTTTACGAGGGCGGCCTGATCTAGGCAGATTCACACAAGTGCCATATTCCTTCCATTTCTTGATAATTGATTTCACTGAACTCTGGGGGATGTTCAGTGCCTTGGAAATTTTTTTGTAACCATCCCCTGAATTGTACTTCTCAATAACCCTTTCCCTGAGTTGCTTAGAGTGTTCTTCTGTCTTCATGGTGTAATGGTAGCCAGGAATACTGATCAACCACTCTCTGGACCCTTCAGACAGGTGTTTTACAACTCAATCACTTGAAACACACCCACACCACTCAGGTGATCTTCATTTCACTAATTGTGAGACTATTGGCAACAATTTGATGGACCTCTATTGAACTAGACCATTAAATTAAAAAGGGGGTGAATAATTATGTAAACAATTATTTTTATTTATATAATTTTCTTTCATTAACATTACTTTATAGAAATCTATTTTCACTTTGACATTAAAGAGTTTTTTCCAATACTTTTTTTGTTAAAAAAGCCAAATTTTATTGACCATGATTGATTTATGAAAGCAATAAAAGGGTAAACCATCAAAAGGGGTGAATACTTATGATAGGCACTGTAGGAACAAGAGTGGAGAAGAAAGCGCTTCAGGAAGGAGGGCTGTATTTTGGTGTTTGTTTTGGCTTTTCCAGATTTCCTTACTGCAGCTTTAATATTTATGAAAGTGTTTTTATAAAAAAGAAACACAGCTGCAGTTCATTGTAAGCCTTCACTCAATAACTGATGCTCTATGGACCACAACAACTTAACAATTATTCATTCTGCCTTATATTTACTTTGACAGCTAACTTAAGACAAGCTTACTAAAAGCAAAACATGCACAAAGCTGCAGGATTTATTTGGTTTTATGTGGTTTTTGACTGTGAATTCACATAGTATCGGCTGCAGCACTGAAACATTACTGTATTTATTTAAATGCTGTCTTGATGACGCTCATGGTGGTTTTTTAGCAAAGTGTTGACTGAACTGAATGTATCTGCTGTTTACCTCCATGAAACAGATAAAATAACAGAAACAATGTCTGTAAAATGCAATTCAGTTCAACAGCAACACAATCTATATCCTCCAAAATGACCACACAAAAAAATTTTCATTGTAACTTCTATAAAAGTTGCATTTTCTACAGAACTGCTACATTAGAATGAATTAGTTTTAGTTAGTGACACCTAATAAACTGGGGATTAGGTGTATGTTGGGTTTATTAATCCTCATTAGAGACTTTAAACAATGCTAATTCACTGAGAAGTTGTCAGAATAATAAAAAGCAAATAATTCTGGCACAGTCTTTGCCACAAGAACTATTGGCTACTACACACTTTAGCTACATTTCTTTTACTGTTGTGGCCTGGTTATATTTTCAAAACAGGAAAATGTGCAAAATAACACTTAAAATGAATGATTTACAATTATGTAGTCCTTGAATGAAGAATTACGTGTCTGTACTTAAATGTGATTGTATCAGTTTGTGTTCACCAGCTGAAAAACAGAATAAACTATCATTGAAAGGAGCAAATTACTGGAAAAATACAATAAAAGGAAGAAAGTAAGATCAGTCGTATTGCAGTAACATGCTTTAAATCAGAAAATTAATATTAAAAACAATCAACAATCAAAATTTGATCGTATCAGTGTCTGTTTTTAGCTACAATTTTAGCGCGCTCATGTTTTGTAGCTGCATGGCTAATCCAATGATTTATAGCATTTGCAGGAAGGAAACATAGGACTGGCCAATAAAACTGAAATATTTATTGTATAAAATGTTTAAATTCAGTCCCCATTGATCGATTTTAATCGTCAAGACCATCAGAACAATTAGTCATTTTGAATTTAGCCACCTTAATTTAATTTTAGCCTACTATCAAGGTAAAAAGGTAATAATTTTACTGTTAGCACAATATGAAACAAAACACAAATAAATGAATTTACACAAAAACAAAATAAATAAGCACAAGGCATGATGAGAACAAATAGGCTAGCCTGGCTGGAACACATTGCTGTCACTCAAGCTAACAGTAACACATGCCTTTCTACACCAAAAAAATAAATAAAATAAAATAAAATAATCACACTTTCAATTTAATACAGATATTTAATCTTTTTTTCTTGTCTGGTTCAGAGGTTAATAGTGCAGTTTTCTCTAAATGAGAGATACCAGAAGTAGCTAAACACCACTTCCTGCAGCAGCTATATAACGCCCTAAACTTACTGCTAAAACTCTATCCTATATTCTTGTGAAACGAAACACAAGTATAGCAGAATGCTAACGTATGTGGGCTGATCCACCTGCATGCTAAAGTCGCTGCCTGCCGGAGCAACATTTATTTAAGTTTTCCTAAGCTGAGAGTCAAATGAGGCCAAACATCTCAGAGCTGTTATTCAAATGAGTGTGACTCTGAGTGCTCTTTCACTAAAAGGCCTTTGCCTCTGCTTTTCCTGCCTCCTCACTTACCGTGCACTCTGCCCAAAACCAGTGACTTGATGGCGTTGAATTCTCCATCGGATGTCAGGTTAAAGTCCTCTCTGGCATTTTGGTCAATCTGAAAGAAATGTTTCCAAGTTTAGTGTGTAGGAGAGACAGTGGTGTGTGTTGTTTAAGCCAGTGAGTGTGATCTCACATTCTGAACTTTGGAAGTTTCTAGTGGTGGATAACTTTTATGCAAAAAATGTTGGTCTGAGAGGAGCAGAAGAAAGAAAAACATCTCAAAGGGTCTCCGAGAGATGAAATCCCGGGGAACTGTATATGTGCTCCAAACACAAGAGTGCAAGTCTCTGGAAACAAAACATTCCCGATTTTATGCAAAATCTGCTGTAAACAGCTGCTGAGACATCTTTCTTCACACTAAACTGTCCTCCTCTTGCACATTGCACAGCTAAAGATACAAGAGTTCAGTGTAATGGAAGCTGATAAGATGAGATGCACCTCATATTTCACTGGGGCCTCACAACACAGTGAATCAGGAAGCTGCAACGAAGCAAGACGAGGTCACCTTGTTATTTATCTCGTGGTGTTGATAATTATACAGACATTCAGGCTGCTGGCTGGCTCCTGGTTAGATAAAATTTACCTCATACATCATCTGAAGCTATTGTTAACAAGGTAGGAGGTTAGATCCAGGTACGATTAAGATGCTTCATATTTCATCTGCGGCGGTTTAATGTGTCCCTGCTGGAGCCGCATCCAGGACGGCAGGTGTTGGCGGCTGCAGTGGAACTCAAATGCTGACTAGGGTTTTTATTACGTTGTGGAATATCACCGCACCGTACACTCACAAACTGCTTGGGGCTACAGCTATATGTGTGTCGTTGTATTTGCCCTTGAGATAAGCATGTCATTGGTAAACATCGAAAAAAACATCGCTTTGTCTGCACAGTGGAAACAGTGTGTCATCAATACTTCAACAGTAGATTTTCTTTTTTCAAAAAACGTACAATGCATGAATTAGCATGTGGAAAAAGCCCTCACAGGTCATAGCTTCAGCAAGTGAATCATGTGCTGCTACACGCCTGGTATAATGTTCAGTCAGAGGGATGTTTGATTTTTATATTGACAACATACCCCAATCAGCCACATGATTAAAACCATTATAGTGTACAACATTGATTTTTTTTCTGTAATAATGCAATGTTTTGCTAAGAAATCTTGGGTCCTGGTTTGCATCTGGATGTTATTTAGACATATATCACCTACCTAAACATTGTTCCAGACCAAGAACACTCCTTTTGGGTAACAACAGTCCCCTAGTAAGACAATGTGCCCCAATGCACCTCAAAAACTGCTCAAGAATAGCTCAAAGAACACAACCAAGAGCTCCAGACACTGACAGAGCCTTCAAACTCCCTAAATCCCAATGCAGTGGATCGTCAATGAGATGCGTGGGAACAAGTCCAGTCCATCAAGGTTGAAGCCAAACCCTGCAACCCACAGAACCCAAAAGATCTGCGAGCTTCCTGAGAGGCTACCTACCTAATTGTCACTTGACACATCCAAGTTTATAACAACCAAAAAAGCCACAGGACTCCACCAAAGCTGCTCAGTCGTATGATTTCCGATGGATAAGTCCCGATAAGTCTGCAGTGGTGAATCTGTAGTAGGTTTGCAATCATGTGATCATCAGCAGGTAGCTGACGTAGCATTCACTTGTTGTCGTAGTTACAGTGACGCCATTCTGCTATCTCGCAATGATACAGAAATCTTCAATAAATCTGACTATAAGCTTTATCACTGCCAAAATCTAATCAGTTGGTCCCTCTGTCATTTCTCACCTTCCTTGAAAATTTCATCCAAATGTGTTAGTCTGTTTTTCAGTAATGTTGCTAACAGAGAGACAAACAGATTAATGGAAAGACAAATGTATGTAGATCGTCACATAACTCCGCCGTAACAAAAAAGGGGTTTCATTATATTGGACCTTTAAAGCATATTCAGTGAATCTCACATCAGCCAATAGTTTCCAGAAAATCTACTCAGAAGAACCGTGTCCTGCTAAGCATCATGCAGCAGACAAGCAAAGCTAATGAGCAGCTATACAGCTGCTATAAAGTAAATCGGGTATTTTGTGGACCTGATGGAGCCCAAAAAAAAGAGCAAAAACAGGAGCAAAAACCATACATTAACATACATACACTGCAGTTCAAAAGTTTGGAGTCATTTAGAAATGCCTTATTTTTTGAAGGAAAAGCATTTTTTCCAGTGAAGGACATTAAATTAATCCGAAATACAGTCTAGACATTGTTAATGTGGTAAATGACTATTCTAGCTGGAAACGGCTGATTTTTGATGGAATATCTCCATAGGGGTACAGAGGAACATTTCCAGCAACCATCACTCCTGTGTTCTAATGCTACATCGTGTTAGCTAATGGCGTTGAAAGGCTAATTGCTGATTAGAAAACCCTTGTGCAGTTATGTTAGCACAAGAATAAAAATGTGACTTTTCATGGAAAACATGAATTTGTCTGGATGACTCCAAAGTTTTGAATGGTACTGTATGTGTTTGAGAAAGCCTAAAGTAGGACCGCAGAGGGATTCTTGTGCAGCGTTGTGTCTCGTGCATGTGTACAAGTCCTGCTAAGGTTTTAACCAAAACTGCTTCATGAACTGATGAGGTGATTTTACCTGAATTGACACAGAGTCCACGAGTCTTCTGATGTTAACGGTGTGCAGTTGTCCGTTGGCCAAACTCCTCATGTTGCTCTTCAACACTTCAGCTTCTCTGCTGCTGCCCAGCTTGTATCTTGCCTCCAGCTTATCTTCACAGACAAAACACACATCAAACCAGGTTGTTCCATTTCGGATCTCCAAAAGAAGGAAACAACATTCAAGGCTATGCTGTCAGAAAGAAGGATTTTAGCTTAAACCATCATCATTTCAAAGTTTTAGGCAAAGTTTTAGCTTTTCCTTAAAATGGCCTTGTGTTGTCCTGTAATCATGGCCAAAAGCGTAAACACACATTTAATCCTTCAAATACAAATCAGAAGAGATGGTTTCTCTATTCATTAAGATTTCTTTAGTAAGAGGATGAGAGCTAATTCACTATCAATAGAATGAATATAATTAAATCTAATTAATTCTCCTATAGTCAAGCATATTAAGTGAAGATTTAGCAAAACCCTTATGATGTGTTGGGGGAAAAAAAGAGGGAAAATTAAAAAATGTTCTTCAAAGTTATTTTTTCCCAACAGCATGTGCTATATTTGTATAAGTCCGAAAAAATAACCCCTATCAGACACTGCGGTTACAGCTCACTATCTATTTATTAAGTTTTTTGAAGACCTCCAGCTACCTGCTTCTGCTCCAGTAATAAAAGTATTCTTTAAAAAAACCCTTAAGTGAAAAAAAGTTGTGTTTGGGACGAGGAGGTATAACTGCAGTCAAGGGTAAAATGAAATGAGCCATCTCAGGCCAAACAAGAGAGAGCTCTTAGCCATTTAATTGCGCGCTTCCATTTACCTGAGGAGTCCACGGTCAGCACGAAACCTTAATGCCCTGCTGTCCGTCAGCTTTCTCTGAGTCATTAGCACCACAAAAAAGTCCATTTACAGCTAATCTAGCAGCAAAGTGCCAATTTTATTAGACTCCCGGATGCTGGAAATGTAATTTTGAATTCAAAGTGCCTCGTGCTACTTTTAAAAGCCAAACTCACAACATAATTATTTTACACAAAAGTTTAGAAAACACTTCAGCAAGTTTTCGGCTGCTTTATTCAGTGGCGCGCTGAACTGCCACCCATTAGAAGCCCATCAAATTCTTATTCCTGCAACAGCACTCATCAGGGCTAAGTGATAATACCAGTGGACATTTTTTGTCAGTTGAAGACACAACATATTATCTGGCAAGGCTGGACCAAGTAAAAAGCAGAAGATCTGACAGATTCTAATGACACACAGGAAGGAAGAAAGAGGAAGCAGGAGAGGAGGTTAATATCCAGAGAAGATGTAAGGAATGGAGACAGAATGAAAGGAAGTCCTGACATGAAGAGAGAGTAGAGTCCAAGAAGAGAGGCAAAGCCAGAAAAATAACTTGAAAAAGTCGAGGGAACGGCAAGGAGAGCCGAAAAGAAGAGTCTGAGAATGAGAAAAGCGTGATGTGAACAACACTTTACAGAAGATAAATGAAGGAACAGGAGAAAGCTTTAGTGCAAAAGTTCTTCAAAAAACACTGAAATAAATAAAAGTTGTTAATGAAGCAAAGGAGACAAGAAAAGATGCCAGTAACCCTTTAAACCCCAAAACACGATCGGTTTATGGTCATTTTGTCTGTAAAAAAATAAAATAAATAAATAAAATGCCAAAAACTACCAGAACCAGAAACTGTAAAAACAGAGAAAACTGACACATTGTCCTTAAACTACTCGTATGTGACATGCAGTTCTGTCAGGAACATTATCCAAATATAAATTAAAAATCATCTCATTTAAATATTCTTCAAAAAGAACTGCTTGCACTAAATTTATTCTGTAAAAAAACTAAAAAATTTTGCACTCTTCTGCACAACTGGGAAGCTATTAGTGATTCAACTGTGACCAACAGGCGTGTGAGAAAAATTCAGAAATTCTTTGGCTGAACTCGAGGCTGTGTTATCACAGAGATTGGAGAAAAGTAGTCTATCTAGATTTACATCTATACTATGTGGAGTAGACGTTTTTAGTAACTCCTGTGGGTACTTGGAAAGATGTTGCACCTGCTGATTGCTGTTTTTTTCAGTTTTGTAAAATGAATAATTAAAGACAATCAACTTTTTCTTTTTTTATGATTTATGGCACTATGTCTTTGCTTTGCTGCACAGGACACATATTTGACATCTGTTTCCTTCTAGTCATGGTTGTGCTGTTTGAGGCTCATGACTTTATAGTGCAGAGAAAAATGAATCCAAAGTGAACAAAAACTGTGACAGGAGCCTAAAACATCCAGAAACTGCTCGTCATTTCTGGGGTTAAAGCAGGGAAGAACAATTAATCTTGCGTCCTCCTCACCGTCCTTGTTGATGAGCAGGGCCAGGTACTCTCTGTAGTAGGAGCTGACGTAGAGCAGCAGAGCAGGACTCTGGTTGGTCCTGAAGCTCAGCGAGACGTTCTCTCCTCTCAGCGTCGTGTCGGAGTAGATGGAGGACGGCAGAGCGCTGCTGTTCCTGCTCAGCTCGTAGGGCTCCTTGAAGGTGTAGCTGACGGATAATCCAGACTTGAAGCTGGCCGACACCTCTGGAGGAAGGTTTTATTGTAAAAGAACATACGAAGACTTTTAGCTGTGTGAATCACAACAATATACAGGTGAGCATTTAGGAGGTTTTCATGTTGTTCAAAAGCATTGTAAAGTGTGATGGAAAAACCAGTGTTTCCTTGGGAATTTACCCGGTATGTGTGTATCCTGTGATATTGAAATAAAGAGAATTGAGAAAATAACTGCCTTTTGAGTGGTTTTTTTTGTTCCATAAGGAAGGTTAATCATCATACAGAGTGCAGGGCAGTCTGCTGAGGAAGACCAAAGAATACCGAGTGTGTGCTGAATATGAGGTTGGGGGAAAGGGGATCGACGCAGACAAGTAGGAACCCATGTATTTAACTATTGTTTATGTACACAGGACACACGCCCTCAGATAGCATGGCAGGGCTGGTTGTCAGGTAGGCAAGTTCAAACATCGAACACGGGTTAAACAGTGGCTTAAAGGAATACTAGCGCAGTGAAAAAGTACTATTACAGAGACAGCCATCCATCTATTATCTATACACTGCTTAATCCTCATTATTGTTGTGTGTGGCTGGAGTCTCTATCAGCTGACTTTGGGTGAAGGCAGGGGGCACCCCGAACAGGTCGCCAGTCTATCACAGGGCTACATATACAAACAGTCACACTCACATTTCCACTTATGGATAATTTAGAGTTACCAATTAACATCAGCATGTTTTTGGACTGTGGGAGGAAGCTGGAGAACCCACAGGAAACCTATGCAGGCACAGGGAAAACATGCAAACTCCACTCAGAAAGATCCCAGGAAGGTGGGGTTGCAAATCGGGGATCTTCTAGCTGCAAGGCTAAAGTGCTAACCACCAAGTCACTGTGCAGCCCTATTACAGAGACAGAACTCTGAAAATACACTGCTGACTGTTAAGTGTTATTCTGTGGAATATCTTGAATTGCATGATGCATCATTTTTTCCTTCTAACACTGCTGGTAAAGAAATCGTCCATTCCCAGTGGCTGCGAATCATAAACACAACAGCCCCAACATTAAAACCACCCAACACTGTGCATGTCCCCCTTATGCTGACCCATCATGTGTGGACACAGAACCTCTAGGGGGTTTAGTTCTATCTGGATGCTGACAGTGGTTCCTTTGGGTCTTGCGTGTCATGGCCCAAATGGAACGCTTTGTTCTGGTGCATCCTGCAGATGCTCGATTGGATTGGGATCTGGGGAGTTTGGACGTCGAGTCAATGCCTGGGTTCGTTGCCGTGGCTGCACTGTCCTCCTCCAGCAGGACATTGTGGGATGAGGACACGAGTACTTGGTCTGCAGCTTTGTTAAGGTATGAAATAACATTCACATGTATGCCAGGACCTAAGGTTTCCCTGCAGAACATTGCATTGTAATGAGAAGATCAATGTTGGTGGTTTTAATGTTGTGGCTGATGGGTATATTAACCATATTCCTGTAAAAAAAAGTCCGTGGACAGACCTTCAGAAATGCACTACCGTTCAAAAAGTTTGGGATAACTTAGAAATGTCCTTTTTTTTTGAAAGAAAAGCAGATTTTTCAATGAAGATAATGCTAAATTAATCAAGAATACAGTCTAGACATTGTAAATGTGGTAAATGACCATTCTAGAGGGAAAGGGATGATTTTTAATGGAATATCTCCATAGGGTACAGAGGCTCATTTCCAGCAACCATCACTCCTGTGTTCTAATGCTACATTGTGGTAGCTAATGGTGTTGATTATAAAACCCTTGTGCGATTATGTTAGCACATAAATGAAAGTGTGACTTTTCATGGAGGGCTGCTCAGTGGAGTAGTGGTTAGCACTTTTGCCTTGCAGCAAGAAGATCCCTGGTTTGAATCCCGGGGTGGGCCTGGGATCTTTCTGCATGGAGTTTGCATGTTCTCCCTGTGCATGCGTGGGTTTTCTCCGGGCACTCCAGCTTCCTCCCACAGTCCAAAAATATGCTGAGGTTAATTGAGTACTCTAAATTGCCCATAGGTGTGAATGCGAGTGTGATTGTTTGTCTGTATATGTAGCCCTGCGACAGACTGGCGACCTGTCCAGGGTGTCCCCTGCCTTCGCCCGAGTCAGCTGGGATAGGCTCCAGCGACCCTAGTGAGGATAAAGCGGTGTATAGAGGATGGACGGATGGATGGACTTTTCATGGAAAACATGAAATTGCCTAGGTGACCTCGAACTTTTGAATGGTAGTGTACTTTAATGTGATCTTTCCAAATACCAATCGTTCTTATGGTGTTTTTTCCACTAATCTTATAATTAATTGTGGAAAATAATGGGAGCAAAATCCATCAAGTGGCAGAACTCCAAGTGAAGTGTTACAACTAACAATTTTGCTCATGAAACAGTTCATAGAAGAGAAGAAAAGCAGGGAAATTCTTACATTTTTAACCAGTTTACAGACATTTCCAATTTTTCATTCATCAAAATTGCCATTAATTAATCATCTGCCTTTTGGCTAATTACTAAACCATTAACAACTATCCGAAAATCTGAAAGTTTTTTCTCTACAAAAACCAAAAATGTTGTTTCTGCTTTCAGCAAAGTACATTTTACTAGTAAACAAATGATTAATTTCCAGAGCGCAGTTAGACGATCTCTATAGACTTTTTTTTTTTAAGTTTAATTAACTTCAAAGGGAGGCTGTGGTGTAGGAAAAACACTCTGCATGCCATTTTTCTAATTACAGAAAGTAGTCTGTAGCGTTTTTGCTTCAATTTTCCAACCAAAGATAAACTTTTAAAATATTAAACAGAGAGTGTCGGGATGACTCACAAAGAAAAATAAAGTGTGCATCAGCGAGTCGTGGGAGACGAGTGCTGTGGGAGCAGCATGTCGGGATTTGGGGGAGGAAGGGTTAAGAGTCCCTTTAGAAAAGCAGATACGACTGAACTCGCTTAAAGTATTGAACTAATGGAAAGTGGAAAGGTTGATGGGATGATGCATCACTACAGACTTTACCATCAAACAAACAACTAAAATGGACTCCAAGACATCAAACAGTTAGTATCTGCATCACACCTTTGATGCCACATGGTCACTATGTACTTCTTAAAAGGCGTTATGTGAGGTAAAAGCCAGAAAAAAAACTCTCTAGTACACTTTTAACCTTTAGACGGCTGCAGGTAAACACCCACATGTGAGTGATTCAGTGGTATTAATTCCACCCCATCAACTAGGTTGAATTCACTTCATTGTGATTCTTATTACTAATAACTGCTTCCACTGTACGCTCCAAATGTCTAATTAAAACCCAGACATTCAGAATTTATTTGCAGAGTGAAGGACTCTTCTCAGACAAATTGCATATAAATTAAAAACCTTTAAATCAGCTCTAACCTTCATTTAAGAGATGTGCAAGCGAGGAACACTGATATAAAGCGATGTGACACCGTGCAGCATGCTGTAGAGGGTTTAGACAGCTCTCCTACAGAGAGGTCAAAGCAGGTGTTAACACTGAGGTAAAACTCCATCCAAAATCTGTCTCGTCGACATTCAAATATTGTGCCACCTTTAGAATACCCCTTACACTGCAGTCAATCTTCGCCTGAAATTTCTACTGAAGATGTACCCAAAGTAAACTGAATGCTGTTCTTGAACTATTTGGAGTACATGCATGGTTGTGGTCTCATTTGAAAGCTGACAACTTGAATTTTCACCCAGTGCAGTCAGAATTACTCTAGGTGCTACTGGTACAGAGCATTTTATATTGAACACCCTGAATTAGGATGAATTTTATTTTCGCCTAAATTTTTTCCCAAATAAAACACCGGAAAATAAGTGTGGCAGCACTGTGAGAGCTTGAAAACACAAAAAGGCAACAGCCTGGGGTATTACCTAGTTCAAGTAAAAATTTCAGAGCAATACTACAAGAAATGAGTGTTTCACACATGTATTTGTACTAATATGCCCAGGCGCTGGCCATTTGGCACACTCTTGGCACACCCTCAGGACAATGGTATATATACAGTATATATGTACGTTTTTCTGCCCGGTTTTGACATTATTTTCACTCCAAAACCTCAAAAACAACTCATAAAAACACTCAAACACAATTCACTGGGAGACAGAGCAAGCAGACACAGATGCGCCTGTGAGTCTGCTCCCCTGGAGCGCAGCTCTCAGAGCGCAGCAGCAGAGTGTCTGTGTTCACACCTCTCCGCCTTTGTCTTGCTTATATAGAAGGTTTGAGCAGCTCATTGGCTACAAGCCCTGTCAATCTAAAGTTTCCTCCGACGTGATTTGCTAAGTAAGTAGGGAAAGGAAGGAAAGTAAGTAAGTAAGTAAGGAAATGAGGTAGTCCAGATCCGTCAGTCTCGGCAACGGTTGGCTGTTTAGCTGTAGAAGGCAGGCCAGAGTCATTTGATTGGTTGAAATGCGGTGTGAATATAGAGTTCAGCCGCCATTTTGACTGCGAAACAGCGGCGATATCTGTATTATTCATAAAAATATGGACAGAAATACAGTGAATATGAAACGCACAGCGCCACCATGCGCCGCTTGCGCACGCACGGAACCGAGCTATTTGTGGATTATTTACTTATTTCAAGACATGTTTTGGACAAAATATTATACTTGCTAGTTTTGTCTGGATGCCTAAGCTTGGATTCTGGCCGGTTTTTGTGGATTATTTTCATCTTTGACCAGTAAAGAGCGTCCAAAGGTGAGTTCTGCTCTTTAAATGTTTTGTTGCTTGTTGGAGAAATGTGTTTATATTACCCGCTGTGGTAATCACATCTGACAGTGGTTTATACCGGCGGATTCTTGAGAATCTTAGCTTTCCATGGGTGTATAGTGTTTGTATCATCGAGTTTGCAGCTTTGGACATTTAGTAAAGTGCTTATGCAGATCTCAAAGTGTCCCGCGGGTGGGACACTGAAGCACAACGGGTTCACACTTTAGTCTTTCACAGAGATAAGTAGTTGTGGTCGGGCTGAATTTATTTCTGCTGCAATGGACTCCAAGTGGACGATTTTATATCATGTGTTTTCCTCTGCTTTTCCAGCTGTCTGTCTGTCCTGAATCTGGTGTTTGCTTTAGTAAGGTAGTACACACGTGGACAAAATTGTTGGTACCCCTCAGTTAAAGAAGGAAAAACCCACAATTCTCACTGAAATCACTTGAAACTCACAAAAGTAACAATAAATAAAAATTTATTGAAAATTAAATAATCAAAAACAGCCATTACTTTTGAATTGTTGATTAACATAATTATTTAAAAAAACAAACTAATGAAACAGGCCTGGATTAATGATGGTACCTCTATAAAAGATTGAAAACTATTTGACCAGAGTGACATGATTAACTCAGGTGTGTCTTTAAATTGACATCACAGGTGTTTCCAAACTCATAATCAGTCAGTCTGCCTATTCAAAGGGAGACAAGTAGTCACCCTGCTGTTTGGTGAAAAGGTGTGTACCACACTGAACATGGACAACAGAAAGCGAAGGAGAGAATTGTCCCAGGACATCCGAAAAAAAATGATAGACAAACATCTTAAAGGTAAAGGCTATAAGACCATCTCTAAACAGCTTGAAGTTCCTGTGACAACAGTGGCTCATATTATTCAGAAGTTCAAGACCCACGGGACAGTAGCCAACCTCCCTGGACGTGGCCGCAAGAGGAAAATTGATGACAAATTGAAGAGACGGATCGTTGGAATTGTATCCAAAGAGCCCAGAGCAACCTCCAAAGAAATTAAAGGTGAACTCCAAGGCCAAGGTACATCAGTGTCAGATCGCACCATTCGTCGTTGTTTGAGCCAAAGTGGACTTCATGGGAGACGACCAAGGAGGACACCACTGCTGAAAAAAAGTCATAAAAAAGCCAGACTGGAATTTGCAAAAATGCATGTTGACAAGCCACAAAGCTTCTGGGAGAATGTCCTTTGGACAGATGAGACCAAACTGGAGCTTTTTGGTAAGGCACATCAACTCTATGTTCATAGACTCAAAAACCAAGCATACGAAGAAAAGAACACTGTCCCTACGGTGAAACATGGAGGAGGCTCAGTAATGTTTTGGGGCTGCTTTGCTGCATCTGGCACAGGGTGTCTTGAAAGTGTGCAAGGTACGATGAAATCTGAAGACTATCAAGGCATTCTGGAGAGAAATGTGCTGCCTAGTGTCAGAAAGCTTGGTCTCAGTCGCAGGTCATGGGTCTTCCAACAGGACAACGATCCAAAACACACAGCCAAAAACACCCAAGAATGGCTGAGAGAAAAGCGTTGGACTATTCTAAAGTGGCCTTCTATGAGCCCAGATCTGAATCCCATTGAACATATGTGGAAGGAGCTGAAACATGCCATTTGGAGAAGACACCCATCAAACCTGAGACAACTGGAGCTGTTTGCTCATGAGGAGTGGGCCAAAATACCTGTTGACAGCTGCAGAACGCTCATTGACAAATACAGAAATCGTTTAATTGCAGTGATTGCCTCAAAAGGTTGTGCAACAAAATATTAAGTTATGGGTACCATCATTTTTGTCCAGCCCTATTTCATTAGTTTGTTTTTTTAAATAATTATGTTAATCAACAATTCAAAAGTAATGGCTGTTTTTGATTATTTAATTTTCAATAAATTTTTATCTATTGTTACTTTTGTGAGTTTCAAGTGATTTCAGTGAGAATTGTGGGTTTTTCCTTCTTTAACTGAGGGGTACCAACAATTTTGTCCACGTGTGTAACTATAGAGCCCATCAATGTTCAGATTAACAACTAACACATGCTTTAGGTTGAGAGTTATCAAGAAATTGGACGTGTCATGAGGATCGAGATAAAAGTTGTACAATTAGCACAAAATGTGGGGACACAATCACTATTTTGGAACATTTTGATCATCTGGGTTGCTGGTTGTTGAGGATCATGTAAAATTACTTGCCCTCAGGTGTTCTGACATCCAGGAGCACAACATTTATCCACCATGTCCCACTATAACTGCAGCTGGCCAACTGGAGAAGTTCTTAAGTTCTACAGCTGACTGCCTTCCTGTAATTTCAGGCTTCGCTGTCACACGACTAGTGGCACATGGCTTGATTGGCTGGATGTTGGTTTGAATTCAGACAGAATCAGTTGTTCGCCCTGCTAACCTGGTTGTTTAACCAGAATTTTTCAAACCTTATTTAGGAAATCAGAACATAGCAACTTCTGTTTGAGTTTGGGCAATTTCAGCATCTACATTTTGCTCTGAAATTGTAGATGATTCATTTTTATTCTTAAATTGTAAACACTGAAAAACAACAGTATAATGAGTTATTAAAATTTTGAAGAGCTGAAGTCAGGAGGAGAAAAAAAGTTCGACAGTTGGTAAATTTTAAAATGTGCTGGGAAAGACTTGTTTCCCTATAATGCTGCTATAGCAACAAGAGGACCAATTCAGATTACTGAGAAAGTAACTTTATGGTAACTGAGAGATCATATGATCAATATTTTTATGTTAATAGTGAATCAAATGATAGTTAATATACCGTAAAAGCATTGAACCCATGTGAAGGAATGATTGTAGTGATAAATTCCATGGCGACTTATCACAAATTGCAAGTTTTAGCCTCTTGTTGATAATTGTTTTGTTGTAAAGCATGATTACTATTTTTGGTCAGTTTCAGCACTCACTGATAAGAAACTTGCTGGGCATAAGATGACATAAAGACAAATACAGCTGTTAAAAACAGCTGTTAAGGAAAGCAGAATAACTTGTAACTAAGAGCCAGGATTCCTCTTTGGGAGGTGGTGGAAACCAAAGCAGAGCTAAAATCAGAGTGAATATTTTGCTTATTTTCATCAGTTGCCCAGAAACATAAATGAATGATGATCCCACTGCAAGTTGAGAAGGTTTAAACAAACTTTCTGCTAAAACGTTAACTACAACAGCTTTATGAGGTCATAATATAAGATCATTAGTTTGTGCTTCTTGTGGAATTCTTCAGCCTGACACACTACAAAAAACTAAATTAATGCAACTTAGCTAGCTAAAATGAGTTTTTCTATCAAAGTAGCTTTTGAATTGGCATCACCAGCCACATAAATCTGTAATTATGCATCACTGCATGTGTTTACCTGTCTGGCAGAAGACTCCAGTGTAAGCTGACAGGCTGCAGTCACAGTGGAAGCCGTTGGTTCTCTCCACACAGCGGCCCTGGTTCTTGCAGAGTGAACCATAGCTGCTGCAGTGACCCGGGCAGCCAGGCTGAACCCCAGGTGTGATCTTCGCCCTCTCCTCCAGGTCCAGTGTAACGCCGTTCAGCTGCAGAGAGCGAATACAGCCGCGGAAACCCTTCTGCCTAGATGCTGTGCCACCTGGAAACATAAAAAAAGAGTGCATGAAATTAGCATTATACACTATATTGACTAAAGTATTGGGACACCCATCCAAATAATTGAATCCAGATGTTCCAATCAGTTCAGCACCTCTGCATGCAGACTGCTTCGACAAACATTTCATTTGTGAAAGAATGTGTCGCTCTCAGGAGCTCGGTGAATTCAACCACGGTACCATGATAGGTTGTCACCTGTGCAATAAATCAATTTGTGAAATTTCCTCGATGCTACATATTCCACAGTCAACTGTTAGTGGTATTATAACAGAGTGAAGCAACTAGGAACAAAAGCAACTTAACCACAAAGCGGTTAGCCATGTAAAATCACAGAACGGGGTGGGCGGATGATGAGGCACACAGTGCACAGAAACGACCAACTTTCTGCAGGATCAATAGCTGTAGACCTCCAAGCTTGGTGTGGTCTCCAGATTAGCTCAAGAACAGTGAATAGAGAACGACTGAGCAGCCTCACATCACCAAGTGCAATGCAAAGCGTTGGATGCAGGGTGTGAAGCAGCCGCCGCCACTGGACTCTAGACCACTGAAGACGTGTTCTCTGTAGTGACAAATCAGGGTTCTTTGTCTGCAATCCAATGGACCAGTTGGGTTTGGCAGTTACCAGGAGAACAGATCTTGCCTGACTGCACTGAACCAAGTGTAAAGTTTGGTTTAGGGGGGTTATGGGTTGGGGTTATTTTTCAGGGGTTGGCACTTTTAGTTCCAGTGAAATGAACTCTCAATGCTTCAGAATACCAAGATATTTTGGACAATTTCATGCTCCCAACATTGTGGGAACAGTTTGGGGATGGTCCCTTCCTGTTCCAACATGACTGCACACCAGTACACAAATGAAGGACAATAAAGACGTGGATAAGCCAGTTTGGTGTGGAGAAACTTGACAGGTTGACCTCAACATGATAGAACATCTTTGGGATGAATTAGGGAGCTAGGTCTTCTCGTCAAACATCAGTGCCTGACTCCACAAATGTGCCTTTGGATGAATGGTCAAAAATCCCCATAAACACACTCCTAAACCTTGTGGAAAGCCTTCCCAGTAGAGTTGAGGCTGCAAAGGGTGGACCAACTCTCTATTGAACCCTACAGATTAAGAATGAGATGTCACTGAATTTGGTGTGTGTAAAGGCAGACATCTCAATACTTTTGGTAATATCATGTTTTCACACATTAAGCTGATGAAGTAAAGTCAGAACTCGCAGTCGAAACAGAAAACTATGTTTCGACAAAGATCTACTTCAGTATATCAACATGTCATCTTCGTTTCAGTCCGTGTCTCATTTCTTTGTGTGTTGACAAGTCTGTATGTTTTCATTCTCTTTGGATTTCCATCTCTGCTCCTCCTGTCAGCTGCAGCAGATCCACATGTCGCCTCTGCTCCCCCAGCAGCTCCAAACTGTCAACACTGTTCCTGTGAAATGACACAACGATGAACCAACAATGAGGCAACAATCTGTAGGTGGGAAGCAGTTTCAGGGACTTTAATCATCTGTCTGCTTGCTCTTTAACAGGACATTCTGCATGTTCTCACTTCAGTATTCTTCAGTTCTTCAGCTACAAAAGTTCAAACTCAACATTATACATTCTCTCTGAGCTTCATCATGGCCACCTCTTGCTCGCACAGTTCAAACACGACAACCTCTCCATTTTTGCAGAGATCACAGGCTGAACCTCTTATTGTGCTCGAGGCACAAAGTCAGCAGCTCTCTGACTCTTTGGCTGACAACTTCCTATTGTTCAGTAGCAGCTTTTCACACCAATAAATCACCGAGCTGCATTCCACTCTCCTGTAGGCCTCCTGTCTCCGCTCTGACACGACTCGTATAAATTACTGAAGTAGCAAAGTAGCACCATATATGAAACTGGCTTCAACATTTCCTCTGACACAACACAATAAAGAGTCTTTTCATCCTCATTAAGCCTGCTGAAAATCTTTTCAACTTTTAAATGTTCAAACCAGGAAATTATAAATGACTGTCATCTTTGGAGCTATTATCTTCAAAAAAAAAAAAATTCACAGCAGAAACCCACCGCACAGCTTCATATACACTAACAATGCAACCTGCTTGGACTTCTTATATGCAGGTAAGTATATTTACATGTTAATTACTGTTATAATCACAGCTGCTGCAGCCCAGTTTTCTACATAATGATTCAGACCATGATGTTCCCTGACTGTAAATGTCCAGAACCTCAAACCATTTAATGGTACACTTACTGCATGCAAACATATTTACAATTTGTGGCACATGGTAAGCTCTATTTGGAAACAATCTATGTACAAGTTGGTAGTTGATGTTTTTTTAACTACTTTGAGGGTTTGTGTCAATCACCGTGTTTTTCCCCACAGTAGCATATTTTCCTCATACGCTTGCAGTGGCAGCACAGCATATTTATACACTCTTAGAAGTAGAAGAACCTTGAGGAACCTTTTGGGGTTCCTCACCATCACCACGGTGGAGAAATTTTTGGAGTTTAAAACAATTCCTGCAGTGGAGGTTGACAAACCCCTCAGAACGGTGCTTAACGAACAATTTTAGAGGGTTTGGGTTTCTACTCGGACATATTTATTCTTATTCTGATTATAGTAGGATTCTCTATTTACTCCCAAACATAAATATTGTAGATATTCCTAAACAAAATTGATTTAATTATATTTACATTAAGACGAATAGAGAGCTTGTCATAAGTGTCGCAAGTGATTTGCACACAAATCAAGATCCCAATTTGCCAAATAATAGGGTCTGAATACTTATGACCATGTGATATTTCAGTTTTTCTTTTTTAATAAATTTGCAAAAATTTCTACATTTCTGTTTTTTTTCTGTCAAGATGGGGTGCTGAATGTACATTAATGAGAAATAAAATGAACTTTTTGATTTTGGCAAATGGCTGCAATGACACAGAGTGAAAAATTTCAAGGGGTCTGAATACTTTCCGTACCCACTGTATGTATGTATGTATATATATATATATATATATATATGTATATATACATATGGCATGCCGTTTAGGAAATTATATATATAATGAAACTTGATATATATATAATGAAACTCGATATATATATAATGAAACTCGATATATATATAATGAAACTCGATATATATATAATGAAACTTGATATATATATAATGAAAATTGATATATATATAATGAAAGTTGATATATATATATAATGAAACTTGATATATATATAATGAAACTTGATATATATATAATGAAAGTTGATATATATATATAATGAAAGTTGATATATATATAATGAAAGTTGATATATATATATAATGAAAGTCGATATATATATAATGAAACTTGATATATATATAATGAAAATTGATATATATATAATGAAAGTTGATATATATATAATGAAAGTTGATATATATATATAATGAAAGTCGATATATATATAATGAAACTTGATATATATATAATGAAAATTGATATATATATAATGAAAGTTGATATATATATATATAATGAAAGTTGATATATATATAATGAAAGTTGATATATATATATAATGAAAGTCGATATATATATAATGAAAGTTGATATATATATAATGAAAATTGATATATATATAATGAAAGTTGATATATATATATATAATGAAAGTTGATATATATATAATGAAACTTGATATATATATAATGAAAGTCGGAATATAGAATGTTCAGATTTTCATTCCATCTATTCAAAGTTTCATTCCATATATTCAGACTTTTTCCTACTGAGCCCTGGAAGGACATGGCAAACAAAAACAGGAACCTTATTGGACATTTGCTCTTCAGATGAGCTCTTCTGTGATTATCTATCTGTCTTCATGGTTGTCACAGGGAACGGCGACTACGTTTGAGAAAACAGGTAATTTTTAGAGATGTTTTGATTCTGAACACTGAACGTGTTAGCATTAGCTTAGCTACTTAGCTTCGACTACATTTGCATCCCTACATAGCTTAAAGGTTAAACACATGCACCATATGTTGATGATAATGATAATATCTATGTTTATCTTTATAGTTGGTCTTAAGGCTGATTACGAGGCAGAGGTCAGCTGCTGCCTGGACACATCCATGATCACGCCACTGGTGGGACACAATTGTACTGGATTTCAGCTGAAGGCTGCTGTTCTGTCCAAACTGAGACATTTTTATTGTGACATACCCTCCACTGTTGTTAGCTTTTGATTCAATAATTTTTTTTGAGATGAGGAAATCACTATTGCATGTTTCTAGTTAAATACCCTACTTTTATGATATATCACTACAGCATGCACTTTTTATATTTTCCATCAATTTCACCCAAAAGTTGAATAACTATTTGTGAGCAGTGTATGTAGACACATAATAGAAGCACATTTCAATAATATGTCTGCTGCAGTAGTGCAGTTTATCTACCTAGATTGGTGTAACAGTAAAAAAACAACAATATATGCTACTGATGTTTCTGACTAAAATCTGCTTGAAAAGCACAACTGCTTATCTGTCAAAATGTGTGTAACAAAAGTGTGCACTGAACACTGAATAAAGTCTCTGTAGATTATAGACAAAATTTGCATCTCTCATCACAAATTTCTGTTCATTCATCCAAAGTGCATGGGTAAAATACAAAACAGGTGAAGTACTAAAAAAGATTTATTTTCTAGAAAAGCCAATAGTCAACAATGCAGTTTAATTCTGGGACAGTTGCTCCAGCACCGACACCATGCATCCCATCAGTGCAACCAAGGTTTTCATTCATCTTCTGGATGTTCTGGAGAATGGCAGAGGTCACGTCTTGGTGTCTTCCGATCTGTTCCAAGAACCGTTCCTCTGACCTCTCCAGATACTGCAGAGGATCCACAGCAGCTTCCTGGTTCCCTTTTCCTGCATAAAAGCACCAAAAAGTACTAGTTGTCAGTAATTATTTTCTATTTTCATAAACACAGTTAACTTAAAGTAAATGTTCTATTTTGTGATTTTAGGATGGGTCAAAAGATAACATACTGATCATGTTGATGTCTGCATAGTCTAAACAGATCTTACTTGATTTGGTCTGTAGAGAGGAGGACAGTGTGGAGGAGCTGCAAGACGGAACCAGTAAGCTGCAGACTAGTGCTCCTGGTAACTGGACCTCATCATCCAAGGCCGACAACTAAATAAAATGAACAAGACATGCTGTTGATAGCATCTGTAATACAAATGATTTTATCCATTAACTGATTTATTGCTTTGTCCATACAATGTTAGAAAGTGTTACAAATAATACCTGTAATAATTTCCAACAGTGATAAATGCCTTGTTTTATTTTACAACAAAAAACACCAAAAGCATCTGTGTATAAGAAATCAGTGCATTGGATTTCCACATCTGCAAAGCTAGAAAATCACACATCAGAATTTCACCTTGAAATTATGAAAATAGCTGCAGATTACCAGTACTCTTTACTTCATTGTGTTAACTTGATCATTTCAATCAGTTTTTTAGACTTGTATTACTGATACGAAACATAATCAACACATAAATTAAAATGTGTTCGCAAAGAGTTCACTGGTTCTTCAAGGAAAATTTCCATGATAACCATATAGTTCAGTAATATGAATAATGGGTCATTGTGTAACAGCGTGGGAGGTTCTGAATACAGGTCTTGGACTGAAATATTGCTGCTGCTTTCCTCCGGTTTTATAAGGAGTTGTTTCATAGCTTGTTAGCTTACCAGCGGCTAACTGGCTGGCAAACAATAGTTGAACGCCAACCTCTAATCACTGATCCGGTGTCCGGACCGCGTTAGCTGGCGGAACGTTCATAATACTGATGTGGGACTGTTGTAGCTAGCATATTCATAGTAGGATAACAGCAGGATGTTGGAGAAATAAAACTTAC
Source organism: Acanthochromis polyacanthus (assembly GCF_021347895.1). Taxonomy (NCBI): domain Eukaryota; kingdom Metazoa; phylum Chordata; class Actinopteri; family Pomacentridae; genus Acanthochromis; species Acanthochromis polyacanthus. The sequence continues at coordinate 9,636,863 of NC_067121.1, forward strand.
CATTATCAGGATCGCTGGTCTGCATGGCAGACTCTTAGCGCATCGCACTGCTTGAATGTCTGTGTGTTTCAGGCCGATTTTAAAATAAAACTCAATAAAATTCTCGTCCGGGTGAGTGTCCTTCGTTGTCGCTTCGCCATACGGACATGTCCCTTCCGGGGCTCGGTAGGAAAAAAAGATTTGATATATATATAATGAAAGTTGATATATATATAATGAAAGTCGATATATATATAATGAAACTTGATATATATATAATGAAAGTTGATATATATATATAATGAAACTTGATATATATATAATGAAAGTTGATATATATATAGTGAAAGTCGATATATATATAATGAAAGTCGATATATATATATATAATGAAAGTCGAGATATATATATAATGAAAGTTGATATATATATAATGAAAGTCGATATATATATAATGAAAGTTGATATATATATAATGAAAGTTGATATATATATATATATATATCAAGTTTCATTATATATATATCAAGTTTCATTATATATATATCGACTTTCATTATATATATATCAACTTTCATTATATATATATCAAGTTTCATTATATATATATCGACTTTCATTATATATATATCAAGTTTCATTATATATATATCAAGTTTCATTATATATATATCGACTTTCATTATATATATAATTTCCTAAACGGCATGCCATATATACATATACACACATATATATATATACATATATATACGACCATTCAATTTAATGTTTGCCATGAAAACTCACACTTTTATTCATGTGCTAACTTAATTGAACAAGGGTTTTCTAGTCATCAATTAGCCTTTCAGCATCATTAGCTAACACAATCAGCATTAGAACAATTAGCATTAGAACACAGGAGTAATGGTTGCTGGAAATGGGCCTCTGCACCCCTATGCAGATTTTTCATTAAAAATCAGCTGTTTCCAGCTGGAATACTCATTTACCACATTAACAATGTCTCTGTGTGTATATCTTACATCATATACATGTTGAAAATATTACAATGTGCACAATTCCAATGAAACTACGTTTTAAGAATTAAACCAAGGATAACTGCTGGTGTAAAGGTTCAGTTAAGCCTAAACCCAATGTTACACAAAAACCTCCAGGAATCCCATTATTAGACATCTTTCCAGGGACCTCTTCTCTAATTGAGGCTGTTGGAGGAACCTTTAACAGCTGAAGTTTTTTTTTTTACTATGCCAAGAGTTCCTCGAGGCTCTCCTAATTCTAAGGAGCACTAAAAGCAGAGCTAAGAGCTGAATGCTTGATGAGGACTGAAAAATGTTCGGTTTTGGATAACATACCGGGCCCAGCTACCCAATCACGGTGGTGGAAGGGATGAATACTACAAATCCCAACCAACTAATCTTACAATGCTGGGACCATTTTGGGGGCACAACACTTTTTCAGCTGAGATGCTTTGGCTGCTACAATACAGAATATCTGAAGAAGTGATTGTAAACACTGATCAACTGTAGCTGACTGCAGCATACCCAATACACCAACAGTGATGGAAACGTTCCAGAAAGCATCAGTTTTTGGTTTATTGTGGAAATCTGGTGTTGTCATTAACCTACATATATGTATACTTACACACCAGCATTGTTAACTTCTATTAACTTCTCTCCGCTCAATGTGATGGTCGGTCTAAGTTAAAAGTGACAGGGACAAACACAGCATTTTACTCAGAAGGTGAACATTTTTTCAACTCCTGGTGACCAGAAATAAACAAGCAAAAAGCACACAGCTTGGAATAGACACCAGTGCACGAATAATAAAGTTTAATACACAAGCTTTGGGTGGACAAGCTCCCTAAATTTTAATTTTAAAAGTTTAAAGACACTATTAAACCAAGTCGCACATCACAAAATGTGCACACTTGGAGTTACGAATGTCAGATTTTTCATTTAAATAAGTTATTTTTTTTCCTTTTAACTGAGATGAAAAACCACTTTTTTGGCCAACACAGGCAGCAACAACAAATGCCATATTACAAAAACCAGCCATTAACTCATACTATCAGACTGAAAAACACATCAGTGTTCATCATGAATAAAACATAAAATATTGCATCACAAAAAGTCACAAGATTTCTAAAAACAACCCAATAATGGGCACATTCAGCTCTAAACAACCGGCAGATGATACAGCAGTGATTTTAATTTCCAGACAAATCAAGCTTTGCAGTTTTAAATCAAGTTTTTAAAAGTTTCAGGCAGAAGATACAACATACATAAAAGCTCTTTAACCTAAATAACTGAGAACTTTGGGACGCATTAATGAATAGTTAACAGGTATGGGAATTTGTTTTAATTATGTCGGCTTTGTTAATGAGAAATTCTTCTTTTCTTGTCAGCTTCGTTTGGCTTCCACCATGATCCTTTGTTCTGTGGAGACAAAGCCAGACAGTCTGCTGCTAATGCAAAAGGCTTTGCTCTGGTATTTGGCATCCGAAATTGGACAAGAAACTGAAAACAAACTTTCATCATGTTTCTACAAACTGTACTCTTCAGCTCGCCCTCACTGTTAGCGGCGCAGTGAGCAGCATGAGAAGCCTCTTGATTGGATATTTCTCACCAAAGTGCACCTAGAGAGTCATAGTTCTCTGCTATTCTTAAGGTTTTATGTAAAAAAGCTTGCATCTTTTATAACACAGTTGCTCATATTTCACTCTGAAGATTCAACCAGGGTGTTTTTTTATTCCCAGCCAGGTCTTAGAAGTGCTTCACTTAACCTTGTTACTTCAAGAGCCCTGGATACCAGAAATAACTCATCCCACTTCTCTTTGGCAGTAAAAAGAAACCTTTAGCGCCACTAGAGAGATTTAAATGGCAGCGTGTTTGGGTGGAAAAAGGTGATTCTAACAGGGACCAGAGAAGCATCTCTGAGGACCACCACCTCTGATCAAAGCAACAAAACAACACCAAGAAAAGGTTATTAGAGAACAAACCCTCATAGGCTATCGGAGCAGAGAGGTGTAGTACAACTTCAGTTCTAACAAAGATTACAGTCTCTCCACATCAAATGGTAATGCTCCTTACAGGAAACACTTAAAACAGCATAATGAGGGGTTTGTGATGTGCAGATCAAAGCCAACATCAAAGAATCCAACTGCAGATAAACTCCACCTCTGACCAAAGAAGCACAGCAATCAATACGACCTTCAAGAGAGTTTCGACATCATGAACCATCAGAAATGCATCACATGACAGTCTCTCTGCATGGGATATGGAAACAGTGCATTAATGCACATATGAGATCACATGAGATTGGAAAGAAATTAATTAGTGAACTAGAGATCAAAGCAATCATCAAGGAGATGCATGTGCAAGTCTCAACATCAAGCTTGGAAAGCGCAACATGGACAGAAGCAATTCAAAAGCCGGAGATTCAAGCACATATCTGATGGAGCAGCCTTGGCTCTGAGAGGAGAGTTAAAGGCTCAACATGAAATCGAGATATTGTGTGAAAACACAGATAAAACAGTATAGGACGATTTGAGCTGTGAGGCTTGAGAGATAGAGATCAAACAGTCATCAAAGACGGTGTATGTGCTGCTGATGCTGCACACAGAGAAAGAACATATCTGTGCATCAGTCAGTATAGATAACACAAAAATTTAAGTTAACCTTCCACTGTTTTCATTTGATGTCTATTCCACTGTGATATGAAACACTGAGGAAGTTGAATCGAAAGATCTCAAAGGAAGGATGAATAGACTAAGTTTTCAGCTACATTTGTTCATCTCTTTCACATTCATTCCCTATTTGCTATAAAATAAATACAAGTGAGCACTAAACTCAGATTTCAGATACTTAGAGATCATCATCGTTAAAGTTAACTTAATTTTACATTATCATGAGACTGGTGACCTGTCAAGGGTGTCCCCTGCCTTCGCCTGAGTCAGCTGGGATAGGCTCCAGCACCCCCACGACCCTAGTGAGGATAAAGCGGTGTATAGAGAATGGATGGACTAACCCAATTGCCATCTTGTTGCCTAACTAACTTTTCGTGAGTTCTGTAAGTTTCAGTTACCAAGACAAATTCCTTGTGTGTGATAGCTCACTTGACAATAAAGCTTTTGCTGATTCTGGTTTTGATTCAATGGACATGTAAGTAATGGGTGAAGGTGGTCTGGTCTGATGACTAACGCTTTCTTTTACATCATATGAATGTCTGTGTGCATTTGTTGTTGACCTGCATAGAGAAGGCAGCAAGATATACTATGGGAAGAAGGCAAGCTGATGAACGCAGCCGGATGTTCTGAGCAATAATTTGCTGGGAAACCTTGGGTGTGCAGACCATGTAATAATAATAATAGTAATGAATTAGTTATATAGTGCTTTTTTGGGCACTCAAAGCGCTTCACAGTGGATCCATTATTCATTCACTCACACATTCTCACTCTGGTGGTGGTAAGCTATATTTGTAACCACAGCTGCCCTGGGGCAGACTGACGGAAGCGTGGCTGCCAATCCGCACCTACAGCCCCTTGGACCACCACCAACATTCACAGTACATACACCAGTGTGAGAGCAGCACTGGAGGCAAGGCGGGTAAAGTTTCTTGCCCAAGGACACAACAGCACATGACTAGCAAAAGCGGGAATCGAACCGCCAACCCTTCTATCATTGGACAACCCGCTCTACCACCTACACACCTTCGTGGCAACTGTAATCCATCCATCAACTATCTTTACACCACAGCAGGATAATGCTCTCTGCCACACAGCAAACATGACATGACAAAGAGTTAAGGGTGTCAATTTGGCCTCCAAATATCCCAGATCTTTATCTGACTGAGCATCTGTCAGATGTGCTACAGAAAAAAATCAGATGCATGCACGCTCCTTTTCACAACTTACAGAACTTAAAAGATTCTGCTGCTAACATCTTTATGTCTGATACTGCATGACACTGTCAGAGATCTTATGGTGTGGATTCTTCGACAGGTCAGAGCTATTATGGCAGCTCGAGGTGGACTTACACAATATTAAAGTTATATTGTCATTAATGAGCCTTTGTTGTTGAATCATACTGTCTCCTCGTGTGCTGGTAGCAAGCAGGTTGGGAATTTCTAGTCAATATGACATCGTGATATCACTTGAATCTGCCTCTATTTGATTGGTTCTACCATCCCATGAAGGAGTAGTGATGTTGAAATCAAACCAAAAGCTTTACAGTTTAATAGCTCTGCAAAGAGGAGAGAAATAACCTTGACTTGACAGGATATTGCTTACATTTTATATTATAGGACAATCAATACTGGTGGATTTTGCGAGATGTGTGAAGTGAAGATCAAAGGAATGCTGAAAATCCTTGCAGAAGACGACGTTTTGTCTCCACACAGCAGCAGCAGAACATGAGCTGTTTGAACACATCAGTTGGTCGATTGCGAGGCAGCACAAATATACAAAGGCTTAACTGTCCAAACAAAGCAAAACAACTGCTTCCAAAACTGCCACAAAGGAGGTAATTTCTGCATTCGTTGCTGAGCTCGCTTACAAATTCTGTGCATGGATTTTTAGCACCGGCAATGCAAACGGCATGGTGTGGATTATAAATCTGTGCGAGGCAATAACACGGCTTATTAATCAAAACAATGGAATTCACTGCCTTATAAAGCAAGGCAGGATTACGGCACATAAATACGGCGCACGTTGAAATATGGCTTATGAATTTATACAAACCAACACAGCAGCTTACGGTTCAAACAGTGGAATGGTTTGTTTTACAAATCAAGTCTTATAAATACAATTCATGCTGTAAAACGGTTTGCAAATTTAAATGCGCCAATGCTGAAGCTTGTGAATCCAAATAACTCAATATTTTGTCGTGCTCCTGAATAAATTCTACACAATGAGTATGTACACAGAAATTCTTTTGCAGCTTATAATAAGCCAAAGACAAGTTGTAAAGTAATTTGAAATTTGATACTTCAGTGATTTTACATGTAGAATTCTGCTGAATCTGTCCAAAGAAATTAATAGCATTTTTTGAGACGTGTACAATGAGTGACACCAAATTTGGGAAAGTGTTCTCATCAAGGGTTGAGATGCTTTTGATTTAAAATAAAACAAAAAGCTTGCGTTACCACTGGGTGAGCAGGAGACGTGAGGCATCCACCCGACAGGGAAAGTTAATAAAAAGCAAACATGACAGCCGAACCAGCAGCTCTGTGAGGCTGTACTCATCAACAGTAGTACTTCCAGAGAAATGCTGACATCAGCTTACAATGCTGATGTTTAGCAGCTAATGATCAGCATTTTAAAGAGGAAGAGACCAGCAGTGATTCAACGATCAGAAACCGTGGAATGTACACTACTGTTCAAAAGTTTGGGTTCACTTAGAAATGTCCTTATTTTTGAAAGAAAAGTGTTTTTTTTTCAATGAAGATAACACTTAATTAATCAGAAATCCAGTCTAGACATTATTAATGTGGTAAATGACTGTTTCAGCTGGAAACAGATGATTTTTTTAATGGAATATCTCCATAGGGGTACAGAGGAACATTTCCAGCAACCATCACTCCGGTGTTCTAATGCTACATTGTGATAGCTAATGGTGTTGAAAGGCTAATTGATGATTAGAAAAATGGAGTGGGCAGCTATTGAGCTAAACTTATCTCAACTTTTAAACTGTCAAGTATGTAAAGTTGCACATTTTCAGGTGTATAACCTGTACATTCCTGCCCTTCATAAATATATCGGTTCATTTCTTTTATCACCTCAGATTGCCTGGATTTGCAACACTTGCAGTTTATTGGACTTCTAACACTTGCTTCTTACTTTTCTTCCAATACAACATGTGCTGTCTACTGGTCTACAACAACTGCTTTCATCTTTGTATTCTTCTTTAAGAATTTATTGTGAGGCACTAAATCCCCACATCAGATTACTCATATGCGATTCAGTTCAATTTTCAATTAATTTTTATTTATATAGCAGCAATTCATAGAAGGTAAATTGGTCAAAATTATGTTTTCTGACTGTCTGTTGTTGTCCGTCTCTGTCCTTTTTAGTGAACAAATGTGAAAATACGACTGAGACTGATGGGAATGTTAGCAGTTTTTTCAGGTATTTGAACCAAAAAGAACATTCTACCAACACAAATGTCAACCTCTTGGTAGTGCAAGTAAACCAGTCAGGGAGGTCACCGGATTTCATCCTCTGGTTTGGCTCATGGATATCTAAAGAAATTCATGGCAATCCTTTCACTATCTGTTCAGATATCTGAGTCTGGACCAAAGTGATGGACTGACTGACATCCCTAAAGAAAGGCTGCGAACAAACTAATAAGCTACTGAATTGTATCATGGGAAATGTAGGATCCAGCATTTTGAGAGCCTGGCCTCAAAAGGAAATGAAGTCACATACCTCAGCCTCTGTTGCACCCCATTTTGACCATTATTGTTTAATTATTAAACACAATATCCATACAGAACTGTACTATTGAGTGCAAGATAAAATCTGAGATGGTAAAAATGTTTCAAAGGTGATTATGGAGATATTTGAAGGTTAGCAGATTAGTCACAAATGTGTTTGTAGAAATAGTTCTGATTTTTTATCTTGTACTGGGTATCAAAAAAGTGAATATTAAAAAATAAGATAACGATAATTTCAGATGTTTTCATGCAAAATGTATTGTTGAAGATTAATTTACCAAAATAAAAATGTTGATGTCAAGAGATCGGGTCACAAAGCCTGCTGTAAATTCCATTTCCACACAGCATGTATAGCAATTAGACTTCAATGTTCTGAAAAACTTGGTTTGAAATCCCATTGGTTTATTTTGAAATGAAATCTTTCTGAATAAACATTACTCATGTTTCATCAGGACTGTGTGGGTGGATCAAATTTGACATAATTTTTTTTTTTTATCAAGCTTCTGCCAAACTGTACCACAGCCATCAGACAAAAATTCTTATAACACAGAACAGAATGTGTATAAAAAGATCTTTTTCCAATTGAGCTGCGCTATTTGAGGTTAGTGAAAACATGTGTGCCTTTTAAAAACTTATGAAATGAATCAATAAGTTCTTTTGCACAATGAGATTGCGTCCATGTTTGTCCAATTATGGCACCAATACTTGCGGTAATTACTTAAAAAGTAAAATATCAGTTTTTTCCCTCACCATTCAGGCTGTTTAGTGCAGCTGGTCGCTGTTAAAAGACAACCAGGACAGCATGTAAATATTTATGAGATGCTTAATTTGCAATTAAATTACAAATTGGTCTATTCAAGCAAAACCAGGGTTGTTGGTGCTTCTTAATCACTCTTGAGTTCATGACCGCACTCGCTCTGTCACAGTTAAACCTTTGGCTTTCCCTCAGCAGGTACATTCACAGTCTATCACTGGGTAAAGACATTCAGTCAATAAATATTCCCCTTGATTTCTCTGCTACCGGTGGCCAATTTCATCTCTGTTTGTTGGTTTGTTTTCATTCCTCTGTGTCTTTGCTGAAATGGCATCCAAAACATCAGCAGACTGATAATACCTGATAAAAAATGATGGATTTTGTTTGTTGTCTCTTTCTCCTGCAGATCTATAAACTGACCCTGAGGCTGAATCGGGCTTTAAAATCGCAGAATTGAACTGCTGATGTTCAGATAAACAGAGCGTCAGGAATGATGAAGTTTGCAGGTGGTCGGTTACATGACCGCATAACGAGCGCGTTCAGATCCATTTACAGATTATCTGAAGACTGTCGCTGCTAGAAATGACCACACAGCTCCCTGCATGCTGCATGTTTATGTATCGATCGTGATTATTCTTCAGCGGTCAGAAACTATCGCCTCAGCACTTTCATATTCAATAGCGCTGAGCAGCTGGTGGCATTTGGCCAAAAACAGCTTGTTGTCGAATCTCTTGCTTCCTTTCCCACTTCCTTTTTTTTAAAAATTTTTTACCTAAAAACAGTAAACCGTTGCCAGATGAGCACTCAATACAGTTGTGGGGACATTAATCCAGCGTCTGGATTCTGTCCAGTGTTTTTTCATACCGTACCTGTTATTCTGTACCTAATTATAGGACACACAATTACCTTTCTGCAAATAAAAATGTTAACTGTCAGCACTCTATTAAAGCTGACACACACTGCAAATTAGTGTTCAGCTTAATGTGACTTCATTGTTATGCACAAAAAGGAGTGTCGCTGCATATGAATTTCCAGTGCGTCGGACAGACAACAGGAATCATGAAGACTTTAGGCAAACAGAGGAACGCTGCTGACAGAATGACACTCCACTCCATATTTGCTGAACAAAATGCAGCCGCACAAGTAACAAGTTAATTAATTCTACACATTTAATGAGAAAAAAATGCAAATTATGAGCTCGTATTATTCCTGCTTTTGTAAACGAGGTAAATGTAAATCTGCAGGTTGCAAAAACCTCTAAATACAATAAAATCTGTGGGAACTTTAATCTCTGCCGACAACAGATGGCTAATCAAGCTACCATGAAGGTGAACTTATCTATCGGAAAGTCTTCAGGAAACAGAAATAGTTCTGTTTAGTACAACTTTCATCCAGTGACATTGGATGTGAACTTAAGTGGGAGGCAGAGAGTTATACTACTGGGACAGAGAGAAAAAAGACTAAAAACTAAAGGGAGATTTCAGGAGGAGCAAAGACTAAAACACTGAAGAGAACTGCTGTTTCCCTGGAGAGCAAAAAGGATATTGTATGAGAAGATAAACAGCGTACATTAGAGGTATACTAAGGTAGTGTGGGGGAGAGAGAACAGCTCCAGAGAGATAAAGGAAAAAGACATCAAAGCCACCAACACTGCTTCTATTGAAGACGTGCTTCAAAGTCTACACATCCTCACCTATGAAGAGCTGGCTGTTGAGCTGCAGGTGGAAGTGTCCGTCTGTGGGGGCCTCCTGAGTGGCGATAGGAAGGTCGTCCAGTCGAAGCGACGCCTCCTTGACGTTGCGCTCGGCTCGGACTCGGTGCCACCGGTTGTCATTCAGCGGGTCTCTCGACTCCACGAGAACCTCCAACGGTCCGTTACCGACGTCGAAGGAGAAAAGCACCTGAGTGGAGGCTGTGAAGGTGAAATCAGTAATGATCTTTCAGATTATCATATATTATCTCTGTGTCTATTTCATGTACCCTTGCTGGGGAACTATTTTTGTTCATAGAAGAGCATTCTGGTAGGACGGATCTTGAAGAGGAGTCAAAAAGTCAGAGGCCATCAATAGAAGATATTTTTACACCCTCAAAAATGGTTTGTGATGAAGGTCTCTTGTTCTTATGTGGCAGAATTAAAAATGATGCTACATTTACATCAATGAAAAGGAATTTCTGACTGATCCATTATGAAAGCGGTTTTAGTTGTACTTCTGCTTTTAGAATCATGACAAACTACAAAACCGTTCAAAAGTTTGGGGTCATTTAGAAATGTCATTATTTCTATAACAAAAAGGAAAAAACTTTTTTTCAATTAAGATAACATTAAATGAATCAGAAATCCAGTCTAGACATTGATAATATGGTAAATGACTATTCTAGCTGGAAATGGATGATTTTTAATGGAATATCTCCATAGGGCTTCAGAGGAACATTTCCAGCAACCATCACTCCTGTGTTCTAATGCTACATTGTGTTAGCTAATGGTGTTGAAAGGCTCTTGAGCAACTATGTTAGCACATGAATAAAAGTATGAGTTTTCATGGAAAACATGAAATTGTCTGAGTGACACCAAACTTGAACGGTATTGTATGTATGCTATCCAAAGAAAAGCAATTTCTGTCTGTTTGATTCACTATAAAGGCAGCTGCAGTTGTACTTCTTCTTTGAGAACCTTGACAAACTCTGTATTCCCCATATCATATACAATATTCAGTCTGCCAGTGACCCAGCAAAGTGTTTTGTGTTTTCTGATTTTGAGGGTACAGAAAATTTCCACAACAAGGCTGAAGAGGAAACAAAATGGAAAGAAAGTTATTATCAGAGGGAAAACTGTGATTATGAACATTTATGAAGATAAATTAACTTCATCACGACACATTTTTATTCAAAAATAAAGTCATGAGATCAAACTTTTGCAAGCCTTTTACTATTCTAATTAGTATAAATAAGCTTTAAACAGATTTCTTCCTTTATAAAACAAGAAATGGCAAAGATGTCCAATAAAACTGTCTCAGATCGCTTTTATTTTATATAACCCAAAAAGTTTCTGAACATTTTCTTTGCTCCCATTACCTTTTTACCCACTGTGGGCTCATTTTACTGCATTTAAAGTCATGCACCTCAATGAGAAACAGACCAACCATGACTAGAAACAGCGAAATCGGTTGTCATTGATAAATTTTTCATTAAATATAAAGATGGTTGACAAATTGAGAGAAAAACTAACAAAGATGTCGGGCCACCACATGCTACCAGAGTAGCTTCAAAGCACCTTTCACATTTATTGCGTTTATCTGGACCTGACGTACCCGGATATGATTGGTTAAACATCATATCCTGATCACATCAAATGATTAAGGTGAAACTGTATTGATATGCACTGACCTTTGCCCTTAAGGGAACAAGTGAAGCTAAACTATGTCAGTAAAATGTCCCCAACATCTGATTTCTTTCTAAATGTGTCACTTATCTGGATAATATTGAGGATAAATTCTGTAGAAAATTAACTAAGAGATTGTTGGAATAGCTAATACTTGACAAATTTTGCTACTTTGTCACACATGCATCACCACTTTACATACTGTAAAACAAACCAAAAAATACCAGTAAATATAACAGAAAGCAGCCCTACAATCTATATATGAAATAAAAGCAGTAAGTTCATTGCTCCTCTCTGACAGCAACAAGTGAAACATTTTTGATAATGCCGGAAAGGGAAGTGCTCATTTCAAAAAGCGTCACATCTTTCTGTCTCCACTCACAAAATTCTTGTTATGTTCATACCTGCAAAAAGACAGGATGGCGTCTCTGAAACAAACTCACATCCTTCATGTTTTGCAAGCAGAAGATGCATCGCTCTGTGAGCAGGGAACAAGATGAAACAATATCCCGACATCCTGCAGTAACTTGGTTTAGAGGCTGTTCTGAGGCTCGGCTGCAGAGTGATGTGAGGCAACCGCCGACAGAGCAGCGGCATCCAGAGCTGGAACAGCCCTCAGGAGAGACGCTGTCGGTGCAGCAGTGTCCCTGTATGTGATTCTGTGTGTGTCCCTTCAAATCTATGGTTTAAGAAAAATGCAGCACTGGAAAAGCGAACTAAAATCGAACTAAACTGGCTAAATGAACTGAAATAGTTTCAGAAGGTAACATGATGTACTGTCTGAGATGTGAACCTTAAGTTGCTGCATTACAGTAAAATGCGTAGTGAAGAAAACTCATTGTGGTCATTTCTAGCATATTCTAAATGACACTTCATATAAAACCAGCAACGGCAGCCAGAATATGGCACCAATAAACCCCAAAAAGAAGGCTACTGCTGCATCGTTCTACTCCATCCACACAGTGGGTAAAGTCTACGAAGTTTAGCAAAATAAAAGATGACAAAACAGAAATCACTGGAAAAGTAAAACAGAAATCTAAAGTGAATCAAGAAGATTCAATGTTTTCATTCTCGCACCTGCAGGCAGTCTTTCTTCATGGCCAACACTCACATTGTGTCATATTTACATCTCACTTTGTGTTTGAGTTAAACCAACAAGAAACGTCATGTTTGCTTTAGATAATTTGGTTGAGATAAGATAACACTTAATTTATCCAGAAGGAAATTCTTCTGTCTGAAAGTGCTCAGAAAACAAAATTACATAAATGTAGCGCCTGACAGGAAAGCAATAAAGTAAAAGTATGTTGCAATGCTAAAAATCTAAATATGCAGGATAGGAAAGTAAAATGCAATACTGCCAATGATGCTGCTGCAACAACAGGGTTCCTGGACGAAGTGGGAACAAACAACGAGTGAAACATCACCTGGAAGGACATCTGAAGTGGAACCCCCAAAGGATCAAATTCTTGATCCAGGGGGTCTTTGGTGTCCTGCCCAGCCCTTCCAACCTGTTCACATGGGGTAAAGCAGAAGTACCAGCATGCCCCCTGTGTTCCAAAACAGGGACACTGGAACACGTCCTAAGCAGCTGCGCAAAGGTACCGAATGATGGCTCTATCACTGGAGGCACGACCAGGCCCTAAAGTCCATCGCCGAGGCAATTGGGAAGGGAATCAAGGACAGCAATTTTAGCCAAATTCTATCTAAGCCAATATGCTTTTTCAAGGAAGGCCAGATCCCCAAGAAGAAAGCCAAGAAACTCTCTGTTGGTGTGCTAACGTCAGCCGGGATCAACTGGGTTGATCTAGAGAGGCAACTAAGAATATCAGCACACATCATCCAGTCCACATTGAGACCTGACATTCCTGTTCTTGGAGGCCACAGATCAGTTAATTTTGCTGGACCTGACTGCGCTCTGGGAGGAGAGAATGGAAGAAGGGTAAAATACCAAGACCTAGTGGAGGGCTGCTGGACCAACGGATGGAAGACCAGGTGCATGCTAGTGGAAGTGGACAGCAGGGGATCTCTAGGCCTTTCCTTACACAAGGCCTAGGGAATCTTGGGAATAACTGGAGCAAACAGGAGGAGAGCCATCAGCAAATACATGGGTGCAGCAGAGAGAGCACCCAGGTGGCTCTGGCTGAAAAGGGGGGAGCAGAAACTTGGACACAGGCTGAGGCTTGATCAACCTCAGTTGGGTTGCCTGGACGAGGGTGTATGTTGTAAGATCCGAAACACCCAGTAACTCCAGGAAACAACACTGATGATGTGTCCAAGTGTGTGTGTACCAAGGGATGCTTTTCAATACAGGTAGAAAAGTAATATAACACATTGACAACTGAACTATTGCACACAAGAGGAGCTCCAGGCAAATTTTATGCCAAACACATTCTCACTCCAGCAACATGAGGTGTGATTAAGATCTTCAGAGACAAATAATACAATGTGTGTTCATGGAGAACAACACAACACTGAGCCATCAGCCTCAAGATCTGTGCTACATATACAGCGCCCTCCATAATTATTATAAAGATGTGTTGAAAACCTTAAAACAAATTCAATTTTTATTGCAGAAGCCAACTGTCACACTGAAAAAATAGGTTCTGTTTTGTTGGCAAAAGGGGGTTGTGCAAAGTATTAAAATCAGTAGTGCTAATAATTGTAGCACACATGATTTGCTGTAAAAATTATTTCTCAATGTGTGATTTTTTCCCCCACTGAATAAATGCACTTGAATTAAAAGCTGGATTTTCCTCTTTTTTTCATTGTGGTCATAAAATATTTAGAAAAAAAATGAATTTATTAGAAGCTAAAGAACACATCTTAACCAGGGGTGCCAGTAATTATGGAGGGCTCTGTATATATTATGACAGATGGTAGTTTCACATTTGTGACTGTAGTGCAGACATCAAACTTAAGCAGAGAGCAAACATCAAATTCTGCTCAACCTTCATGTCAAGGACCATTAGTGGAACAACAGGTGTGTCTGCAGCTACCTCTAAGAGAAGAAACAACAGTTTTCATAGTGGGAGTGTCTCCAAGATCATTGGATCAGGAGCAGAAGCAGCATGTTTACTGTTTTCTTCAACATTTGATTGTGAACTGTGAATGTATCCCCCACAGGGTTGAACTGTGAAAACAGAGTTTTACTTTAACATCATGTGGTGTCTGACCTGATCTTTGGTCCAACATCATGTGGGAGCTTTACTTGCATCTGTTCTTTGGTCACAACAATTGTCACCAAAACCGCTGCCCTGTTTGCTAGGTTTAGCGCCCTCTAAGTTCTTCCTCTTCTCCCAAATTGAATTCAACCTTAAGATTTGCCATTTTGACACAGTTTAGGAGATTTAGCACCCGTTGCAGATGGTGTTCGACATGCTTACATAACAGGACTTCCAGGGAGCGTTAGAATTGTGATAACAGCACCCTGAGTTCTGTACTGCTGCAGAAGGAGACTACTTTGAACTGGATAATGGCTAAATTTAAATCAGGCCATTTCTGATTCTAATAGGAGCTTTCTGATGACACCTCATCGCGCACAGATATCTGAGTGATATTAATCTTTCGAGTGAACTCTTGGTAAGGAAGCAAAAAACGTGTAATTCTCAAAATGATGGCGCCTGCAGAGAACAGACGTCTCCAAACATTACAATTAATCATTATCATCTGTAATATGCAATCATTACAGCTAACAGTATGTGAACATAGACACTCTTTTGCATTTCCAGACCCCAGTTTCAAATTTTCTTTTGAAATCAGCTTTACACTCCGACCGATGGGTGTCCAACACGTATATAAGACTGTAAGTCAAACTTTAAATTGTATTTCTGATGTTCTGCTTTGGAAAAAGGGTGATGTCATCTATTTCTGTGATCGTAAATCTAAATCTAATGACAGATGTAAAGCAGTTTACTCAGTACTGTTAATCAAATCTGATCACACCACATTTCCACGTGTGAAATGAGAGATGAACTCATGTTTAGAGCATGAATTCTATCCTAAATGTGTTTTCATTATTGCATGTTCTGTCTTAATTTTACAGAGAAACATTTAGGGTTGTGTTCAAGTTTGGGGAAATGCCTGTAAGACAAACATCCAGTCAATTTTAATTTTATAGAAAAAGGTCACAAGAACACTCAGTCGAAAAAATATAGAGATCCAACAAACACATAAATCCTTCAGTTAAAACTGACCTGACCTCAACCTCATCCAACACCTCTGGGACGATGACTGGGAACCTATTATCAGCTAACAGCAGCGGCTGACTTCACTCATGCTGCCTGCCTCCAGGTTCAACATCAGGTGGAGAGCCTCAGTCCTAGAAGAACGCTTGTGGTTTACAAGTGGGTGTAATGTTGAGATGTCTCATATGGAGTGTACGTAAGTCATGCATGATACAGACAGATGCAATGCGGTTGGTAAATTCACAGTTAAAGTGGGAACACGAAGGTCAAGACAGCTGAGTTTAACCTGAAATAAACAATATTTCCCTGCAGGATAGTCTTAATACAGATTAAGTCTGTATCCTCGGGGTTTACACAGATCCAGATTAAAACTTTGACTTGCAGGTTTCACTCACACATCACCCTAATCCGCATTAAATCTTCGCCCTCCAGCCCCTGCAGTACTCACAGCTCAGTTCGATGCGGATGAAGTCTTTGATGCCCAGGTTTTCCAGGAACACGCCAGAGGAGGCCGTGGTTTTGAACAGGAAGGAGATGTCGGCACTCAGCTCTCCATGGAAGGTGGGGAAGTGGAGGTACGATGTCTCCTTGTCAAAAAATGCCGCATTCCAGAAATTCTCTGGAAAACGCGAGAAAAACTCCCCGTCAAAACTTGAAACGGAAATCACAGAGCAAAAAAGTGAGTCCATCAGTTCAACTAATAAGCTTACACAAGGGTATAATTTCTGCGACGTGGTCTTGCTTGATTAATCATGCTAAACATTTATTTATCTATCTACTGGGGTAGATACAGAGCGGCGGTAATTGCAATTAATTGAAGGAAGGAAAAGCGCAGCAAGCTAGTTTGATTTACCTTGTAATGCGTTTAATGAGAAGCAAGTACCAGAGCGTGAAAACCTAAAAGGACGTATGCATCAGTTCTGCTAATGATAATTAGCTTCCAATCGGCCGGTGGAATGAAATTTTGGACTTGTAATTCTGTGTTTCTATATCAACAACGCACAGAAAATTAGTCAAAATGAGCCACTCTTACAGGTTAGGTGCTTCAGTGTAGATTTATATATCCTTTGTAATATTTTTTAGCTTGAATCTTTGGACAAAATAGGAAAACATTACACTTTCCCTAACAGGAGGACTGCTGTCATCTCTCCATCAGCTGTAACCGAGCAACCAGAGGTGGACTTACTGTCTCCATGACAACGCAGTGGTCCCACCCTGTAGGCAGCCTCCGAGCCTGGCCTCTGGATGTCGCCCAGAACCAAAGACCTGACCGGGAGACTCTCCTTATGGGTCAGGAGGCCCGAGTCTTCAGTCCTGTATCAGGAGGGAATGGAGAAGAAAAGGAAATGAAGGAAAAATCAGAGAAGAAAAAATTAGGAAGAAAAGATGAAGTAGGAAAAGCTTTATTGTCATGGTGCTACATTCTGTTGCTTAAAGTACAGATGTGAAAGAAATACTGTAGAAACACGAAGACATTTAACTGTACATAAAACAGACATAAAAATCACAAAATAAAAAGCATAAAAAGCATGAGAAGATATTAAACCATACAGAAAGTCTACAGAAGTGCTTGTGTATAAACTGCATACTGTTCTATTGCGCTAGTCTTTGGTGTTGGAGGCCAGCTGCTTGAACAAACGATAGCTTCAAGCATTTTGATTTGCACATTGGCTTCGTGACTCTTTTCCCTGATGGCAGATGTTCATATTCAGAAAAGAAGGGATATTGTGAGTTTTTATTGTTTGTTTCTTGACAGGCTCAGTATGGACCCGCAGTCTTTCATCTTCATCAACTTCATCGCTGCTCTGTGCATGCTGGCAAGTCTGCCTTTCAGCTGCACTGTCAGGCTGCCATACCATGATGTCATTTCATAACTAATGATGTTCTTTAGAGTTGCCTGGTAGAACACTGGCATGATCTGACTGCTTGTTCCATACAGCCTCAAAGTGAAGCCTCTCCTGCAGTGTTTTACACAGATTACCAGTGTGTGCTTTTCTGCAAAGGAGGCAATTTTTGTGGAAATCTCAGTATTTATGTGAGGACACTTGGGCTCAAGATCAGTCACTTGCTTCAGGTCAAAGATCACTATTTCTTGTTATTGGCAATATATGCAATGAAAATGCTACACAACAGCTGATCAAAAGGCTGCAATAATGTACATAATGCATAATGCACATGCATGAAGCACAATGTGGTCACGTATGTGCAACACGCAGCAGTAACTGTCAAAAGTACAACTTTTGGTCGCCAGTCCTTCCACTTTTTAGCAGCAGACAGCTGGGACACAACAGAACACCCTCAAACTCACTGCATTAATGCCACGTTCTACTTTCAGCAGTTCGTAGCTGATTCTTTTTTCTGTTGATCACCTTTGGATCACACTTATACACACACACTCTCTCTCTTTCATTTTGTATATACCTCTTCAATTGCACTCTCCTTCTCATGCACACACATCAACATATACACCGATCAGCCACAACATTATGACCACTGACAGGTGAAGTGAATAACATCGATCATCTTGTTATAATGCAATGTTCTGCTGGGAAACCTTGAGTCCTGACATTCATGTGGATGTTTGACATGTACCACCGATCCAAACGTTGCAGGTCAAGCAACCCCCACAGCAACAGCAGTCCTTGATGCCAGAGACCACCATCAGCAGGACAATGCACCCCGACACACAGCAAAAACTGCTCAGGAGTAGCTCAGGAAACATGACAGAGCTAAGGTGTTCACCCAGATTCCACACTCCCCAGAGCCCAGAACCACTGTAGCAACCATAATTCAGTCCCTCAAGTTTGTCTCGAGTTTTTCTGAAACATCTAGAGGCCAGATCTGTGGCACTGTGGTTTGTCCACAGATGCTCCAATGAGCTGTCGTTTGGTCACTGTGTGGTGATTATGCAGGTTTTTTTAGCCACAACAACACGATCGTCACACCTCATCTACGCTACTTGTTTGATCTGTCTTCTTCCAACTGAAATTTGAAGCCTTATCGTTTGGCACAGCTTAGGAGATTGAGCGCATACCACAGATGATGCTTGACGCGTTTACATAACGACTCTTTCCAGGGAGCGTTAGAAGCATCGCAGAAGCACTTGGAGTGCTGCATCAGGGCACGAGGCGAATACTTTGACCGGGATAGCAGCCAAGTTTACATCAGGTACGGTTTTTGATTTTTATAGCCACAATCTTGGAACCTTTTGGTCACACCTCATAGATATTACACAACTTTTTGCTACTCCTAAGGAGAGGGAGATGATGAGGAGAAGAAGGAAAAAGAGCTGAAACAAGGTGAGAAAGCTGAAGGATAATGAGAAAGGGTGAAGAGAACATTAAAGAGTATGAAGCAAAGTAAAAAAGGATGACATGGAAAAAGGACAAAAAGAAAGATGAAGAGTGTAGAGACAACTGAAGAAACAGGAGGATAATCAGATGCCAAAAAGAATACATTATTTCTCACTAATTATCTTAACTTGCTGGTTTAAACTTACAAGCAAAATCCATCCATCCATTCTCTATACACCGCTTTATCCTCACTAGGGTTGCTGGAGCCTATCTCAGCTGACTTGGGTGAAGGCAGGGGACACCCTGGACAGGTCGCCAGTCTGTTGCAGGGCTACATATACAGACACACAATCACTCTCACACCTACGGGCAATTTAGAGTCATCAATTAACCTCAGCATTTTTTTGGACTGTGGGAGGAAGCCGGAGTACCCGGAGAAAACCCACGCATGCACAGGAAGAACATGCAAACTCCATGCAGAAAGATCCCAGGCCCAGGCCGGGATTTGAACCGGGGATCTTCTTGCTGCAAGGCGAAAGTGTTAACCACTACCTACTGTGCAGCCCTACAAGCAAAATGTGCAGCTAAAAGTTTGTCAACTGTTTTAACAATTTGCCAGAATCTGATTTATGTGTCAGACGATATTTCAGGACGACATTTTAACCAAGTGTCAGATCTTATCATATCATCCTGACAGTCCATCTCTGCCAATTTCTGCGACACGCTTCTCCAGAGAGCGCTCCAGACAGACAGCTGAGCGAGCAGCTCTGTCCATTTACAACCATGTTCAGATAATCTGCATGTCAGTCTTGTTGTCAGGTGAGAATTTATCCGAGAATGGAAATGAGTAGCAGATTCTCACAGCAGGTCTGTAGAAACAGCGTCAGCAGAGAAAAGTTTCACAAAGAGATGCTAGAAAGGAGAAGGAGTGAAGATGTGCTGAAGAAGGCAGGGATGGTTGTGTAATGTTTTTTTCCTATATTAATCTTCCTACAATCAACAAGTCAGTTAATGCAAAGAAAGAGTTTTTTATGGTTTGTTTGTTGAAACAACATTAGTTCACATTAGAGAAATCATATTCATCCTATTTAACACAATAATCTCTATCAGTTTATACATAAAAAAACAACAATACCTTATTGTTTATACACTGTCACTGCAATATAATGTTCTCTGATAAAACCAGCAGCCAAGTATCAGCACAGGCATTTAGGTTTTCTCATTAAACGCACGGCAGGTAAACTGAAAAATCTGAACAAAAATTTGAAATCAGAACATAAAAGAGCATGTACTGTACCTCCACTGATGCTGCATAAGTCTTTAAATCATACATGGCCAGAAAAGCACCACTGAGAGCTTTTATTACAACCAAATGCTCCGAGAGCTCATCAGTGAAGTCACCTGCTGCTGAATAAACACCCATACATACAGCAAAGCCACAAATGAATCCGCTGACATTTGAACACTTTGTTTGCTGGCCTGCTGTAGTGGATTACACTGTAATGCAAAAAGAGTTTTCAAAGGAATGAATCATGGGAGCAAAACAACTGAGATATATGTGACAGCGGAATTTGGAGCTGTACAAAACAGTCAGACTCTCCAAAGCTGTAAAATTGTCTCCACAGAGCCTTGCTGGTCAGCACTGTCGTCTTTCAGCTAGAAGATCCCCAATTCACATCCCAGCCTGGATCTGGGATCTTTCTGCACGGAATTTGCATGTTCTCCCTGTGCATGTGTGGGTTTTCTCCAGGTACTCCAGCTTCCTCCCACAGTCCAAAAATATGCTGAGGTTAATTGGTAACCATAAATTGTCCTTAGATATGAATGTGAGTGTGATTGTTTGCCTCTATATGTAGCTCTGTGATAGACTGGTGACCTGTCCAGGGTGTCCCCTGTCTTCACCCTAAGTCTGCTGGGATAGACTCCAGCCTCTGTGACCCAAATGAGGAATAAGCAGTGTATAGATAATGGATGGATTCATAGAATAGGACGTGCAATGAAGAATCTGAGAAGGTGCAACTGTTGTGGAAGAGAAAAATAACATGCAAGTTTGCAGCCTGTGACTTAAGATTTACTTATAAATGTGTGGGAATGTTGTCTACATTCACATATTCCACTGTGTTCAGTTGTTTTGCAATAAACAACAGCTCCATATTCCCATAGTGTAAGTTGATGTAAAGAGAACAAACTTTGCAATCTGAGGAAGACATATGGAGGAACAAACTTATAATGGGTTGAATGTCATTGATAAGGTCAGTACCACTCCATGCGGTCGGCGTCACAGTTGCAGTAGTGTTGTGGATCCACACAGTCGCCCTGCAGGCCACAGGCACACTGCTGGCTGCCTGGATGAGCTCCTCCCCAGTAGGTCTGGACGCGACCAGAACCAGGACCACCGAGCCACCAGCTGAACGGAGAACCCTCTGAAACACACATTTCAGCAGATTCAGAGTTACCCTTATTTACTTGAGCCTTTAGTGACACCGACCTGCCTTTATGGCCTCTAACAAGACATCTACTTAGCATTGAACTGTCTAGACACCGTCAAAACTGGAACATTTTACAATTTGTCATGCTCTGACTGATGTGATTTTGCTTCATTCACAGGTATTCTTCCTGACTAATTGGAATAAAAACTTGATTATGTCTATAAACATTTTTTCCCCTCAGGATCTTAGCCTCAAAAATGAACAGCTGTGACGATGATTACTGTTACCAGAACTCTCTGAAGTCGTTTTCTGTTTACTTTCAATAAATGTAACCCTATTTGTGCTTGCTGTCCAGTTGTGAATTTATATCAAGCTGTCAGAAGGAATAACTGAAAACAAAGAAAAAGCTTATTTTAAATTTCTGCCAGCACAACTCAATTGCACTGCAAGCTCTTTCCCCCTCGATACCACAGAACTTAGCGCACAGATTCACTCTCTTTGGAAATACTGTAACTGTCCAAAGATTGACTGGAGCTGGGAGAAAATAGCTGTATGGAAAGATTTCCCATCTCTCAGCCTCCTGAGATGAATCCGGCGCTTGAAGCAGAGGGATGTTTGCCAGGTCCTAACCTCAGTGCTGCATATATTGTTTTCATATGGAGGACAATGACAGCATGCACTGGGAAGTATATTTCACATCCTGCGATTGTGCAGATGGAGAGGATGGCAAGAAGGTGATTGGAAATGTCTCTGCTGCATCAGCACTTCTTTATTCTCCCAGTGAGCAGCAGAGAGTTCATAATGGAACTTCTTTTTCTCTACTCATTCCTCCTTTTCTGCACCTTTCACGATTTTCATCCATCATTTTATTACCCGCCACAACAAAAAGTTGCTTTGCAGCTCAGATTTCTCCTGTGTATACTCTAGACTTTTGAGGGGTTGTATTGATCTGCGCTGGATAACCGGCAATCAAAAGATCCTTGATGAATGTCTGAAATGTTTGCTTGTTTATCCAACTTGATGGAAATTCAGTTACTTCACCACAAAACTAAACTTCGTAAGCAATAAAGCCCTTTTCAGACAGGGGATACGTCACACTGCTGCTTCATCAGTTTATTAAGACATTCACATGTATGTTAGGGTTAGGCCTTACATACCACCTCAGTGACTGAGTAGTATTCACAGTATGCATTCAAGAGTTCACAGTACATTAAACCGTCTACAATGCATCATAACACACCAGCACACAAAATAAATAAATCTAGAAATGTACACGATTAGCAGCTTATCACAATGTCCAAATAAGTAACAGCCTAGTTAGGGCCCGAGCACTGACAAATACGTAGGACTCTATTGGAATGCAAGGAATTGTTTTTCGCCCAAATTAATCACATTTTAGAGGACCTAAACAGGCTCAAAAACTGGCAACTGGCAAAAAAAAAATTGATATTTTATGGGACTTGTGCATGTGTGTGACAGAACTTGCAAAATTTGTAACATCTACTACAGACAGCACGTTTCAACTACATCTACCAAATTTGGTAGGCATATGCAGCACAACAGGCCGCACAAAAAGCCAATGGCAGCCATATCCTGAACCCAACAGGAAATTCGCTATTTTGCATTAACTGAATTTTTTTTGTTGTTGCTCATTTTCAGGGGTTAACTCCTCCCTCGCCAAGGGACCTCAAATTTGGACAGTATATACAACAGGCCTTAGTGATGAAACTTTGTCAAAATCTTCCGCAAAAGTCAGAGTGTGGCGATGGCAACCATGATTTGTGCATGATTGTGCTTTGATTCTTCACCATGAAACAGGAAGTGCTGTCTAACTCTCCTATACATGCCCCAATCTGCCTCAAACTTCAAATGTTTGATCAGAATCCTACACTGATCCATCCATATGCCAAAATTCATTCGCAGTCATAGCGCCACCTGCTGGCAAGAAAAGGACATGTTTTACACTTTGACGTACTATTGTTAGTCCATTGTCGATATTATTCTCAAATGTGGTGACAGAAGCCTTAAGATGTTGATGGTGATTTGTGGAGAAAATGGTGACTTGTTATCAAACGGCGTATCTGTGGCAGCATGGCGAATTTCGATGACTACTGAAGTGTTTATATCTCAGCTGTACAAGATCTAATCTGCCCCAAACTTCATATGCTAAACAAGAGTACACCCACACTCAAAACTGTAGTCATAGTGCCACCTATTGGCAACAGGAAGCTACAGGTATTATATTTGCATGGACCACTGCTAGAAATTTTGTGAATTGGTCAGCTAAGTCTTAGTAGCTTCACACTTCTGCCACATCCCGGCACACACCACATGTGCTCCATGTCCTGACATGAAAGCCCATTGAACGCTGCTTTCAGCTTTAATTTAGTCATGATTTCCCAAATGCTGTCTGCATGTGAGAACTGTCAAACTACTGCTTTACCAACAGTAAAACAAAAATACCTCAACAGCAGTGATGGAGCTCAACCCGAGGATTGTCGCTATGGAACAAATGTTTACCTGCAGCTGACAAACCGTGACTCTGTGCGTGAATAAAACTATGCAGTGTGACTTGCTGTTGGATGCTGTTTACATGTCGGGAATAATCTATAATTATAAGCAATTATTCTTCCTTTGGAGACAATCAAATGGATCCTGCAGGTATTTAATAAACTCAGAGGAAAAATGTCTTCAACCACATGGAAGAAACAAGCTTCAACTCCTGTTAAAGTTCTATCAAAACTCTGATTATTTCAACTTCATTAATCTGACTTGTTACTGCCTCTGTCTTCTTCGCAGAATACTTTTATCTTCATGAGCATTTCAGTTTGTAGCTATAAAATGTGAAACTGTGCAGAAAAGTGAAAGAGAAAGGAGCATATTGTGCTATTTTGTGCTCTCTGTGACATTTTTGGACCAGCATTTGTGCAGAAATGTGGAAAAAGCCTACTTCAAACTGCTTCATACAAGACAAAGTACATAGGATGAGTGTGGCTGACCATTAATGCAACGGCATGCAGTTTAGAATCGTATCACATTGAAAGTGATATAGGAATGTCACCAGGTTTGATAGAGGAAAGCTGTCATTGCAACTTTTGAGGAAAAATGGCCAAAGTGCTCATTTGGATGAAACCGACACACTCAGTTGTCATCAGAGTCACAGAAGGGAATGCATGCCCTTGCTGCATTTTATGCTAATTGCTAATTAGGCTTAATTTAAATGAATTGGAGGGCAGTCTTTTCAGGTTCATCACTGCTATAAGATGCTCAAAAACACATGAACAAGTGTGTTTAATGATGTCTCTTTACACTGTGCGGTGCTCTGTTGTTCCTCTCGATGGACTTTGTAAGTTGCTCAATTCACTGCTACCCAGACAAATTGAATGCAACTTCATGATCAAAGCCTTTCTAATTCAGTTTCTAATACTCACCACCTCTGAGTCAATACAATCACGAGAAAACACACGAGCAAACAAAGAAAACACTAACCTAACTCAATACTCATTCCAAGAGGAGGAGGCATTAAACAAATCCTGAACAGTCTCTTGCTTGAATCATTTGTGAAAGAGAAGTTAGAAAAAAAAAGAACAGAGTGAATTTGTTCTGTTTTGTTGAGACTGAGAAAAAGATGTGTTGAGCCGTGGCCTAAGAGAGTCTGCTTTACCAAGCTTTCATTAACTTTTATTTAACCCAACACCTCAATTAAGAACAAGTTCTTGTTTACAGGCTTTTCTTATTTGAGCCAGCACTTGAGGCAGACGAAAGGAAAAGGGAATGAAAAAAAATGCTTGAGCGCTCTCCCTCCGAGGGAAGATTAAATAAGATTAAAAGATTAAAAGGATTAAAATTTGGATAAGATGTTTAAATAGTGAGATCTACTTTTGAATTATTAAAGTATAATTACAAGCACAGAATGAAATAAAATCAAACTTTGCTACCAGAAGAAATTCAAGTTGTTCGAAGATAAAATACTAAGAAACAGATCTGAGAAATGTCTGTGTTTGTTGGATTTTCAGAGAGTCTGGCGTACAAAGTTAATCAGAGTATTGTTCATACAGAACACAGTGGAATTACAGAGAAATCTTTTGTTTGACTGAAGAGAAAAATGAGCAATTGGTACAATTATTGACAGACTTTAGCCTGCATAAAGGAGCTTTATTGGATTTGTATCTCCGACTGAAAGTGGGTATGTTTTCATTGAGTTAAATGTTATTTTTTTACCCGTTTTGCTGGAATCGTTTTCGTTTTTAAAACTTCCAGATGAGCAGCTCCATGTCTGCCAGCATTCAGAAACACTGTCTCCAGAATAACAAGAAAATATCTGAAGATATACTGTGATTCACTAGCATGGTTACCTAGAGTGTTGAGGAGGCGGGACTTCCTGCAGTGGTAGGACAGTTCCTGCTCGCAGTGCTCTGATTGGCTGATGGCTGCCGACAGCTGCTGCTCCTGAGCTGAGTAGTCGAAGTGGACCGAATGCTGGCTTACACCTGCAGAAGGGCTCAGTCTGGTCAGCTCTGTATTGTTGTGCTGCATCACCATCCATGTGTTCTCCTCTGGTGGGAAGAGATTGAAACGGTTGAAAATTATTATTAAATTCTAATTTAAATTGCACAAAATCTGCATGTTTAGGACCATTTACACAACTCTTGGTGCATCAAACTCTCAAACTCCTTATGGTATTTTTTTTACATGTTAGAATACATAATATGAGCAAAATAAGCAGCCACGGCCCGAGCTAGCATTTCTACCTTTAAACTCACAAACACAGATTCAAACTTCCAAATTAATGAACCAATTCTGTCAGCTTGCAAGATGAAACTTTCTTTATCACTATTCTAAATGAATAACATAAATACTCATACCATGTATTAAGTAGTTTACTGCTGCTTTTGCACTCCTGGTTAGATGACATGGGGTAATAAAGATTATCTTATCTTATCTTATCTTAAACTGCATCTCTTTGTCTTGTGCAATGACAGGCTGAATCAGCCTAGTAGTACAGGTTGCCATTGTACAGCATAAAGTATTTTTACACTATTTTAATTGAGTTTTAGGCAAACTGGTGTACTCAAGCTGCAGTGAGTTCACAGATTTAGGTGGGAGAAGAGGTAGGAACTTCATTGATCTGCACATTCAAGAGAAACCAACAGTGCAGGGTTACATCTGAGGCATTTTAAACCAAGAAGGGATTATTTTCAGGGAAAAACTCCTAAAGATATTCAACTTTAATACAGAGAGAAGAATTCTGAGGAGTCAAATCTGACTGGAGAGGAACTAAAATGCCTGTAAAAAAAAAGTGATAAGAGAACAAAACATAAGATATGAAGGATTTTAATCAACATTTGTTGAATACTGCATAATGTATGTTTCTGTGGGGCTGCAAGTAATGTTTTTTGTCATTATCAATTAATGTCTGTGCAGTGTCAAAGGCCACAATAATTTATTCAATCTGAATCCTAACATGTTCAGTTTATTGTCGTATGTCACAGAAAATCTTCACATTTCACAAGTAAATGCCAGAGAATGTTTTTCAATTCTTTCAAAACTGATCATCAAAATAGTGGCTGTTGTAGCAACATTTAATTTGCACTTGGATGAGTTGTTACTGTGTTACTGTGCAGCGGAGTTATGTGACGATCACCGTACGTTTGTCTTAGGGCTGCAACTAACGACGCGTCGACTAATCATCTGAGCACGATACGTCATGAAAAGCGGAAGTGAGCGTGCAATACAACAGAAATCAGCGTCCGACCGGAGCACGGAACATGGACGGACGTCGGCGCTGCATCGTGCATATATTATGTAGAGCCTGTCCTCATAGAAAAAACGACCACATAGGTCGTCTGTACACACCCGTATTATGACCAAGTGTTACGTTTTGATGTTAAGCGACCTCTAGCGGTTGAGTAAATATCGACACTCCGGTGTCTCAGCTGAAACGTAACTATGAACAAACTTTTACCTCACAATATCCCTAACCCTAACCATAACCATAACCATAACCCTAAACCCGTCTTGCGAAAGTGAGGAAAAAGCCGCTTCGCGAGAGAAAAGCCGTTTCACGAATTAAATCCCGTAATGCATTCCTGTCTCCCGTAGGGGCGCTAACGTAAATACGCTCTCATGGGTCGTATTCCGGGGCACGTTACATACGACCTGTCTGGTCGTATGAGTTTGAGGACTTGTTGATTATGAATGCACGATGCTGCGTGGATGTCCGCGTTTCGATACAGCTGTATAGTAAATGCTGACATCCGTGTTTACGATAGATCGCGGATGTCCGCGCTGTATCGTGCATACATAATATATGCACGATGCAGCGCCAATGTCTGTCCGTGTTCCGCGCTCCGGTCAGATGGTGATTTCTGTTGCATTGCGGGCTCACTTCTGCTTTTGATGACGTATCGTGCTCAGACGATTAGTCGACGCGTCATTAGTTGCAGCCCTAGTTTGTCTGTCCATCTGTTTGTCTGTCTGTTCGCAACAGTACTCAAAAACGGATTTGGATGAAATGAAGATCAAGTGATTAGATTTTGGCAGTGATACGGCTTTTAGTCTAGATCCATGGAGCTGTTAAAGATTTCTGTATCATTGCGAGACAGCGGTACGTCACTGTAACTATGACAACAAGTGAACACTACATCAGCTGCCTGCTGATGATAACATGATTGTGATCCTACTGTAAATAACCGCTGCAGACTTATCAGGACTTATCTGTTGGAAATCATGCAAGGAACAGTTGATTAAACTGTGGAGTTGTTTCTAAGTCCCATCAATTCCCGCTGCCCGCTACATATTTAGCTTACGTGATTCGGTATCCGTACATAATGTACACATGCATAACATATGTTTGTACGCAGCACAAGGTCATTTTGTTTGTGGGTACATCTATTTTAAATGACCACATTCTATGGTACTGTGATCTCTGATCATCAACAATGAATAAACAAACCCTGCTGCATTTCTGACACTGCCACATGGGGGAATGAACGGCCTTGTACTGCGCTCTCTGAGTGTTTTTCTAGTATTTGTAACATTACAATTATAAACAAATCTGGCAAAGACTGTTAATCAGAGCATATACTGTAATAGACCATACCATGAATATGTTTTTGTTATGGTATGTGATTATGTTGAGATTAGCATCAAGCACTAAGGTCAGATAACACAGAGACTGTGAGATGCCTCTGTTGTCTTCATGAGAAAAACAAAGCTGTGCTGTGTGGAGGACAGATACTATTATAAGTTTGCATTTGTTGTTTGAATCTTGGCCAGACCTCTGAACATGAGCCTGATGTTGGAGCGCTGCCCTTTCAGCTGGAATATCCACTCTGCATTTCACTTTATTATTATTCATTGCTACTCCATTTATTCTTTAATAAATTACAAAAACAAATACCGCTGCGTTTTTGCTACAGCTCATCCAGATTTCCACAACAGTTGCCAATTAAGTTAAATGCAGTCCTGACAGTTGCAGATCTACATTTTTGTTTCTCATTTTTTTCATATATGTATATATTTATTTGTTGTGTTTTGAATGCTGGCCATTGCAACAACCACCGTTACCCATGCATGTAAGAAAAAAATAAATTGCATGTCAAAAACAGACAATGACAAAGAGAGACAGGGCTAAAAAAAGAAAATAGAAAACAAAAGAAGCATAACACGCAACGAGACAGAGAGGGGGAAGTGTGTCATCATAATTCACATTTATATGATCATCCAAACGGCACGAATGATGGAGTCACGGAAAGACAAGGGAGGAATGAGGCTGAGAAAGACAGAAAAAACAGGGAGGTGGAAGACAAAGCGGAGTGGGATGGGAGGAGCGCCATCGTTTACAATTATGTAAATGTAAAATCACAGCAAACACTGACGGGAGGAAGAGGAGGAGTGAAGGTGTTGGTGTGTCACCTGTCATGTTGCAGTAGACCAGCTGTGGTTTGATCGGTCCGCTGCCGTCCACGTCGATGTAAAAATGTCCCGACGTGTTGCCGTTGTGTTTGTACGCCTCACAGGACTGTTCGTACACAGCTGGAGAGGAAAATAATGAGAGTGTCAGTACGTGAGGGGATGAAGATAGTAGCTGCTGCTGAATCAAAGTCTCTTGGACAAAATCCGAGGTGTTATTTCAATAAATTAGAGTTTAATCCAACTGGAGATGACAGGAACAACAGACAGGAATACACAGACTCCATATGTTAAACTTTATTATCCTTATTCTGTCTTCTTCCCTTCATCTCACGCCAGCACCACTGCATCCTCTGCAGTTAAAGAATCAAGTCAAATCCGTATCTTAAAGTTCCCACACTCTGCTCACCTGTTTATCTCCACCGCCAAAAGGCCTTTGATTCATCCCCACAGCATGGTTCGCTTTTTCACAGAGACATCGGCAATAAAAAAGAGACCAGAGGTGAAACCACGTGGGAAACTCTCCCTCTTTTCAGTCTCGAGGATTTGACTTGAGGCAATCGGCGCTCAAAACCAGCAAATCGCACCTTTAAGCTCACCTCACTGCCACAGCTTTATTTATTTATCTGGCATTTGGCATTTTAGTCACAGCTACAGTCTCATTACCTTCCATCATATCACTCACATACAAACTGGTTTCATAACACTGTGACCTCCTGCATCAGAGAGAGAGAGACGATGTGCAGATATTAAATATAGCTCCCTGGGTACTGTCTATCTAAAGCACATGTGTCAAACTCAAGGCCCACGGGCCCAATTCGGCCCCCAGGCCTTGAGTTTGACATGTGCTTTAGAACGATCTACATGTGATTCTGTTAAATAACCCAGTGAGGAGATTTGGGGAGGCTGAAGGAGGGGAAAAGGACAGAAAAATCTTGACTGAGTCATGTGAGGCATTTAGGAATTAGAGTAATATTATATAAATATGTTAAATTTGGTCCTGATTTGCTGCCAAGTTTATTATTTTTCTCATAGTTCTCCATTAAAACAAACTGTTGACTGAAGCACACGATTGGTTAATGTTGTGCAGAAGAAGAATCACTTGACCTGATAAAAGCCCACTTTTATATCAACACACACAGTCTGAAGTGGAAAGTTTAAAATAAAGAAAGTTGATAACCTCCTTTGTGCTATCTCTGACTTCAGTTTTTATCGAGCCAAAATACAAAAAGAAAACTTGAATATGCTGAAATGGCTTCGAAGTTCAGCCCTCAGGTGGGTGCTTCGACAGGTGAACTCGACATAAAGTCCGACATGTTTACTGTGGGTGTTGGACTCTGCCAGGGTTGTGTTCAATCTTGTTTGTGGTGTTCATGGACAGGATCTCAAGGCACAGCTGGGGTGAGGAAGGTGGGGACCTTTTTGTAGATGATGTGGTTCTGTTGGCTTCCTCAGACCGTGACCTTCAGCACACACTGGTAGCGGTCCGCAGCTGAGTGTGAAATGGTGGAGATGCGGATCAACACCCCCAAGTCTGAAGCCATGGTTCTCTGCCAGAGGATTGCTCCCTCCGGGTTGGGCGGGGGGTCAACTGGGAGGAGACTCCGGGATAGACTCAGAACTCGCTGGAGGGAACAACTTGGGATCCTCAAGGAAGAGATGAAAATCGTTGCTCAGGGGAAGGACGTCAGGAATGACGTGCCGCGACCCAGCCCCGGATAAGTGGAAGACAATAGATGGATGGACAACTGAACCAAACTCAACAGGGTTAGATCTTAACTTTTTTCGGCACTAGCCACCCTGGCTAGTAGCTTGCAAAATGCACTAGCCCGCAGAATGTTGCACTAGCCCGTTACTTGAAGCCCCCCCGTCGGACGTTATGGGTCGGAACAAATATTCGGATATTAGTCTTTAAAAGGGCCCGAATATTCGGAGGCCAGAAACCACCATTCGGGCCAGCCCTACTATGCTCAACTAACTTACACAGCACTAAGGAACACCTATTTTTCAATCTGAAAGTCACATGTATTTCAATTCTAAAAAACTAACAGATTTTGAGACTTCTTGAATCTCCATACTCACCAGGTTATGCTCCCTGCGCTCAGAATCACTGGCCATCTGGATAAACCCATTAAAAGCTATGCTATCTTGCAAATTCACTGCAAATCTCCTCACTCACATTTCAAAAAAACTTTTCAAACATGGCTGACATCACCCCACCTTACTGCCCTGCCATCTACCCTAAATTACAGATTCTGTATAGTGGTGCCATCTTGTGGCAAGTTAAGCACTTATCATGGTGCAACACAGTTACCTGTGTCAATGAACAATGACATCAACAATACATTACAATAGAAATAGAGTGAACTTAAAAAGTTTTGCACTAGCCAACACGGGCTAGTAGCAGAGATTTTGCACTAGCCCGTGGATATGTGCACTAGCCACGGGCTAGCGGGCTAGCGTTAAGATCTAACCCTGCTCAACACCATGACAACACCAATTTCATCTGATGTCTCATTTTCACTGGACCAACCTGATTGTTATTATATTTACCAAAAGAAAGTTTCATCTGATTTCATCTTGCCAGATTGTTCCCAGTTTGCCGCCAAATTTAAATTATTCAGGAGTAAATAAAGAAGTCCCCTGACAAGCTCTGTCTCCTCATTTGTATTCCACCTGTCCATGCTCCCCTCTCTACTCATCTAAACCAGTGGTCATAGGGGGCTTCCTGTCTGTCAGGTGACTCACCGCTGTGGCAGGTGGCTCCGCTGTATCCGCTGTCGGAGCAGTTACAGTGGAAGACGGTCCAGGACTGACTGCAGCGACCGCCATGTTCACAGCGACTCGGGGAACACCTGAAACACAGACACACAGACCATGACCTGGGTGAATTTTTAAATCGAATGAGCACTGCCAGTACACTCTACCAGACTGCAGAAGACTCCCGTGGAAACTGAAACCTTCCTTTATCTCCTGAATATCAAGCAGCGTAGACATACTTTTATATGAAAACATCATTCATATTTTAGCTGATTTATTTCTGTTTGTTCCTGGAAAACTAAATTAAAGATACTCTCATGGATTTTTGATAAAGTTCAATTTTTGCTGCATAATTAAACATCCTCAGTGAGCTGACAGGGAGGTGCTGAATTAACACCGGGAACAACATCAAGCCGAAGCAAGTTTGATAACAGCACTGCACAAAGCAGAAAAGTATAATAAAGAAAAGGAATCTGCTGTAGCAGGAGATTCTCTGTTTTCACTGAGAATTTTAACGTGTGCTTTGCTAACTGAGTCACAAACTCAACTGTAGGACTTGGAGGTCAAGAAATGACTGCAGAATGAATGAATAAACATCCAAGTCTATAAATAAATAATAAATAAACAGATTTAGGTAATAAACAGAACATAATTAAGATATTGTTTCTTTATTCATTAAATTTATGCCTGTATTTCTACATTTTTCTATATTTCTTTACAGTGTTATGTATTTTTGTGTCTGTAATGAGGCCAAAGGTCCTGACCTCACTCGAAGCCACTGCACAGTAGTTAATAGAAGATTTAGCATCATTAGCTTCAGCTAATATAACTTTTTCATATTATTTCTCTACTTTGAACCTCCTCATCTCCTCTGTCCTCCTAAAAAGATTTCTAATTTTCTAAAATGCATCTCGTGGACAGGTGAGACCCGCTATTGCAGTTCTAAGTGAAGATGCACAGGTGTGTTCTCGCTGTGATCTTTTTAGAAGAAGCTTTTCAGCACCTGTGACGCATGAAAAAAGCATAACAAACAGCTGGAATATAAAAACCGCTGCAGGGGCAGGACTGATGAATGCACACTCATCATTCACTCATGACATAATTTACCTGTATAGTACTCTCTTTTATACTCCACAGCAGTGCGTTTATGTTGAATAAATGTATAAAACTGAAGGATATCTGTACATTCTTGTCACATTCCACCACGTTATGAGTGGAATTCTAAGTACAGTAAGCCTGTTGTGCTTTGTCATGAACAGTGTTCATCATCTGACAGGGTTCATAAAATATAAACTACTGGCTGTAACAGAACAATGAACAGATGATGCATCTGTGCTAAACATCATCCCAGTGGGATCAAATAAGACAAGAGGATATGCAAACAGAGAAATGAGAGGAGCGGCTTGTGTCGTGCAGATTTGGTAGGAATCGTTTGCTTCTGTCTCGACTTCTTTAGACGGACACAGAAACAGACGCAACAGGAGCTGATGTATGGAAATGCAGAAATAAATTGTAATTATGTCATTTTTCATCACTGAAATGCATGTATTCTTTATTCATGTCTTCATTTAAATATGTATCTATACTGTTTTTGTCATTTTTCATCTTCCACACAGGCTACCCATTAATACAACCACAGTGCCGAGAGAAAAGCTGAAAAAAGTATGTTCTCTATCATCAAACGGTACTTTAAAAGATGGATGAATAATCTAGGAATAGTCTCTTACTCAAATACAAATACACTGTGAGTAATGTGGACATTAACTTTGACAAAAAGAAGAATGCACTGATAAAATGCATATAGGAGCCAAGTAATGGAAGGAGAGCAACATGAAATCAGCCGAGTAGAGTTCTTAGGTTGCTGTAAAGTGTGTGCCTCACTGTAACTGTAATGAAGATGTTTCTTAGCGTTTAAAAGCACTTTGACTTTGGAGTCACAAACTAAAGCTGATTATTGGAGAAATAACACTTTCAAACTCCTTTCAAAAGAAAAAACCCACTTCATTAAATTAGAACCTGTTGCTGAAATGCAGCTTTGTATTTCACAGAAGGAAAAAGCCTTTTAGCCAAAGCTTCTCAAGGTTATTTATTTGATGTCCATAAGTACGGCTAAACATGCTAATCAATAGCAGCTCAAGCAGAGCGCCTTTCACATTAAATATAAGATTTTTACATTTAGGTGACGCTGTGGGAACAAAAGCACAAAACAGTTTCCTTGAATGGAAAAGACAACTTCTAAAGAACAGCCATTTTTTCACTTTTCCTCAGCAACATCAAAAGAATAATTTCATTACAGATTCTCGCTCTATGCTTTCAATTTATATTTGAGGAAAACTTCCCCCCGTTGAACACAGAATATCCTTTCACTTTGTCACATCTTCCCTGAGTGCTGCCAAACTGTTTGAAGAAGCTCCTTCAATGGACGCGAACCCCAAGAGGCTTTACTGAAGCTCTGTGCGTTTATTTATAGATAAACACCATAATGCTGTAACCGTCATGACATCAGGCCTGTGTGGGAGGAAGGAGAGGGATGGAGGGGCTGAGAGGCAGAGAAAACACAATGGTTTGAAATAGAAATCAGCACACTGTGACAATCGAGACTAAAATTGACAACAAAACACTTTAAAGAAGCTCTGATGTATGTTTCTCTTCCTTTAGATGTGGGTGGTCCGTAGTGGGTATAATGCACGAGGCTGAGCAGCTACCAGGGGAGTTCAGTAAATGTCTGTGAAATGACAAATGGTTTTGGGAAATGCATTCATTTCTCTCTTTCATTATGCTTTTACATTTTTCATAAACACCTGTGAAAATGGGACTCGTGCTCCCAATGGGCCAGTGGAGGTAATTCCTGAATGTGAAAGCCAATGATAGTGTAATTTATTTTAATAGAAACAGAGTGGTTTGTTATTAGAAAGAAGACAGGTAGAAGACAGCAGCAAAGAATAAATGCATCCGTGTGCAAACCAAAAAATTATTTCAACACTTAGATGAAAAAGTGGGTCAAAAATGGCACAGTGTGGTCGTTTTCTTGCAATATCCATCCATCAGTTATACACCGCTCTGTCATAGTGGGACTGGAGCCTATCCCAGCTGACTTAGGGTGAAAGCAGGGAACACCCTGGACAGGTCACCAGTCTATCACAGGGCCACATGTAGAGACAATGGTAAATGGTTGTATTTATATAGCGCTTTTATCCAAAGCGCTTTACATGATACGTCACATTCACCCATTCATACACTGATGGCGGAAGCTGACATGCAAGGCGCTAACCACAACCCACCAGGAGCAATTAGGGGTTAGGTGTCTTGCTCAGGGACACCTCGACATGAGCACAATGGGCCGGGGGATCGAACCGCAACCCTCCGGTTGTGAGACGGCCATTCTACCCACTGAGCTATGCCACCCCAATCACACTCAAAATTGCACATCAGCTTCGATAAAGGTTGTGCCTTGATAGAACTGCACATGAAAGTGTTAGCCTTAATACTCAGGAGATATTCTGAAACATTGAAAATGAACAAACATGCAAACAATGTTGCTTTTTCACTGTTTACCGACTGAATTCATCACTGACTTTCAATTACATGTTAATCAACACTCAACAACACTCAATATATGGACTGGGTGTTTGTTTTTTTGTTCCAGCTATTTTTGGACTGTGGGAGGAAGCTGGAGTACCTGGAGAAAATTCACACACGCACACAGGGAGAACATGTAAACTCCATGCAGAAAGATCCCAGGCCCAGGCCGGAATGTGAACCGAGGATCTTCTAGTTGCAAGGCAACGGTGCTAACCACCAATCCACTGTGCAGACCTTTCTTCTGATATCTTTGTAATGAAAAGTTGTCATCGTTTCATAGTCCAGCTATTCCTAAAAAAAATTACATGTTTTGAAATCTTTCCATTTGAACTTTAAATTACCTTTTATACTTTGAAAGAAATGTCTATATTTGTATTACTACCCCAAACTCTTTATCACTGATAATATCATACAAGAAATGATGCAGTGCACATGGAGAAAAGCAACAGCTGGAAAACAGCTGATAAATATCAACAAAACGGATGGTGACATTCTTCTATTGCTGTTCTATGTGTCCTATATTCAATATTCTTCTTTTTCAAATATCAAAATGTGTTATAAAGTGAAAAAAAAACATATTTCAAACATGAAATCTGTCTTGTGTGGACAAAAATATATTTAAAACAATAATGAAAATTATTGTTCTTAACCAAAATGACAAAAAATGGCATAAAAACACATTAATTCTTATATGGATCATTTCTGATTCACTCATGGAAGAGTGTACGGTCCAATCACTCGTACATCTAAGGGTTAACCGTAGTTTTTTTGAACAACAGGAGTCCATCAGCAGAAGTAGTAAAGTTCAAAGTTAAAGTGTGGTTAATATGGATAAAGAGATATCTGCAGGACTAAACTTGAGTGTGTAGCTGCAGATTTACAACCAATAATGTGTGAACAGTAACTTATTTATAATCGAATATAATTTCTTTGATGAGCAAAATTTAGCACTTAAGATGGAAATAAAAACATCTGGATTAGAGTTAGATGCATCAACATTTGGCCAACTCCACAAATGTGCATCATATCTCTATTGGTTGCATGTAGTTCAACAGTGAAAGTGCATTCTGTGTTTGGTACTGTTCTTTTCCCCAATGATTTGGATAAAGAAAAGCCCAGACATGAGTCAATGTGACAGTGATCTGTGTTACACCGTAAGTACAGATAAGGATTCAATGTTATAGAATATCTCCACCTTTCACCATCTTCAGGAATAGTAACGGCAAAGCTCAGTTGACAGCAAACACTATACAAAATGTCCACATCACAAACCTGCATTTAAAAAAAAAAATGTTACTTTAGTTTAGTTTGTGGCTGCACAGTGGAGTAGGGGTTAGCACTTTTGCGTTGCAGCAAGAAGCTCCCCGGTTCAAATGCCGGGGTGGGATCTTTCTGGATGGAGTTTGCATGTTCTCCCTGTGCATGTGTGGATTTTCTGCGGGCACTCCGGCTTCCTCCCACAGTCCAAAAATATGCTGAGGTTAATTGGTTACTCTAAATTGCCCGTAGGTGTGAATGAGCCCGATCTCACGGGGATTCGTGAAACTGTCACGTAAGTTTTAGTTTCGGTTTCGTGCGCACCAACACGATTTCGTCATGTTTTTCGTGCCGCTCACCACGAAATGCGCACCAATGTATTTTAAACGGCGGACTTTTCGTGCCACTCAGAACGTATTTCAAAAGAATGTGTATATTATATTTTTAATGTAAAACCGTGGCGAATCCAACGCTATATTTTGCATGACATCGTCCCTAAACATAACCCTAACCATAACCCTAACCATAACCTAACCATAACCTAACCATAAGCCGGTGGTACACTTACCAATTTGCATAGGAATTTCAAGAATGTCCGGCGGCCAGCGGCCGCAAACGCAATCACACAAGCAGTATACGCCGATGGACAGCTTAGATCGTCATGAATCCGCCGGTATAAACCACTTTCAGATGTGATTACCACAGCGAAAAACATTTCGTGGTGAGCGGCACGAAAAACATGACGAAATCGTGTTGGTGCGCATGAAACCGAAACTAAAACTTACGTGACAGTTTCACGAATCCCCGTGAGACCGGGTTGGAATGCAAGAGTGATTGTTCGTCTGTATATGTAGCCCTGCGACAGACTGGCGACCTGTCCAGGGTGTCCCCTGCCTTTGCCCGAGTCAGCTGGGATAGGCTCCAGCACCCCCATGACCCTAGTGAGGACAAAGTGGTGTATAGAGAATGGATGGACGGATAGTTTAGTGTGTTATGTTACATTGCATGACCAAAAAAACATACAATTTTCTACAGCTTTTTTTCTTTAAATGTATTGGATTTAACCAGTTAAACTGATTTTTGTGGCACCCTACCTACCAGATATTCACACTTTTATCCATCTGTCCATCATTTGTAAACCACTTAATCCTCAGTGGGGATGTGGGCTGGAGTCTATCCCAGCTGACTTAGGGTGAAGGCAGAGGACACCCTGGACAGGTCATCAGTCTGTTGCAGGGCTACATATACAGACAAACAATCACACTCACATTCACACCTACGGGCAATTTAGAGTTACTATTTAATCACATTTGGACTGTGGGAGAAAACCCACACATGCACAGGGAGAACATGGATCTTCTAGCTGCAAGGCGAAAGTGCTGACCACATTTTCTTTATGTGTTTATTTATGTATTTATTTATACGGTCTGGATTTGCAAACTTGCGCACAAATTGTGCTGTGTGTCTAATTTTGTTAATCACATGCTGATTACCTCCCTTACTGCAGGCAGGGACAAGGTTAAATCCAGCTAACATGATCCGTTTCACAGTTAATTATGTCTGTTTCCTCATATTATTTGACCTGGCGGCTTTATAATAAGCAAAAAGTAAACACAAGATTAGCAGCAAACATCTGCAATCGCATATAAACCACACACATAGAATGTCATTTGTAGCTCCTCTGTATTTCGATGTGTTTCCCGCATATTTTTAATCCAAATGTTGTGCCTGTCTTGTTTAATTGATGAAGATGTTTTCTTAATTTGCTTGTTTCCTAAGTTTATATTTGTATAACAGGGACAGCAGTGCAGCAGTGGCTGTGGGTTAAATATATATGAATTGTTGTATTAGGAATATATAGGTTTTATTTTATTGTTCTTTTATTGTTATTATGTTTATCCTTATAATTCCACAAAGTTTGGTCTGCCTCTCAGTTGTTGTGTGGCGCCTTGGCTGGGGAGTTCCTGTCCCTTTACACACACTTTTAGCCACCCTACGTCGTCCTATACATGAGTTTTTCCCGCCTTACTTCTACCCTTTTGTTTATGGGTTCTGAGAGGGAAGTAAGCAAGATTGTGTTGTTGTAATTTATGCATTTTAATGTCATATAATTCTACCTATGAGTTCACTTTCCCATTCTAACATGGCTATGCATTAATTAATTTCTGCAGCAGTACAAGTCTTGTGTGACAGACAATTTTGTGTGTCTTTTTATCAGCTGTAAAGGGCTAAAATAAACAGAAGATTGCCTCCAAAAACGATCTGTATGTTGGCTGAATTAACACAATGCAGAGAAGCTACAGTTACATTTGGTTTCTCAAATTGCTGGAGCGTCACAATATACCACTGTGTAGAAATTGTGAGGATAGATACCTAAAACCCATGCACACTAAACCACAAGTCCGACTACAGCACCTGAGATAATACTGGAAACTACACAGATCAGCCTCTAGTCGACACATAATGACATTACATGACCTCATTCTCTTGAGATGAAGACGGGCACAAAAGACGACAGGAGGCGATGACTAATAGCATTTTTATCCACACCGGTTGCTCTCCATCTGTTCCCAGGGCGGCTGACACCTCCGGGAGGTTCAACGCCGAGAAAAACACACATTTTACGTCACCGGTGGTTGCAAAACTCGGGTTAGTGGGTTTGCGTTGAGTCTTTATGTCTTTATGTCCATAAATGTGCCTCAATGAGCATATTTGCTTATGTAAATGTCTGTGCCAGTGTTTAACTGTGTGTTTGCTCAAACCCGGGCAGGAATATTGAAGAGAAAACAGATGACTTCACAAAATCTGCAGCCTCCTCTTTATTTAGATAAAAGCCCTAACTCAGCAGCCTGTCAGCCTGCTACAGTGTGATTTTTACCTCCATTTATCTCTATGCTGCTTTAATCTCAGAGTAAGCTGGAGCCTTGCAGATAAAGCACTTAGCTTTCACTTTAAATTCACATTACCACACTGCTTGGTTCTTCTGAGTTAGATATTTAGTATTTGTGCCCGTGTGTGAGCGAGTTACAGGCAGGACTTTAAGGATGTGAGTGTTGATGCCATCAAATTCAGCCTGTCAGTGGCGGTACATACAATGTACGATCCTTTATAGCAGTGGTGTCTGTCTGACTGCTGATTAGCTACAAAGTCAAAGTAGGTTTTGTCCAAAACGAAGTGTCCGAGCAACATCATCAGTTAAATGTGTGGACACTCAGAGGTGAGAAACAAGGACATGGACATAAACAGTACAAATGACAGTGGTAATTCTGCTTAAATGAGTGGAAATGCTCGTTGCTCAAGTGACCTGGTCAGAGAGAAGAATTTTATTAAAGTAATGTCTGATTTTGCCTTAATCTGCACGAAAAAAGATCCATTTTTAAGTCAAGACAGCTCATATTGCATGTCTATAGCTGTTAAATGAAAAGTGAAATCTTTCGTCAGGCTCTGTGATCAATACTTCGCTGAGCAGTTTGATGTGAGTATTAGTGGTGCCAGATGGCTTTTAATGGAAAAGCATCATGGTGCTACACTTGTAATTGTTCATAGCTCCTACCTTATTGTTCTCCAGATACTATGAGGCTGATAAATAATCCTGAAATCCACACTGACACAGTTTCTCATCAGTGAAGGTGTAGCTGTCAGTTTGTGGTGTTTGCACCTCACATGTATGCAGCCTCTGGTATATTATGAAAAAAATCCACACTTTTATATGTGCTAGTGTTACAAATACATAAACTTTGCATCTGTTCTCCTCTTAAGCAGCAGTCAAACGGCAGTTTTCTAACCCTAATCCTGAGGTAAGGATAAAGGAAAACGCATACCAACAAGGAAGAAAACTTTGACACAAGAATATTTCCCACTGGAATATTAGTTATATGTTTGCTAGAGTTGATAGATGTTTATCAAAGGTGGAACATTGTGGAAAAAATGCAATATTCTGGAAACAAGATGAATGCTGTGTTTTGTCCAAACAGCATGTATCTCTGGATCTGCAGCTACATGTTTCTGACGTGCGGTTACAGGACTCTCCGGTCTCCAAACTGTTTATTGTTCTCATATGGACTGTCCAGCTGCAGTTCTGCTTACCAAAATGCCCACTAGGTGGCTCACATTCCACGCCGGGCTCCAAGCAAGCGAGCTAGTGTTCTTACTCATTTAAAAGTTGAGAATAGGCTGACATCATTTCAACCTCTAATCATTCACTTTACCAGATAAAACTGTGAGACTCTGAGCACCAGGTATCCTGAAGGAAACTTTGGAGGGAGCCAGCTACTAGATGGTTTGATAGTCTTTCGCCCCTATACCCAGGTCAGATGACAGATTTGCAGGTCTGTTCTATATTTTCTGTAGCCGAGCCACGCTAGACCCAGGTCTGAAGACGCAAGGGTCTAGGAACTCTTGACAGGGAGGGAGGCGGGCTAAAAGGTTGTCTTTCAAATCACTCTGCAGCAATTGGGTAGGTATACAACCAATCAGCGCAACGAATAGGCTGACGTAGTTCCTAGAGCGCCGGAAATCAGAGGATGCGGTAGTTCAGTGAAGCCTTATTTATACAGTCAATCGGTGAAGCTCAAGTATATTACAGACATGTTAACAGAAAGATTATTCAGAGTCGGTGCTAATGGAGCTCAACGACTGTTGTCGTTTTTGCTGCCGACCCTGGCAGAGAATTAAATTCGTTGCCATGGGTTGTCTAGCCCGGCTAGGCTAGTTGTTTCCGGTTGTTTCTGTCAGAATTGTCGAACCTCTGTTGTCACTTAGTTACGCCCGTCTTCTGACTCTATACTTCATGGTGATTCGTCGGCCAGTTTTAGGAGAATCCAACCTCGAGGCTTACCGAGGGTAACTAGACCCACCCTGACAGAAAATTGAATTCGTTGCTGTGGGTTGTCTAGCGCGACTAGGCTATATTTTCTGTTCATTCTCCCCTTTATCCTCACTCCATCTGGTTGAGGTAGACGACTGCCCTCCCTGAGCCTGGCTCTGCTAAAGGTTCATCCTTCCTAGAGATCCAGAGAAAACACTGGATTTGTTGGGTTTCTCTGGATACATTTTGTAAGATCTAAGGGTTGCATTGGGGTGTTTGGTGCTGGGATGGTGGCTACTGATCCTCTGGGTGCTGTAGTTGCACTGTGAGGTCTTCACACCTTGTGTTTGTTGATGCTTGATCGCATTTGGATGGAGGGAGTTAGGAGACACTTGAGGCTCTTTGCTGTGTTCCTTGAGATGTTGCCTGAGTTATATATTTGCGGTTGTATTTCTGCATGGGGGGGTGGCGTACTTGGTCACTCTTCAGGTGGGTGGAGTGTGTCAAAATAACATCTGCATGAATGCAAGACCCAAGATTTTTCAGCAGAACATTGCATTGCAATGAGATTCGCTTCACCTGTCAATGGTTTTAATATTGTCACTCATTAATATTGTCACTCATTTAACTCTGAATAGTAATTTTACTGTTTTACAGCAGGTTGCTTTATTTCTAAATATCAATATCCTTACAAAAGCTATCATGACATTATGACAATGTGTTTTCTACCCTCCTGCTACATTTCTTGTGAACATGCATCCTGCCTATTATACTAACAAGAACAATAAAACACAATAAAGTGTAAATATGAGTCGATATGACTACAGGGAGCAGCTTACATGTTGCAAACATGCAAACATACAAACAGAAGATTTATGTCTTTGTCATCACTGCAAAAGACTAAATGGAAACAACAATCTAAGATAAAAGCTTCATCCTGATCCCCTACTACTACCATCTTCACTGCCACTGAAACTACAGTTCTTTGAGCAACAACTGGTATGTTCTCATGTTGGGCCTCACAGCTTTACCCAGATATACAGCCATGTTTAGGGTCAGTAATCATCACTCGAGGCAAGGGTCAATGGGAAGACTGAGCAGTTGAGGTATTGAACTTAAGATCAAATGGTTAAATGCCCTTGTGAGTGGTAACCCCACTCCTGTAATGACTTTAGCTTTTCA
Source organism: Acanthochromis polyacanthus (assembly GCF_021347895.1). Taxonomy (NCBI): domain Eukaryota; kingdom Metazoa; phylum Chordata; class Actinopteri; family Pomacentridae; genus Acanthochromis; species Acanthochromis polyacanthus. Next base: position 9,679,814 of record NC_067121.1, read on the forward strand.
AGAGGTTAAATCATTGGAAAGTTGGGTGACTTTGTTGTCGTTTGTCATGCTGTTCTCCAAACAACTCTGAATTTGAAGAACCTCGACCTCCTACGTGACCAAGTATGATCGACTGCCTCACAAATGAGAAAAAAATGCATTTTTTGTTTACAATGTGCTGCACAGTGCTGTAGTGGTTAGCACTTTCACCTTGCAGCAAGAAGATCCCCTACTCAAATCTCAGGGTGGGCCTGGGATCTTTCTACATGGACTTTGCATGTTCTCCCTGTGCATGCGTGGGTTTTCTGCGGGTACTCCGGCTTCCTCCCACAGTCCAAAAATATGCTGAGGTTAATTGATTACTCTAAATTGCCTGTAGGTGTGAATGTGAGTGTGATTGTTGGTCTGTATATGTAGCCCTGAGACAGACTGGTGACCTGTCCAGGGTGTCCCCTGCCTTCACCCGAGTCAGCTGGGATAGGCTCCAGCACCCCCCCATGACCCGAGTGAGGATAAAGCGGTGTATAGAGAATGGATGGATGGATGGATGGATGGATGTTCACAATGATGGTGCAAAACTGCTACCACCTACAATAAAAACGAGAATTAAAAAGTCTAATGACGGCATATAAACTGAAATAACATGTAGGAGGGGTGCTTGATTCCAGGTGGACCCAGAATTAGTGGGTTTATTGCACATTGGAAACAAGTAGTAGTAATGGGCTTTAGTAGGCTACTGTGCAAAATATTATAAATTGATGTAAAACACTCTGTTACTGCCTCTTCTGTCATCATTTGTTTTCCCTTGTGAAGAAAAAAATTAGCTCCTTGCACTGAGGGAACACTTCAAGCTGTTGTAACTTTGTTTTAATGAATGGAAAATGAATTATCCTAAAAAGGAAACCTCCCAGTTGACACAGATTCGCTGTTTTAGTTGCGTGTATGCTAGCAAGTGCAAGAAGTCCATCAAAAGTGTTCTAAAATGTAAGGCTGCATCTTGTTCTCTCTGCAGCATCTCGAGCCAAACACAATTTGAAAAGTTCTACTTGGAAATTTTAAAGTTAGACCTCATCTTGTGCAGCACTAGTGTCCAAAACCACTGAATGTTTGACAAATTCAACCTGCAAAGTTCAGATTTTTTCTTTGAAATGTTTTTAGCCAGGCATGTTGTGTTAATAGAGACATCTGTATTTCAACCAAATCAGCATGCTATTTACAAATCTGCCTCATTGTTACCATGTTGGACAGATTTGCATCGACAATAAAAGTAAAGTTGGACCAGGATGGCCGAGTGGTTAAGGCGTTGCACTCAAGATGCAATGGACACAAGTCCTTGTGGGTTCAAATCCCACTCCTGGTATATTGTCAGAACTATGGGCGTCAAACATGTTTCCCTTTAGGCTTCTCCCACCAGAAATACAAAAAAAAAATTAAACTGCAACAGCCAACTGTTTATTGTGCAACTTAGTCTAAACCCCACACGTGGTATCACGTTTTACTGGACCTTCATCATGTCTTTGTGATCATGTTGCTTGAAGTGTTAACACGGGTTAGACCTGCAGTAAATTAGATCTGAGTGTTGATTCAGTTCCAGTCCTGTAACTGATGGGTCAAGTCGATTAAATGCGCGGCTGCTTCTCAATTGTGCTCATTGCATGAGGTTACTCTGCTATTAAACCTGGATACAGACACATAAACACTGAGGTAATGGCCTGTTCTGAGGTCAGAGAAGTGCTTGGAAGGTTTGACTGTGACTCCATTTTCCCTTAAGCTTCCTATCTCATGCACCCTGAATTTAATCAGTAGGAACGTACAGTGGAAAATATTACTTTTTTCCCCCCTCTTGTTCTGTTCCAGTGAGCAGTCAGATCTCTGCAGCAGCTGAATACTGCTGAATAATTATGTGATAAAATGTAGAGAAAGAACATTATTTAATAATTAAAAGCACTGGAGCAGATTCTCTTTCTCTAGTAAAAATGTGTAGTTGGTGTGTGCAGGGTATTCATTTACATGTTTATTTATATCATGCATGAGGGTGTCTTTGCTGGTTGCTGTCGAGGGAAGCGTTTATAATTGCTGTAATCATCCATTTAATTGTGTTTTTGGTGTATCATAGAGACAGCAGGTGATGCCTCAACTCCACGTGACTCATTTTCCTGATCTAAGCTGCTGATATGGTAAGATGAGGAACTCTTTTCTACCTTTCTTTCTGCATTTATGTATCGAATATGAATAGTGAAAACTGTGATAATTTCCTTGAATCCTTTTAATGATGTCCTGTGTTGTAGCCATGCCAGCAATGGGACGCAATGATGGTGTATGGTCGGTCATACTATTACTAAACTGAAATATCTCAACAGATATTACGTATTCATGGTCCTTGGAAGATGAATTGAGGAGCCCAGTTATTAAGAAGAAATCTGAGTGTTTTTGGTCATCGGATTAGATCAAATCTTGAAATTGGGTTGTTCAAAATGACAAAGTGTTCTGAATTTGGATAAAAACACATAAACCCGTCTTAGTTTTGATCCTGATAAAACTCGCAGTAAGTGTTTTTTACTCTGCCAAAGAATGTGACGATCGGCGTACGTTTGTCTGTCCATCTGTTTGTCTGTCTGTCTGTCTGTTCACAGCATTACTCAAAAACAGATCAATGAATTTGGATGAAATTTTTAGGGAAGGTCAGAAATGACACAAGGAACTAGTGATTAGATTTTGGCAGTGATGCAGCTTATAGTCTGGATCCAGGAATTTGTTTAAGATTTCTGTATCATTTTGAGATAGCAGCACGGCATCACTGTAACCATGACAACAAGTGAACACTATGTCAACTGTCTGCTGAAGATTACGTGATTGCGATCCTACTACAAATCGGCCGCCGCGGACTTATCGGGATTTTTCCATCGGAAATGATACAAGGAACGATTGATTAAAATGTGGAAGCATTTCCGAGTTCCACCAATTCCCGTCACTCACTGCATATTTAGGGCACCAATTCGGTGTCCGTATATAACGTACACATGCACAACACACGCCTGTACTCAGCACAAGGTCATTTTGTTTGTGGGTACATCTATATTAAATGGACACGTTCTATGGTGCCGAGATTTCTGTCACAAATAATTTCAAGATTTCAGTCGTTCGTTGGAAATGATAGAGACTGATTAGCCTTGGCAGAGTACTGTCCTCTGTGAGTGCTCTTCCTGTCTTTTTTGAGTCAGATTTGAATATCTGTGATTCACCCCAAGCGAGACTGCTGGATTTGGTGGATCTGAGGAACAAAATGTGATAAGACTTTAAAATTGGCCACACAATACAACATTTGTGCCCTGAGGTATATAAATGTTTCTTTTATATTTTGCATGTGATTTGTTTACGGATAAAGCAGTGAGACATTAGGCTACCAATCAGGCGTTTCAGTTTAATAAAAGGAAATATTGTTCCAATAAAATATCAGTGTCACTGTTACAAGAAATGAGCAATAGAGCTGGTCTCATTTTCATTTGATATTTGGTATTTTTATGATTCAAAAAACATGCTCAAAATATCTGCAGTTTAGTTTGCATTTACTGGTAGTGGATCAGATGCAGGGTTTCACTTTTGAAAAGAAATCAAAAAGAGAAGAAGATTATATTGCTTTGTTTGTTTGTGTGCAGTTTTCTGTCTTTCAAATACAACCTATTGAAGTGGCCTCATGCTGGTGGAACTGATCCTGGATTGCAAAATTTGTGATTTAAAAATCCCGATTATTCATTTGAAACTTCAATTTGGATGCCGATCCTTTTTTTTTCTGTAGCATCTGGTGGACATTTTTTTTTGTTTTCAGCCCAAAATCTCTGTAACTTTGTCTCTTTCAGGATTTACTTTAATCATTTTGGTGATAATCTCACTTCTACTGAGCACCACAGTCCCTGAGTATAACCTTACCGAGGTGCTAGCCTTATCGGTAGTCTTTCAGTTTCTATTTTTGCTTGAGAGTTCAAGATTTGTACTATATTGTAAGAAACACTTCAACAATGTATATTTGTTTTTTGTGTGCACTTGTGTATTAGCATTAAAATTAAGGATACTATGGCTAGCACTGGAATTCTTAGGCACCACAAAACAGATAAAGATGTGCAGCAGATGCCAAAGCAACCTTCGTCGTATTTGTTGAACATACTACAGCAGGGAACCAGAATAAACATTTATTCATTGACAGAGAAAGAAACCTAACAAACATATAATTAAAGGTTTGTGCTGTAGCTGTTGAGTTCACAATGACAGGAATACTACTGATATCATCGTAAATGACAGCATAACAGCCTGATCAAAGCAGACGCAAACACACAAGTAAGAATAACATTTTACGTGAGAAAGATGAGAGAAAAAACTTTCTGGAAATGTTGATTTGCCAGATATCAGGGACAAAGAAACAAACAGGGTCGTGAGTGGTTATTTCACACCTCAGATCCCCACTGAACAATAATTCTCCATTCCTTAATGGAAATACTGTTAGTGTGCTCCTTATTTCCTTGTGTGTCTTTGTTTGTTACTTTCCCGGATCCAACACACCACAACGCTTCACCTCACAAATAAATTACTCTGCCACAAAAATCAAAGAAAAGAAAAATTACATTTCACTTCCACAAAAGTTGAGTCTCATATAAAGTTACATGACAAAACAATCAAAAGGCCAGAAAAGAATTAAAAAACGTGTCTCACTTCTGACTGACAGAGCATGACTCCGGCTCTCTCAGCTGCACTGGCGTCTCTACATTGAATCCATCAAGGTCAAAAAGCTAATAGAAAACGACCGATTCTCTCACCTGCTGTTAAAATCTGAACTCTGATCATTGTGGTTTTATAATTCAGTCTCATCATGAGCTCTACTTTTTCAAGAAAATTTAATAAGAAAAACAAAAATGACTTTTTAATATTTCAAGACAAAAGGAATATGTGCTGCTTATCAGTGATGTGTCTAATTTTTTTAATTTTTTTTTGCTTAGCTTGATTGCATCAGTCTGAGAGGTTTGATTTTGCATTCAAGGCATAATAAAATTATGCCTTGAGGCATTCAAAGCATAATAAAATTCAGTGTTGGGCAAGCTACTTGGAAACTGTAATGAGCTAAGCTACCAGCTACTCCGTGTTAAATCAAGCTTTACTACACTGAAGCTATGACCCACAGAAATGTAGCAAGCTAAGCTACAGCAATATGGCCAAAGTAGCTTAATACATTCAAGTTACTTTTTTTTCTTACCAAAAAATTTCAGGGACTAATGAAGTCAATCAAACGGAGACAAGAAAATGCTGACTTGTTCATTATTAAACCATCATTTTTGTTCTCAGTGCTCCAAAGTTAGTAAGTTGATACACTGAGGAATATGTGGAGCTATATTTAAAATGAATCAACCTTTTTACATTAGAAATCATTGTTTTGATTTTCTTTTTAGTTTGTATTGCAGACATAATGTATCTGATAATTAAGTTGCAGTAGCTTATATTAACACACCACTTACATTGGAGGGTATAATAGGTTACATCTGATATCATTTCCATATAAAGTAAGCAATATTATAGTAAGACAATATTATACATAATTTGGGTATTCACGTTGGGTATTAAATCAAGTTTTATTTCTTAAGTCTAATATCTATGTAAAATCATTCAATGCTTTCCCAAAGTGCTGTATCCACTACTACTTAACTCAATTTTGGTCTTGAGTGTAAGATTAAGATATTTAATCATTTATGCCATCACTTTTGTTTCCCTTTCTGTTATTTTTTTTCAGCCATTTGCTCATTAGTGTTAACAGTAATACTGAAGAAGACAGATTTTGGTTTTACTGTTACCTCGTTTTCTCCCATACCTCTTTCCTCCTATATGTATCAGTTTATTTATTTAATCCCCCAATTTATACACATTCACACACTGCCACCACAACCTTACGCTTAATTTAATTAATTTACTGCCACATGAATTTTAGATGTTGAAAAGTAGCTGGTTTGTGTGTGCATCTTATACTGTGGTTGACATGTGGTGGTTAGCTAATTGCTGCTGGTTGTGCATATTCGGTAGTCACCTGTATATGGGTTCTCAGATTTGTATTTGACGTCTTTGAAGTTGACAGAAACTTCGCCTTGGGCTGGCACACGAGGCATCTGAAAACAACTTTTCTCAGTTTTTTTTTACAAAAACTCATATAACTATTTAGGTAGGGCCACGGTGACTGTGACTCCTTCGGTTGCTTCAGCAAACTGAAGCGAGCGTCTGTGTGTGTGTGTGGATCCAGTGAGTCGCAGGAAGGGATTCTTAAATGACGACATCAACGGTTCCTCCACTTCTATTGGTCGACACAGACATGTCGGCGTTTGGAGAGGATGTCACTGTCTGATCCTTAAAAGTGTGAGATGAGACTGCAGCAGAGCAGAAAGCTCCGCTTCAAGCAGTTCAACATTCATCATTTTTAATGTAGCTTTTTGCGTTCGCTACCGCGCTACATGACCAAAAGATCAGGTAAGCTGTTGAAACTTTTTTTGATTTTGTAAACAATGACGCTATCACGTCGTTACCGAAAAATGTAGTTAAACTACTAACGACGCTATTTGTAGTGACGTTACTGCCCAACACTGATAAAATTATGCCTTGAATGCCTTGTAGATTAAAACTGAGCAGCTGATGTAAGAGGGTGTGCCAAGAGGATGCAGTTGAAATGGACAAACGCTGCTGCAGGTTTAAATCCTATTCTTGACATGAAATCTATAAAAACTTTCAGCTGCCGGAGCCACTGATTGATAAGCTGTATTAGTGTAACTGACATCACATTAGCTTTAGCTGCTTAACACTAGATGTAATTTCCTATAAGAAGATCTGGCATTGGATATGTCAACTTCAGTCAGTCAATTGTATCTAATGGAATCGGTGACATGAATAAGGTTTTTCATCCAGCTCCCTCTGTCCAGGACTGCAGTCAAAAGTTTTTTGTCTTCCAGACCAGTGTCTTCTTCTAGCACCTTCCTAAATGTCATGCTCGGCCTTCTGACAGCATCAGTAAAGTTTTTATAAACTTAAGGTACTTGTATTGTAACGCGTAGCTTTGTGTCATCAGATTATTAACCGACTGATCTTTGTTGAGCCAAATGGATAAGTTGAAACACATAAAAGTAGATAATTCTGAGGTTTACATGCTTAGTTTTTTGCAGATGGACAAAAAAAACAAAAAAAAATGACTAAGGATGGCTGGTTTTCATTTTCCTGTGAGTACAAATCCCATTAATTGCATTTAGTCTTAACTACCACATATATCATAAAATGTAGCAGACAACCCCTCACAAAACATCAGGATGGCCGAGTGGTTAACCCGTTATGGTTCAGCGGCCCGCGGGCGGGCCATTTTGATATCTGCATAAGTATTTTTCGAAATAGAATGACACTGCCAACTCGATGATAGAAAGATTATACACCGATGGAAAGCTTAGATTCTCATGAATCCGCTGGTATAAACCACTTTCAGATGTGATTACCACAGCGGGTAATATAAACACATTTCTCCAACAAACAACAAAAATTTAAAGGGCACATAAAGGGCACAACTCACCTTTGGTAGGGCTGGACCCGAATATCCCGAATATCCGAATATTCGTTCGCTACGGCACTATCCGGATATTAATTTTGGTATCCGAATATTCACCCCCGCCTCGCCCCGCCGTCGGACGTCACCGGGCGGAAAGAATATGCAGTGTTACTGTCTTCCCTCCGCCTTCGGCCCACATCGGCTCATCTCCTCGTGTGATCACATAAACATATACACATATGTCTATAACATATACACATATGTCTGTAACATATACACATATGTCGATGTGATCACCCCTCCTCCCCCCAGACAAAAATATTTGGAGCTCGTCTCTTCCCTGCGCCTTCGGCCCATTTCGGCTCATCCCGCCGTGTTCTTCAGCTCATTTCGGCTCCTCTGTTCGTGTTTGTAAACACCACCCGAATGGCCGGGTGGCTGCCGACTCAGACGTCACGCTTCACTTCGTTGCATAAACAGAAGACAAGATGCTGAAGACCGGTGTTTGGGAATTCTTCAGTTTTACTAAAAAGTAAATGAGGGCAAAATCTGGACCCGGGAGACCAGACGAACGGATCCAAATATTCGGGCCGTCTCCGCGCCGCCGCATTCCCCAACCCCCGCCCCCATATTTTTACCTCCATATTTTTATTCAGCGTACAGAGATCCATGCGGTCTTGCACTCAAAATGGCGACTGAAGTCTTTCCTTTATGTTCACACCGCGTTTCAACCAATCAAGTGACTCTGGCCTGCCTCCGAGCCCTAAACGGCCAACCTTAGCCGAGACTGACCGATCTGGACCTACCTCATTTCGTCAGTAAATTCTGAGCAAATCACGTCGGAGGAAACGTTTGACTGACAGGGCTGATAGCCAATGAGCCTGCTGAATGGCAGGATATAAATAGAGCCTCTGCCAGCGGGGTTGTGTGACATTTCACACCTCGACTCCGGCTGCAGCTGGAGCCTTTCTGTCTCTCCCTCCCAGTCTCTCTGTCTGATACACACTGGAGCTACTCTGAAGTGCCTTTTTTGAGTTCTTTATGAGTTTTTGGAGTGAAAATAATTTGAAAACGGGTGAAAAACGAACATATACCATTTTTGCCCAGGGTGTGCAGAGGATGTACAGAAGGTGTCCAAAATTGACAGGGCCGGGCCATAGCAGTACAAATACATGTGTAAAACACTCATTTCTTGTAGTATTGCTCTGAAATTTTGACCTGAACTATGTAAGACCCCAGGCTGTTGCCTTTTTGTGTTTTCAAGCTGTCACAGTGCTGCCACACTTATTTTCAGGTGTTTTATTAGGGGGAAAAAATTCCTAATTCAGTGTGTTCCAACATAAAATACTCTGTGCCAGTAGCATCTAGAGTAATTCTGACTGCATTGGGTGAAAATTCAGGTTGTCAGCTTTCAAAGGAGACCCCAACCATGCATGTACTCCAAACAATTCAAGAACAGCATTCAATTTACTTTCCGTACATCTTCAGTAGAAATTTCAGGCGAAAATTGACTGTGCAGTATATTAAGGTGCTGGACTTAAGATCCAATGGGCAAATGTCCACGTGGGTTCAAACTCCACTCCTGGTAGACTCATTGAATGATCTGTAGCTGCAGATGATGAATTTGCATGTGCAGCACACAGCCTTTAAGCTCAATGGGACTCATATATTGTGGCATGTTGCCCTTGTGTGGTTTGATATTTAGCAGATTTAACCCTGACCTTCATGTGAGTGACTGGTTGAGGCTAATCGCACCTTTTCAAATCAACATGCTGTTTGCATTTTTCTTGAATGATTGTCTTTCAGGACAGATGACATCCATGTCTGACCTTTTGGATTTAAAATGTCACCACTTCGTCATTTCATCGTAACGTCTGTGTAGATCCTCAGTCATGCAGGTCATGGTAATCCCTGTGGTTTCACTTTAAAAAGATACACAATTGTTTTTTTTTTTAGTCTTCTGCAAGAACCTAGATGTCCTGTTGCCTTGTTTACTGGAACTCTGAGGACATTTGATGAAATTCAGTCATTATTAGCAACTGAATAACTGAGTTGAAATGTCAGAAATGTGTTTTGTGAGTTCACAGTGACCTTTAGGCCCTGCGATGGACTGGCGACCTGTCCAGGGTGTCCCCTGCCTTCGCCCAAGTCGGCTGAGATAGGCTTCAGCCCCCCCCCCCCCCCCCCCCACCCCCCCCCCCCCCGTGACCCGAGTGAGGATAAAGCGGTGTATAGAGTATGGATGGATGGACAGTGACCTTTAAACACCAAGACCTGTTCAATGAGCAAATTGTCAGAATTGCTGTCACGGGAATAGAACAAATGGACTAAAACCACAATAATCAAATGTTTAAAATAAGATCCAAACAGCAAAACCTTGATAAGGTTTTCCTTTGCTGACTGTCATTTCATGTTCTTCACATGAAGTTCAGCGTTTTGGCTTCTGATTGGCTACAGAGTGAAATGATAATGCTGCCTTAATATCTTGACCTGACTAGGTAAACAGCCATGACTCGACTAGGGATGGGAATTTCGACTAATTTCTGAACCGACTAGTCGCTAATTTTATTGTTGACTAGTCAGTTCGGAAAACTTGCAATTTAACCCTTTAAGCGCCAAAGTCGCAATATTGCGACAAGCAACATTGCTGAACATAACAAGCCATAGCTTCAAATATACTGCCTCATGTGCCTCATGTACTGTACACCAGGAGATGGCGGACATCTGGAACTTCAATCTGAGCATCAGTTGTGGGCGTGTTTTCATTCAAAGTTTTGGAGTTTACAGAGTTTGAAAACCGAGGAGACAAGACTCGCCGTCGGAGCATATCAGAGCGCAAGACGGCACATTTTAGAGTGAGAAAATTCACCATACCGAGAGGTCTGGTCAACGCTGACAAAGTACTTTGTCAAGTAATGGCTTACTCATGTTCTGAAGAGGAATATTCACCCTCTGATGAAGATGTTCAGTCGTCCACTGAGACAGAAAGTGCCGCTGCATCTGTGTGTAACGGCAGCGGGTTGGTGCGCCATGGCAGTCCACGAGCAGCACATACTGGAGCCGATGCTTTGCTTTGGGGTGGCAGGAAGGGACGTGGTGGGTGTAGCTGGAGTGGTTAAAACATCGCTAATGATGAGGGGGATAGCGGGGGTTGAAAAAAGAGACAAGCATATGCTACTGGCAGGATCAACCAGGTAGCCCAGACAGGATGAGTGTGCGGCGCACGCCCGGGCGTAGAGCTGCATGGCAGCACCTGGTCGGGACCGGGGGGGCACTAGCGTTTAACCGACTAGTAAAATACTAAACGTTTAATGAATGAGTAGGCGGTTAAACGATTAAACGACTAGTCGCGCACATCCCTAGACTCGACGCAGCACAACTATACAACTAAAATTTAACTGAATCCTCATGCAGCACTTATGCCTCATGTGGTCAAATTGGAGCAGTTTAACCATTTGATCTTTGGCACTTTAATGTCAGTAATTAGTTAGAACTTCTATCAAATCAATGTGATATTACCCGGAGAAAACCCACGCATGCACAGGGAGAACATGCAAACTTCATGCAGAAAGATCCCTTCTTGCTGCAAGGCGAAAGTGCTAACCACTACTTCACTGTGCAGCCTAGGTAGAACTTCTATCAAATCAATGTGATGTTTCCCTACATGTGAAAAATAATTATTTCTGTGTATGTGAAAAAAAATGTATTTCTGTGTTCTTCATGCACATGTGGACATATTAGAGACTTTCTGTGGATATCACTGTTTTATGAACTGGAAACAAAGCAGCAATGTGACCAGGATGGCCGAGTGGTTAAGGCGTTGGACTTAAGTTCCAATGGACAAATGTCCACGTGGGTTTGAACCCCACTCCTGGTATGGTGAATGTGGGAATGCAGTTGTATTCAAACACCTAAGAATATGTAAATAAAACTGAACTGAATCTCTGTGCAGCACTAATGTCAGATTGGAGCAGCTTAACCATTTGATCTTTGGCACTTTAATGTCAGTAGTTAGTTAGAACTTCTATCAAATCAATGTGATGTTTCCTTACATGCGAAAAAAATGTATTTCTGTGTTCTTCATGCGCATGTGGACATATTGGAGACTTTCTGTGGACATCATTGTTTTCTTTTTAACTGAAAACAGAGCAGCAATGTGATCAGGATGGCCGAGTGGTTAAGGCGTTGGACTTAAGTTCTAATAGGCAAATGTCCACGTGGGTTCAATCCCCATTCCTGGTATGGGGAATGTTTTTGTGTTTAGACATATGCACTACTGTATATTCCAAGTGTTTGTTTGAAACATCTTAATTTATTCTCTTGTATCTTGACCATTGAATTAGACAAAAAGGTTAACTGTTGCTCTGCCACATTGATCATTTCTCTTCTGCATACTGTAGTGTTTGTATTCATTACAGCTCCATTATTTTCACATCCTGACACACCTGCAGAAGAGAGCAAACGTATCTCTGAGGCTTTTGCAAAACACTGCACTCCCTCTGGAGGAAAGAAATCATTTTACCAGAAAAACAATATGTTAAATCTGTGCCAAACGTTACACGCTGAACACTTCCAGACTCCCGCAAGGGATCGGCGCTCCAAACACTGAAGCACCACGTGATCGGCGAACACACCTGGTACATTATCTGGATGAAATGAAGCGCGAATGCTTATCTGAGCGACACAGTCAGACAGGGAAGGTAAAACTACGATTGCCCACTGAGATGGGCTTCGACGGTTCCTGACCTGTCGATGATGCCGCACATGTCGATCTGCAGTTGGCTGTAATTTCCCAGCAGTCTTTGCTGCACCATGATGAGATCCACCGGCTGGCTGTCCACAGCAAGGAGACGCATGCAGCCCTGGAAGACGTCGAAGGGGTTTTCACAGTCCTGGCTGTGGTCTTCGGCAGGACAACCTTGACGACAAAGAAAGAATGAGCAGTTAGGAAACAGAAAAATAGAGACGGGAGTCATATGAGGCAGTGATTGCAGCAAAAACACAGACAGGATTCACGGAGAAGCAAATATAGCCATTTTAGTTAGAATATCAATACCACAAAATTGGAAATTGTTGAAATTCACTGCGAGTTCAGTAAATTGACAAAAGAGTTAACATGAACTGTGCACACTTTTGGTGAGTAATATGAAGCAAAACTGTGATAAATGTGCGACAGTCGAGCTGTGATTTGTGGAGTCTCATGCCTTCGTAAGTGGGTGAAATCATGCAAATATATGCCAAATAAATCCAGCTAATTTCTCACTGCTGTAGTCCGTTTTATTGTGAAAGGGGAGATAGTGAAAGTGCGTGTGTGTAAATGCGTGCATGTGCAGGATGATAAAAAGCCCACAGCAGTTAGAAGAACATGCCCAGACTGCAATAACGCTGAATGAGAGAGAAACCGAGAGAGATGGGAGTTTTTCAGCAGTGAGGGAGCAAAAAAATGAAACGAAGTGAGACGAGAGGAAGAAAAAGACTGGAGAGAAAAGAAAAGAGGGAGAAGAGAAGAGCAGACAGATGAAGATACAGCAGACTTAAAACATTCATTATAAAACAGCCACAAGTTGAAGGTGAGAGTTGACGATTGTACTGTGCAATATCAACAGCTTATAAATATTAATATGAGTCTTTCAGGGAAAAACATGTTCATTTAACCCGTACTGGAAAGAGAAATATTTTGTTGTCACTATCAACATTTCAGACAGGACTGAGGGAAAGTTTTAACATAAGAGGGGGTAGCTTTTTAATGGAAAAGATGTTTTTTTTTTTTAAATTGCATTGAGTGTGACAGACAGGACAAAAAGTGGAAGTGTTGTTAAATAAAGGTAAATCCAACTGAGAAATGAGGTGAATTAAATCATGCTTTGGGTAAATAATGACTAATGTGAGAAAATAGGAAATTTAAAGGGGTAATAAAATGTCCTGTTATTGGACAATAAGGCTATACCTGAAAACATTTTTCCGTTTTTGATTTTACATGACAGATTTCTACATTTGTGTTTGATCTGCGCTCTTGTTGGAGTTTTGAGTTGGATGACGATCTGGTTTTTCATACACCAATCAACAAAAAGCAGCTTTTAAACTCAAACCTGATAACAGTCATGGGTTTGTTTGCTTTTGTTCTCAGGCCACTGACATTCAAATGCAATCAGACCACACCCAGTCTGTCCTGATGAAGCTCAGTTTGAGAGATAAATTCCTAATAATTTGTTGAATTTAGTCATGAACATCTAGCGTTATAGAAAAACACCTATGAAACCAAGGTGGCAGGAGTTCATCTCTCTCTTAGTTGCTGCTAAATGTAGTTAAACACTTCAAAGACCCCAATCCGGTGGAAAATCATTTATTTTCTGTTTCTGCTGTTTTTAAATTAGTAGAAGACACATCAGGAGTGAATTGAGTAGTTTGAGCATTTCTTCCTTAAAACTGCACCGATGACTGAATTCAGACTTCCTGGATGTCACATGTAACAAACCCAACCAACCAGTCCTGTCGCAGCTTTCTGCATCCGAATTTGTCCTCAGAATTCGTTTATAGTTCAAACATTGATGCCTCAATTACTCCAATATCCACAGACTGGCGACCTGTCCAGGGTGTCCCTGCCTTCGCCCAAGTCGGCTGAGATGGGCTCCAGCACCCCTGAGACCCTAGTGATGATAAAGCGGTGTATAGAGTATGGATGGACGGACAGTGACCTTTAAACTCCAAGACCTGTTCAATGAGCAAATTGTCAGAATTGCTGTCATGGGAATAGAACAAATGGACTAAAACCACAATAATCAAATGTTTAAAATAAGATCCAAACAGCAAAACCTTGATATGGTTTCCTTTGCTGACTGTCATTTCATGTTCTTCACATGAAGTTCAACATTTTAGCTTTTGATTGGATACAGAGTGAAATGATGATGCCGCCTTAATATCTTGACCTGACGAGGTAAACAGTCATGACTCGACACACGGTACGACTATGCAACTAAAATTTAACTGAATCCTCGTGCAGCAGTAATGCCTCATGCGGTCAGATTGGAGCAGTTTAACTATTTGATCTTTGGCACTTTAATGTCAGTAGTTAGTTAGAACTTATATCAAATCAATGTGATGTTTCTCTACATGTGAAAAACAATTTCTGTGTTCTTTATCAGCAAGTGGATATATTAAAATAGACTTTTTGTGGTTATCACTGTTTTATGAACTGAAAACAAAGCAGAAATGTGATCAGGATGGCCGAGTGGTTAAGGCGTTGGACTTAAGTTCCAATGGGCAAATGCCCACGTGGGTTCGAGCCCCACTCCTGGTATGGTGAATGTGGGAATGTAGTTGTATTTAGACCCTTAAGACTATGCAGCTGAATTCTCATGCAGCACTAATGTCTCATGTGGTCAGCAGTTTAACCATTTGATCTTTGGCACTTCAATGTCAGTAATTAGTCAAAACTTGCAACTGTGTACAATAAAGTAACTTTACAGTGTTCGAGCAGAGCTGTAGGCGAGCTGGTGTGCTCGAGGTATATCTGAGCAATTTCAAGGCAAAAGGGTATTATTTTTTACCAAAAACATGCAAAAAATGTCATTTTGAAACACAAAGATGAATTTTTAGTGCAGGGTGTCAAACGTGCGGCCTGTTAAAGGGTCCAACCAGCCTGATGTTGCAAAGTGTAAAAATTACAGAGAAGACAATACCTGGAAATTGTACATTTGTCAAACTATAAATTCAAAATAAATTCTAGATCATGACAAGTTGTTTTGATCAGAAAGTGAAATACTATTGCTCATTGTTCTTTTGACATTTTGTCTTTTGTTTTTGTAATATTTTGTCTTGTTTTTGTTGTTTTGTTTCTTATTTTAGTCGTTTTCTGTTTCCTTTTTCTTTCATTTGTTTTTGACTTATTTTTGTCATTTTGCGCTATGTTTTATTTGTTGTTTTGTGTATCGTTTTCTGCCGTTTTGTGTTTTTTGTCTCACTTGTGTTGTTTGTCTACTTTTTGTTGTTTTTTTTCTCGCTTTTGTCATTTTTTGTCTGGTTTGTGTCATTTGTCCATTTTTGTCTCTTTTTTGTTTTGTTTTGTGTCGTTTGTCTCATTTTTTGTCATTTCATGTCTCATGTTGGTAATATTTTGTCCTGTTTTTGTTGTTTTTTTGTCTTTTTTTCTGACATTTTCATTTTGATCATTAAGTAAAAAACTGTATTGTTCATTTTCAGACACTTATGACTAAATGTTTTGTGCCTTTGTAGACACTCTGTGATCTCTAAGTTGTAAATGAACCTATTTTTCTTAAGAAGTTTCAGGTTATTCATGATGTTTTGTAAAAAGATAATTCAATAAATGTGAACATTCTCAAAATGTATTTTTTTGCACAAACTTTGGAGTTATTGTTATTGAGAAGTTCTTATGCTGTGATTTTACTGGTGTGGCCCACTTCAGATCAAATTGGGCTGAATGTGGCCCCTGAACTAAAATGAGTTTGACACCCCTGTTTGAGTAATTTAATGAATGAGAGCAACTTTAATTACTTGTGGCAAAAGCACTCCTGAATGCTGACTAAATCTTTTACTGAATGCTTCTTTTATTCACTTCCATTAAGATTAATATGAAATCAAAATCATTTTCAGCAACGCTGATGTCTGAATGAGGATTTCAAGGTTTCCTGCATTTCATTTTGCTATATTCTAACAACCCAGCAAACAGCACCTTGTCCAGTTTTGTCAGTGAAGACATTCCATGATTCCCTCTTACCACCAAAGAAGAGCTGACCTCCCACGGTGACAGGAAACGGCGGGTTTGCATGAGCAACGCCACCTTCATCTTTATCCACAGAGATCATCAGACGGCTGCGTCTGGAGGTAACATCCACTGAATGCCACTGACCATCGTTCAGAGCAGAGCCTGCGAAAAGATTAGATAGAAATAAAAGGATTATTCTCCTTCAAGTCATCATCATTTATCATGAAATATGGATATGTAAGATGATATCTCTGAAATTTTAGATTGATGTGTGAAATATCCACCGAGATAATTAAAAAAAAAAAACATGCCCATTGATGCACTTTCAGCATGTTTTTTACACACATTCATTTTTGAGGCTGTGTTTGAATGAGGATATCTCTTGAGCTATAAAAGCCAAAGGCCTGAAATTTTCACTGTTATTTCTCATCACATCAACAATGCATAGGGGCGGCGTGCCTCGGTGGGTAGAGTGGCCGTCTTATAACTGGAAGGTTGCCGGTTTGATCCTCAGCCTGTCATAAATACAATACAACCATTTACCATTAATACACAATCTGAAATAATATACATCACATAGTCTCTGATTTAAAATATGAAAAAAACCTAAAGCTGTCATTAAAAGTTAAATTTTTGGGAACACGTTAACAAAAAATTAGATCATGCACAAGTCAACTAGGGATTTTTTTAACCTTATGTGGATTCATGTCACAATAACCCAAAACAAAACATTTGAATATTTTGAACATGAAATATTAGGTTCCAGAAATGAAAGAAAAACCTAATTATTTTTGCTTAACACCTGATTGAGCAGATATAAGCTGTGCCACAAAAACAGAAGTATTGGTAGACAGCCTGATCCAAGTAGAGCAGAGCTATGGGGTTTCAAACAACATATTTAATAACAAAATATGAAACTCTTGGTCACAAAGTTGTTATTTAAGTTAGTTATTATTCTGCCAAGGAAAGGCGGAGTTATGTGATGATGGTCGTTGGTTTGTCTGTCTGTCTGTCTCTCTGTTCGCAACATTACTCAAAAATGGACAAAAGGATCTGGATGAAATTTTCAGGGAAGTTCAGAAGTGACACAAAGACCAAGTGATTAGATGGCAGTGATGTGGCTGAACAGTCTGGATCCACAGATTTGTTAAAGATTGCTGTATCACTCCGAGATAGCGGCACAAGGTCACTGTAACTATGACAACAAGTGAACACTACGTCAGCTGCCTGTTGACAATCACATGATTGCCATCCTACTCCAAATCCACTGCTGCGGACCATGATTTATTTATTTTTTTTCAAAATTTCATCCACTGGAAATCATACCACAACTGAGCAGCCTTGGCGGATTACGGTGCTCTCTGAGTGCTTTTCTTGTTAGTAAAGTTATTCACTTTCATATATTGTGTAATTTCCTTGTGTGAAAAAAACTTGCTAAAAGTGCAAAAAGTGACAAAATATCCATAATTTGTGCGATAAAATTTTCAGGCCGAGCAGGATATTATTGTAAAAATTTGTGAAATTAAAACAGAATGACATATATTTTTAATCAATGTCTGATTTTAAAAAACTACCCTAAAGTTTAGGAAAAAAGGAGCACAGTCAAAGATTTTCGAATGCATGAAACACAAATGACTGAGGGATGAGAGGATAGTAGTTACATAAGAAACTACAGGATAAAAGTTGTAAAGTTTCATAGATTTCAGGCAACAAGATGTAAGAGGTTAGAAATTAACATTTCCGGCTGTCAGACGGACCTGCAGTGAGCTCCAGCAGCGCTCTGCCCTCTTTATGGATCTGCAGCCGGAGTCTGGCCTCACTCAGGTACAACCAGACCACACCTCCCTGCTGAGGGAGGTCAAAGGTGAGCAGCAGCCCCGCCTTGTTCCACGTCCTGAACTGGAAACCCAAAGACACGCCCCCTGACGAGGACGCCGTCGCCCCCGGCAGCTGCAGGAAGCTCTGGGGGCCGGTGAACGTCACGGCGACGGAAACCAGCTCAGCACAAGAAAAGGTCACATTGCCCTGAGAGAGAAACATGCAGAGTGGAGAGACAGGAGGGAGGGATGGAAAGAAAATGATTACTGGAGAGATAAAACAACATGAAACATGAATATTAATCAGTTGCAGAGGGCGTGTCGATGTGACCTGGTGTCGCAGCCATCTCATCAGCGAGTCTCCTTGAGAATAAAAGCCATGAATGCAAAATGTCGCCATGCTTAGAGCTGCAGAGCGAGGTTGGATATGCATATCCAGTGCGATATAGACATTTCCGTTGCGGTCCATTGTTTTGAGTAGTGGTAATGACATCGGGTCCATTGCTAAGGCTGCAGCGGTAATACATTATGCTGTCTGCTGGGAATATCAGGCTGCTATCTTTATAAAGCTCCGGAAACACAGATGACATCTAAAAGCCCTTTGTAGAGCTGTTAAAGTGATATACGGTGGGGAATGCATTGCCACTGCAAAATATAAAGTCAAAAGTGGGCTATAAAAGTCCTCAAAAGCCTTTCACTAACGCACAGGCTCACCCAAAACACTCCTCGCTCACCTCTGCAGGCTCCACATTATTTTGCTTTAAGAACAACTCAAAGTGGTCTCTGCATTAAAATGGACTATAACTGTGGTAATACTCGATTACTGTGAGAGCAACAGAACTCTTGTAAAACAGCCTCTATTAGACCTTCAGCCATGCATGTGAATCTCAGAGCCTTTTGTACCGACACTTTTTGTTTCCCTGCTCTCTGGTCCTTAACTGTAATGAGAGACCATTTATTAGAAATGGTTCGCAGTTGCTCTCCACTGAGTGCGCTCCACTTATTGTCACCGCAGCAACATCTCCTTTTTTTCAAATGACAAAGACGAGGACGGGTTGCTGAAATACAAACCGCTGTCGAAGCCTTGTCCTCACATTACTCATGGCCCTTGTTAAGAACTCATTAGCTTCATTAACCAGCTAACAGCAGATCATCTCCCAGTGGTGAACATGAACTAGTGCATCTCAGACTATTAGAATATTGTGAAAAGTTTAGTATTCAACTGTGCAAAGCAATAATCTGAGCCCACCAGGACCCATGCACAGCAACGCTCCTAAATGCTCATCAGTATTAGTTCTGTGTTCACATTGGATCTTTTGTACTTTTAATTCTCCAGTTCATTGTAAATGCCAGCAATTTTAACACCATTTTGGTAAATACCCACATTTTTGGAACCTTATTTCTACTTTCTTCTTCTGCCTGCATGATATGCACATTCATTGCACAATTTGTCCATCCATCTTTCCATCCACCTATCTATCTATCTATCTATCTATCTATCTATCTATCTATCTATCTATCTATCTATCTATCTATCTATCTATCTATCTATCTATCTATCTATCCATCTATCTATCTATCTATCTATCTATCTTTATAGTTAAAGAAAAATCAAAAACATATCTCAAAATATTATTCCATTTTTACTTTGAGTAAATTACTATTTAAACAGTACAAATACTCTCGGCCTAGTTCAGTACACACAACCACAATCGTGGTAAAGACAGCCTGAGCTTGGTTCTGTCTGACTTTTTTTATTGTCCTTCCCACTGCCGCCAAGTTCTTGCTCAAAGGGAATCAAACAGAAACTTTGAATATGTTGGGTCATAAGTTCTTCAGGTCATTGTATAAAGTGCTATGAGATGACATATCTTGTGAGAACTGGTGCCATATAAATAAAACTGAATTGAAAAATTTAATCAAATTGTTGACTTTGAGGTTGTCTAGAAGACGATCATCGAGACCCTTCACAAGGAATCACAGAAGGCCACTGCAGAAAAGGCCGGCTGTTGGCAGAGTGCTGTACTGATGCCAATCAATGGAAAGTTGACTGGAAGGGAAAAGTGCAGGAGGAAAAGACGCACAAGCAACAGGGAAGAGGATTGTCAACAAAAGTCGATTCAGGAACTTGTGAGAGCCTAAAGGCAGTGCACTTATGAAATATGCTACAACTGTGGCATCCCTAATATAAAGTCACTTCCTGAACCAGATCTTATCTCGGCTGTGGTGGAAAGAACTGGACTGTTGCTTAGTAGTCCAAAGTCTTCTTTATAGATGAAAGTAAAAATTTTGAATTTGGAAATCAATCTGCCAGAGTTTGGAGGAAGAGTAAAGAAGCCCACAATCAAAGGTGTTTGAAGTCCAGAGTGATTTTTGGGGTCATGTCACCCCCTGCTGTTGGTCCACTGAGTTTTATCAAGTCCAAAGTCAACTCAGAATCTACCAGGAGATTGTAGAGCACTTCATGCTTCCATCTGCTGACAAGCTTTTTAAAGATGCTGATTTCCTTTTCCAGCAGGACTTTGCACACGACCACAGAGCCAAAACTACCATCAAACGTTTTACGGACTACATATATTACTGTGCTTGAGTGGCCTGTCAAGCCCCCATCAACGTGATATGAGGTATTCTTAAGAGAAGGAAGAGAAACACTGGACCCAAACATAAAGACAAGCTGAAGGCTGCTATCAAACCCACTTAAGATTCAATAGCATTGATACAGTATCTTATTGCAATGTCTTATTGTTGTTACAGAGTTATGATTTTCACGTTTTTTCTCTGCACATGGGCATGTGACAAAATTCTTGAATCTTGATGCAGTGATTTGTGCCCAAACCAAGTACTGAGTGTAAAAATGAACACACTTTTCAGAAACTGGACATTTCTGTAAATCCTGTTTTTATTTGATATTAGAAAATATTCTAATATTTTGATATTAGATTTCTGAGCTATGAGTCATAAACATCAAAATTAAACATAGTAAAAAGGTTTGAACTATTGAACTTTACTTGTAATAAATGAAGAATATCTAAAACTTTACGTTTCTGAAAGAAATGACTGGTTCGGGATATTCTAATCCTTTGAGATACAATCAGATTTGCAAACACCATCATATACACTTAAAAGTCGAGATGAGGTTAGTTTTGCACGCGAAGAGCTAGTTAGTGGTGGAGAAGCAGCAGTGGAATCTGTCCTCGCTGAGTTCAAACCTGCTCTGACATGTCAGCCACCGTGACAGAATCAGACTGTAAACAAACTTAAAAGATACGCTCACTTCTCTCAACTCTGAAATAAGAACCAAAACAATCCCCGGGTCCTTTTCTCAACCGCTGATAACTTGATAAATCTCACCTCTACTTGCTCTGCTGGATTTTATAACTCAAATAATAAGTGTAGCAAAGTTTTAGCAGCTAAGATAATAACACTTAGATAGATAGATAGATAGATAGATAGATAGATAGATAGATAGATAGATAGATAGATAGATAGATAGATAGATAGATAGATAGATAGATAGATAGATAGATAGATAGATTAAACCTTTATTAATCCCACAGCGGGGAAATTTACAAATTTGAATGAATATTAAGTAGACAAGGCCACACAATGTTATAAAAAACAACATGAAGCTGTATTGCATTCCTTTAATCTGTTGGAGACAGAGGTGACTTGTACAGAAGTTTCTGAGCTAAAACCTTCACTTTACACAATAATGTCCTTGTTTTTTTTTAACTGTTTTCATAGGAAATATAGTAAAGCAGCTATTTTAAGGCACAACAGGGTTATTTTCATGTAAAAAACACCTTGTGAATATGTAACTTTGATACGTAAAGATGAGTTTTTAGGGTGTTTTAGAGGAGCTTTACTGTGAATTGTTGTTTGCTGTCACAGTTTTAATCGTTGGTTTTCAAACTCTGATATCTCTTCTGCTTGTACAATTCACTGACTTGTTTAATTTTTTAACGTTTTATTGTTTTAAAATTGTTTAAATGCGGCTCTGTGAAGGACTTCGGACTAGCCTAGCCATGCTACACCCATGTTTCTAAAGGCACAAGGGTCTAGGGAAGCTCGACAGGGAGGGAGGCGGGCTAAAAGGTTGTCTATCAAATCCCTCTGCAGCAATTGGGTAGGTATACAACCAATCAATGCAACGAATAGGCTGACATAGTTCTGAGAGCACCGGGGGATTGTGGCTAAGTCCCATTAGCTTCCCAACCGGCGGAGCTGCGGAGCCGCCAGGTGTATTAAGGATTTGCCATATCCCGTCGGCATAAGTCCAAATACGTCTTTCTTCTCAATGAAACACTTCAGTGCCGTCCTTTGTTTATCTTTCAAGTTGAATTTTAGCTTCAAATCTTTAAGGGCTGTGGCCAAAGCCGAGTCGAAAGATAACTGTTTATTGTGCGCCGGTTGTTTCTGTCAGAATCGTCGCGCCTCTGTCGTCACTTCGTTACGCCCGCCTTCTGACTCTACACTTCATGGTGATTGGTCCGGCCAGTTTTAGGAGAATCCAGCCTCGAGCCTTATGGAGGGTAACTAGACCCTCCCTGGCAGAGAATTAAATTCGTTGCCGTGGGTTGTCTAGCGCGGCTAGGCTAACTTCGGACTGCATGTTTGGATGAAAGATGCCATAAAATTGAGTTTATTGAGTTTTGTAATAAGCGAGTTACAAAATTAAAAAAAAAAAGAAAACCACCTAACAGTTTGTGCCACCAATGTTTGGTGGTCCTAAAAGCATTTTGCGGCAAGCCAATTTTAGTCTGCTGTTTTCATTTGATGTGGCTCAGCTCCAGCTATTGATGCTGCATTCTCACTCAGACATAAAAGTCCAGAGCTCAGGGAGTCTGAGGAGCTGAACATCAAAGCACTTTGCTTTCCCCGAATGATTTACGTGATCTGTCATCATCAGGCTACAGAAACACTAAACTTTTGTGATATCCCAAAAGTTGTGTGCATTCACTTCATATTAACTGCATTGAGGAGTTTGCTTAGAATTTTTCAATAAAATGATTTATTAGAAGAGGATGTGTATGAAGTTATTTAGGTCTTTGTTCGTTGGGTTTGAGTTTTTTGTTCCTGTCACATTTTCATTCTGTAAGCTCAGTTTATAAGTCCTGAACCTCCATGGAAACAGCACGACCATGACTAGAAGAAGAAAGAAATAATTCCAAAATGGGTCTGAAACAGTTTTGTCATAAATCATAAAAAAGAAAAAAGATAAGGTGGAAATGTTTGACAATTTATTTTACAAAAATCACAAAAAAATGGAAACAACATGTAGAACATTTTTCCAAGTGTCTATACTTATCACTGGAAAAAAAAAAAAACAATGGCTAAACATACTATCAATATTTTACTATTTATATTTTGAATTTGTTTCCATACTTGGTTCATATTTTCCTGAATAGACACAGCCTGCAGTTCAGTCTATAAGTGCCTGAAATGTTATGTGTCTGTTGATCACAGGGGAAGTCATAAATGGTTATGCTGAAGAACGGAGAATTTATTTAGTTATTTGCATATTTTTTTTTACTGCATATAGTTCATTTTTGCCTTTTCCTTTATTGAGGCATAGAGAATAATGTGATATTGATGATATTTCACATCTTTTACTTTATATTTGAGATGTTTTTTCTCTACAAAAACCACACATGGTTAGTTCAAAGACCATCGAAAAGTTAAAAAATCTGCAGATTTTTCTTGTTTTCACTGCTTCTTGATATCGTAAATGATGTTGTTTGGGTCATTTTCATGAAATGACAAACCTCAAACGCACCGATGGGTTTTCATATTTAATTAGTTACATTAAGTTGTTGTATTATTCAAATTAGAGTTCCCACACCTGACTTGTTTACATGCATTATTCCTTTAAAAATACAGTAACTGGGTGCTTTTGGTAAAATGTACTTACCTTTACAGTAACTTGGTGGTCGTTGTGTTTTGCCAGTTCTATCAGGTTGACGCCATTATGCAGCAGGTTTTCTAAGCAGCCATGGAAGTTCCTCTTGGAGACGATTGGTTTCTGAAAGTCGAGGCTCTGAACTACTCCTACACTCAGCTGTATGAGGACGATAACACAGGATACGTAAAGAAACAAGATATATTTGTGTCTGTATTTACAGTATGCTTGTGTGGGGCAGTTTCTACACACGTGTTCGATGTCCCAGTGGCTGAACTCTGCAGGGATCTGAACTTTCTCGGTGTGTTTGTCCACAGTGAGGTTGAGGTGAGCATTTTTTTGCTCCAGTACTACATGGTGCCAGTGCTGATCATCCAACAGACTGCCAAGGGAGGCGAGACGCCGCGATTCAGATGATGCAGTTCCACCTGGAAGACATGATAGAAGGACATAAAGAGCGGATAAGAGGAGGCAGTGAGGACAAGGAAAGAAAAAGAAGGAAATGCAACAGAAAAGGAGGAAAATCAAGTGAAAGCCAGGTGAGAAAAAGTCAGAGTTGGGTAGAAAAGGTGAAGGAAGAAGATACAGAAGACAGCGAATGGGAAGTGAGTGGGATGGATTTATAGCAGAGAGACAATGAAGCAGACAGGGACAAAAAGAGCATTTGTGAAAACTAATCACATCGTGAGAAATGGAAATTACAAAGACAGACTCCGTCTTTTCATCAACACGTCGGCACTGTTTAATTTGAAAAGTCTAATCTCGACATAATAAAGAAGAACAGCTTCTGCAGAAAATTGGACGAGATAGAATGAAATTTCACCGGCAAACCAGATCCATCAACGTTTTTTTCTCTTATTGGACTTGTGAATGCATCCTGTGGTTCAGGTTTCACAACAACTGCTAATTTACTTTCTTTTCAGCTACGCCACCTGTTTGACTTGTTTCTCCGTCTTTGGTTTGTTATTTACCTGTAAGTTTGTTGCTTTCCATATATTTGATCCGCTGGCCTGCTTCCTTCTGACAGTACGACCTTGTGTGAAGCCTGAAGGCGGCTACGACATACCAGACTCCATTCTGCATCTAAATATTTCACTTTTCTCAGCTTCCCACAGGGAGGATCACTGCGAGGTCATCTCATTAGTAACTGCTGGATACATCTGCACACTGGCACTGAGAACTGAAGTCAAATATGCGTTAATCCCTAATTTGAAAAAACTAAAACTGCAGAAGAAACACAGTGAGACATCATTAATGATAGATGAGTTCCAGCCGGTCCTAATAAGAGGATCCATCTCCATTCCCCAGTGGGGACAGCAGAGAAACTTTGTGTTTCTGCCGAGAGAAAGCGCTGTACTGTCAGTCATTAAAAATGTATTAGATATTCTTTGGGGAGGGACAATTCCAACTTCAGAGAGAGAAACAAAAAGTTTGGAGATGATGGACAAATGCGTCTTTGATATTTCAGCTCGTTCTATCAGAGGACATCTTAGATGAGAAGTAGTTCCATTCAGGAAGAGAAAGTTTATCTGTTTACCTCCTGATCTGGAGGAGTTATCACGATGACTTATGTGATTACAGTCTGGGTGAATAGAAAGAAACGCTGCAATCGATACGAGAGGAAGCATGGCATGACTTAAAAACTCTACAATCTCTTTATCGGCATTGAATAATGGAGCAATTATCATCCTGGAAGTGGTAGAAAAGAGGACCTTCCTGGATGGATATTTCATTGGTCGGATGATTTGATTACTCCACGAATGATCGGACAGTAGGAATCAATATGAGAGATGGCATTAACAATTACTCTGCTGATATTAATATATGAAGCCACCTCTTTTCATCCTTATCTGTTCACGTGTTTTCTCTTCATTGTTGTTTCTGGCACCTGACAATGTCTTCTGTCTCATAGAAGGACTTACAAATGACAGGCTTTTGTGTCTTTATAGGCAAAATTTCAAATAAATAGTAAATCACATACACTACAGGCCAAAATGTTTGGAAGCCAAATCAATTAGTACAAAAAAATCATAGTTTTATTGGTATACTTTGCAACAAAATCAACATGATTATTATACAAGAGTCACTCATTCATCCATCTATCCATTCTCTATACACCGCTTTATCCTCACTAGGGTCACGGGGGGTGCTAGAGCCTATCTCAGCTGACTCGGGTGAAGGCAGGGGACACCCTGGACAGGTCGCCAGTCTGTCACAGGGATACATATACAGACAAACAGTCACTCATCAGAACATATTTTTGCTGTAATTGTCCTCGGGCTTTAGCAGCAGCATGGCATATACGAAGCATTCATTCCACAAGTTTTTCAAGGTATGTGTCAGGTTTTGCATTCAAGCCTTCTTAAGTTCATCAATGGGAAACTGTTGATTCATGGGAGGCACTTTTCTGACTGATAAATCCAATTCATCCCACTCAGGCTCAATTGGAGAGAGGCCCGGAGACTGAGGGGGCCAGACCATCTTTCAAAGAACACTTTCCTCTTCTTTTTTGTCTAGGTAACCCTGGCAGAGCATGGAAGAATGCTTAAGGTCATTATCTTGCTGCAAAACAAACTTTTGACCCACAAGTCTTAGTCTACATGGAACTGCATGATGCTGGAGGATGCAGTGGTACCGTTCCTTCTTCATGGTACCCTTTACTTCATACAAATCTCCTACTCTGTCATCTGCGAAACATCCCCATACCATGGCACCTTTGAGGAAAATGGTGCATGTCAATGACAGCAAAGTCTGATCATGCAGGAAACAGATCCCAAAATTCACAGAATTTAGACCGGTTTTTAAGAAAGGCATTGTGAACACAAATTTGAAGTCGCTTCCAAATGTTTGGCATGTAGTGTAGCAGAAGGAAGAAAAAATCAGCTACATGGCTAAAAGGTATATCAAATAAAATCCTTTTTTCTTCTTGGTCTCCCAGGTTTTCTCAAAGTTCCATGTGAACCTCAGTGTTTGTATGTGAACATTGTGCACTCACCATTATATACTGTGTCTATATATGACTTTGACAATTTGCAAAGGTCAAATTACTTTCCTATTTTTCTTGATGCCAGGCAGGATGTAAAAATTATTTCACTGACATTTCCACCTTTCAGAGCTCACTTGTCTTCTTCTAGTTCTGCATTCAAACTCTGTGAATTTGCACCAACCTACATGTTGAAAAGGACCAATTAAAGCACAAGATGACTTCATTTCAGATTCACAAATCAAAAAATGACAGGTCACCTCGAAAACAGCACATTTAACAAATTTATCTAGATTTAAAAATTGTATGAACTGTGGCGCATTTTAGACCCCAAACAAAATAAATCAAGTTATTAACAACTCCATATTGGTGTTTTCTCTATGTAAGTAGACATATATTGAACAGAATACGCAGCCAACACCATAGCAAGCATTTTCACCTTAAAGCTGCAGTGTAGCGATGAGCATCTCAAAAACACAAATTCAAATTTCTGGGGTTTCATATGTAAAGACTCAAGGAGCCAATCGTGTCTGCTTGTAGGGTGTGGTGTTCTGTATTGTTATTTTTCTTCAGAATCAGTTTCCGAACATGAATGGCTGAATAACTCCAGTATTGCAACTTGCCACTTTTTTTGTGTAGGCTAGTTTTACACATAGACTGTATATAAAGATGGACGTAGCATCTGGCTCCAAAAATGAAGCCAATCCGGAAGTGTCAAAAAACTTGCAATATCATGCCGTCCACTAGAGTTGGCTCCAAAAAGCTTTTGCTCCATAGACCCCAATTCATCACCGGAAAAAATAAAATTTGATAGACTGATTTTCTACAGCTCAGGATTTTTTCCCGTTAGTTTTCATGGTCAAAATGAGAGATCAGGTGGCCGATCTTAAAATAAATCAATACTGAATTTTAAATAAATCGTTAAAGTTGGCGGAGCCAGGGAGCGTGGCTATACTTGATAGACAGTCTTGTCTATCAAGTAAGAGAGTCTTCAGCTCTCAGTCTGGCCCGCCCATTGACTGGTCCTGCCAATAGTTGCTCTCCGGTCCAGTCTGTTTGATGACGCTTTTTACGTCACTGGCTCCAAAAAATCCAAAATGGCGACCAGGAAGTAGCAAAATCCGGGCTTCATTTTCTCAGCGTTGAAACCAACAGGTGACGTCACGGTTAGTTCACGCCTGGTTTTACAGCATTTGAACAGGTGAGCTGGAGTGCTCGAGCTGCTGTCAGTGTGGATTTGTGGGAGAAGAAAGAAACAGGAACTCCACAGATTTGAACTTTCTATAAGAGCCAATGGAGTGGAGTTTCATCTAAGCCAGGTTAAAGCAGGAAGGGGTTATTTTTGCAGAAAAAACGTCTTAACAAATGCAACTTTGATATACTGCGATGAGTTTTTATGGGTTTCATCAGTTACTGGAAAGAAATTTTAAATTCTCACTAGAAAAAATTGAGAAAAATCCTGACCAAAACCCGATTTTTGATAAATAAAATGAAATTTGGACTATAGCTCATCTGCCTATGAGCAACATGCTTTTCAGAAAAAAAACAATAAAACTGGAAAAAACGAGTTTAACCTGTACATGACAGCAGCAGCTTCTCCTCATATCCAGGGGGTTCAGACTGACTGTGCTTTCTCATCATTAAAGTCTGTGCTGAGCACTAGTTTGTATAATTTTATCATTCTACACATGCCCTCAAGACAATATCACTTCACTGTATCTTGTCTGCTATTCTATTACGGCTGCTCAAAATCTGATTGCTCTTATCAGAAAAGCGGCTGGTGTAATTATTTCAGCAATTGACTCTCATAAAGCACAACGTCTGTCACGGCAGCTCGGTAATGACTCACAACTCGGGTCACCGAGTGAAAAGTTTGCTGCGAGATTCCTGCTGCCTCAAAAGTTTTCTGTGGTTTTCTCCTGTTGTGGAAGGTGAAGCGAGGTGAATCAGCCACTTTTACCTCTGAACACTCACCACCACGCTTTACACAAGAGGGCTAAAAGCATTTTGTTCATTGGACTCTTACAGTGAATCCAATGTGCAGTATACAGTGATTCATAAAGTATGCGTCCCTATAGAGACAGAAAAGGTACGAAGCTACCATTTTGCTGTGTATGCACTATACAAAGTGATTAGCTGCTGCTGTGGCAAGAATTTTCACTTAACCTGGATTTTAGAATATAGCATATTAAGTGAAACTAACCAAAAATGAAATTTGCAAAATTAAATGTTGTCAAAATTAGCAGAGCTGAACGAAATATGCTAGCACATATAGGATCTTTCTTGCACCTCTTAATAATAAATTGGATAATGTGAAACCATGTTCAGTACTGAAAATATGCCTAATTACGTGCTTGCTACTCTAATGTGCTGCAAAAATATGTTTGACAAAGTTCTCATCACTATTGTTGGGTGCAACGAAAGGTTTATGCCTCACATTTCTGGACTGAGTGGCACCAAATTGTTAAAAGGATCACCTATGGGTCCCTAAACAACGCTTACAACCAAAATGTGTAGGGTTGACCAAACTAAATTTGTGTGGAACATGCTGCCAAACTAGAATTTTGCCAATGTAATTAGAAAAAAAAAACACAAGCTGGAAAAAAACACAGTGTTTTATTGAGATGAACTTAGATTTTAGTTGTCGCAATAACATCATTGTATCATATTGAGTGAACTAATGTACTATATGCAGGCTGGAAGTAGATACTTCAGTCCCAATAACAAAAATAACTTAAACTTAAGTATGTCTTGTTCATCAGAAGTGTTTTTAGTTGGTTGTTTTGATCCACAAATATTATGCTGGTGGGATACAAACTTATTAATTTAGATGATATTGACATTTTTGCTATTAGCTAACAAAGTCAAATTTGTAAAATGACTTTTTGTTGATGACAAAAAACAAAGTCAATGTTTAATTCTTTGTGAGTGTACCACTAAAGTTCAGCATTTCTACTACAGCTACCAACTTATATTTTATACTTGGATTTCTGAAATGATTTTTTCCCTCATGTTCTTACAGAAATAGAGAAATTTTGTAAGTTTAGCTTTAAATTAATCTGCGAGTCTATGTGTACTTCTAATTTGTGGGGCTTTTTGTACTCTCACAAGTTAAATAGAATTGTTTTTAAAGAAGCAAAACTGATTCCTGGCTTGTAAGCATGCAATGTCTGAGAACTTAAAACTCCCCTTAAGGCTTTTGTCTCTTAGCCTTATATATATATATATATATATATATATATATATGTATATATATATATATATATATATATATATATATATATATATATATATATAAAGTTCCTGCAATTCAGTTTGACAACTGACAAGGCAAACCATAACACGTAATGGTGAGTAAGGGATGTAAGATCAGTGGTCCATGATAAACTGTATTAATAATCCAGTCCAAGCATAAAGTAGGAGGTAACAAGGCTTGAAATTTTGGTCTTAAATCCTGGACAAGACATCATTTCAAAATAAAAACCTAACCAGATTTTAGGTTTTTACCTGAAAGTGAGATGTAAAAAATAGAGTGATCAATTACAATTCCTAGACATTTATATTGAAATACTCATTTGATCACAGAGCCCTGAACACTGGTAACGTGGATTGTTTTGTCATCATTCAAAACAAGTACAAAGTCATGTAAAAAACACTTTGCAGTACCACATTCAGGTTGCAAGTGATTTAGTGCAGTTGTCGAGCACTGATCTCTACATACACACGTGGACAAAATTGTTGGTACCCCTCAGTTAAAGAAGGAAAAACCCACAATTCTCACTGAAATCACTTGAAACTCACAAAAGTAACAATAAATAAAAATTTATTGAAAATTAAATAATCAAAAACAGCCATTACTTTTGAATTGTTGATTAACATAATTATTTAAAAAAACAAACTAATGAAACAGGCCTGGACAAAAATGATGGTACCTCTATAAAAGATTGAAAACTATTTGACCAGAGTGACATGATTAACTCAGGTGTGTCATTTAATTGACATCACAGGTGTTTCCAAACTCATAATCAGTCAGTCTGCCTATTTAAAGGGAGACAAGTAGTCACCCTGCTGTTTGGTGAAAAGCTGTGTACCACACTGAACATGGACAACAGAAAGCGAAGGAGAGAATTGTCCCAGGACATCCGAAAAAAAATTATAGACAAACATCTTAAAGGTAAAGGCTATAAGACCATCTCTAAACAGCTTGAAGTTCCTGTGACAACAGTGGCTCATATTATTCAGAAGTTCAAGACCCACGGGACAGTAGCCAACCTCCCTGGACGTGGCCGCAAGAGGAAAATTGATGACAAATTGAAGAGACGGATCGTTGGAATTGTATCCAAAGAGCCCAGAGCAACCTCCAAAGAAATTAAAGGTGAACTCCAAGGCCAAGGTACATCAGTGTCAGATCGCACCATTCGTCGTTGTTTGAGCCAAAGTGGACTTCATGGGAGACGACCAAGGAGGACACCACTGCTGAAAAAAACTCATAAAAAAGCCAGACTGGAATTTGCAAAAATGCATGTTGACAAGCCACAAAGCTTCTGGGAGAATGTCCTTTGGACAGATGAGACCAAACTGGAGCTTTTTGGTAAGGCACATCAACTCTATGTTCATAGACTCAAAAACCAAGCATACGAAGAAAAGAACACTGTCCCTACGGTGAAACATGGAGGAGGCTCAGTAATGTTTTGGGGCTGCTTTGCTGCATCTGGCACAGGGTGTCTTGAAAGTGTGCAAGGTACGATGAAATCTGAAGACTATCAAGGCATTCTGCAGAGAAATGTGCTGCCTAGTGTCAGAAAGCTTGGTCTCAGTCGCAGGTCATGGGTCTTCCAACAGGACAACGATCCAAAACACACAGCCAAAAACACCCAAGAATGGCTGAGAGAAAAGCGTTGGACTATTCTAAAGTGGCCTTCTATGAGCCCAGATCTGAATCCCATTGAACATATGTGGAAGGAGCTGAAACATGCCATTTGGAGAAGACACCCATCAAACCTGAGACAACTGGAGCTGTTTGCTCATGAGGAGTGGGCCAAAATACCTGTTGACAGCTGCAGAACGCTCATTGACAAATACAGAAATCGTTTAATTGCAGTGATTGCCTCAAAAGGTTGTGCAACAAAATATTAAGTTATGGGTACCATCATTTTTGTCCAGCCCTATTTCATTAGTTTGTTTTTTAAAATAATTATGTTAATCAACAATTCAAAAGTGATGGCTGATTTTGATTGTTTGATTTTCAATAAATTTTTATTTATTGTTACTTTTGTGAGTTTCAAGTGATTTCAGTGAGAATTGTGGGTTTTTCCTTCTTTAACTGAGGGGTACCAACAATTTTGTCCACGTGTGTAAAAGAGGACATTTGCATTGAAAACATTCTGATTAAGATTGTTGATGTATATAATGAATTACATTCTGGGTTATATTCATAGTTCAGCGGCCAACGCAGTGTCACAGAATATGATTGGCCAGTAATTACATCCTGCAGTGCATAAAGGTGGGTGACTTTCAGGAATAACCTGCCCACTACCCTCATACTGAAAGAGTGTGTAACCTTCTATATGTAACATAGCTTTTTTAAATCCCAGAAGTCTTTCCATATAGTCAGTTGAATTGAAAATGGGAACATTGTCAAATATAGACACCTTTGTTTGCTCATATTTCAGTGAAATACAGTCACTCAAATAGAATCAAGGATTTAATTATCTATAAATCTGTATAATCCATCCATCCATCCATCCATCCATCCATCCATCCATCCATCCATCCATCACGTTCTAAATAGGGCCACTACAAACAAATATTTTTTTTAATTGATTGATATATAACCTTCACATGAAGTCAGCTGGTACAGACTCAAGCCACCCCACAACCCTAATGAGGATTAATGAAAATGGATGGCTGGATTAATATGTAACTGAAACTCCCACCTGATAAAAATAAATCAAGATGAGAAGATATTATTGAGGTGAGTAGTGCACCTAGTAGTGCGACGGAAAGTCAATTCTCTATTAGACTCCTTAACAAAGAGAAAAAGGTTGGTCTGTATATTAAAAGTGCAACATTGGCACTGGATATTTGACAGGGACAGAGCAACAAAAGCAGTTCATTCTCTTCTTACCGAGTAATTATTCAATGACTTTGTTTACAGCTTTGAATTCTATTAAAAAATGGAGGTGAATTCACAGCACTGTCATTTTCGTTAGCTTGTGCATGACAGGGGGATGATAGTGGGGTTATTAAATCTGGAAGTTAGTAGCAAAAAGCAGCAGCGTAAAAGTGACTGATGGAAAAAGCAACTGGACTTCTATTTTAGGTACTTGAAGATGTACCTCTCATTCATTCATTCATTCATTTACAACAAAAACAGATACAGAGACAGAAGAAAACAGGTTTATTTGAAGTTTGGGTGGACTAAAACACAAACCAACAGTGACATTATGTTAACAAACTGACATTTAAAGGGTTAAATTTGTCAGTTTTGATAAAGATCGTTGTTCAATAAAAGAGACGCAGTTAAAGTTAAAATATTGTTACTATATAATACTTCAACTGCAGTATTTTTGATGAGCATATTTTTTCATGCAGGAAATCTGTGTAACTTCTTCAAACTGAGGGTTAAATGAGAAATGAGCTCTGCTGTGAAAAGGTTCAACACTCAGCGTCTCTCTCCTCTTCCTGGAATGAATCTCAGCCTGATAACCCTCCTCTTCTTCCTGCTCCCAAACACAGCAGCTCCACTCTGTCCACACATTTCCTGGTTTCCTCCCCTTCAGATCTGCACCTTGAACATGGGTGGAACCAACATGTGGTGACGTGGAACAGCTGACAGGCCCCGTTCACTGCAGGAACACGTGATTTGTAGATCAGAGCTCACACTAGTTTCAGGAAGGAGGAAGTCAAACTCACACAGTCGCTGTTAGTGAGAGGAGAAATGGCTGAGAAAGGAGTTCAGCTGGACCGAGAAACCTTCTCTTGTTCTGTCTGTCTGGATCTACTGAAGGATCCGGTGACTCTTTCCTGTGGACACAACTACTGCATGAAGTGTATTAAAGCCCACTGGGATGGAGAGGATGAGAAGAGAATCTACAGCTGCCCTCAGTGTAGGCAGACCTTCACACCGAGGCCTGTCCTGATGAAAAACACCATGTTAGCAGTTTTAGTGGAGGAGCTGAAGAAGACTGGACTCCAAGCTGCTGCTGCTGATCACTGCTATGCTGGAGATGAAGATGTGTCCTGTGATGTCTGCACTGGGAGGAAACTGAAAGCCTTCAAGTCCTGTTTAGTCTGTCTGGCCTCTTTCTGTGAGAAACACCTTCAGTTTCACTATGATTCACCTCCATTCCAGAAACACAAGCTGGTGGAGCCCTCCAAGAAGCTCCAGGAGAACATCTGCTCTCTCCACGATGAGGTGAAGAAGATGTTCTGCCGCACTGATCAGCAGTCTATCTGTTATCTCTGCTCTGTGGAGGAACATAAAGGCCACGACACAGTCTCAGCTGCAGCAGAAAGGACGGAGAGGCAGAGAGAGCTGGAGGTGAGTCGACAAAACATCCAGCAGAGAATCCAGGACAGAGAGAAAGATGTGAAGCTGCTCCAACAGCAGCTGGAGGCCATCAATGGCTCTGCTGATAAAGCAGTGAAGGACAGTGAGGAGATGTTCACCCACATCATCCATCTCATCCAGAAAACAAGGCGAGATGTGGAGCAGCAGATCAGATCCCAGCAGGAGACTGAAGTGAGTGGAGTGAAAGAGCTGAAGGAGAAGCTGGAGCAGGAGATGAGAGAGCTGAAGAGGAAAGACGCTGAGCTGAAGCAGCTCTCATACACAGAGGATCACAACCAGTTTCTCCACAACTACCCCTCAGTGTCAGCACTCAGTGAGTCCACACACTCATCCAGCATGGACATCCGTCCTCTGAGACACTTTGAGGAGGTGACAGCAGCTGTGTCAGAGCTCAGAGATCATCTACAGGACATTGTGAGGGACACATGGACAAAGATCTCAGTGACAGGGACTCAAGTGGATGTTTCACTGTCAGATTCACAAGCAGAGCCAAAGACCAGAGCTGGATTCTTGAAATATTCACGTCAAATCACTCTGGATCCAAACACAGCAAACAGAAACCTGTTATTGTCTGAAGGGAACAGAAAAGTAACATATATGCGTGAACAACAGTCTTATTCTGGTCATCCAGACAGATTCACTGTATGGTGGCAGGTCCTGAGTAGAGAGAGTCTGACTGGACGTTGTTACTGGGAGGTGGAGTGGAGAGGAGATGGAGTTTATGTATCAGTCGCATACAAGAATATCAGCAGAGCAGGACGTGGAAATGCATGTGGATTTGGATGGAATAACAAATCTTGGGCATTACATTGTTCCCCAAACAGTTATAAATTTAGGTACAACAACAACGAAATTCCCATCTCAGGTCCTCAGTCCTCCAGAGTTGGAGTGTACCTGGATCACAGTGCAGGTATTCTGTCCTTCTACAGCATCTCTGAAACCATGACTCTCCTCCACAGAGTCCAGACCACATTCACTCAGCAGATACATGCTGGACTTTGGATTGATGGCTGGTCATTTGTTGGATCAAGTGCTGAGTTGTGTGAACTGAAGTAGACAGAGGTGACTGAAGGTGCAGTGAGTCTGATTGTGTCTCTGATTCTTTCACTCATTTAGTCTCCATCATTGTTGCTCACAGCTCATTGTTGTTTTATTTCTACACTGCACAGAGATCAACTGTCAACCAAACAGTGACTGTCAGCACTTGTTGATCTTCTCATTTCTTCTTCTGATCATCTTTGACTTTCTTTACTAAAAATGACTTTCATTTTTCTTGATGTTTCCAGTCCAGATGTAGTTTGTGCTCTCAGTCAGTAAAGAGGATTTATTCCACAGGACCAACAAGTGGAAACTGTGATTTGATCCAGTTTGGGTGTCAAGACGTTTTGTTGAGTCCTGACACACATCAGACAACAGATGTTGTATCGTTGTGGACTTGAGGTGGTTTCATGTGTTGTGATGATGATTTTCATGAAGCTGAAACTTCACCATGAGGCTGTGGTGTTGGTTCAGTGTGAAAGCAGCAACATGTTGAGTCTGATTTTAAAGCATCAGAACACAATAAGTGATGTTTGATGGAGGTTTATGTTGTTTCTGACACATTTTCTGACTCATCACTGAACCACTGAGTGACACAGTTTTTACAGATAAAATATTTAGACATCAACAAAAAAACAAAAATGTTCATCTGTGTCAGATTCAGACATGAAAACATAAAATGCATGTTTTATTTTCAACATTTTATCTTAAATATTTCCATGTTTTCACATTTTATCTTCTCAGAAACAATTTTCCAATTTAAAAACTTCATAAAAATGTAACACTAAGTGACTTTTAATTTGTTTTTAAGTCTTGTATTTGTTTTCCTCTCATTTAAATTCATGTTTATTCAATCCCATGTCAGTGATGCATTTAAGGAACCAGCTGAGGTGATGGAAAACTCAGCGTTTTACTCAAATGGGCACTTCATTTTTCTTTGACAGAGATATATGTACAGAATTTGTTCAATTTATGTTTTATAGTGCATTTATTGGGGTAATATAATTGTATTGTATGCCACTCAATAGTCATTTTATTAATCTGATGTGGTGATTTTGAATTTTGTTGGTTTGTTTTGTGTCTTGACTGTTGACAAACTTGTAATTCAGATTCATTTTAATCTGTAAATAAATGACAATAAATGAACAGAACATGGATTCTATCATTTATGCCTAAATTATTCATTGAAATGATTATTTTATGACTGAACCGATAATTTGTTTGCATTGTGGCACTTTATTTTCTGAAAAAATGGTCCAGACAGGAAGAATTCAACAGTGATATGTTTTCTTTTCGAGCATCAGTGCACAGAGTACAAAGTAGTTTATTGTTCAATGATAATGTAAAGTACTCCTGTGATCTATAAGCCTTGAGTCTTTTAGAAACTTTGACAAAGAAACTGATTCGGACTCTGACTGCAGGATGTTCTAAATAGGGCCACTACAAACAAATGTTTTTCTATTGATTACTATATAACCTTCACCCTAAGTCAGCTGGGATAGACTCCACCCCCTCCATGACCCTAATGAGGATTATCCAGTGTATAGACAATGGATGGATTCATATATGACTGAAACTCTCACATGATAACAATAAATGAAGAGGACGGATAATTATTTCGGTCAGTAATGCACCTGCGATAGACATTCAATTCTCTATCAGACCCTTCAACAAAGAGAAAAAAAGTTTGGTTTGTGAATTAAAAGTGCAACTTGGACACTCTGGATATTTTACAAGCACAGAGCAGCTAAAACTGTTTTTTTTTCTCCTTATCATGTAATTATTCAATTACTTTTTTTGCAGCTTTGAATTCTGTAAAAAAAAAAAAGGAAGCAAATTCACAGCACGACAATTGTCTTTAATTTGTGCATATTTTGACTTTGTGGTTATAAAATCTGGATGTTAGTCGTGGAAAGCAGCAGCGTACAAGTGACTGCTGGAAAAAGGAACGGGATATCTCCTTTAGGTTCTTGAAGATAATGTACCTCTCATTAATTAATTAATTAATTTATTCATTCATTCATTCATTCATTCACAGCAGAAACAGATACATAGGCAGATCAAAACTGTTTAACCTGGAATTTGGGTGAATTAAAATACAAACCAACAGTGACATTATGTAAACAAACTGGTATTTAAAGGGTTAAATTTGTCAGTTTTGATCAGGATCGTTGTTCGATAAAAGAGACTCGGTTAAAGTTAAAATATTGTTACTATGTAATACTTCAACTGCAGTATTTTTGATGAGCGTATTTTTTTCATTCAGGAAATCTGTGTAACTTTTTCAAACTGAGGGTTCAATGAGAAATGAGCTCTGCTGTGAAAAGGTTCAACACTCAGCGTCTCTCTCCTCTTCCTGGAATGAATCTCAGCCTGATAACCTTCCTCTTCTTCCTGATCTCAAACACAGCAGCTCCACTCTGTCCACACATTTCCTGGTTTCCTCCCCTTCAGATCTGCACCTTGAACATGGGTGGAACCAGCATGTGGTGACGTGGAAGAGCTGACAGGCCCCGTTCACTGCAGGAACACGTGATTTGTAGATCAGAGCTCACACTAGTTTCAGGAAGGAGGAAGTCAAACTCACACAGTCGCTGTTAGTGAGAGGAGAAATGGCTGAGAAAGGAGTTCAGCTGGACCGAGAAATAATCTCTTGTTCCGTCTGTCTGGATCTACTGAAGGATCCGGTGACTCTTTCCTGTGGACACAACTACTGCATGAAGTGTACTAAAGCCCACTGGGATGGAGAGGATGAGAAGAGAATCTACAGCTGCCCTCAGTGTAGGCAGACCTTCACACCGAGGCCTGTCCTGATGAAAAACACCATGTTAGCAGTTTTAGTGGAGGAGCTGAAGAAGACTGGACTCCAAGCTGCTGCTGCTGATCACTGCTATGCTGGAGATGAAGATGTGTCCTGTGATGTCTGCACTGGGAGGAAACTGAAAGCCTTCAAGTCCTGTTTAGTCTGTCTGGCCTCTTTCTGTGAGAAACACCTTCAGCCTCACTATGATTCACCTCCATTCCAGAAACACCAGCTGGTGGAGCCCTCCAAGAAGCTCCAGGAGAACATCTGCTCTCTCCACGATGAGGTGAAGAAGATGTTCTGCCGCACTGATCAGCAGTCTATCTGTTATCTCTGCTCTGTGGAGGAACATAAAGGCCACGACACAGTCTCAGCTGCAGCAGAAAGGACGGAGAGGCAGAGAGAGCTGGAGGTGAGTCGACAAAACATCCAGCAGAGAATCCAGGACAGAGAGAAAGATGTGAAGCTGCTCCAACAGCAGCTGGAGGCCATCAATGGCTCTGCTGATAAAGCAGTGAAGGACAGTGAGGAGATGCTCACCCACATCATCCATCTCATCCAGAAAACAAGCCGAGATGTGGAGCAGCAGATCAGATCCCAGAAGGAGACTGAAGTGAGTGGAGTGAAAGAGCTGAAGGAGAAGCTGGAGCAGGAGATCAGAGAGCTGAAGAGGAAAGACGCTGAGCTGAAGCAGCTCTCACACACAGAGGATCACAACCAGTTTCTCCACAGCTACCCCTCAGTGTCAGCACTCAGTGAGTCCACACACTCATCCAGCATGGACATCCGTCCTCTGAGACACTTTGAGGAGGTGACAGCAGCTGTGTCAGAGCTCAGAGATCATCTACAGGACATTGTGAGGGACACATGGACAAAGATCTCAGTGACAGGGACTCAAGTGGATGTTTCACTGTCAGATTCACAAGCAGAGCCAAAGACCAGAGCTGGATTCTTGAAATATTCACGTCAAATCACTCTGGATCCAAACACAACAAACAGAAAACTGTTATTGTCTAAAGGGAACAGAAAAGTAACATATATGCGTGAACAACAGTCTTATTCTGATCATCCAGACAGATTCACTGAATGGTGGCAGGTCCTGAGTAGAGAGAGTCTGACTGGACGTTGTTACTGGGAGGTGGAGTGGAGAGGAGGAATACTTAGACGAGTTTCTGTATCAGTCGCATACAAGAATATCAGCAGAGCAGGAGACGGGACTGAATGTGGATTTGGACGTAATGACAAGTCTTGGGCATTAGATTGTTCCCCAAACTGTTATAAATTTTGGTACAACAACATCCAAACTTCCGTCTCAGGTCCTCGGTCCTCCAGAGTTGGAGTGTACCTGGATCACAGTGCAGGTATTCTGTCCTTCTACAGTGTCTCTGAAACCATGACTCTCCTCCACAGAGTCCAGACCACATTCACTCAGCAGATACATGCTGGACTTGGAAGTTATTTTTTCAGATCAAGTGCTGAGTTGTGTAAACTGAAGTAGACAGAGGTGACTGAAGGTGCAGTGAGTCTGATTGTGTCTTTGATTCTTTCACTCATTTAGTCTCCATCATTGTTGCTCACAGCTCATTGTTGTTTTATTTCTACACTGCACAGAGATCAGCTGTCAACCAAACAGTGACTGTCAGCACTTGTTGATCTTCTCATTTCTTCTTCTGCTCATCTTTGACCTTCTTCCATCTTTCTTCACTAAAAATGACTTTCATCTTTCTTGATGTTTCCAGTCCAGATGTAGTTTGTGCTCTCAGTCAGTAAAGAGGATTTATTCCACAGGACCAACAAGTGGAAACTGTGATTTGATCCACTTTGGGTGTCAAGACGTTTTGTTGAGTCCTGACACACATCAGACAACAGATGTTGTATCGTTGTGGACTTGAGGTGGTTTCATGTGTTGTGATGATGATTTTCATGAAGATGAAACTTCACCATGAGGCTGTGGTGTTGGTTCAGTGTGAAAGCAGCAACATGTTGAGTCTGATTTTAAAGCATCAGAACACAATAAGTGATGTTTGATGGAGGTTTATGTTGTTCCTGACAAGTTTTCTGACTCATCACTGAACCACTGAGTGACACAGTTTTTACAGATAAAATATTTAGACATCAACAAAAAAACAGAAAATGTGCATCTGTGTCAGATTCAGACATGAAATCATGAAGTCCATGTTTTATTTTGAACATTTTATTGTAAATATGTCCATAGTTACACATTTTATCTTCTCAGAAACAATTTTCCAATTTAAAAACTTCATGAAAATGTAACAATAAGTGACTTTTAATGTGTTTCTAAGTCTTGTCTTTGTTTTCCTCTCATTTAAATTCAGGTTTATTCAATCCCATGTCAGTGATGCATTTAATGAACCAGCTGAGGTGATGGAAAACTCAGCTTTTTGTTCAAATGTGCACTTCATTTTTCTTTGACAGAGATATATGTACAGAATTTGTTCAATTTGTCTTTTATGGTTGATTTTCTGGGGAAGTATAATTGTATTTTATTCCAAAGAACTGCATTTTCAATTTCGTTGTCCTCATACAATGACAATCAAGACATTCTGATTCTGATTCTCATTCTGTGGTCATTTTATTCTACCCATGTGGTGATTTCTAATTTTGTTGGTTTGTTTTGTTTCTAGACTGTTGACAAACTAGTGATTCAGTGTTATGGTGATCTGCAAATAAATGAAAATAAATGAACGGAAACTGGATTCTATCTATTTATGCTTAAATTATACATTTAAATTGTTATTATATGGCTGAAGTGATAATTATTGTTTGAATTATGACAGTTTATCTTCTGAAATAAAGGGTCCAGACATGACGAATACAACAGCATTGTGTCTCTCCGAGTTTTGGTGCATAGTGTACACACTAGTTTATTGTTGAATGATAATGTGAAACACTCCTGTGCTCGAGCAGCCTTGTATCGTTTAGAAACTTTAACAAAGAAACTGATTCTGACTCTGACTGCAGCTGATTAATGACTGGACCCAAAATATTGCAGTGATACTGTAGAAATCAGGCCTTTTACAAAAAAGTTAAACCGTGTGTTGGTTTGAAATACTGATGTTGAAGCATTTTAAAAATAAATGCCTTCGATTACAGCAACTCGTCACAGCAGCATTTGATTTGAATATAGTCTGAACTAGGTGAAAAAGCTGAGTGACAAACAGTGGCACAATTTAGCCAGATGTGGTGAAAAACATCCCTTGATGTCGGGTAGAAATCAGTTTCAAGATGGTTTATGTGACACTACAGATGTTAACATCTGCGGAAGAGCAAAAAATCTACTGTCAGGTTTCTCACTGGAGTTCTGGGTGCTGTGGTATCCAGTACAGAGCTGCTGTTACTCAGCTTTGCCTCATAAAACGATCTTCTCTTGGGGGTCAGTCCTGGATTTGTTAGTGTTAGCTCACCATGCATGAACTCAGGGTCAGTGCACACAGCAGATGACCTGAATTACACAATCTGTAAGCTCAAAAAAAAAGGCATGCAGAATAAGCACAAGAGAGACAGAAATAAAGTGTATAATACAAGACAGAAAGTTGAAGGACACTGAACAAAAAGAAAAGGCTTATGGCCACTTTTAAAAATACATAACAGAGGCAAAGAATTGCCTTGGCATAGTCAAAAGACTGAGACACATAACAATGGAGGCGGACGGAAACAGAGATGATGGTTGGGGGGAAAAATCAAAAGAGACTTTGTGAGTGTGTCAGGGACAAGATAGTGAGACAGAAGACAGAAAAAATGAAGAAAGAACGGCTAAAAAAAAGGCAAGTGGTCTCTTCTGATAGGGAAAAATAAAGGAGTGAGAGATCTGGGGAGACAAACCAAGACAAACAACTGTAATTACGAGAGAAGAAGAGGAAAACAGAAGCAAAGAGTCATGCAAGGGAACACAGGAGGGAGGAGAGAGAACACAAAGAAAGAAAGACGACAAGAGTCTGCTGGTTTTTCACTTCACTGCTTCAGTTTCCTGTCCCCGAGCTGCAGCCTTTCTTCATGATGATAGTTTTAAAAGAAGGATGCTCTTAATGTAAGATGACACAGAATCTGATTAAGGGCCAACAACCTTCGCTATAATTACAGCCGATGTAAGTGTTATAGTCAGGCTGTTTCTGGAAGGTGACACAGTCCGTCTTCTTAAGTAGACTGTTTTTCAAGGTGCTCCACTTGCTACAGTGACAGACACATTCCTGGATGTCTGGCTCATTTCTTAAAGGTGCAACAGATTCTTTACATGCACCCAGAGCTTAAAGAGACATACAGCTTTTCTGTACCTGTTTGAAAATGTCGTTTTTTTTTGAGGATGTGCTTCACGTTAAGCAGCTACACGGATGGATAAAAAGCGGGATTGGTGATGGTGTCAAACATACGACCCGAGGGCCAAAACCGGCACACCAGAGGGTCCAATCCGGCCCGCAGGATGACTTTGCAAAGTGTAAAAATTACAGAAATGACATTAACTG
Organism: Acanthochromis polyacanthus; assembly: GCF_021347895.1. Classification (NCBI taxonomy): domain Eukaryota; kingdom Metazoa; phylum Chordata; class Actinopteri; family Pomacentridae; genus Acanthochromis; species Acanthochromis polyacanthus. Next base: position 9,722,664 of record NC_067121.1, read on the forward strand.
TGATCTTTCAATCAAAGTCACGGCTATTTTACATGTGTCGACTGCACTGCCACAACTTTTCTGTAGAGTGGTGGAAAAAAGTTATCAGACACCAAATACATTCGCATTTAGATCACACTAAGAATCATTCTTAGTCTTCAAGTGTAATTTATTTTAGTCCAATCACAGCCATAATACTAAACAAATCTTTCAAAAAAAAGCCCTTAAAAACTTAAAATTGATCAGTTCCATAAAAATAATACATTTTGAGTATTGGGTCTTTTCGTTAGAATTTAGTTTTATTAGTTTTTCTTGTAAACAATAAACAAAAAAAGTATAATTTTTTTTTGTTTGTGTCTGTCTAAGGCAGCCCCACCTTTTGAAACACAAAAAAAGACTTGCCGACAAATATTTCATGATAATATTTGAGACTGTGTAAAATTTTAAGGGTATCTGTATATTTTTTTTGTATAAATTTTATACATTTACAAGTCAGGGGGACAACATTCTTCCTTAATAATTCCCATTTATTTTGTACTGATTAGTACACAGATGCAGAGATGAATGTAAATTTAAAATAATTTCTAGATCTTGACAAGTTGTTTTGATCATAATGCCCAGGAGCGGCTCATTCAAAATCACTTCATATTAAACCTGGGAAAAACAGTGTCTATGTGTGTCTCAGTTAGGAAATTAAACCAACAATGCTTTATAGTTAATATACAAAATCAAGAAATCAGTACACTGACAGAATTCAAGTATCTTGGGCCTGTATGAAACCCTCAACTTAAACTTAATCTCCACATACAGAAGATTTCAAAACAGTTTAAAAATTTTGAACTGCTTCAAGTTAATCAGAGATCTTCTCCATCTTCTCCCATGTCTCAAATTGTCTGACAGTTTCGGTTCAAGCGGCCCCATCTACAATAAAACACGTAAGTTCATACAATCAAACCTTGAAAATTATGGATAAAAAACTCATTCAGTGGCATCATTGTTTTATTTAAAAAAATACAATTTATTGAGTTTTGAAAGCTTCATCGATCTTTGTTTAGTTTAATTAATGTTTAAATGCCTCAATAAATCAGCGCCACAGCCACTCTATGGATTCATCCAAAGACAGGACGGCAGCAGGGTCACCAGAAGCTCCACCAACAATTGCAAAACTTCACACTACATTTGGACAGACAACTTTTTCAATCACATCCGGAACGCATTACGAGACTAAAGTAATATGTTAGCAGATTTTACAAGTTTTACAGCAAAAGTTAAGTATGGGATGAAAGAAAAACAAGAATGTACCCGCCTATGACATCTATAAGGTCTGACTGACTGTGGATTGTGTCATTGTGTGTGTGTAGGGGTGGGGGTAAAGTTGTCTGTGCTGTTTTATTGGTGATCTACTTTTACTGAAAAGCCCAACCAGGGACAGGAGTTGAAAACTATCTTCATGCTATACATTACATATGCAACACATGAGGTGTTTCCTTTGTTAATTGCATGGTCCCTGTTCAAATAAAAAAAATCAATCAAATAAAATGCTATATTGCTCAGTTCCAGATATCTGTGACTAAGTGTGCCTTTGCAGACACTCTGTGATCTGTCAGTTGTAATGTGTAAATGATAAAGTGAGGCATAACGTTGCTGAAATTGAACTTATTTTTCTTGAGAAACTTCATTTTGTTCATAATGTTTTGCAAAGAGGTATTTCATTAAATATGAACATTTCCAGAATCTACTTTTTTTTTTTTAACACTAAAACAAAGGTAAACATGTGTAGTTGTTATTTATCATTTGTTATGTTGTGACTTTACTGGTCCAGCCCACTTGAGATGTAATAGGCTGTATGAATTTGACACCCCTGGACTAGAGGGAGGGATAACGAAACAGAAGTCAGACAGGTGGATAAAAGAGAAGATGAAAACAAAGAAGAGGAAAAACTTAGAAGATATGAGATAAGAGAGGACAAAAATATGGCTGGATGGAAGGATGGATAAAGCCAGATGGGAATCCTGATGACAGGTGAGCCATATGGTGATGATTCAGCATGGCAGCTCGACAACCTCAGGTCTAACCCCATTTACACACACACGCACGCACGCACGCACGCACGCACGCACGCACGCACGCACGCACGCACGCACGCACGCACGCACGCACGCACGCACGCACGCACACTGTGAGCTATGCATCAAGTCTCAGAGTCCAGCCCTAACACATGCTACAGTGAGCAGCAACCATCCATCACAGCTGTAACTAGACAGAGATGCAGCAGCAGAGTGAGAGCCAAGATTTAAACCAATGAGTTGGCAGCATCCGTGTCCACCACCTTACCCACTAAAAAACATTCTAAGCTTGTTTCAAAGGAGTTTATATTGTCCTCAGCCTTATAAAGATGTTCTGTACCGATACAGCCATGAAGTGACTCACCGATTCAACAGAAAAGAACAAAATGTCTCTTTGCTGGGCCCAGTTTTTCACAGGAAATCAGAAATACGCTAGTAGTAGGTGTTGCATATCTGCTGGGTGATACAGGACAGATGTTCATCCGCTGAAGCACTTAATCAAACACTCTTATACATTCTATCTATTGTTGAACGAGACAGGGCTCTAGACTGCGACCAAAATTGTCACATATGCAACCTTTTTTGAGACTTTGTGAGTTGAAATTTAATGTCGTTGCATTGTGCAAGTGAATGATGACTGTCAGGTGATCTGGTGGCTCTTCCATCCGCACAGGTAGCTACCGCAGAAGTGACTGTGGTTGGAAATAGTACTATTTCTTCCACGATGACTCTATTTGACGTGTGAAACAGTCAATTTCACTGTTACTGTGATCCAATTACGAAACCGTCTACAGCTGATGGTGTTAAAAACACAGGACAGACAGATCTCGACTATGTCTGTTGTAGGAGCCAGGATAGTTGTTTTTCTTTTATTAATTTCTGTTTCGTAAGCTGTCCCCATCTAGTGGCTGCAAGATGGGAATAAAAGCCAAGGAGGCTGCCAAAGTTTATCCTTAGTTGATCCGCAGCATCCTACGCCATTTTTGTTTCGGAGTTTCAAGGAAGTTTTTGTTATAATAAATAGTGTTTCATTTTCAAACCATTTTTTCTCTGGAAGTCATTTTCTTTTGGATGGGTGTTGGTTCAGGACACCAGGGTACAGCCACCACAGTGGCTATATAGGCCAGGAATAGCCACAACAGTCTGTTAAGAAGAAAAAGTAGCCCCCACATTCAGTCATGATGGTTCAAATTTTAACACTGATCACAATTTTGATGATATAAACATGATTAACTGTGATACTGACACATACAAGGCATTCCGCTTGTAGAAAAGCTCACTCTGCTAATGGAAAACAGTGCATGGCAATAAAAATTACTAAAAATATCAAGTCTTGTGTCACTGAAAGGCAATGCAACATCAGTAGGTTATTCAAAAACAGCTGCTCATCAGCATGTTTGGTGAGTTAACAGCTGTGCTGAACCTAAATAAGGAGGTGGGGCGACCAAATCATAAGCTGGTTGGACCAACTAAAAAGATCTGTCAGGGCTCCAGACAGTACCACAACTTAGCACCGGTGCTAACGGGTAGTCTGGAGCCCCGACAAAAGGGGAAGATTTGACATTTTGACGATTTTTGTATGACCTATGAAAAGAAAATAATCTGCATGTGTCCCTTGATTATCAATTTTGATAAAGACATAATTACTAAAAATATTTAAAGATTATAGTCACACATGAGTACTTCAAGGGAAGCTTAAACATCCAAAATTCTTTCTGTTTTTACAGTTTCTGGCTCTGACAAATGGTGCAATTTTGGAGATTGTTGGTAAAGATAACATGCCTTTCAAACCTGCTTTGGAGTTGAGATGGTTAAATGAAACTGGACGATGGTGCCAATAAAAATCCTTCTGTTGCAAAAACTTTTGCTACCTATTTGAGAAAGAAGCAACACAATTCTTAAAACTTTACACTTGCTCGAAGTGATTTTTGATTTATTTGAAGGGCGAATGTGCACAATGTGATATGGAAACACCTTTTCTGACTGAGTTCTAATGTAGCAAACATTTAACTCACATTGCTGATCAGCTGTTTCTTTTTTATCCGTTGTATTCGCCTCTGGATAGCATGAAACATGGCCAATATTAGATGACATCAAAGAATAATTCCTGAATGAAAACAACTCCTGAAAACTTCTCCACATTTTTCCTATCATAGATATGCAAAGTTTGCTTCTTCTTAGAAATTTCTCACAGTAGGCAAACTGTTTCTGACTACTTGTGCTGTGTTTGTTTCAGTCATGCACAACAAAACTTTTGTCAACACATTCCAGTTTATACTCTTCAAGTGGAAACATGCCTAATTCACGCTTTCCTTGCGAAATTTCAATTTTACCATCAAATTCGCTTTACAATTACATGGACCTGGTGACAAACTGAAGGTTGTGCACTCTTGACAAAAGTAGGGACGCTATAATAGCTTTCTTGCCTAAAAAGACTCTTGTGAAACATCATCTTCCACAAGAACCATGTCCAAAAAAAGTTTGTTCTTTCAAACTTTGCTATTCTTTGTCGTGCAACCACTTTTCTCTTCTCTTTAGCTCTACTTTTGTTACATTTTTAAATGTTTCCTTCTGAATAAAACGCTTGTTAGAGAGCGTTCTGGATCCACTAAGTCACTTTTGCAGAAGGGAACACTTTACTTTTGCATATAATACTAGTATTTGAACAGCTTTTAGTGTAATACTCCATTATGTATGAAGTAGAAGTTGTCAGTTCCTATCAGTGGATATGTTTGTGTCGTACCTCGTCTGAGCAGCAGAAACAGTTTTCCTCTCTCCAATTCCAGACTGAGGCCGAGTCCGTCCCGCCCTTCTGCCTGCAGCAGCGTCCCAGAATTCCTCAGGGCTTTAAACTTTAGAGAGACGACTTCTCTGGACATTTTTCTCAGCACAGGACTCAACCTGAATGCCAGACCGCTGCTGCCGCCGTCGAAGCTCACGACTTCAGAGGCTGGAAATGAAACCAAAGCAGAGAAGTCAGGACTTAGTGATGAATTAAGAGTGAAATTTTCAGCTTCACTCAGCTTTATTCTTTTCGACCAGAAAATAACCAGAGCTTTATTTATTGTCGTTTGTCTGCAATATTCACTTGAATTCATTATTCATATGCACGACTATAATTACTGTATCCGGATTGATGTTAATTCAGTGTAGGGTGTGATTCTCAGATATGGTGTGAGGGTTTAACTATAATGCTCATTTACTAAAACAAAAACATAATCCCTCTCATCTGGACAGAAATTCTACCTGTTATCATGATACTGAGGTTCGCTGCAGAAGTTATGACAAACTACGAGGGGAAATGTCACAATAAGGGGCTGAATCTGTATTCCACTTAAAACCATTTTTACGAAGAAATTTCACCGTTAGATTCTGCTGCTTCCTGGAGATTTGGGCCGAGGTGAGCTGAGGTGAGTACGTGGTAAAGAATAGACTGCTAATATTGAATTGTTTAAAAAGAGCAGCCGCTGACCTCAGCATCAAGTTCCTTTTCAGCTGTATAAAGCATTTCTCTGAGTGAACGTTTTTTAATGAACTTGGCGAGTCTCTTGCACTCACACCAAATCACGCAGCCACTTTGCAGTAACGCTTATTGCATTGTACAGAGTATTTCCTGCTGATTACAGAGCAGCAGGCTCAAGTTCTGAAGTACTGAGTCATCCTTTGTGTGTCACTTTAAGTCTACTTTACTACTCTATATACTATAAAGCAGCCTAATTAAGTCCCAGATTACATTTTGTTCTACAATATTATGTTAATATGCAATTACAATCAGCCCTATCCCTGTAATTATCCCTGGAACATATTGTTGATTATTTTTGGCTCACAATCTGGCAACAGAAACGTTACTGGCTTACAGTGAGAACAGCAATTTGGAAGATACATTAACTCGGTGTTTGTTTACTTATATTCACATCACTGCAGCAGCTTTCATGACGGAAACATGAAAATTAACAAACTTTATCTGCATGTAAGATTTGCTGGTCTAGCTGTAATGTACTGAATGTTCATTTGCAAACCTTTGAGTAAATCTGGATTTTCTGTTTTGCTCCAGTAAGGATATTGAGGGGGGAAATCGAAATGGGAGAAAACAAAAAGCTGCAGGCCCATCTGTAGCCTCTTAGCGTAGCATTTTGGCTTTCTAACATCTGCTAATTAGCAGTAAGCCCAAATTACAGCTGAGACTGATGGGAATATCATTAGTGGTGCCGATATGTGGTCATAGACCCCAAGTGTTTCAGCAAATGGACTTTTCTTTTTGCTTTTTGAAGACATTCTGCCTCTTATCCAAGAGGCTTGCTCAGCTCTTTTGACTACTGTTATCTGGATGACAGAGAATTTACACACACACAATGTTTTGATCACAGATTACAAAATAAAATGGTAATCTGATGACGCTTTTCTTCAACAACAAATTGCTTGGCTGCAAGGTTGTGAAATGCCACAGTTTGATTTAGGTAATTTTTCAGACAGAGCTAATAGTTACCGATAGGTATTTTGATTAAAGTTGAAGAGCCAACTATTTTTTGCTGTCTTTTACTGTTTTTCTCTGATAAATGATGTACTTTTGGCAATTTCTGAAAATAACATGTCTTTCAAAATTGCTAGAAAACACTGGGCTTCACTGGAATAAACAGTATCAGTCCAATAAATGTTTATATCTTACAGAATCAACTACTATCACTGTCATTCAAACTTTTGTTACAGCCACAGACTATATACATAAGATGGTTGTAGACTTTGTGACTGAAAAGTGAACAGAAACTGCCTTAAAGCTGCATTCTTTCTAACAGCCAACAGGGGGCGACTCCTCTTGTTGCATAAAGAAGTTAGACATATGAGGAAAATTACCTACTTCTCACTGAATTTGATACCTCAGTAAAATTATTATTATTACAAGTAACTTTGCGGTCTCAAATGTTAGTTTCACATCTCCTTCAATACAGCACAATGCTCATTTGGTAAATTACTGCCCCATTTAAAGTAAAATAAATAATGAAATACAACAAGTTTCAGGGCAGGGTTACCTCAGTCTCAGTTCTCTGTCAGATCCACATCTTCACTGGATATGTCATCAAGACTGTGATGGTAAAATGTCAAAATCAAAGCTTCAAAATGAGAATCCTCAAAGTAGTGGGCGACGGGCTGGATTCATTTTTTCTATACTATGGCTATAGTTCTTGAAATATTTAGCAGTATCAACAGTAAGTTTTCTCGCTCAAATAGTTGTGCCATCTCAGCAAATATTAACATTAAAAACTAAATTCATATTATGGCACTTATCCAGGTTGTTTTCTCCTGACTAGATCCTTGCTTGTGTTGTATCTACTTTCAGATGTACGTCGCATTGGATAAAAGCGTCTGCTAAATGAAACTGTAAAAATGTAATAACCACTGGGTTGTTGGGTCTCCCACACATGTTGATCTGTTTTAAAAGATTTAATTAATGAAGTGTGAACACCTTTGACAGGAAAAATGGATGTTCTCCTTCTATTCTTCTCTGTCATTAAACTTCACTTCATTAAATCTTCTTTTAATGTTAACATCTACAACTTTTTATCCACCGCACAGTTACACCGGGTGCATCTTTCAACCTGTTTTCTCCCAGCAGCTATATTCCAGCCCCCTTCAACGTGCTACATTTGTTTTTTCCAAGACGATTCTGCTGTGGATGCTGCATTAGTTTTCTGGGAGAAACACCACGAGTCGTCTCCGACAGCTGTGACACCAGCTGATAAATATAGTACACAAATATATCTGCCGTGTCCTTAAATAACTTCTGAATATTTCCAAGCCACCACAAGTGATTTATCAAAATCCATGTTTTAAATGTTTCCCCGAAACCCATCTGCCAGCAGAGCGGACAACAGCAAGCACAGTTTTAAGGCGCGTTGGTTGGATCATAAATCATCGTTACACTTGGTGAACCAACATGATCAATAACTGATTGGAGAATATAAAAGTACAAGAAGTTAAAACATGAACTGAAGACAAAGATTACACGCGACAAACTACAGAATACATTTAAAAAACCTGACGCTTTTTATACAGTTCAAGGATTGTTTTAGGCTAAATTGATTTCATCAACCAAAGCCTTAATAGTGGCTCTGCACCAATAATCCTAAATTTTGCTTTACATAACATCGGGAGTATCCATTAGTCAACCACTTTGGCATACACTAAAATATCTCAACAGCTCTTAAATTGATTTGTTAATATTAGCATGAGCCCAAAGCACCATGATGCCTCTTGAATTCTTATTTTTGTTCAAAGAACTTTCATTTATTTGTAGTCTAATATACCATTAGTTTAAGATGTTTTCAATCCAAAGAGGTGCACAAATACATTTAAGTTTGCCTGATAAAAAAAGGGAAAAAGGAAGACCACTTCGGTTTAGGATAAAAAAAAACTTGACAGAAGAAACTTTCTGAAGCATGTCCATGTTTATCGGCCAGAAGTGAAATTAGCCACCAAAACAAATGCACTTGTTTTATATCAAACGCATCCTGGCAACCAGAGGAAAGAAGAAACCAGAAATAATTTGCACAGACAGATGTGTATTAAAGCCCTGAACACAAACACTCCACATTGAAATCATGTTTGTACATGAATATTTACTGTTTGATATGTGTATTTGAGCTTGTATATGTAAATACGTGGAGCTGTTTTTTGATATTCATGAGCATGTTGTGCTTTTAATGAAGGACGTAAATCAGAGGAAAGACACAGAAGGAGATCAAACGCTGAGAGAACATAATACTACAAATACTTCTTTCAGGAAAAAGGGCAAACTTGGTAATTTCATCTTTTACTGGTTGTCTGAGTTGTTAGATAAAGAATGAGATGAACACAAGTGACATCCAGTGAAGATGTAATGTGTCCAAAGTCATGCCGAGTCATCCTTATAGGAATCAGCAGGACATGAGTCTTCCAGGAAATAGAAACAACACAGAGAAAATAAAGCAGCAGCGTGTTTTCATGGCAGGAATAAGAAGAGCACCAACAGCTTTGATATCTGTTGTTTTCTGAAAGCAGAATCAATTCCTGGCTTTAAATAAGAAAACTGGGACATTTGTGATTTTTTTTATTTTTATTTTTTTGCCACAGTACTGACAAGAAAACCTTGTTGTGCATCCAAATGTGAATAAATCTGACCATAAGCTTTTGTGTAAAAACCCAGTGTCACATTTGTTTAATTCATGGTGATGATGGCACAGCTGAAGCTGCCAACACGTATAAACAGAGACATTTCAAAGAAACAAAGGGAGTTGTTAACACAATGTGCTTTGTGTGAAAGAAAAACAGGGCAATATTAAAAGAGTGGAGAAATCACCAGGGAAATATTTCAATCCGCTATCAGTGGAATCCAGGTTTTAGCTTCTAAATATGGAACTTCGATGCACAGAGATGAATTTTTAGGGGTTAAATCAACACCTGGAGAGGGGTTTTAATAAAACAGACTGAATAAATCCAGCCTGTTTGTCTGGCTGCATGATTAATTTAAAGAGTCCCATCAATGCAAAGAAAGTAGAACTCACTGTAAGGACATCCGTAGGTCTCCAGCCGGAGTCCAATCCGCCCGTTGGGGTTCCAGTCCAGAGGAATCAGGCGGAGGAAGCGAGCAAACGCCGGCTGCTGCAGCTTGTTCTGAACCACACTGTCTGCATTAGTGTTACCTGGAAAAGACTGAAAATACACAAACACACACAAATAAACAATGGCACATGAGAATATGAATTACTGGCAAAGTAATCTCATAATAAACATTAATTTATTGGTTTATAGCTTCTCAAATCATCAGGATCCGTCTGCTTGACCATCGCTGATCAGCTTGACTTACTATTTTTATCATAAACTGTGCATATTTAAAATGTTGTCTGTCAAATTTTAGATGAACATGTGAAGCATTTTTCAAGATCTAATGCTAATTCTAACATGCTAATCTACTCACAATGGCAACGCTAATGAGCTGACCACATGCTTGCCACATTTATGTGTCAGTTTTTTCTGTCAGCATGCTAAAATTGCTTAAAGTGACATAAATGTTATTACTTTTTCAGGTGTAAACCCAAATTAAGTAACATTTTAAATTCATGATGGCACTTAAAGGGGAACTTCGGTTTTTTTCAACTTGGGGTCTGTTTTCATTTGTCATTTCATACATGTGAGTGATGGAGAAATGAATTTTCGACATAGCTCCAGTATTTAGCCAGGCAGGCAGCTTAGCAGCTCAGCTAGCAGCTCAGCTAGCGAAAAGTACGGGGCAACTTGCCCCCCCCCCCGCATCAAAGTCCGCCCTAATGTGCTTGTTTTCCCCACACTGACCGGCTCGGATAGTCTCAAGGAGTGTCCCACGACATACCGAACCGGTCAGTGTGGGAAAAAAAGCACATTAGGGTGGACTTTGACGCGGGGGGGTGCAAGTTGCCCCATACTTTTTGCTAGCTGAACTGCGAAGCTGCCTGCCTGGCTGAATACTGGAGCTATGTCGAAAATTCATTTCTCCATCACTCACATGCATGAAATGACATATGAAAACAGACCCCAGGTTGAAAAAAAACAAAGTTCCCCTTTAATGAAACGTTAAGGAATCACCAAAATGTCAACAGGAGGTCCTCAGTATACGACGTCCTTAACCTACGGCGTTTTGTGGTTACGTCGCCATCTCCCATAAATTTATCAAGAAAGTCTTGTTCCATCATTCTAAAATACTTTATTTGCTACATTAAAACAAATTTCACGTGGGAACTAGTAGGCGAGCAGGGTGGACAGATACATCGTTACTCGGCACTATGTGAGGAAAATGGCTTTGTCATTGCTGGTTGTACGCCACATTGGATTGTGCTACATTCGCTTTCTTTTGTTTGTACTGTTGTTTTAGAAACTTTTGCCCGTCGTTATGGCTCCCAAGCGTAAGTCAGACTCTTCGGATGGCGGTGCTTCGAAAATAAGGAAAGCCATCTCCATGAAAATGAAATTAGATATAATAAAATGCTGGGAAAAGGGCACCATAGGAATAGAATTCTGACCTCTTCAATCTTCAGTAAAAGTAAAGAATCAGCATCAGAGGTGGAGATTCAGCATGTTTACTGTTCCTCTTATTAAGACTGATTCAAATATATTTCTGCTTTGTTATGACCCAACTTATTCCATGTTTGCAGATTTACATGTTTAGTCTTCACTGGATCTAATTTGTTGTAGACACTCAGCTAGTTTTTTTAGTTCCATTCAGTGCGTGAATATTGAACATTTAGGTTGTCTTTCATTTATTTTATGGTCAGATATGCTTGCTGCAGAAGCAGAGCATGCTGGGTATAAAAGGCTGTTTCAGATGAGAAGATGAGGAATGAAAGATGAATTGACATTTTATATCTTTCCAGCTTTGAGAACTTTTTCTTTGATGGAATTACAGTCACTATTCGGCTTTGTTCTAAAATCCTTCTACAAAATTTGGAGTGAGAGGGAGGAATTGATTATCCGTTTCTCTGGGCTGGATGTCTGATGGATCGCTTCCCATCGCTCTCTTCCTCCCCTTCCATCTCCTCCATCTGGCTATCTATCCTAATTACATGCCTCCCTTGAAGTTGACATGCAGGTTAACTGGCTCTCCCACCGCTGAGTAAAAGCTCAGACACTTAATTAACTTATTAATTCCTCTCTAATCACGAGTGCAGTTGGATCCAATCGTTTGATAAAAAGAAACCTCGCGTTCAGCTGAAAAAAATGGAAAAATGTTGAAATGCAACCTTGTGAGTTCACATTTTGCTTTTCATGTTAAAATAAGATTTTATGGTTGTTTATGGGCGCAGAACTTTTAACTCTCAATCTGTTGAAACATTTAAAAAGAAAACCTTGTTGAGAGATTAATTCAAAAACTGGTATTCCTCCGGTATTCCCTATTCCCTTGACATTTATAGAAGCCTCATATACACGTGAATCCTAAAAGTTTCGTGTTGAACCTAAACTTACTGTGTGTTTAAGCAGAAAAAGATTCAGATTTCTGAAATTCTTGCAGCAGGATGACACTGTTTAATGGATTCTAAATGCTTACTAAAATGATTAATTGTATCGTTTTCTGATCTGCCAACTTTATGGTCAAGGTTAGTTTTGGTTTATGTAATTAAAAATGTTTAGTTATAGTCAGAGAAAGACTGTGGAGGTGTGAGTGCAGGACAAAAGCTGCATACAAAGCAGAAAAAACAGGAAATAAGACTGAATTTTGCAAACATTTGTAAAGTTCATCGTGTTTTGTCAGGAAAAATGTTTACAGTGTGGAGATACTACATCAAAAAAAAAACATTAAGTAAGTTAGGTTTGGAATTAGGGAATGACCTAATGTACTTTGAAGACAAAAAATATATGTTTCATCATTTAAACCTTCTGCTTTACTAATAATTGCACCACAATGTGAGGAAGTTGGTGTCCAGAGGAAACTATTCAGCTTTCTCAATTACTGTGACTGAGAATTATATGATTAATGTGTTGATTATTTTGCTGGCAGTTATAATTCCCCAAAGAAATTCACAAAGTGACTTCAAAGGTTCACTTTCATGTGTTAAAAGCATCAGATTATTATATTTAAGGAACTGAAATCACCTAATATTTGACGTTTTCGCTTAGGTTTGGACAAAGACATTTATTCTGAAGGCAAATAATCAAATATTCAACTAATTTCTATCTGTTTCTTGATATTTAGTTTACAGTTTACATTTTGTACTTATGTTATTTTATTTATGTATTTTATTGTAGACACTATTCCTTGGCATCCACTAATTTCTATTTAATTACTAACCTCTCTGTAATTGTGTATATTTCACTAACCTTTGTTTATTGCACTCTGGCAAAAGAATTTCCTTTGGGATGAATAAAGGTGATCTTATCTTATCTTATCTTATCTTATCTTATCTTATTCACTTCAGATATAACCTGCAAAATCATTGCTTTTGGGATAAATTGTATTATTTTGTATCATACCATCTCATTTTACTAACCTTCTTTTTGCAGAAATGTTCATAAAAAACTGCAGACATCATTTTCCTCTGCAGAAATGTGTGTTCACTGCTACAATAAATGTATGTTCTTTGCAAACAGAGAGTGAGCAGAAATTTCGAGGGTCAAAGTTGCTAGCTTTGTTCACCCAACCAGCAACCCCGACCTCCTCCCGAATTCACCTTATTCAGCTCCGCCCATTTTCCAACGGGCGGGACTTCCTGTTTTGAGTAGCACTTGCGGTAACTCGATCATGCCGGTGTTTACAACTGAGAGAGTGATGTGGGAAGAAACGAAAACCTCTTTAAAAAACAGAAATGGATCAAGTCTGCCGCATCCGCGACTTATTACAGAGTGGGAGGATGACACGAAAAAGTGGCCACAAGTCATGTATGGCGATATTTTTAACTATTTCGTGTTATCTCTTGGCGTTGATCGCTCGGCTATGAGCAATTATAAGAGCACTGAAGCCTATCAATATTTGCACAGTGGTAAAGTCGGCGCTGTTTTGTTACATCAAGAACGGGAATATACGTTTCTTAAAGCTAATGTCAGTCCGAGTCAGGCTAGTACCTCCTCACACATGGTTGGTGTTGGTGACAGCTGATGGAGTGGTGGAGACCACGGGATGCTCCTGTATCGCTGGGTTGGGACGGTCCTGCAGTCACGCTGCTGCGATATTATGGAAGGTATGTTGATTTGAATAAAACTTTATTTGATTCATATATATATGATGTGGTTGTGCAAACGGAGGTTGTTATTGTCATTTCTGAAACAGCTCCTGCGGTTTATTGTGTTATTAGCCCTGTCACAAGCTAATGCTAATTCCCTGGAGCAACAAAAAACTGATTCTGACCAAACCGCAGTCATAACAACGTTTCAAAATGGCAGAGAGTATCTTTTTACCTCACTGATGGCATAGGTAGGTCTTTAGTGGAAACTGAACTTTGGTAGAATCGCTGTAGCTGCGCTGACAGTGACCGATGCAAGCTGTGTGTTTACATAGCCATGAGCTGGTCCGCAGCATTCAGATCTAACCTTTCCGTGCTCTAAACAATTCTGAGAGAGAGAAAGCTTCATCTTTCCCCAGTTGTTGTGGCACCCACGGACAGCACAATTGATGCCAAACATGTTAAAATCGCTGAAAAGAACAGTTAAAAGTAGCTACAGTAGCGAGAGGACTCGATGTTGTTGTAGTGCGAAGACGGTCAACCGGAAGTCGATCTCAAAAATGGCGCCGCCCTGCCTCGCTTCCTGAATAAGGTGAATAGACATGGCAGTTTTCAACAATGACAACGCAGATGTTTTTTTATTCCATGTTTTATTTTTTGTTTGCTAACCCTACTCTAATCACAGTAACAGGGTTGCTAATCCATGCTAATGCTAGCTTTTTCTCAGCAGTAGAAGCTAGCTATTTAGCTAGCTGTTACCGCTGACCAAGAGGACAAACTGACTGATGGAAAACAGTAAAGAAAAAAGTAAAAATAATTTGTCTTATCCAGATAATATGCGGTAGCGTATCATGTGATTCACTGTTTTCTTCATCTACCAGCTATAAAGGTTATGCTAACAGGGTTGTTGTGGGATACACGTTCCATGCATAATAATTATTATTTTGAATATTACATTGATTAAAAAAATGTTCCTACTAGAGACAATGAAAAAATAACACCAAGGAAAAGAGATTTAAATTTAATTTTAACTGTTTTATCTGAGATTCAGTTTGGTCATCAGGGAGGTGGAACAGGAGAAAAGAAGCATTTTAGGGGGAATTCCAGACTTAACCAATTAAGAGTAGTTTCTCTGTATGCAGTTGAGTTCTAAATGTAAAAAGTTGAGCGTATCAACAAGCAAGACAAGACGTGTGGACATACAATGAAGAGTATCAATAGTGAGACGAAAGACACGGATAAACACTAAAGAAAGCAAATAAGAAAAAAGAAAGACAAATTAGGCCATAGAGTAAGTCTGAAAAACAGGGTAAAGCAAAAAAGAGCAGGACTCCTTTCCTCATCTTCAGCCCTCCAGGCGAGAGACAACAGATAAGAAGGAGACAATAAAGGAAAGATGGATTGCAGTATTTCCAAGCAGCCACAGGCTTCTGAGGGAAGAGAGGGAAACAAAGAAGAAGACGTCCTCAGAGAGAAAGAGGAAAACAGCATATTTCCTCCGATGGTCTTGAGCCCACTGTGTTGAGGCCGATCCAGCAGCTCTGCCATCAACTTCCTCCTCTGAGAGACTCTCTGAACCCGGATCAGGAAGATCAGGAACACTTTGAGATGTGACTGGGACTGTGCAGAGATTAAGTAGAGCGTCAGATCAACATGCTTTTAAGTTGTGAAGAGATGTTCTCAGCTGAGGCTGACAAATCCTGTTGGAAGGTAATTTCCCTTTTCATCACGCGAGACTAGAAGCCGTCGACGGTAATGACAAGAGATCAGTTTCCTGAATAAATATGCTGTTTCCTTTATTTTAAACTAGTGGTGGGACGTGATTAAAAAAAACTGAATGAATTAGAGGCTTTAGTTTAGTTTTTCAATTCAAATACATTTTGGTTGATGACTGAATCGATGAACAGACATATGTGTGAACTTAAACAATAAAAATGTTTGTTTCATTTATATTTAGCGGCATTTTTCATCTGTCTACTATATTCATAGATTACTGCAAACTCAAAGTCCAATTATAGTAATTATATTCAACATTTAAAGACTTTTTATAAACTCAAGCACCTTCAATGTCTTGAAAAGTGTTCTATTGTGGGATGGCTACACTGTTTGCCAAGATTGCCGTAGCTAACGTTAGCTCTGGTGCTAACATCAACATGTTTTACATTGAGATGGAATCGCCGGCTTGAAGTGCTGGAGTGTGTGCATCAGTGTTACTGGTGTGCCAGAAATGAGGGAACTGAGAAAGGTGAGATTAAATGTGCTGTTTTTTTAAAAGTCCCAGCACTACTTTAAACCTAATTTTTTTCAATCTCTCCTTTCTGTTCTGGGCCTGGTTTCCTCGCAGGCTGGAAGACAAAGCTAATGGATGGATGGATGCATTCTCTGGCGTCTGGTTGCTAGTTGGTTGCAGCCACCTGACCGGTATATGACGTAGCAACAAAAATTCAAATGCCAACAACCAATTCAGAAAGACAGCGTTGCAACACTGAATTGTTAGAGTTTTATACCGACAGAGCCAAATTCATCCATAAAGCTGAACGAACAACTCAAACAGCAAACCATGAAGACAAATCCAAATAAAAAGATGATAAATTCTTTTTTTTCTTTTTTTTTTTTTTTTAAATCAAAGACACAACTAGTTTCCCTTAACCTTGAAGTCAAAGTGTCATGCTCAACTTGAATCAATTGCCAAAGAAGCCAGTCTTGAGCAGCAGCTTTAAAGTTTCTAAAGTCGGAGCAATTCTCAGAGTTTCGGCGATGTCTGAAGTTTTAAACAAGTTCCTAAGAGTCAACAGTGACTAACAACCCCCTGCTGGATAGGACTTTAGTCATTCTTCTGGGACTGGGATGGGACAGGAGTATCTCTGTGGGAGTGGGACGGCACAGGAGAGAAAATCCATTCCCGTGTCACCCTGTCCTTCTCTGCTCTCTCAGAAAAGACCTTCAGTGCCGAGATTAGCCGGATTCCCTCCACATGAGGAAATTGCCTGAGCTGAACCTCTAATCAAAAGCTCCTCTCGGCAGCACTGTAGCAACCCCGGATAAATGTCTACACTGGAAAAGGAAAAATTTCCAAGTTTGTCGACTGCTTGATCCGGCGTTGGAGCCATTGTGGGAGAACGCAGGTAGAAGTCAACATATTCTTAACCGGCTCACTGTGCTGACAGGATTAATCACTGCTCTCTGCATCAAAAAAGACTTAGTATTCCTGAGCCCGTATGCTGAAGCATGTACCGCCACTACAGAGGGACAAATACAAGCACAGAATGACACTTGTGGAATGAGAAAATGCTGAGGGGAAGTGCCGTGTTTACGAGGAGGTGGGAGGTGACGCCTCACCGCCTCGGCTGTCCATCTGACCGATTTCTTCATTAATCAGCCCGACAGAGCAGCTGAGCCTTTTCACTTCACGGTGTATGTCGTTGCCATGTTTCTGCCTCTTGTTGCTTGAAATCAGTGATAGAAAAGATCCAAAACGATCCACAAATAGAGCACCATTGGTGAATATTACACTCCAGTACACAGCAAAAAAAAAGAACATGTTTTTTAACTGTAATTTTTTGCTGTTATTTTACAGAGATTTGCTAAACTAATGATAATATCCAGTAAAATGACAGAAAACAAGCATTTTTTACATGTTAACCTAAAAGAAGTGTGAATAATGAAATCACATAAAAAATCTGTATTTTTTACAAATGATTCTTTCTTTTACAGCATTTAACTCCAAAATTACCCTGTTTTTTAAATTTTATTTAGATCAGCAAAAATGCCGTTATTTTACAATTAATATTTGTTTTTTGTTTTTGTTTTTTCAGTGTGCAATGACATTGATTTTTACAGGAATTAAATCTGGAAAAAATATTGCTATTTTACAGATATTGCAGTTATTTGAAAGAAAAAATATCTATATTAAGGATTGAAAAATAGCAAATAATTATTTAAACTGTTATTTTAGAGTTTTCCCTGTTTTGTCAAATTACAATGTCTGTTAAAATCGCAGAAAAAAATGGTAATTTACATGTTGACAGAAATGAAACACAATGTTCACAGTGAAAAGCTACATTTTTGCATTTGTTCTTCTACAGTGTGTAACAATAGAATTACACAGTTGATTTTTGCTGTATTTAAATGTGAAAAAACATTGTTATTTTACACATATTTGCAGTTGTTTGAAAGAAAAATTATGCATATGAGGGGATGAAAATAATTACTCCCCTGTTTTGTTAAATTACAAAACATATCTTTATTAATCACAGAAGAAATGTGGTAATTTACATGTTGACAGAAATAAAAGAAGCCAAAACTGTAAAGAATGTTCACAGTAAAAGCTACATCTTTGTAAATAGTAATATGTTTATTTCAGCGATGTGTAACAACACAATTACACAGTTTTATTGTATTTAAAGCACTTAAACATACCATTATTTCACTGTTTTTTGCTGTGAATTTGATCGTTTCAATTTCAACAGTATTCGAACAAGTTGTTTCTGGCATCTTTTTTGTCACATTTTCACAGTTTTATTTACAGTGTAGAAGCACATTGAGAAGACCAGTGGAGCAATACCGTAACTATTGGATTGTCACAGTGCAACTCAGTGAGTAAACGGTTAATAGTTTAATCTATGCTGAGCAGCAAAGTGAGGATGAGATAAAAAAAAGAATGTGAGTAAAATAAGTTACATGTTATTTTCATTCTTTCATGTGGAATTCTGTAAAGTATTCAGATTTAAATCAACAGGTGAATAAATTCAAGAGCTTTCATGAGTTTTATACCAAGTTTGAGGCTACAGAGCTTTTTTTTTTTCCTTTTCTGCTTCTGCATAAGAATGTGATCCACAAATACACCTGAGCTGGCAAACATTTGTTCATTCAAGCAGTCAGGAGATGTAAAAATGGAAATTTAGATCTGAAATTAAGGTTGTTGTAATGTTTATCAGCATTTTAATTGGGGGTCGACCCATTTTCAGCACTTTTGTTGGTTGTCTGTATTGTTGTTGGATTTTATTAAAACTGATTTCAGGTAAAACAAATTCAAAACTATACTGCTTCGACTCTGATGCCATTTGTTTCTATCTGTATAGTTACCAAACAATATCCTGTCTGAATTCTGTCTTCTGACATCAGGATTTTCAGTCTTACAGTAAATATATATGGGCTCCAAATATCAGTTATTACTTGACTTGATTCAAATTGACTTTGGCTGCAAAAAAAAAAAAAAAAAACACATCTCAGCTAACCTCTAGTGTACAGTCTACAGTTCATTTTTATATTATTGTATATTTGAATAAAGTTCCTTGTATAGTTTATATGTCATATATTATATTAGGTAAGAAGATCTGAGCTCTGACTCTTTGCATCGATTTCTTATATTTCTTCCTGTTTCTGTTTAGCCCCTCTTTAAAAAGTTAAAAAAAAAAAAAGCAAGAAAGACACAAAGGTGACAGACGTAACATGAACTAATCGCTGCACTTGACAGCTTCACTGTTCGTGACCTGCAGCTAAATGTTTCGTCTGCCGAGTCAGCAGAGCTCCAACGTTCCTCATACATTATGAATTCCTGATGACTGAGTTTATCTGTGCAGGATGGATGGAGCCACACAGCACTGCACGACACTGCAGATGAATCAAACACAGCAAAGCATGTTGATTGATCCGTCAGGGGGAAATAGAGTCGATACGAGGTCGAAGAGCAAAACATGCGCATTGAGATGTCCTTAATCCCTCTGTTGTGATTGGAGCTCAAACGATTCCTCAAGTTATTTGAGCAATTTGATTACTAAATTACCTTGAGGCAAAATTCTCTGAATCGAGGCTTCGTGTAATCCAGTACATACCAGACCCCAGGTCACTAACTATTCTGGATCCAGACTTCATCCTATACGAACCTGGACCTATAATCAATAAATTATAAGGGGATTTTAAATTTGACAGGACGCTTCTATCTAGCGCAGCTTTTCCAGTATTTACGGCATTTAACAGGTCAGAGGGCTGAACTATGAAGACAGTTGAACATAGTCAGGCTTTGTTTGTGTGAGCCGCTTCGACAAAAACTGAAACCTCAGCCAGAGTTAACAGGTATGAAGGTGGTTTTCAACTTTCTTTGTGAACTCAGACTTTCTGATTCAAACTCGTCCACATGAACGGACGTTTAGTGCATCATTTGACTTGTTTTCTGCATAAAATGAACCGATCATGTTCAGCTGCTTCAGTCAGGAGGATGTTTTAATGGAGAACAACGAGGATTATAAAAATCCATGATGGTAAAAAGCTGCGACTGAAAATTACGTAAGACAGTAATGCTGGTAGAAAACTGTTAAATACGCGTTAATGTATTTATTTTACCCATCAATGCGGCTGATTATTAATAACAGACAGCTGCACAACAAAACTATCAAACTTCATATAATAAACATGATATTGTAGTGAAGTGCATGTAGGTCTGATATTGTCTCATAAGGAAAGAAATCACTTTAATTTGTGACCAAATCAAAGTGAAACTGAAGTTACTGATTGAATATTCTCTGTACTAAATACTAATACACTGATCAGTTTTCTTATTTGTGTTATCAGCTGCGCGACCAGCATATGGACCAAACATAGAAATATATTTAGGTGTGATATCTGCATCATCTAAATACATGTAGGGTTCCCATGGCTTTAGCTTTAGTTACGTAAATACACCTGTACTATACTATATATGTAGAATTCACCACAGATGTCCACCCGTGTTCCACCAGGACAGTTATTTCTGTTGCACAGCGCACCCACTTCCACTTTTGATGCTGTAACACACGTGCCAGGCGTGAAATCTGATGCCAGAATAATCAACAGAATACTCGATTTCCAAAGTAATCGACAGCTGCAGCCTTAGTTGTGATAGTTGTGTTATTATTTACTACAGTGTGGACTCACCCCGATGCTGTCCTCCTGTCTGTACTGCTTCCAGTTGTGTCCAGTGTCGCTGAACATCAGCAGGTAGGACGTCAGCCAATCAGAGCTGCCGTAGCGACCCTGCGTGGCGACGGCGGTGATCTTGGTCCGCTCACCCAAGTCGACCTCCAACCACTGATATCTGTCTGAGACGAGAGGAGACCAACCTCCGGCTCCTCCAGAGAGAGAGGGGGAACAAAAACAGCATACAGAAATGATTTATTAGATTTCCATCTAGGTGGGATGAGAGGAAATAAGTTCTGTTGGGAACTAAAAAATGAATTGCATTGGCTTGACCTTTCATTCTGAACTGAAATCCCACTTTTCTGTTATGAAACCAGAAAGATGGAAATTGATCGAACCACTGCAAACATCTTTAAGTCCAATCTGAAGCTGTAATGAGATATAAATCACACTTCGGGAACTTTTCTGAGGAATTAAAAAAATAAATAAATTTGCTGTGACCCTCAGTGCCATCAAGAATGTGTTCCTTTTGGCATTTCCATAAGAAACAGAAACATATTTACAGCTCACTTTGAAGGTGAAGTCAGTATCTCATATTCTAAAGCAACATAAAACAGTCTCCAAAAACAGTAACCGGAAAATTACCCTGAGATTGAAACATCAATACAGTTTATAGGTGAGCATATTTAACTAAATCTAACAGAGTTGTTGTTTTAGTTAATATATTACATATATGTGAAATTGTTTCATAAAAATATGGCCACAAACAAACACAACAGAAAAGTAAACAATACTGGAAGGTTCTTTGTGCAAAGGAGTAGTTGTGACTGTTTCCTAAAATCCATACAGGCCACAACCGGCTGATATCATTTCCCATACGGATCAATGAGACGACATGGTGCCAGGTACTGATTACTTTTACAGTTCCCCTCAAGATTTCTATCCTTTCCCATATTAAATATCATAAATAAAGGAGCTGTGGAGCAATGTATCGATCTGTGCTCTGGGTCACTGGGTCGGGATGTTTTCCCACAGAAAATAACAGAAGGGATCTACGAGTGCGAGCTGAATTATTGATCACCTGGAAAAAGTGAGCTTTATCAGAAGGTTTGCAGCCACTGTCACTCAAATTATTGTCAACAAGAGGCTCGGATGAATTAAGGAGTACAAAGTAAGAGGCACATAGCTAGTCGGCATAATTAGCTATATTTCACTTGTCTGAGATAGAACTTTTAATTTGTTCGTCTGGCAAACAGGAGGCAGAATGAAGGCCCATACTGGCTCACTACACAAGTCATGTATAACCTCACATTTTTTGTGGCTACTGGTGGATGTGCCTTTGTGATTTCTCCAAACTGAAGGACATCAAATTGTGTGTCGGTCAGCAGCTGAATGATTCAACCTTTATGTGGAGGATCATTAGCAGTGATGAAAGGTGGGTCTGCCGCGGCCACCATCAAGAGAAGAAACAGAAGTTTTGAATCTATAGTTTTCTAAAAGCAGACAAAAGTGTATCGTCTCAGGATGATGCTCGTTGTTTTCTTTTCTATTCCTGTGGTTGTGCACCATGAACAGTTTCCCATGGTTGGATGGTAAAGAAAGAGTTCTACTGTAACTTTCTAAGGTGTCAGTGGAGAGTATGAGGTGCAAATGAAGGGTTTGTAAGCAGAGTGGTCTCACCCAATCGAACCCACAAAACATCCAAAGTAAGTTTTATATAATTTCTGTAATATTTTATTGTCTAGATTTTAGTGGCAAAGTGGTCTAACCCACAACCCAAATATAGTGTCACAGTGGAATTTTAGATCATTCTTCAGAACACAAAACTTTGGACTCATTTTTCTCATAAGCTACATAAAGTGGGTCAGATCACTCTACTCCCAAATCCTTCAGTTGGTCCCTTAATTGACCACTGACTATAAGTGACACTGAATAAGTGACATCCAGCACCACAGGACACTTTCTCATGGTTGCACTTTACTAGCTAAACTCCCAAAATGCTCTCTGCTTGTCAACCAAGCACAACAGCTGATCTACAATAAATGTTTTCTGACATGCTTGTCCTTCGTCTTCTGCCTTATCAGTTAATACATTTTTAATCCGTTGAAGTATTATCTGCAATAGATTGTTGATTAATCATTAACATCCTAGAATTACATTATAGGTCCACTGATTCTTCGACTGGGCTCCCCAGTGGCTAGAAGATCCCCGGTTCACATCCCCACTTTCCTGGGATCTTTCTGTATGGAGTTTGCATGTTCTCCCTCCTGCTTCCTCCCACAGTCCAAAAACATGCTGAAGTGAATTGGTAACTCTAAATTGACCATCGGGGTGAATGTGAGTGTGATTGCTTGCCTGCATATATAGCCCTGTGAAAGGCTGGCGACCTGTCCAGGGTGTCCCAAGTCTCCACTCTAAGTCAGCTGGGATAGACTCCAGACTTCCTGCAACCCTAATTAGGATTAAGTGGTGTATAGATAATGGATGGATGGATGATTCGCTGACTGACAGATGGAGCTAACTGTATTGCAACATTAACAGTAGGAGCACTAACCTGATCCATGTTGGAGTGATATTTTAAAACCAGTGGGTTCCCTTTGGTGATTTTTAACATTCACTGTGTGCACCCTGGTCTAAGTATAAGGTGTACACAGACATAAAAGTCATTAAATTTTCAGTTGACGATGTGGAATAAGGTTAGGTTTAAGGTAAGGAAGTGAATTCAAGTCGATGTAATATCCTCTGAAACCACACACACTCCTCACACTGCAAACACAAGTGTGCGGCTTGTTGACAGAAGTCTGCCTGCACAGATAACGCTGCACAATAAACACACTTTAAAATGCAAGAAAGAGAGGCAATCTGGTGGAAAATGTTGTGTCAGGCCAAACCGACGACGCAGAGCTCAAACACCAGATGGACGGATTGTGAAGGAGGAGGCTGCTGACCGGAGTCCCACTGAGCTGCACAAACACACATACGCAGAAAGCTGTACAAAACACAAACACACTCGTTGCCATCTCTCTATTTTTTTCAGCAGATCGGAGCCAATATTCTGTCAACCTGCCGCTGTGCCGACGAGCTGAAACGCCTGAACGCAACGGCTTTTAAAAGAATTTATTCACCACCTTTGAAATCTGAATTTGCAGCCTACTTCACAGCGCTGTGACAAAATCCAAACCAGCACGTTCTGTCTTTCCAGATGGTGTCCATGTCAGATTTGGTGCTCACGTTTCCTTAAATACTTGCTGTCAGACGACACGCTGAATTCAAGCCAAACACAGCTTGCAATGACCTGCATCATGTACGAAGGCATTCAGAGAGGAAGAAGACTGCCAGCAACCTTTACATCACAGAGGACATCATAGGCAATCTTGTATGCCAATTCACAAATCCTCACTTTTGTGTTGAACTGATGTTATTATATGGTTACAAGAAGCTTTATATTCTCCACTGTGCTGGAACTTTTACTTTTTAACCGGTCAAAAAAGACAGAGGAGGGAAAGTCAGTAGTGAAAATGCATCAGTGCTGCTCTGATGGTGGGTCAAGGCTGATCTTTAAAGAGCTAAAGGCCAAAGCTAATAAGCTCTTGACTAACAGACGTGTCCAGTGGCAGCAGAACAGGGAAGTGGAGATGCTCTGACCTTTACTGGTAAAGATTAGACTGTGGAGAACAAGATAAGAGGAAAGCAACTGGTGTTGCAAAGATTTACTGTGCCAGTAAAACTGCAGCTAAAATAACAGAGGTGAGCTGATGGTGATTGTTGGTTTAAATCCAATAGATTGTTCTGGTTTTGTTCTCATTCAGTATCTGTCAAAGTACCAGACTTAGCCTTCCACAGTAGGATGTAAAGGTTATCGAAGGTTGGCAGTGTGACGAATCACGTGTGTGTAAATAGATCGTTTTGCCGATAAATCTTGAATCCTGGAATTTATGCGGATGTGAGTTTTGAGAGATTTATACTGTATTTTTTTTTGAATAATTAACTGTTATTTTGCAGATTTCCCAGTTTTGTTAAGTTACAGATTACAAATTAAAGATTTTTTTTTTTTACAGATACACTACCAGTCAAAAGTTTGGGCACTCCTTCTCATTCAATGGTTTTTATTTAATTGTTTAATGCTCTGTAGATAAATACTGAAGACATCAAAACTATTAAAAGAACACATATGGGATTATGTTATAAATAAAAAGTGTTAATCTTCGGTATTAATCTACAATGTAGAAAATAATACAAATAAATTAAAAAGCATTGAATGAGAAGATGTGTCCAAACTTTTGAGGACTGAGGAATTTTGCGGAATGAGGATTGAAAGAAGATAAATAACTTATTCAGCTGTTATTTTACAGATTTTCCTTGTTTTGTTGAATTACAGAACATGCTAGTGAAATGACAGGTGAGAAAAGTGTTAAATCACATTTCAATCTTAAAAAAATGGTCAAAAAAACCCACATTTAAACATAAAATTATACTGTTTATACTGTATTTAAATTTACAAAAAATTATGACAGAAATGGGATTCTTTTTTGTTATTTTACAGATTTTCATTTTTTCAGTAAATTACAGGAAACATCTAGTAAAATCACAGGAAAAAAGCAATAATTTACACGTTGACTGTAAAATGACAACACAAACAACAGTAACAACAGCAAGGGTAAAATTACACATAATGTCCACATACTTAACCTGTATTTTATTTTATTTTTTACATATATATTTTTGTCACCCTTGCCACCAGATTTCAACAGTTTTTATTTCACATATAAATTTTTTTTACATTATATTTCAACAAATCTGCAGGCTGACTACATTTGTGACCAACAATGTGCCACAACAACTGCTCAGGAACAGTTAACAAAAAAACAGAGCCCAGAGCATCGATCTGGCATTCACTTCACTAGATCCCAATTCAGCTGATAAAATACGACAGAACAAGTCAGATCAACAGAGAACCCAAAGGATCCACTGCCAGACACCACAGGACACCCTCAGAGGTCTGGTGTCGATGCCCCAGTGGATCACTGCTGTTTTGGCAACACAAGAAGGACTTACACCACAATAAACAGATGATTTTAACCTTTTTTCTGCCTTATTGTTTGTCATTTCTTCAGACAAGTCGAACAATCAGTGGTTGAAGCTGCTCATTTTTCCTTTTGCTTCTTTCATGGAAGTTTCACTGACTGCCAAACTCCCTTTTGCAGACCACACTGACAGTTTCATACATCCACCTCTGGGAGTTTCAGTCCGACCTCTTGAGCCACTGAGCGGCTCCAGTGGAGCAGCTCGAGGGCCCTTCAGTGGTGGGAATGAGGTGGAATCAAATCAAATCAAATCAACTTTATTTATATGGCACTTTTCATACAATAGAGTAACACAAAGTGCCTCACAGAGGATAAAAACAAAAACAACACAATACAAAACACTGTGAAAAACCCGAAACCTTCCACCCCCCAACAAATATACACACAGATACACAATCACATATACATTCACACACATACGTAGACATACGAACAGATATACAGACCCACACACACAAACATACTGACATACACACACCCACATACACCATCTGTCAGTAAGGAGATATAGAGGAGACGTGGCTGGGCACCGAAATCCAAAGTGAGGAAGAAGCTACCTTTGGGGGCCACACGCACCGAGTGGAGTCATGGACCATGACTGCAGGGGCGCCGACACAAGGACCACCCCAGCCCAGGCAGACAAGAGGCTCCACACGAAGGTGTAAAACTCTCCAGCCACCTGGGCCAGGGCCATCCACGGGCCAGCACCCCCATCAGTGGACCAGAATCAACTCCAGGTGTGGTAGGCCCCCAGGAGGAAACACTGGAGAAACGAGGGACTAAAATAGTAAAACAAATAAATAAATAAAAATAAAAAATAGTAAAAAATAAATACATCAATAAATAAATAAAAGATATGAAAGCTAAGACTGAGATAAGAGAAAAGAATGTATAAGTAAAAATGTATACATAAAATAATAATAAAAATTGTAAGAATAAAAGTCAGCTTAAGAAATTATAAAGAATTAAAATGAGTCAGTTAAAAGCCTGATTAAAAAGATGGGTCTTGAGCCTCTTTTTAAAAACATCAACATTCTCTGCGGCCCTGAGGTTCTCTGGGAGGGTGTTCCACAATCGGGGGCCATAATAACTGAATGCCGCCTCCCCGTGTGTTCTAGTTCTAACTTGTGGTATCGTTAAAAAGCCAGCACCAGAGGACCTCAGGGGCCGCGAGGGTTGATAAAATAAAAGTAGTGTAGACAAATAAGAAGGCCCAAGACCGTTAAGACACTTATAAACTAATAAAATAACCTTAAAATCGATCCTGAAGCGCACGGGGAGCCAATGCAGCGATTTTAAAATAGGTGTAATATGCTCCCGCCCTCTGGTCCTCAACAGTACTCGTGCAGCTGAATTTTGCAATAATTGTAAGTTATGCATTCTCTTTTTAGGAAGACCAGAGAGCAGGGCATTACAGTAATCTAAACGACAGGAAATAAAAGCATGCATCAGCACCTCCGTACTGGCCTGAGAGAGGAACGGGCGGACTCTGGCTATGTTCTTGAGATGGTAAAAACCTATCTTTGTTATGTTTTTGATGTGTGGAATAAAAGTGAGCTCAGAGTCAAAAATCACGCCCAGATTTTTTACTGATTTTGAGGGTTTAAAATCCTGTAACTTTGGTAAAATTTTCTCTCTCTGGCCTTCAGGACCAATAACTAAAACCTCTGTTTTGTCCCGGTTGAGCTGCAGGAAGTTTGCTGCCATCCATGAGTTGATGTCTAAAATACAGTGAAAAAGGGCATCAATTGGCCCTGTGTCATCAGGAGACACGGCGATGTACAGTTGCGTATCATCAGCATAACTGTGGAAGCTGACACCATGCCTCCTGATGACGTCCCCAAGGGGCAGCATGTAAAGATTAAAAAGAGTTGGACCTAAAATTGACCCTTGGGGAACCCCACACTTTATCTTATGGGTTCCTGAGGAACATGTATCCATACTTACAAAGAAACTTCGGTCAGTGAGGTAGGACGTGAACCAGTTAAAAACAGTACCAGAGAGGCCGACCAGGTTCCTCAGTCTATTTAATAAAATGTGATGGTCTACTGTATCAAAGGCGGCGGTTAGATCTAGCAGAACCAAGACTGTGAGTTTATGGTTATCTAAATTACACCTGATGTCATTTAAAATCTTTAAAAGTGCTGTCTCTGTACTGTGGTTCCTCCTAAAGCCAGACTGATGAGTCTCTAAAATATGTTTCGAGTTTAAAAATTCATTCATTTGATTAAGAACAAGTTTTTCTAAAATTTTACTTAAAAATGGTAGGTTGGATACAGGCCGGTAGTTATTTAAAACATTGGGATCTAGATCACTCTTCTTCAGAAGGGGCTTCACCACCGCTGTTTTAAAGGAGGCGGGGAAGACACCCGTCTGAAGAGAGCAATTGACCAAATACAGCAGCTGTTCCTCAAAGGATCCATAGAGTGTTTTAAAAAACGGTGGGAATTGGGTCTAAAAGGCAGGTCGTGGGCTTTACCTGGGAGAAAACTCGACCAAGTGTCTTCGCATCAACCAGGGTAAAACTCTCCAGGGTTTCCTCAGGTACAAGCAATGATCCAGGTGTTAAAAGCTGTTGGGATAAAAGACTGGATCTTATGTCATTGATTTTTCTTCTGAAGTGGTCTGCAAAATCCTCACAAAGGGCGTTATCTGGTGTCTTGGAGGATCTTTTAAAGTTTTTGTTTATTAAAACATCAATAGTGGAGAATAAAACTTTAGGATTATTTTTATGGTCATGGATTAGGTTTTGAAAGTGGGAAATTCTTGCTTGTTTGACCGTGTTATTGTAAATTTTGAGGTGTTGACGTAGTATTTCATAGTGAACTGTCAACTTTGATTTCCTCCATCTCCTTTCAGCACTCCTGCATTCCCTTTTAAGTTTTTTTAATGTCCTCAGTTCTCCACGGAGGTATGGGTCTTGTTTTAATTGTTTTGATAAAAAGTGGAGCCACTGAGTCTAGTATTGACCTTATTTTATAGTTCAAATTTTCGGTGAAAGAATCGCAGGGTGCTGGTAAAATTTCGGCAGGAGTGCTCTGTAAGATCTCAATAAAATTTTCAGCCACTTCAGAAGTTAGGTAGCGCTTCCTCACTGTTCTCACAGAGGCCTCCCGCTGTTTAAAACTGGTGATTGTAAAAAACACACAGAAGTGGTCAGACACAGCCAGGTCCACAACAGAGGGCGCACCAACGGACAGACCATAAGATATAACGAGGTCCAAGGTGCGCCCCCTGCTGTGGGTCGGCTGCATGACATGTTGCTTAAAATCAAGACAGTGTAAAAGATTTAAAAAGTCTCTAGACATTATGTCTGAGGAAATGTCGACGTGTAGATTAAAATCACCAGTTATTAAAATTCTGTTAAAAGAGCTATGAATAATTGATAAAAGCTCAGAAAATTCACTAATAAAAGAAGTAGAATACTGGGGTGGTCGGTAGACAGTTATACAGAGGATTGGTGGGCTGCTAAAAACGAAGGCATGGTATTCAAATGATGAGTAGCTGTTAAAATTGACTTCGTTCATTTGCATGTTGTTTTTTGTAATTGAAGCAGTACCGCCCCCTCTTTTGCACCCCCTAGTTGAAAATAAAAAGTTAAAATTGGGTGGAGAAGCCTCGGTGAGAACGACAGGTGCATCAGTGCCAAGCCATGTCTCCGTAAGGAGAATGCTGTCCAGGTTATTATCTAAAATTATGTCATTTATAATAAATGATTTGTTTAAAAGAGAGCGCACGTTCAGCACAGCCATTTTAACATCTGTGCTGAACGTGCGTTCATCATATTTATCCAATGGAATGTTAAAAACACAGTTTGATCTAAAAGTAGTCCGAGGTCTCGTTTGTCTGAGCGAAATTATGGTTTCGATTGTGTGATTATTGTCCTGTGCCACTGGGGTCACTGAAGGAGGGGCCTGTATGATGTAGGAGGGGGTAGGCGAAGGTGAGTGTGGGTGAGGTGCAGAGGACGCGTGTATGGGTGTAGTGAGTCAGGAGGTGATTGTGGTGCAAGACCGGACTGTCATGTCAGTGTTTACTGATAAAAGCCGTGACCCCTCCTGGTTTGGGTGAAGGCCGTCCGGTTTAAAAAGCTGGGGTCTGTTTAAAAAGGCGATAAAATTATCTACATATGGAATACTTTTTCCAAGGCAGTATCCCTTCAGCCATAGGTGCAGCTGGCGGAGGCGACTGGTGATGACGTCACCATAGCGCGGTGGGGGAAGCGGGCCGGAAATAACCAGTCGCTTCCCCGTGTCCAGCATGCGATCCAACATGGACCTGAAATCCCTCTTAAGGACCTCAGATTGCTGGTCTCTGAGATCGTTGATGCCGGCCTCCAGGACCAGCGTGGAGGCTGAGCTGTGCTGAGCACATAGCTGGAGAGCGGAGGACTCGACCTCCTTGACGCGGGCTCCGGGGCGGCAGAAGGTCAGGCCACCAGGAAGCAGGTTCTGCTTTTACATCGTCTCCACCTGGATTATCCTGCCAGTCTGGGGATCAAAATTTGGAGTGTTTCTCTCACAAAGTACCTTTCAATATTGAGTCTATCATCCAAAATGAGTGTGTAAATGTATTAGGCAAGTAAGAATCTCTAAATTTGTACACAATACGCATAATTCCTATATAGGCAGGTGACAAATTAAAGGAAAAACCAACAAAAAGTGACTTTGTGTGGTCTTGAGCCACTACATGCTGTCAGAAGAACTTCAAGCATCTTGCCATTGATTCTTCAAGTTTTTGGAACTCCACTGGAGGGATGGAACACCATTTTTACAAAAGACAGTCCCTCATTTGGGTTTTGGATCATGGTTTTCAGTTTAAAATCTACCATAGTTGATGATTTTGGGTGAGATGCAAAGGCCATAAAACACAATTTGCATCAATTTCATATTCATTGAACCATCCAGTGACCTCTTTTGCCTTATGGATGGGGGTTGGCATTTTGGAAGAGACCACTTTCATCCAAATTGATATATTTCATCGTAGGATAAAGTTGATTACTCGAAACAGCTCCTGTATTGATTGGCAGTGACAGTTTCCTCTACGGGACCAAGTGGACCCAAACCCTGCCAACAAAACGTCACTGGATCTCCTCAAAGTAGAGGTCAAGTGTTCAACTTCTTCCTTTAATTTTTCACCCATCTGTGTGTCTCTGAAGTTGCAAACTGTCAAAAAAGTTATGAGCAAAATCTGAAACTGCTTGCATAACAGTAATGGATAGAAGCTTACAGCTTTTGTAGATTTTCTCAAGTAAATTTTGTGCTACATTAGGACTGATTCTGCATGTGGGGGCTTTCATGCTAGATCTTTCAGGTCATATAACCATCCACACTGAAACTACAAGAAAACAGCTGGATTTCCTCCTCTTCTCACTGTTTCTGTTGGAATTCAACAAACCTCTGCATCCCACTCATCTGGTAAACTGTGACAGTTGCAAACTAGTTACTTTCAGCTCATTAAAATGAAACAAAAGCTGACTTTTTAACTTTACCACCGCGAGCACAGTGTCACTGTGATGGATATTGAGGCTCGGTGTGAATGGAGGGACAAACACAGAGGAAAAAAGATGTGCTTTTTAGAATTAGCTGGCCGAGAGTGAATGTAGTCTTTGTCTGAGGTTAATTGTGAAATAACATGGGGTGCAGCCAAGTACAACATCAGCCAGTGAATGGATGGATGGATAGCTAAACAAACTGAAGAGAGAGAGAGAGAGAGAGAGAGAGAGAGAGACAGAGAGACGGGGTGAATAAAAGAGGGAGGGGGGGAAATAAAATTGAGAGACAATTAGGAAGGTAGATGGGGAGAAGGGCAGAGAGACGGGCAGCTAAAAGGGAGAGAAAGGCAGCTGGAAAGACATGTAACAGACAGACTGATACAAGTGCCAGGCCCAGAATGAGCAGTGGTCATTTGCATGAGAATACAAAGTCTGGAGGGTAATTTCAGCAGGCTGATAACATGTCAGCCGGACAGAGGGTCCAACAGGACGTTAATGGGCTCAATGCAGCACTGACAGCAGCAGCAGCAGGCTGGAGAATACTGCAGGTTTTCTGCAGGAGGAGTAGAAAAAAAGACTTTTCCAAATGAGACGCTGCAAAAAGGGCACCTCGAGAAAGTGAAAATATCTGATTTTAAGATGATTAAATCTTCAAAACAAGCTGTAAACCTAACACTGACACATGAGCTCCTTTCTAAAGCTGATAAGAGAAGTTGGGCGCACACTGTTGTTTATTTACACATCAGGCAGAAATAGAGCAACATTAGCATTCATTTGGAGTCATCCGGTGTGAGTCGAACATTCACTCTCTATTCATGTTTGCTTTTGGTCTCCAATACAGATTTTAGCTGCCTGTTGAGTCTAAACAGATAAGATAAACTATATTGATCCCTCGGTGGTTAAATTCACAAAAACAAGGTTGATAAAAGCAGCGTTTTACAGTTCTTCAATTTTCACCGTTACAACTAATTAAATGAAAAATGAATTTTAAACTTTTAATCATTCATCTTTTTGAATTACTCGTGAACAGAAAATCACCTCTAAATCAAAATTTTTATTGTTCATGTTTGGGTTGTTGCTTTAGAATTTGATTTTTTGAATGAAATTATAACAACTCAATATAAATTTCCATTTGTAATTTCTATTTGTGGTTGGACTGAACCTAATGTGAAAATAAACTAAGCTCTCAGGTGAACATTTATTTATATGGTAATGAGTCATCTGTTCATAATCAGTTACTTATATTTTTATTCCTTTTTAGAGAAACTGAACACTTTGTGAAGAATGAAGTTACAATCTGATATGGTCAAACTCATAGGTTACACTTGTCAAGCCATTTACACGTAGCCAAACACGTAAATGGAAAAGAGTTTTGTGTCATCCTATAAAGAAGTTGTCATTCTATTTTTTCAAAATACTGGACAGACTTTGCCTTTATTGTTTATCAAGCCATGGTAGGTATTGCATTTTAGCCTGCAGTCCAGAGTCTTGGCCAAGGATAGATTGCCACATAAAGGCTTGTGATTGACCAGCAAACTTTGCATTTAGTGGATAATTCACTGTACCTGAACCATTCCCATTGATAGACACCTACTAGGCTAGGCTTTTGTTGCTCAGAATAAACAGAGAAATAACCTTCAAATACCTCTTTGAATATGTTGTATTCAACATTTTATTAATGCCAACACAGTGTGCCGACTCATTTTTGTATGGTCAGATGTGTTATGTAACAGACTACATAATGTGGTTGCCACAAAATGCAGAAGTTCAGATTCAGAGCTCTGTGTTTATACCTGTTGTCACACAAATGTGAAAAAAGTCACAAAACAGCCAACAGATGTTTCACTGGCCTGAGGTCAGTAAGAGTTACTCAAGTCTTTGTCATGGCGCCCACTGCTCGTGAAACCCCTAAAAATGTAGAGTATTTAACAGTAGGAGGCCCAAACCATTGGTCAAACCATGTACTACAGCTAGTCAGCAATACTTAAAGTGTGTACTACCTTTAAAAAAAAATGTTCATATTAAATTATTTGGATTAGAAGCATAAGAAAAGAAATTATTTGACTGGGATATCCCTCCTGCAAAGCATTACATGGACCCAAAGAGACCAAACTAACAGAATAAAGTTGTTGACCAAAAAGCCAAGACAATGAGCTAAAAGACACAAAAACACTTTGTAGAACTGCAGTCAGGTAAGAACTCCGTTAGTTCATTACAAAGAACACGTCTCACACTTTAATGGGCCATTTAAAATGTTTAAACCAGAAAGAAATTTGTGGCCAACATGGATGAAAGAAGTTTTTCAGTGCTTAAAAAAAAAAATGGATGTACAAATCTCTGACAACTTAAACACACACGTACACACACGTACGTACACACACACACGTACGTACACACACACACGTACACGTACACACACACACACACACACACACACACACACACACACACACACACACACACACTCTGCTGCAGCTGCTGGAAGATGCTCCAACCAAGACCTCTAAACAGCTGTGATTTGTGATGACAGTGTTTCGCCTGCTGCTTTTTTTTTTTTTCCTCCTTCTTCTCATGGAAACAAGGATGCTTTGCTTCATTGTCAGACATGTGGGGTTTCAGTGTTTATTGTAATAATGCTGACTGGGGGAAAAAAAAAAAAAAGTTTGGAGCACTGCAAATGCTTTCCATGTAGAAAAAGAAAGAACTTTCAGTTGAACTTTTTGAAGTCACAGAGCATAACTAAATATTAAGATCAATACCTGATTAATTGGCTGCTCTTACATACTCCCAGTTTACAGACTCCAATTAAAGATTAATTCTGCCCTCGAATCTCACTCTTTGGGAAAACGATTACTGGGGCACAATTACTCCTTTCAAGTACATTTCAGCATAATTGCAGTGGCGTCACTGAACTGTCAGCGTCGCCTACAGAAAAGGGAAAATGTTTAAACATGAAGACTGCTATTAACATTTGGCAAGAGGCTAACAGAGCCGACTAAATTAGTTCTGATGAAAGTGAAACACAACGTATGGACAGAGACACTCCGGCTAAAGGAAGAGAGGAGGTGGAGAAGGGAAGCGAAGAGAAAGAGTGAAAAGGAAATTTAAAAAAATGGAACACTAAGATGACAAGAAGAGAGTGGGAGGCAAGAGGGAGAGGAAAGATAAGGAGTGAGAAGCAAAAATAAAGAACCAGCGGAGAAACTGAAATAGTGGAGCGATTCATCCTCCCTGGTAAAAAGGCCATTCATATCCAATCAATAGACGATCGAGGCTTTTTATCCACTTGTGTTGCCTTCAGACCTCCACTGTGATCAGGTACATCAGGTTAATAGAGTCTGAAGTACAACATCAGGACTTCAGGTCACAACGCTGCAGAGAAGCAGGAAGTGTTACGGCTGGTGGCTGGAGAACCCAAACGTAGACTCAGAGACTGGCAGACACGTGAATAATTGAAGGGGTTTTATTAAACAGGAATCCAAAACTTGTACATAAACAAAGAGCTGAACTGGGGAAAACAGACTAAACTTAACTACTCTAACCAAACACTATGAACACAAAACAGCAGATCACAAAACTAAACTGAACTACAAAACCAAGCTGAGAGGGTTACTCACAAGAACGGGGAACTGACAACAGGGAAGGCAGGTTTAGGGAATCCAGGGCACCAAACAGGAAAACAGGCTGCGGGAAAACCCAAAACCTGACAGGAGCACAACAGAGTCCAAGAGGAGGAGAGCAGAAAAGTCTATGAGCTGAAGCAGTCCAGAGGTGGCAGGCTTGAAGGGGAATAGCATCTATGATCCCACAGGGACAGAATGAATGAGCAAGGTTTAAGTGAGCAGGAGATATTGCCTGCAGGTGAGCTGATTACTGCAGGTGACTCACACTGCAGTAATCAGCTGAGTGTGGACAGGTGAGCATGAAGAGCAAGACAAAGAGACGAGAGAAACAAGAGGGAGAGGTGACAGACAGAGGGAGCCAAAGGGAGAACAGATCAAAACAGAACAGACAGATACAGGAATGAATGACAAGGAAAGAGAGAAAAGGAGGTAGGGCAAGAGCTAGAAGCAGGGATCATAACAGTAAGACTGCTGGGCTTCAAAAAGTAAGAGAGAAACTGAGTTCGGAAGTTTTTGTTTCCCTCAAGCCTGGACATAGTTGTTTTTTTTAAAAAGTCAATCTTGTGTTTTCTTCAATATATGTATTCAGAAAAGTAAAACGGTCCTTAATATCAGCAGTGGCTATGGGCTGTTTGGCCACACTTGCTATATAAAAGCATTAGTTGGTCCGTTTGAGGCTTCGGCTTCAGACTGAAATATCAGCTATCCCATGAGCTTCAGTAAAAAGACTGGACGTTACTGTAAGGCTCTTAGAAAAACCTAAAAGGATGGATGGATTATAAGGGTTACAATAACCTGGATGACTGAGAATCTACATAGAAATATCAGCTATGATGTATTTTTTCGCAGAATCTTGCACAAGTTCCTGAAGTATAAATCCTGTTGACTTTGGTTATCGACTGACATCTTCCGTCATCACAAGGTTTACGTTTGTTGTAGGAATCAACTACTATGAATTCCTATTATCGGTAATCAAGGTGAATTTTGCAGTAAAAATGAAAATCTTGGTGTCAAAATTTTGAATAACACAAACCCCAACAAAAGAAATGCCTTGGTGTATTTATGTGAAAGAGGAATTCTGAACATTCATCCTTCAGTGTTGATATGTTGTTACTTGTCAAGGTTTTTTAAAAAACACATTTTAAACAACTGGAGTTGAGCCAAAGCGCTGTACAGTTAAAATCGCAGGGCAAGATAGATAGATAGACCTTTATTGTCCCCAAGGGGATATTTGTTGTCACAGGCACTGTCAAGTGCATACAAAAAGCACTTGACAGTTATTCACAAAAACCACAGTAAAACACAATAGAATGAAAGTAATAACATAATAATGGGAGAAGACACAGCACAGTACGAGATGTTAGTCAGGGTGTCAAGCGACAAAAGAGGTGGGTTTTAAAGAGTGACTTGAGTGTGAGCAGTTCTAATTTGTAACAATAAACTACTCCAAAGACTCAGCTATGTCTGTTTTTGTTTCTGGATCTTGGAAAATCCAAAAGCATCTGGTTGATCGAAATCAGTGTTTTAATGTTGGTTTGAAGATGCAAGACTTGTGACATGTAACCAACCAGACTGAGACCACATCCAGTCCACCGTCTAACTTGTACTTCAACACTCATGTCAGTCTCAGCAGCACTGTGTGTTTAGAGCTAACTGCCAAATATTAGCATTCTAACACAGTTTCCTGAGCAGTCTTTGAGTAGATCTTTGAAGATTTTGCCAGTCAAAAGACCAGCTTTAAACCGGTTTGGTGTTTAAAACTAGAGATGTACCATATTCTGAAGCTGTTGGTATTAGCACAAACATGTGTTTGATTCTTTGTTGACATCTGTTGTCACACATAAAAATGCATAACAGCTGCAAAAACATCTGTGCGATGTTGTAGCAATATACAAGATTGTAATTTTAGTTTATCTCAGCCTAACTGAACGTTTGTTTGTCGACCTGAGGGAAATAAGCCTCGTATAAGTCTCTGTCATGGTGCTTCTTGACTAGCTTAACTCCCACAATGCTCTCTCCTTGCCAACACAAATATGCCTGCACTAAAAAGCAACTATAACGATATTTGAAGTGTCTATTATCTAGGAACATGGTGTCCGATATTGACAGACACTAAATATTAATTAACTTGTGCTGCAAGAAAAAAAAGACAAACTTTTTTGGCAAAACAAGTAAATATAAACCTTAACTGTAATCTTCAATGCTTGTTAGTCAAGAATACAGATATCAGGCTTTAAAAAAAGCCATTGCATGCCACTCCAATTCCATGTTTTCAAGCTAATCAACTACATTAACACAACATTCAAGACAAATTTGCAGCAACAGATGCCTATGTATCATGAAATATGGTACTGTGATGTTAGACCTTTTTGAAGTCAATAATATAACATGATATTTAGATGATCCTCGCTGAATATCAATAGCAATGATGTTTGAATGTGTGTAATAGTATAGATTTCTTATTAAGGTGCACTGCGTAGGGCGTCTTCCCAGACTTTGATAATCTCCGTTCACTTAGCGGGTTAATGAATTGAGAGCGAAGCTACTCCTCAGAGAGCGACTGGAGAGGGCAGAGCGTCAGCAGTAGCAGGAGATGGAAATGAGATGGAGGCATTCATTTATTCATTGATTTCTACAGCAAACAGCTGGGATCGCTCCCTGGGACCCTGCACCAGGAGCTTTCTTATCTATCCACTACATACCGGAGCTAGATTAGAAAAATGCACGAAGGTTACTGCTGTCAAGGTATTATTTGTTCAGCCATTTTATGTGCCATATGAAGTAAGAAATCCAGCTTTGTAAGCACACGGTTAAACTGCAAAATACTGTTGTTGGTTACGACTTTTTACTACTAATCTACTATTTTAGATTTCGTTAATCCATGAACACCAAGCACCTTTAGATAAAACCATACTTTAAGGTTTCAGTTTATGGATTTTATATTACAGGATTTTCCAAAGAGTCTATTCTATCAATATATACAGTATGCGCTCATATTCCTACAAATTTCCACAGCACCAGCAGTTCTTGAAAGTTTTACTTCCTGCTAATGTCCTGCTGGTGAACCAGTGGGTGGTAAGAAAAAAAAAGAAAAAGAGTGCCTTCTTTATTTCCACATCACCTCAGTTAGTATTTATGCCTGTACATTGCTGACATGGTCGAATATATGCGTGTATACAGCAAAAAGAGCTAAGTGGCAGTGATAGTAATGGCAGCAGTGAGAATTTCCAACTGAGAAGTAACTCAAAATATTAAATATCTCCTGACTCTTCTGCTTTCTGGTCTATTGAGGGTCCCAGTGGTGAAAGATCTCTCTGTTTTTCACCACCTCTGCCTCTTTTATGATGAGCTTCATCTTTTATTACTGTAAAATATCACTGGAAAATATTTTTCAGATTGGATTTTATACCACTGGAAAGCAAATCTTGACTATTTTGATAAATAAGTGGCTGTTAAAGGTTGAAATGTGGGACCAAAGTAAAATAAGATCCAC
Organism: Acanthochromis polyacanthus; assembly: GCF_021347895.1. Classification (NCBI taxonomy): domain Eukaryota; kingdom Metazoa; phylum Chordata; class Actinopteri; family Pomacentridae; genus Acanthochromis; species Acanthochromis polyacanthus. The sequence continues at coordinate 9,760,957 of NC_067121.1, forward strand.
CACACTCAAGCTTATTTATTTCATCCAAGCATTGCCAGATATTAAACAACTAGTCTGAGGTAAAAATGCCTCAAAAACTTCAATATGAAAATGGTCTTAACTAAGCCTGGTGATAAAATAATCACTTTATCAAAAGCGATAAGGAAACAATTCAACAGAAAGTTTGGCAGTCTACCTTTAACACATGAGATGGAAACGGCCATTAAAGCACTGAACAAAATTCAAAGTTTGGTTGTATGAACAAACACCAAGTACGTTTCCTTCTTGGTTGAAAAACAGCCTGTCATACTTGGTGGAGGCTATAGCAAATGGGAAACAGTAGGCTTTTCTTTAATTTATGGGTGTAAATGTATTAATTTCTATATTTTTTATTGGAATGTCAACATTTAATTTATTGTCTATGTCCTTGATAAATAGGATAACGTGGTTAAATTCAAATAAACCTTTGTTTCTCCTGGATCTCATTAAAATAAATAGTTAAAAATGATTAATACTCACTGGCTTCAACATTGTATTGTTTTTTCAGCTGCATCACCCAGCCCTCGTCCTAGTTCACATTTTTCATTAACAAGTTTTAACTGCACCGTTGTTTCACATCTCTGACATCTTCAGGTGGCCTTACGCCTTGTAAAAGTTAATGAAAGACCAAGAAATGTCAGCTCCATTACAGCCAGGTGACTTCAGACCAGCAAATGTCAGCACAGGGCAGCAATGAAATTAAGCTCTTACATACAGGCTTTGCTACACGGCCTGAGGTGTCACTGCCTACTTCTTACAACCAAAAGAAGTAGAAAGTCAAGGCCGATTTGATGAATTCTGCTCTAGTGTCCACTGTCACACCAAAAAATGATGCAATGTGCCGGTGGAATACACAGTACGTCGTTGCAGCTGATACAGATGTGAATTTAATCTGAATTCAGAATCAGATCAATGAAACAAAGACAGCACATGGGCTCTATTTTGTTTTCTTAAAGTCTCAATTATTGCACTGAGGCCTCGTTCTTAATGCTCGGCTTCCTTTACTTTCCCAGGTGGTGGAAATCATTCAGATCCAGATTAAATCTGTCTCACCCTCCCAGCTGATTCTGAGCTTTGATGTCAGGACAAAGCTCCACAGCAAATCACATTCTTCATTTTGTCAACGGCTCACATCAGCGTCCAACACAAGACTCCCTGCTGGGTTTCCATGGAGGACGAAGTAGCAGCATTCACATTTATCCTCCATGTATAAATCTTCCAATACAAACAGCACCTATGGAGAGTAACGACGGGGCTAAGCAAATACTCTTTGTTTTTTTTTTCTTTTGTTGTCATCTCTGAGAAATGATCCTGATCCTCTGTCTACCGCCAAACTAGTTACCGGTGAATTACCTATGAGTGTTTGTGAATCCAGCGAGAACTTTTCTGTTTGTTATGTTTTGTGCTTTGTGTCCTGAGCTTAAACCAAGTCTCCTCTCCGCTGAGCTCCACAGCAGCTTCTTAGTAACAGAACAAAGATCTCTCCTCTTTGTTTTCCCTGTTAGACTCAAGCAAACATCACATTTCACTGGACTGAAGCAGAAAGTCCCGTCTTATTAATGCAGTACATCAGACCCTAATACACACAGCAACAACAACACTGTTAAATCTAGTCTGGTGTTACAGCGTCTGATCAAACGCAGCATCAGCAAGTCTTAGCAAGTCAACCTCAGCAGCAGAAACTTGTCCTCACCTTCCCTCTTGTTGAGTTTGGCGAAACCCGGAGCGTGGCTGCTGGACAGCTGGGAGGAGCTTCTGAAGGACGATGGTGGCAGATTGGACACCAGGCTGCTGTCACACACCTCTGTGGACCAATGACAAAGCAGAAACGAAAATATTTAAACATCACTGTATTTGTCATCTGTGGCCGTTTCTCAAACACCGATGAAGAAAGAAGCTCTGCTGATACTGGCTAAATTGCATAATAAGAAGTTTATTATTACAAAGGAAACCAGCATCAAACAAGTACCATAGATTTGCTTGGAAGATGACTCTCAGTCGAAATGAGTCTATCTCCTCGAAGCACGGTTTAGAACACACTTTCATCGGTTCATACTTAGGTCACCAATATACACAACTTCCTTGTGGTGAGTGACTTGTCTTTCCTGGTGTGATCACATCACTTTTCCTACAAAAGTTAATTAATTCTCATGTATAGATGCTTCTTTGACATATACTTTCCAAAAAACCCTCATGTTTCTTATCACGTTTTCCTACCAGACACTATCCTCAAATATTATGGATCAGTTACTAAATCTTCTATTATCACATCTTTAAACATTAGAACTCCATCACTTTTACACTTCAAGTAGAGTTTATTCACCAAAGGAAGTTATATCCAATCCGATCAGGTGACTGGGTGGCAATTAGCTGACTAAGTCGCCAGTTCTTTTTGGGGTGATTATGTCACCTTATTGTGCTAACTTAATGGTTTGTCTTGAAGAAAATTCAACTAATTACCCTATAAGGTTCGATTCAAAGTGTGCACTGACGGGAGCTTGCAGTTGTATGTGTTTGAAAATATTGCATAGCTGCTGTAAAGTTATCGTCATCCGTCATAAAGAGTGTAGACAGGAACAATTTTCAATCAAACAGTTGTTGAAACTTGGGGTGTATTCTTGTGAAAGATTGCGGTGTGTCTTACAACTTCAACAATATCGGTTTCCTCACTCTCGAAACACAGCTGCAATATGTCCATCTCTATCTACAAACAGTAGCTTTCAATGCTAATTGGGTGTTACTCATGAGGTGTAAGCAATAAGATAAATTGAGGACAGGACACTGCATTACAGCCAAATTAGAACATTTAATTTACTAATAATAGATAATAAAAATAACAATACCAATAAATAGACAGATGGCGGTATCGCCCTCCCAGTCTTTATCATTACAGTTGGACAGTACATGCTAGTTAGCATCTACACGCCAGGAAAGAGTAAAAGTGCTACTCTAAAATCAGAGGTCTGTCATGTTTAAGAGTCACAGATCTGGAAAGGTAACACGTCCCTTCACAAGCCTATGATAAATTAATTAAGAAGTTTGGTCTACAGGTTGACAGCATTGTTTCAAGAATAGATTTCTAAAGATTACTTGAATGCATCACATATCTGTGCAAAGGTGTTCACTCTACTATTACTGAATGTCAGATTGACCCTGTTCTATGGTGAAAAGCCACCAACATGTTTGTGAGATGCTGTTCACAGAAGGGGCTATTCAGAGAGACATAGCAGAATGCAGACTTACAATGAAGTCATATTTTAACACGTTTGATGGAATAAAATAAAGGAAAATCAATAGGCAGTGGTCAGTGTTGATATTGTGGAGTACTGTCACAAATAAATCAGTGTATGTGAAACACTGATCTGATGCCACTGGATTCTACGAACAACTCCACAAACATATCTGCAGCCTGTGGTTGTTGGATATTTACAGCTAAACTGTAACATCTAGGAAGTAAAAACTTCTATACATGTGGTTTCCAAAGTGTTAATTCACGGAGTCGCTTTGTTTTCTCTGCTATGGAAAACCATGACCGATGTTCAAGGAGCCGAAAGCCCATTATTATAATCTTACCCTTATAAAACCAGAGCCATGAGGTGCTTCACAAAAGAGCGCCGATTAAACATTAAAGGAGATAATGAAATATTAAAAAGGGCAACAATAAAACATTACAAAAGACAATCAAACATTAAAAAGGGCAAAAATGACTCAATAGAAAAGGCATTACAAAATGTTATACAAATGCCAATCTGCACAGGTGGGTTTTTAGAAGCTTTGCAAACTGAGATACTGAGCTTCTTCCACTGCTTTAAAAAAACAGTAAAATCACAGCCCCCTTTTGTGAAACCATCTGCTGAGATGATGCTGTTGATCAGTGAAGATTATTTCTTTTTTAAACCGATATTTTATGAGCTCCTCCTGCTTTATCCGAGCTGGATTTGGAATAAATGTGCTGCTCCTTTAACATATTACACGTTTTTCCTCCTGTGTTTTAGACGGAAACTACACATAACAACGTGCATAATATTATGATGAGGAACATTCAAGCCACGTAGCATAATATTCTCGGAAACTATGCATTGCAATTCACAGAACAGTTGGATAACACTGCATGAGACGAATAAAATTGCCCCTGAAAAGTTTTCAGTTTACCGAAATCGTTTCATCAGCTCTACAAAATGAGTCTAAATGATCTGTTAATTATCCAGTTTCACAAGCAAATCTGATTCAATCAAGCCTTATTAGATCATCAAAACACCAATGACACACAAAGACAATAATAGAGCAACTAATGCATGGATTAGAACTGAAATCACAAACACACACTTTAGCTGCTAAACAGGCATTCATACTTTACCTTCAAGCAACACTGTTTCAGCAGATTCTATATCTGCAGAGTGAATTATTTAGCAAACTTGTGCACATCCAAGAGCACATTTGGAGCTGAAATGAAATAAATAAACCAAATATTTGTCCTTTACAATGGTCAAGGTCAAAATAGCTGGAAGACAAATTCACCAAAAATGTCCTTTATCTGCTTCCAGCTGTAAAAGACATATATATCTATTTAAAAAACAAAAAAAACCATCATCCCGCTGTTTCTACAAAACGGTGCTGTTGTCTTTTCTTTTTTTTTTGCCCCTATAGCATTGGTTCCTAATACCTATGCAATGCAAATCCTCTTATTTCCACTTATTTAAATGCAGAAAAAATTGGCAATATTTAAAATACTGGCTCGAAGATACTAGAGCTCCATGAGCAATCCAACAACAACAACATCTACTCAGCGTCCCTTTAGAGAAACTAAATTAAGCGGCCGAGAAAAGTGGACAGACATCCTGAGTGACGGATCACCTGCAGGCTCAAGAGAGCAGATGTAGCCGAGAGAGAAGCCCTGTGTTTTTGCCAGGTAGCAGGGTTTAATGTCAGCTAAGTGAAAAAAACAAGCCTTCGACAGCACACTCCTGTCTCTAAGTGCACAGTAAGTAGTTTGTAACAGCAGGTTGGTACGAGAATGTCTCCTCTCTAAGCACAAAAATAAACATTTCTGTTGTTCAAAATCATGAGGGAAGTTGGACAGGAGTGTCTAAACCCAGCAGCAGAGTGTTTCACAGAGCAGAGATCAACAGCACAAACTACTCTCAGGATGCCGCGATACCCGACGCAGCTGGAGGTGGATTATTCTCCGCCTCTGAGCCTGAATGAAAAACAGTCGAATTGTTAAAAACAGCAGGAGGGGGGAGCTCACTGACGCTTAGAGGAAAAAGGCCTTTGTATCTCTAAATGATCAGCTTTTCAGGATGAAACAAGTTTATTCCGATGGATTGTTGTTGCACTCTGAAGTCTTTAAGAGGTAATAACGACAAAAGAACCGTTGCATCTGTGGATCCGGCAACATGAGTGGAATCTCATCAGTCGGAAGCAGGTTTAATGTTCCCCAGGTGGAAACAGGTCTTTCAGCTGTAATGGCACCGTATTTAGATGAATGAGCGGCGTAATAATGTCCAGTTGGACGAGTGAATGGTGTAATTCTGCCTCGACGGATAAATGAATACTGTAATCATGTCGTGTTGAGGAGATGAATGGCGTCCTGACTGACTCATTACAGGCTGGATACTGATGGAGATGAATCAGTGTTGTCAGAGGAAACCTTTACATGCTTCACACATTTGGTTTTTGGATGACTGGCTGCACTAGGAACATCATATATTACACATTATGCAACAATTAACATTTATTAGGCTTGCTTTAATTGGCTTCTCTCCCGGAAGCTTGTAAAAATTCACGCTTTTTTCCCTCAAACTGAAGCAGCGAGGTAGTTTTGCTGCAGCTATTTCCTCCATTCGTTAAACACACATAACATGTACTGTAGACATAATATAATAAGCCAGGACAAGACAAGGCACAGGATAGAAATGAATATTTGTTTGATGAGATTGCGGTCTGCACGGTGAAACTGTATCACACACAGATTCATGAACGTCAGCTTCATTAATATTCACAGTTTTCCTCACAAGCAGCAGACTGTAAGCCTAAGCCAAACTAGCGCTGCCTCCATCAGAAGCCTCTCCGCTAATGGATGTTGTTCTCCACCGCTGAGACAAGAGCCAATTACTGTGATTCCCGCTGCAGTCCGATCTGAGCCCACCACTCCGACAACGAGGCGTTAGCTTCGATTACTCTGTCAACATTGGAGCACTTCATCTCAACAGCACGAGTCTTCATCTGCCTCTCGATATCCACCGCAGCCTGATAATTTTATTAGTTTAAGTGGAATACCGCTGAACTTACGGAAGCACTTTCCACATGGAGTTTGTAGCTAGACAGATTAACAACAGCACTGGCTTACTTATCTTTCAGGAAAAAATATGGAATGAAAGTGAAGGATTAGAAGGACCCATTTTAATCATTGGTTTGGCTCCAAAACCAGAACCTTGGTAATGTGGAGCATTTAAAGTCATCAAGGACAATAAAATGCTGTGATGGCCGAGTAGTTAAAGTGTTGGATTTGAATGTGGGTTCAAATCCTGTTCACAGCAAGATGGTTTGGAAAAGACCACTGGGGCACCAAGGTGGCTCAACTGGTTGAGTGGGCGACCCATGAATACGGGCTGTAGTCCCTGAAGCATTCGCTGCAGGTCCTTCCCCAGCTCTTCTTCATACGTTTCATGTCTCTCTCTACTTACAACTATAACAAAGGCTAAAAAAGCCCCAAAATCAACTTAAAAATACATAAAAAATTGCCCAAATGACCCCTGAGCAGCTATTTATGCTAAGCCAACCTGTTTAGTTTAGCTAAACAAATAATAATAATGGTTACATTTATATAGCGCTTTTCAAGACACCTAAAGCGCTTTACAATGAATCCATTATTCATTCGCTCACACATAAGCTACATTTGTAGCCACAGCTGCCCTGGGGCAGACTGACGGAAGCGTGGCTGCCAATCCATGCCTACGGCCCCTCCGACAAGGGGGGCTGGAGACAAGGTGGGTTAAGTGTCTTGCCCAAAAGCGGGAATCAAACCGCCGACCCTTCAATCATTGGACGACCCGCTCTACCACCTGAGCCACAGGCGCCCCAACAGCTGTATAGCTGTTTAGGACTGTAGGCTATACACATGTTTGGTAGCAAAAAGGAAGCATAATATTAATATTATACATGTCTATATACACACGTGGACAAAATTGTTGGTACCCCTCAGTTAAAGAAGGAAAAACCCACAATTCTCACTGAAATCACTTGAAACTCACAAAAGTAACAATAAATAAAAATTTATTGAAAATTAAATAATCAAAAACAGCCATTACTTTTGAATTGTTGATTAACATAATTATTTAAAAAAACAAACTAATGAAACAGGCCTGGACAAAAATGATGGTACCACTATAAAAGATTGAAAACTATTTGACCAGAGTGACATGATTAACTCAGGTGTGTCATTTAATTGACATCACAGGTGTTTCCAAACTCATAATCAGTCAGTCTGCCTATTTAAAGGGAGACAAGTAGTCACCCTGCTGTTTGGTGAAAAGGTGTGTACCACAGTGAACATGGACAACAGAAAGCGAAGGAGAGAATTGTCCCAGGACATCCGAAAAAAAAATTATAGACAAACATCTTAAAGGTAAAGGCTATAAGACCATCTCTAAACAGCTTGAAGTTCCTGTGACAACAGTGGCTCATATTATTCAGAAGTTCAAGACCCACGGGACAGTAGCCAACCTCCCTGGACGTGGCCGCAAGAGGAAAATTGATGACAAATTGAAGAGACGGATCGTTGGAATTGTATCCAAAGAGCCCAGAGCAACCTCCAAAGAAATTAAAGGTGAACTCCAAGGCCAAGGTACATCAGTGTCAGATCGCACCATTCGTCGTTGTTTGAGCCAAAGTGGACTTCATGGGAGACGACCAAGGAGGACACCACTGCTGAAAAAAAGTCATAAAAAAGCGAGACTGGAATTTGCAAAAATGCATGTTGACAAGCCACAAAGCTTCTGGGAGAATGTCCTTTGGACAGATGAGACCAAACTGGAGCTTTTTGGTAAGGCACATCAACTCTATGTTCATAGACTCAAAAACCAAGCATACGAAGAAAAGAACACTGTCCCTACGGTGAAACATGGAGGAGGCTCAGTAATGTTTTGGGGCTGCTTTGCTGCATCTGGCACAGGGTGTCTTGAAAGTGTGCAAGGTACGATGAAATCTGAAGACTATCAAGGCATTCTGGAGAGAAATGTGCTGCCTAGTGTCAGAAAGCTTGGTCTCAGTCGCAGGTCATGGGTCTTCCAACAGGACAACGATCCAAAACACACAGCCAAAAACACCCAAGAATGGCTGAGAGAAAAGCGTTGGACTATTCTAAAGTGGCCTTCTATGAGCCCAGATCTGAATCCCATTGAATATATGTGGAAGGAGCTGAAACATGCCATTTGGAAAAGACACCCATCAAACCTGAGACAACTGGAGCTGTTTGCTCATGAGGAGTGGGCCAAAATAGCTGTTGACAGCTGCAGAACGCTCATTGACAAATACAGGAATCGTTTAATTGCAGTGATTGCCTCAAAAGGTTGTGCAACAAAATATTAAGTTATGGGTACCATCATTTTTGTCCAGCCCTATTTCATTAGTTTGTTTTTTTAAATAATTATGTTAATCAACAATTCAAAAGTGATGGCTGATTTTGATTATTTAATTTTCAATAAATTTTTATTTATTGTTACTTTTGTGAGTTTCAAGTGATTTCAGTGAGAATTGTGGGTTTTCCTTCTTTAACTGAGGGGTACCAACAATTTTGTCCACGTGTGTATATTAATATATGCACCAGGAAACATGTTTTTTTCTGCAGGAACTGATATTTCATTAATTAGGGCTTTTAAGCTACTAATCAGATGTTTTAGGGTTTAAGCCTCAGTGCTGACAAGTACTTACCAAAGCTCTTAACCCCGTCTGCTCCAGGGGCATCTTTGTGCTGCTGGCGCTGACTTCCCAACAAGCTGACATCAATAAATCCATCAATAAGACTATGCATATATGCAAGGAAAGATTTCCTGCCAAATACTGAAGCATCCAAATGCACCACAGAGGCCAAAGGTGGAGAGATCCTGCTCTAAATTGATTTAACTTAGATCTGACTTTTAATGTGGCAGCAGCTAACTGTTATAGCTAACAGTTAGCTATAACAGTTAGCTGTATAGCTGTTATAGCTATACAGCTAACTGCTAACTCTATACATTCTACAGGCAGCACATGTGGAGATGAACACTCTCACAATTTTAGCCTTGGCAGCCGTTTGAAGCAAATTTGCAAATTGCAAGAAAGGTGTAAGGCAGCTGTAGGTTTTGGAAAGATATCTGCAACATGTGAACGACAATTTGTGCAACTTGCGTCACTATTTGAAGTCTGCAACTGCTTCAGTTTTATGCTACTTTATATTTCCACTACACTTAATTCAGGAGGGAAATATTTTACTTTCTACTCCACTGCATTTCTTTGACAGTTTTAATTACTTTTAAAACAAAGATTTTACACTATCGATGGCACAAAAAGCTTTCTAAAATAATAGAACTCAATAGAACCCAAACTTGTGGTTTCCCAACTCTGGTTCACATTTCACGTCTCTAGTTTGTCAACAGCTCCATCAAATAGTTATTTTTTACCTTTCACATAATTTAATTTCAGTAAATGCTCAAATAACGTAACATCAAACAAGTAAAATTGAAAACAGATTAGTGTATCAGATTTTTTCTGCTTCTTTCCTGGACTATTAAACATTTTGACTCAGATTCATTTTCCCTTCCTGTCTATAAAACTGGATTTAAAGTTTTCAAACCTGCAGCAGTTTCACTATTAATAATAATATATCAGTCAGATGGATCAGCTACATATTACTGCTAATATTTGTGTATTTCTGCTTCGGTAAAGGGTCTGAATACTTCTTCTGCCGCTGCTCAAGTATGAGTGAAACTGAACAGAACTATGAAATAAATGCTAATGCTGGATGTGCGAAAATTGGTTTATGCAAGTTGAAGAATTCAAACTTTAAAGGCTCATATATGCACACAGAGTAAGTTGTAAGTCTATGAATATTTAGTTTTGACACCAGACAGCCTCCAGCTTGGCCTCAGGGACTCTGAGAAGTTCCTCTTTGATTCTGAAATTATCTGGTATTGATATGGTATTGGTATTGTGTTCAGGGCAGTTTGTTCCAGCAGTTATCATTAGCATTCTCCTCTACAGTACAGGTGTTCTGCACTTCATAATCAAACACATGATAAGTTGTGGTTTGAAGGTTCATACATATTTAATTCCACTGTTCTAAATGTCCCTCAACAATCATCAGAGGCCTCCAGCTCTGTGGTCGTCTGAAGCTCCTCTGATAGTCTTTATCCCTGCAGGCCTTGCCCTGACAGACACTTGTTACTGTGGGCGGTGGGCGAGCTCTCAGTGTGAAAAGCGGCTGAATTGCAGTCGTCTGAAGAGGTGAAATGAGAGGGACGGCTCTCCAATGCCGAGTGCCGTAATCCCTGAGGAGATAATGTGTGGTGAGGTGACACTCAGCAGAGAGAGCGGCGGAGTTTAAAAACACTGGGCCACTTTTCTCCAGCGAAGCTTTGGCATTTAAGAAGCTGCGTCCCTGACAGTGTGACCAGTGGAGCACAAACACAGACAGCTCAGAGGAAAACGGAGCTAAATGTTGAATACCTGCTGGCCTCTGCAACCAATGAACCTCAACACTGACCCTGGCTGTGCTGGACGGAGAGCTTTCCTGAATATTAAACTGCTGCATCTTCCTCCAACACAAACCTCTTTTCTTTGTCGATTCTCACAAATAAAACTTTTCTCCTGACATTTGCCTTTTTCGGATATCCAGATTCCCATAACGGAACATTATTCCTCAACAACTGAGGGTACATTCTGCTTTTCAGAAGCGTTTATGAAAAGAAGAGGATGTCTTTCTGGGAAGGGATGGTTTATTTCCTAAATCTAGGAGAGTCTGGAGTATATACTTGCTGACAAAAGGAGTTTCTGCTGCTGGTGGAACAAACACTGGACTAGAAGGACAGAAAAGTATTATGATGACATTTGAGTGATGGAAAATATCTTTTTAGCCACCTAGACACCCATCACTCAGCCTCCAGACATTTTATCAGTTGATACAGTGTCGAGTTTATCATTCTGCTGAAGTGACAATATGTGAGTTTGACTGCATTAAAAAGCCTAAAAGGAGGTTTAAAACCTCTAAAGGATAAAAAGACAAGTATATTTAATCACCCCTGAAACAGCCGACTAAAACCAGAGACAGAGACCACGGCTCATTCACCTGCATTTCTTTACTGAATAACAAAATGCGCACAGAGTCCGTGACAGAGCCGGAGACCCTGAATACCGATGAACTCCATCCATCACCTCAGCAAACAGAAGGTCCTGCACTTCAGAGCTCTATAAGCCCCACAAACCCAGAGTTCAGCGCTGCTCAGTCTGAGCCGAGCCGACTCGTTAGCCGTTCAGAGCACGTCGCAGTAAGCAGGATAATGAGGCTCCGGCGATGGTTGTTTTTGCTGCGGAGCACTAACAATCATCCTCAAGTAGAAAACGTCAACGCTCATTCCACTAATCCGCACAACTTCTACTTCCAGTTTGACCCAAAGGGTTTCTAAGTCCGCTCCTCCTTCCCCCAGATATTCACAAGGAAGGAGAGCATTAAAAACACGACATACTGAGATACTTTGCATTTTGTTTTCGTCTTCAGCTCGACAGCACAGTTTGTTTCCTGAATGCCACCGAGGTCAAAAAGAAACCAAAAGCGTCGGGCATCTCATACTGGGCAAAAGTTTTTCCAGAACTGTCCCCAAAAAGGTCAATTCAACATTAAATCAAATGCTTTATGTCATATTTTGTCATTTTAAGCCCATTTGGGACATTTTTATCCAACACATGGGAGCTGAAAACTGTAAATAGTTCATGCATTTGTAAGACTCCACATGAAGTGTGAATTTCACTGTTGCACCAAATGAACTACTTTTGTATATGCAGAACATTCATCAATCAGAGAAACTGTTGACTCACAGAAAATGCAGCATTAATTTGTGAAGACTAATTGTCCTACTTAACTAAAATCAATCAAGAACAGCACCGACCCGGTAGAGACCTCGTTTAGATTAAAACTTTTATTTTCAAGTTATTTAATGACTGTATTTACAGCACTAGTCACAGAAAATATGTGATTTATCTGCTTCAACCTTCAACCTGCATTTGTCTACACAAACTGTGCAATTTTGATTCTGAAAAAAAGGCTTTGCCTTTAGTCTTTTTCTAACATTCAGTGTCCTTAAAAAAAACAAGTCAGTGTTGGAGTCTCAAGAATCAGACCTCGACTACAAGGGGTGGAGGGGAGACTGTGTTTTTTCAGTTAGAATACATGAAAAATAGGGGTTTTAATAATTTAAAATTGTACATTTTCCACAAAATTCACGATTCAGATCGTATGACTTTTTTTTGGCCTTTTCTAGGCTTTATTGGATAGGAGAGATAGGAAATGGGGAGAAGAGTTGGGGAGGACATGCAGCAAAGGGCCGCGAGCAGGTGGGGGGGTGGGGTGGGTGGGGGACACCCTTTCGGCTTGGCCCTGCATTGCTGTGATGGCTGTTCTGGGCTTCGGGGTCCTTCACACTTGCATGTGCATGTTTGCTCAGGTCCCACCAGCTCTGTAGAGTTCCGCTGTTGAGCAGGGATGGGACCCGCCAGAATGTGCTGAGACTCTCTCCAGAGTCTAAACTCACACTAAACCCACTCTCCTTTTCTCTAGTATCTTCTTCTGGCCTATTCCACTTTATACTGACATGACACCCACAACTATGGTGTTCAGTACTGTCTGGCTATTTATTCATTTATTTATTTTGTTTGTTTGTTTGGTCGATTTTCTGTTTTTTTGTGTATGTGTTTGTTTGTTTGTCTTATTGATGAGTAATTATTAGTTGGGAATAACACAACACCTGATATTCTTCAGATTTAATAGCACCACTTGCTAGTCCTGTCCCTGTCCGTCCTCTCTCGTCCTGTCCAATCTTTGTTTCCCCTCACGTCACCACTGAGGTGTAGCACTGCCCTCCCTGGCTCTTAACCCTTTAAGCTTCAGTCAATTCCAGCCGTTTTCAGTACAAAAAATCGCTAATATTCTATTTTTAAATAAAAAAATTACGAAAAATACGGGGAATATTGGACGTGCATCGGGAGGTGCATTTCCTTGAAAACGACCGATTCGGGGATTTTATACCGACTTCAGGACATGTTTTGGACAAAATAGTTTACTGGCTTGTGTCATCTGATGTAAAAGGTTGGACTATGGCCGTTTTTGTGGAATCTTTTTTTTTGTGTGTAATAATAAACCCAGAAATGTGAGTCGCGCTGTGTGCTTTGAAGCCGTGTATAGAGAACGGATGGATGAATATTTGTTTTTGTCGGACAAATGTGTTTTTCTCACCCGCTGTGGTAATCGCATCTGAAAGTGGTTTATACCGGCGGATTCATGAGAATCTAAGCTTTCCATCGGTGTATAGTGTTTGTATATCGCGTTTGCACCCGTCGGACATTCTTGAAATTCCTGTGCAAATTAGTAGGTGTACCGCCGGCGGTACACTGAAGCTTAACAGGGAATTGTAATAAGAATGTCAGCTTAGCTTTCAGGGAGGGCTGGTGATGGTCACACACATGCACTAAATAATAAGATATTTGGCTGCAAGACTAAAATATGCATTTATCTCATAAAGTGTTGACACCCCTTCCATGGAGTTAAACAATGAGAATAAATGCAGACAAAAAAAAAAGAGACCAGCCCCTATACATGGTTCGCCTGCTTAACCCACTGAGCGATACAGGCGTCACGATCGTATTATGACTTTTGAGGAGGGATCAACTCATGTGGGTTTTTTCAGTGTTGATACTGATGCCATTTATTGGTAATCTGTGTAGGCTGATAACAGATAGTTAGCCCCAATATAGATTGCTTTTAATGATTTATCATCATTCATAACTAGGCATCTTCATTAATAGGGGTGTCACAGCTCCGTTCTCCTCTGCCCTGTCTGTCTTGCTGTCTCCCATCCGCTCCTCTGCCTTGTCTCTCCCCTGCAGCTCGGTGCCTGAGTGGAGTCTAGCTTCTCAGCTGACTCCACTCAGGCAATCAACCTCCTCTACGGCTCCCGGACAGCTGACGATCATCACACTAATTACTCACCTCCACAATAAGAACCGGCTCCTCCTTCCACTCCCTGCCAGATTGTTGAACAAGAACCACGCATTCAGCTGTCCGGGATCCCTGCCATTCTCCTTCCCCTCCAGCTCTCCCCAGACCAGTCATCACCGGTTTCCCCTGCCTGGACCCCCACTCCTACTTGGATCCCTTCTGTCCCTGCCTGGAACCCCCCGCTCCTGCACCCTGGTTTTCCCCCCACCAAGCCACCATTTCACCCCCAGCAATAAAACACTTTCATTCCAACCAGCCTTGGTAGTGTGGCTCTCTGCTCGGGTCCAACCAGCTCAGTTCGTGACAAGGGGTGACTATAACTGAATATGTAAATTCTGTTCATGTGGATCGGCTGCAATTGATCAGTTTGTTTCTTAGTCTTTCATTGTTCTGTCACTTTAATTGTCCACTAATTTCCATATTTTAATGCATTATGAATTACTGTTTTCTAAACTCTGTTTCAGGTTAAGGGTTACATTAATCTATAGTTAATTTCTAATTTAGCTGTTAGCGTAGCATTAGCCGCTGTGACAGAAGCTAATTTCCCGGTTTGTGTTTCTTGCTCAGTTTATGCTGCTTGAGAGACATTTTTGAGACCACGGAGTGATGACATGAAATGCCAAATACCGATCACGATAATCAGTCAGGCCAGTCACTGGTCTTTCCATACGTTTAAGTCTTGGTTTGGATCATTTTTCAGATCAGAGGAGAGGAATCCAATCACTGTCTGCTGCCTTTAATGTGCCCCATTTATGAGAACACATAACTGCTTTTTTGTCATCTCACTACTAGTTTGCATTGAGATTCATGGAATGATTCCTCATTGAGATGAGGGTTTGTTTTCAGTATTGCTTGTTTCCCTGTCAGCAGGATTACACAAAATCTACCAGGCTGAATTTTATGCAACTTATGCAAAGAGACGGAGCAGGGCCAATTAAATTTAGATGCAGATCCAGATCACTTTCTTTTATATTGTGAGATAAAGCATTGGTGAAGGACTGAGCTCTCCAAGTGAATTTTTAGTTACTTTAAAAAGTAACAGCCTTAGAAAAGCTCAACCCACCTTGGGTAGGGGTCTGTATGGATCAACTACAGTATGTTATACCATGTATTAAAAATAAACCCATGTTACCACACCACACTTCATTTGATTCTCATATCTTATTGTCAATTTAATTGGAAAGCTACATCAATGCCCATCTTACATGAAAACTGTCAGATTGTATCCCATATTACTGTGACCCTAAGCAGCTATATTTATGCATTTTCCTCTCTTTAATCAACGGTGAGGCCCGACTTCAGTTAGATTTGTACATTTGAAGTCTGATTTCTCGACACCAACAGTCTGCCTGTCTGACAGCTACCAGAACTGAGATGCTCAGCATTTTCCCCTACTGGCTGAGAGCAACAAAAACAACAATATTTGCTCTGCTTCTCCAGTTCTTCAACACACTCCTGCATAATGTCATGTCCTCCTGGCCTTCGAGCCTCATCCAGCTCCAGCACACCAGATAATAAGCTCATTATGTACAACACAATCTGTATGTGCAAGACATACAGTAGCCCACACGCATATCCATACAAACGGCCTCCTCACGCGAACGCCCCTCTGCGCCAATCTGCCGCTGCCTTTTGAATGCAGAGAACAATCGCCCTCCTCACTGAGGCTCATCACGCTGATCAGCGACGTGGGTGGCTGAGTGGGAGACAGACATCAACCAAATGAAGTGATCAAACCGGCGACGAGCCACATTAAATCTCCTTCATGTGCAAACTGCCAGGTTTAACTCGCAAAAACACCGATGGAGCTGAAACAAGTGGCTGAGAAATGAGACTTCCACCAGTTCAAAACGCTGCTAAAACCCAAAACATTGGCTGTGAATCACAACGCCGGAATTATGCAGATTTAGAGGGGCATGCTGCAGGCAACATCATTCATACTAATGGCTCCGGGAGGATGTATGTATAATAAAATATCTACTAATTCACCAGCTGCACTCAGTAAATGATTTTAATATATTTGCGTCTAAATGTCTCTTAATAGAAGGCAGCAGACCAACAAGTCTCCATGGAGGAAAAAAAAACAAAACTGTTTGGTACAAAATGTAATTTTGTTCTGTCATTCAAATAAAATACAGGGCACAAAGATACTCACATCATCCAAGCACGTCGGCAAATCTAATTTATTTCCAAAAGGAAACACTGAATTGGACACCGGGGATTCATAAAACTGAAAACTCTGCATTGCACCAGTAGAAGAGCTTATACTACAAGCTATTTTTATGCAAATGAGTACCAGGGCATGATAGTGTTCCATTTGGTCTTTTTAAAGGGTCATCAATAGTATGCTTGTAATGTCATGTGAGACTAGAAACCGTCTTTGGTCTTTGGGTTACTTGATGTTTAACCTGCTCGGTGGGAATTCTGCATTAGTTAGTTCGGTTCAGTTTGTTTAAGCTGATGTGAAAACTGTTGATACATCAGATCCGACCTGAATAAGAGCCATCAGACACACCTGACACACAACACAGTTTTCTACAGTACAAAGCAATGCTGGTATTAACTTTATCTACTGCATCAGACCCCTTCAAAGTCCATTCCTTTCACACATTTTCAAATATAAAATTCTAGTTATTATCTACTGAGAAATGTGCGTCAGTACTGCCCGACTAAACAACATTTTAAATTACATTTTGAATCAGCAGTCAGTGTGCATCTACTGCTTTCCATCTTGCATTATTTCAGTGATGCAGGTAAACACTGACAAACTCTAATTTCAAAGTGAACTTTTAAAATGTTGAAAAAATTAAATAATCCAAATTAAACTCACAAATAAAGCAGGCTACATAGTGCCATCACATGGTGGCAGAAACTCATCAGTCTATCAGCAGAAGAAGTATAGGGTGAAACTGGAAGTGGACATATTTTTTTGCCAACCTCCAAAGATCCTTCAAGAAGAAGAAACAAACCTGCTGTCTCCTTCATTTGGGACAGAAAAATGCAACATGTCTTCAAGAATTCCAGATTTTGTGCAGAAAAAGTGTTTCCATTTCCCAAAAAGCATTTTAAGTCTTCCAGAAACATCAACAACCAACTCAAACAAGTGGAAAAGATTTTTTTTCAAGAGGTAGTTGAGGATGTTTTTTCGTATTTTGTAGACTCTATAATTTTTCCTGCAGTACTTTCAAATGCACATTAAAATGCAGTGTAGAAAGGCTGCATTGTTTTAAAGCACACCTGTAAGGAGTGCCTTCGTATTTATATATTGTCTGGACTGGTCGTGGGGCTGCACAGTGATCAGTGGTTAGCACTTTCGCCTTGCAGCAAGAAGATCCACGGTTCGCATCTCTGCCTTCCTGGGATCTTTCTGCATGGAGTTTGCATGTGAGTTTCATTCATGTAAGCGCTAATAAACTCATGTACACTGGGTTATCACAGTTTCCTGTTGACATTCATCAAATGTAATAAAAACTTGTGTTTCATTCTCACTCAAGCACAAAATCAGGCAGACCAAAGTTTTGGAAGTGGCTGCAAGCAAGCAAAGCACAAACAGACCAAGAGATGCTCTGTTCAGCATCAGGTTAGTGAGGCAAACCAGCTAGAGACAGATGCACTGCAAGCCAGCAAATCAAGCTAACATTATACTTTGAGAGGAGAGAGCAAAGGTTCACCTGTTTGGCATTCTCACAGTTCACTCTCGTGGCTTTTTATCTCTCTGTTCATGACCAGAAGGATCACTGGCAGGAGCAGTCTGCATAATTTGCAGTGTCTAAATAGCTTGCATAGTGAGCATAGCTCTGTATTAAAGGTCTCATCTGGTGAAAATTAACTTGTACTGTTTTCTATATTTTACAAACTTGGAAGTGTGAAATAAAAGCTGTGGAAATAAAAATTCGCCAACTACTGCTATTTTTCAAGCTCCCTCTCAGCTAGACAACCTCCCAGCTTGTAAGAATTTTATTTCTAAATGGACACTGAGCAAACGAACACCATCCACCATGTTTATTTATTTTCTATACTTGCTGCTGCTAAACTCTGAAATGTCTCAGCAACAAGCAAAGCTCACCAAATGTTTTGCTGTCGGATGCAAGAGTGAACACAGAATCGGAATCAGAAATGTGTTTTTTATGTATCCCTGAGGGGCAATTAGGTGGGCAAAGATTAAAAATGAAAAAAGAGCAAGAGAAAGAAAAAAACACACAAAAGGGAAGTGTCTTCATGCACTAACAGCACCTGAGGAAGTGAAGGCCCAGTAAACTGCTGTTATCTTTGGGGGGAATTTCACCACAACAAAAGGAAAATCCTTACTGTTAGCACACTGCATGATTAATGTAGACAGTATGCCTACGGGTCAGAGCTCTGTTGAAACCGTAATGCTTAGGATAGTCAGAAATGCTGGAAACTTTAACACTGATTTGAAACCAATCAGCAAGGACTGGGTTGGTTTCTATGTTTTCATGTTGCCTGTTGTGCTTTAGTTCAACTTAAACCCTGCCAGTATTTACATCTGTTAGCTTCTCTCCTGCTCTCTGTGCTCACACATACTGCATTTTAAAGCAACTGAATTCCCACTGAAGCTGTTCTCATTTACATATTTTCTGTTTCTGTTCTTAGACAATGGAACGAGTATGAAATAGTGATTGAAATGCAAATTTTTAACACTACATGTTAACCAGCAGCTACATCCGAGCCAAAACCAAGTTGTTGCTCAGCACCGCTAGAATACTGATTTTATAACCACGATGCTGTCTGACAAACTCACCAAACACATGAGTTAAAAGCACTAGTTTTGCTGAGTCCTGGTCTCACTAATTCATGTTTCTGTCAGCAGCTGTGCAGTCAAGTGCGCTGCTGCACTCTGTCAATCACTGAACAGATACAAAGAGAGTCTTCTTCCTGAAGGGGGTGTGGACACCAACAGCTTAGTGGCATTTAAGGCTAGACAATGTTTGAAACAGGAGTTAAAGTTGTGGGAATTTTCAATACACACAAAAAAATAGAACATGGGACCTTTAAGTGACTTTTTATATATATTAGAAATATTTGTTGGACTAATGAAACTGTTCTGGATGAATAAATCAACAGTGTATTTTTTTTTTGTTTGACCCAAATTCCATATTGGAATGAGTAGCTGACAAACATGCTTATCGTATCACTCACCCCTACTTTAGTTGACAGCGGCTAGAAGTAGAATATCCAATTTTGATGCTTCCTAATTTTGCTTAAAATAGAAACTGTGACTGAAAGGAAACACTACAATCCCCACCCCATGGTTCCAGGATGAAAGCTGCAAAAACCGGGCAGAGATTTTGACTAACATTCTCTATTTTTTTCCACCAGAACAAAACCCTTTTTATTACGATAACGTGCTTTAAATGTGGTCTGACAGCACCAGCATTAATATTCAAAATACTGTCACGGCTGAGCGGGTACAGGAGCACCAGAGCACACATCCGGTCATGGCAGAAACTGTCAGCCACAGAGGTTCGTGCCCGATACTAACAGTACATCTCAGCCTGGCGATAAGTTGCTTAAAGTTATTCCGAACACATGGTGTCATTTGATGTCGTAAATAAAGCTCAGCTCTGTCTCTGTGTGTTGGTTAAGAGATGTCATAGTCACAGCGTGAAAACTCCAAGCAGCAGAGAGGACAAAATGTTCTTCATAAGAAAAATGGTTTAAAAGCAAAACATGAGTTACTGCATCAACATGAGATCCTTCTTTACCTGACTCATTTAAAGTAGGGCTGAGACTCAAACACATTAATTTCGATGGATTAATTGCAGAAAAAAAATAACGCATTAAAGAAAACCTAACACATTTAGTCACACCTTTCTCAGTTCCCAAATTTCTGGCACACGGGTAACACTGATGCACACTCCAGCCCAGCAGGTGGCGGTAATAAACCTAAAGTCTGTTTGCCAACCATGAAGAAGATGCACAGGATGTACTGAGTGATGTCAGCACATAAGAAAGTATGGTGAACAGTGAAGGAAGATGAGACCACATTGGTTGGCTTGTTGGTCTGGAAAGTTTTCTTTTCATACACTCAGGCCCGGACTGGCAATCGGGAGAGGTGGGACTTTTCCCGGTGGCCTGCCTCCTTATTGGCCTGCCTGGACAGGCCAGCCACGGACTGGCAGGCCAATGATAAAAAGTTGATCGGCTTTTTGGCAGACAGGCCAGAGACAGCAGTGCTAGAAGCCTTACAGAGTACACGACCACCCTCCTGTCACTCACACAAAGCAAGTGCTCTGAGCTCTAAATCAGTAGGATAGGGATTGGTCAAAGTGACATTTTTTTAGAAGAAACGTGCCATGATTGGTTAGTTGCTTTATGGCCCGCCCCTTCATAGCGAGAACGG
The DNA here is from genome assembly GCF_021347895.1 of Acanthochromis polyacanthus. Taxonomy (NCBI): domain Eukaryota; kingdom Metazoa; phylum Chordata; class Actinopteri; family Pomacentridae; genus Acanthochromis; species Acanthochromis polyacanthus. The sequence goes on from NC_067121.1 coordinate 9,781,584, forward strand.
GGAAGCATGCACTGCAGAGCGGTTATATGAGAGTGAGGCCAGAGAGGGGAAGGAGCGAAGATTATGGAGCACCCTTACTTCAAGTAAGTTTACAAACGGTCGGTTCTTCTCACAAATGCATCATCAGACTTCAAAGGCCAAAATATAATAAAAAATGTCTGGCCCAAATAAGCTCCACAGGTGTCAGGTGGGTTGCAGGAAGCCTGAAAACGTTTGAGACCCCCTCTTCAGGTAGGATAGGCAGTTGACTTACAATTTTCAGTTATAAAATGAACATTGGTGTTTGCATATACTATTAGCTATGACCAGCTGACATCTAAAAGATTTGCTGACAAAATTATAGGTATTTTTTAATTCCACATGTTATATAAATAATAGGAAAAGGAAAACATTGGAAAAATTGGTGAGGGTAGTGAAGAGATCACAGAAGAGAAAAGTACTGGACTGTATGGAGCTGTCGTTATGGTTGTGTTTAATAGACTTACTGTCTGTTTAGTAGTGTTGCAATTGCTATAACATAACTGTAAAAGGCATATTTTTGGAAGGAAAAAAACAAAATTTTGGTGCATTATCCCACATGACACAACCCTTGCGGTGGCGGAAGTGGCCTGACTGATTGGAAATCTCCCGGCCTAAATTTCTTTCCCAGTCCAGCCCTGCATACACTTTCACAATGGCAGCTTGGATAAAAGCGTGGTTGTGTGCAAATTGTGGAACAAAGAGTTTACTTGTCACCGCAGCACTTCAAGCCGACGATATCACCTCGATGCAACACATTCTGCTGCGAGAATGGACACCAGAGCAAAGCTACTGTACGTGTCCATGGGACCATTTTTTCTCGCATGGAAACACGCCACATCTGAATATCACCTGCATGGTGGGCGGGTCACTATTGGGCCACTAGCCGGTCACATGACAGACCTTTAGAGCTTCATTCCGATACAAACGTCGGACCAACATGACAGCTTAATCGCAAACTTTCTCTTCTATTCCGAAAACAGTTCAGCCAAAATTATTTCTGAAAACATTTGAGGCAAGAAATAAGCTGCTGAATTTGCTCTTCGTTTTAGTTCAACATTGGCTAGTTTAGACGTTTAACGCTGCATTTGCATAAATGAAAGTACTTATGCAAATGAACTCTGGGGTGATGCGCCATACCTTAGCTACAACAGTTCTGGTACCAGCACCTTAAAGTGGTTGAGTTTACAAAAAGTCTTAAAATGTTGACTTTAGTAGCTACAATTGCACTTTGAGTTTGCAGTAATCTGTGAATGTAGCAGACAGATGAAAATGCACAGATAAATATAAATGAAACATAAATACTTTTGTTGTTCAAGTTCACGTATATGTCTACTCATCAATTCAGTCATCAACTAATATTTATTTGAGTTGAAAAACTTTGTTTATTGTGTCAAATATCCCTATTCACAAACATACGATGAATTCATCACAAAGTCTCAAATTAATTAGATCTTTTTTAATCGCATCCACCACTAATTAAAAGCATTGTCAGGTGGCATCGCTTGTCTGAACAAAAGTTGCAGCCCGCTGGGACAGAAGAAGCACTCCATCCAGAAAATGTTGCTAAGACAAGGGGGGACATGATTCCTGTAAATTGAGTTACGTCTGCAGCCTCTAGAACAGCCGAGCAATGAAGATCACACCCCGACAGCCTCTTCACACCTTCATTACGAGAGCAGGTCCACAGGGAGCAAAAACCCTCGCTGCACCGACACTGCCATAACACATATTTTATATTAGCTCCAAAGAAGGAAATTGGATGTTGCTACTGAAAGCACGTGTGAATCGCTCTCTTTCCCCACTGTGTGTTTGCGTGTGCTGCCTTTAACCTTCACTAAAACCACAACCCAGCGCTCACAGCCGCAGCATCTACTTAGTTTTACTTTACAGCCATCCTCCCTCAGGAGGCGTTAAAAGATATAGTGCTCTTTAAAAAAGTTTCTCTGGAGATAAATTGATGTTCTCCGTCTTTCCCCCCTGCCTCTCCAACAGTCTGAGCTCAGCTTTCTTGGGGGCAGAAACACAAAGGTTTGGGATTTTTTTAACTAACAGATGAGTTCCTGTCCTTTTCCAAAGTTATGGAGACAAGATTGATGATAAGTTTTAGCCTGAAATACTAAACCTTCACAGGACTGCAACTGAGCTGGAGCTCAAATCCTGATTCCAATTAGGGTCAGATATGGAGGACATGATGGTGCACATCTCCTGTCATAGCAAGTTGATCACATCCATGAACAGCATGAAAGAACTCCACTATTGTGGGCTGGATCTTATCTGAGACTTTCAAATAAACAGAACCCAAAGGGGTGGCACAAGTAAGTGGCTCACTGGGAGCTCTGTTCATCCACCAGATTGTATTCTGTCCCTGTCAGAATGACTTGGGTTGCAGCTATGAAAACATCTTCTTAGCTCTGGTACTGTCATCCTTCTTCACTATGGGAAGAAGTCAGCAGGTGGCTCTTCATTACTGCTACCAGGACTATTTTCTCACACCGAATGTACAAAAAAACATAAGAAATGTGGCGCTGACTCTAGAAGAAAACCTCCAACACCTGAAAAGCACAAGAACAACCAGTGAGCTGTGAGAATTGTGAACAGCTAGCTGACCTTCAGGGGCAACGCTGACATGCCGTGCAAAAAAGCCGTCAGAACAGCCAATGTTCCACACTGACAGATCCTAGTTGCACACATTTTACACTCGGAAACACCCCCACAATTTAATCAGTTGTTCCTTGTATGACTTCTGATGGATGAGTCCTGATAGGTTCACAGTGGTGGGATTTGTAGTAGGATCGCAATCATGTGATCGTCAGCAGGCAGCTGATGTAGCGTTCACTTTGACTCAAGTTACAGTGGACACTGTGCCACTATCTCACAATGATACAAAATCTTTAATAAATCCGTGGATTAAGACTATAAGCGCATCACTGCCAAATCTAATCACTGGGTCCTTGTGTCATTTCTGACTTTCCCTGAAAATTTCATCCAAATCCGTTAGTCCTGTTTTTGAGTAATGTTGCTGACAGATGGACACACAGACAAACAGACAGACGGACAAATCAATGCCGATCATCAATAACTCCACCGTGTCCATTGGCGGAGTAATAATTTGAAAGCACAGGTCGGTGGTTGATAAGTGTAAGCTGACTTTTGGTAAGCCCCTTGCATATTGTTTCAGCATCAACAATGGAAGGTGCACATGTAAAGGGAGGCATGCTGCAACTTTTTTTTGCTGCTGCGATGTAGAAAGAAAACTTGCGCTGTTCTGATTTTCCCAACTCTCAAGTGCCCCAACAAAATACTTACCTATAGAACTAAACTGCATTTCTCAGTACGTTTTGCATGAAAATATATTGTCTGCAAGATTACGCTTCTTTGTGTCACAACCTATGTTTCCAGTCAGCATATCTGACCGCCATTTACTGTATTGCTTTTACTGTTTCTCCTTTCTAGCGAAAAACATATATCATGTACACACGTGGACAAAATTGTTGGTACCCCTCAGTTAAAGAAGGAAAAACCCACAATTCTCACTGAAATCACTTGAAACTCACAAAAGTAACAATAAATAAAAATTTATTGAAAATTAAATAATCAAAATCAGCCATCACTTTTGAATTGTTGATTAACATAATTATTTAAAAAAACAAACTAATGAAATAGGGCTAGACAAAAATGATGGTACCCATAACTTAATATTTTGTTGCACAACCTTTTGAGGCAATCACTGCAATTAAACGATTTCTGTATTTGTCAATGAGCGTTCTGCAGCTGTCAACAGGTATTTTGGCCCACTCCTCATGAGCAAACAGCTCCAGTTGTCTCAGGTTTGATGGTGTCTTCTCCAAATGGCATGTTTCAGCTCCTTCCACATATGTTCAATGGGATTCAGATCTGGGCTCATAGAAGGCCACTTTAGAATAGTCCAACGCTTTTCTCTCAGCCATTCTTGGGTGTTTTTGGCTGTGTGTTTGGATCGTTGTCCTGTTGGAAGACCCATGACCTGCGACTGAGACCAAGCTTTCTGACACTAGCAGCACATTTCTCTCCAGAATGCCTTGATAGTCTTCAGATTTCATCGTACCTTGCACACTTTCAAAGACCCCTGTGCCAGATGCAGCAAAGCAGCCCCAAAACATTACTGGAGGCCTCCTCCATGTTTCACCGTAGGGACAGTGTTCTTTTCTTCGTATGCTTAGTTTTTGAGTCTATGAACATAGAGTTGATGTGCCTTACCAAAAAGCTCCAGTTTTGGTCTCATCTGTCCAAAGGACATTCTCCCAGAAGCTTTGTGGCTTGTCAACATGCATTTTTGCAAATTCCAGTCTGGCTTTTTTATGAGTTTTTTCAGCAGTGGTGTCCTCCTTGGTCGTCTCCCATGAAGTCCACTTTGGCTCAACAACGACGAATGGTGCGATCTGACACTGATGTACCTTGGCCTTGGAGTTCACCTTTAATTTCTTTGGAGGTTTGCTCTGGGCTCTTTGATACAATTCCAACGATCCGTCTCTTCAATTTGTCATCAATTTTCCTCTTGTGGCCACGTCCAGGGAGGTTGGCTACTGTCCCGTGGGTCTTGAACTTCTGAATAATATGAGCCACTGTTGTCACAGGAACTTCAAGCTGTTTAGAGATGGTCTTATAGCCTTACCTTTAAGATGTTTGTCTCCCTTTAAATAGGCCAGACTGACTGATTATGAGTTTGGAAACACCTGTGATGTCAATTAAATGACACACCTGAGTTAATCATGTCACTCTGGTCAAATAGTTTTTCAATCTTTTATAGAGGTACCATCATTTTTGTCCAGGCCTGTTTCATTAGTTTGTTTTTTTAAATAATTATGTTAATCAACAATTCAAAAGTAATGGCTGTTTTTGATTATTTAATTTTCAATAAATTTTTATTTATTGTTACTTTTGTGAGTTTCAAGTGATTTCAGTGAGAGAATTGTGGGTTTTTCCTTCTTTAACTGAGGGTGCCAACAATTTTGTCCACGTGTGTATTATAGTGCCTCTAAGTGCCAAGAAATAATAATATATACTGGACGATACACCTACAAAATGATACATCTTCACTACAAATCAGGTCAAGGTCATACACCCAAAAAGGCAGATCTACATTATGCACAGGTGGTGTGGGTGCAATATGCATGAAATACTTCAGGTAGTTTCTGACATATGCTCCAGGAACAGAATCAAAAAATACTTGAAGTGCCCTCACAATGACTTTGAAAATGAGGTCAAGGTCATGCACCCCAAAAAGGCACATCTATACTATATAGAGATGGCCTGGGTGCAATATGAATGAAATCCCTCAAGTAGTTTCAGAGATGTGCTCCGGAAACGAAATGTTGGACGTACGTACGTACGGACATACGGACGCCAATATCCCCCTTCGTGCCTACGGCCGGCGGGGGATTAAAAGTTGTATTTTGGCTCAGAATGGATGATGTGGCCCAAAACCCAGAACCTTGTCGGCCTTGTCTTGCAATTGTCCACAATACACAAGGCAACACGACTAATTTATTTGACAATTTAGATCAAGATCCACAACACCTCTTTACAACAAGCCAATCTGAATGCTATCCAAAGAAAAAAAGCTTTTCGGATATCTATGCCAGAAAAGGTTCCAACTGGCAAAAGGAAATCAACTGAATATCTTTTCACCTCACATAAAGACATGAAATCAAATTAGCGCTGTTACCAGAGAGAGTTTCAAAATCATGATCCAGTCACTTGACAAATGGGACATAATACCATCATGCAATTATTTTTCTGAAGCAGCCACCACACAAGTATCACAGAAGCTGTGGTAAGTTGAATATTCTGCTGCTACAACAATGCTGTGGTTCAACTGGACAACGGAGCCCCTTTATAAGCCCTACTGTCCACTTTAGTAAGAAGGAATTCCAACTGAAAAGTGGCAGTTACAAACTGCATTTTTGCCAGTGAGAATTATCACAGGGAATGACAGATTGTGTCGTCTTCTTGAGGTCTCGTTGAGAAATAAAAAGTCTGCATAGCAACAGACAATGTGGGAAACATGGACCTCCATGGGTGTCCTGTTATGTCTGATCCCGGGACATCAGCAGCGGATCTCTTGTGTCCACTGGGTTCCTGGATGAGACCTTCATGGATCAGGGCTTGTGCCAGTAAAAACTGTGTTGGTCCAAAAATTGATCTACTCCAGATTTAACCCATCTAAGCACAGAGGTTTTTGATCAGGACCTGGTCTAAAATGCTCCAGATGCCAAAAAAAAAAAAAAAAAAAAAAAAAAAGACGCACTAAAATCTCCATGTTTTTACATTCTAACTCAAAAAAATAATGGTTTTTCCATATTAAAAAAATATGCTTCAAGAGTCTTTAGCCCTTTGTTCAACAATCTATTCAAGACTTGACCCACGTAAGCTCTCTGGCTTTTGATCTGTATCCGGTTTAATGTGATCTAGATGCAAAAAAATGCATCAAATCTCCGTATTTCTACAATCTAACACAAGAAATAATGGTTTTCCATGTCAAAATTATGTTGTATACAGTGTTTAGCCTTGTACACAATCTACTCAAGATTTGACTCTTCTAAGCTCACTAGATTTTGATTGTATCTGGTTATATGTTGAAAGGATGAAAAAAGGACAGTGAAATCTGCAATACTTTGTTGTTTGTTTTGTTTTGTTTTTGCATAATTTATATAGAATACAGTTTGACAAATAGGAAACTGGAGAGGTTAAATCTTAGTCTAGTCCAGAATCTCGTTCATTTCAGTTCTACCTGTCACTAGTTTTAATGTCGTAGCTGATTGGTGTATATTACTACATATTGTACGCACTTATATCTGTAGCTGTTTCTCTTGCTGCACAAAAAATTCGGTGTTGCCCATAAAGTGTAAACCTTGACTTCAGTCTAAAAGGTAAAGTTAAGTCTGTCCTTACAGGAACTTCAGCGCTTTGAAAATCTTGAATCGGTCGAGTAGAGGAGACCTTTCAGCTCACATTAAAGAACAAGAGGCACACAGACTTCCTACTCAATAACACATAAACTGATAAACAAAGATGCACTCCAGTTCCCGGTTCAGAAAAATGCTGGCTGTGGTGATGATGGCGGTTAGGAAGCAGAAGATTGCAGGTGGCATCGCTCCAGACCAGTACTGCACACATTTGTTCTCCACTTGCCTTAAATTGAATCTTTGCCTAGAGGTTGAAGTGTTTTATCTCTGAGTTCATAATACACTCTGTACAAAATTCAATTTTTTGGTGTTTGGTTGGCCGGGGTTAGAATTTATCACACTGTTGCGATATGACTGGTCAAGAGCTGAAACGTCCTGCAGCTACTCTCTGCTCCATGAGAATTATAACAGACTAGAGTAACACTTTACAGTTCACCTGTGAAAATACTAATAAGCAATATGTTGTAATCAGAGGGAAATAATGTAAAACAATCAGGTAAATAATGTAATTGGGTCATAATCAGAAACATGTCATGAAAGTAAAAAACACACATTTTATTTTTGCATTTTCCAGCACCATATGTGTTTTTTCAAGGTTTCCTCTTTGCTCTTTGTTGCTAAAGTTTTGGAGCAGCAAAAAATGGAACAGTGACTTTTTATGCTGGAAATTCGGATGTTTTATTCAAATACAATTTTAATGGTGCTACATTAAAACAGCATTATTTTCTGGTATCTGGTCTATTGTGGCAAAAGGCGTGAGTAAACAACTGTTTATTTGCACATTCATTCACTACAAAGAGAGATGGACCTCATTTTACTTATAAATTGAATGACATTAGTCTTGTATTGCTCATTGGCAAGCAGCAGGTGTTTAAGTTCAACATATTTTGTCTGAAATCCCATCATCAGAACCACCGTAGTTTAATTTTCTTCCCACCATATGTGGTGCAATCAAAATTTCAGTGACTGTCTTCATTGTGAAAGAACCTAGAATGCAAACAACCAGCAAAAATAAACGGTACAACCTGTGTTACATGTGTTTCTGTGAACACATGCAGGTAATGCATTTGTGATTTCACCATTAATCTGGAGAAGCAGCACAGTTTGAAGTCAAGGATCTCAGTCACCAGGCTCAAGGATACCCAACATTCATGTTGAGCATCAACAATGGTGACAAGGAACCAACTCAGCGGCTACAAACCACGGAGCAAACAGGAGTCCTCATTGGAAGAGCCCATGGACTCCAAGCAGGTTGATGAGGATGCTTGTCATCTGATTCGACATAAGTAGTTTGAGCACTGGGAATGTGTCCCGTAGAGTTTGCCTGTCAACAATGAGTTCTACTAATGTCCTGAGGCGTCTAAGAGCCACACTTGGAGCAAAAGACCCAAAATGTGGCACAATAACAATTACACAGGTGCATTTATAACATATTCACTCACATTGCAGTGAAAATGTGAGAGGTTTCTGCTGCTTCCCTAAACAATCCCGCTACTCGTCAGATTTGGCTCCCTGCAACTTCTTTCTCGTCGACAAAATGAAATTCAATGAGAATGGTTGCCGTCCTGGAGGAGATCTAGAGTGCGCTGCAGACAGTCTTTGCCATGGGACTTCCAGTGAGCAGCCCAAACACAAAGAGATCTGGGAACAGTTCATCACTGCACCAGGTGACTACTTTGACAGGAATGGCAGCCCAATTTAAATCTCCCATGATGTTTGTTCTGCATAAATCGAGTCTCTGTACTTTTTAATGACAATCTTGTACAATGGAATTAGGGCTGTCCCAGTCAAGTTCACTGTATAACTCTCAATCTGATCCGAGTCGTTTAGTGTCTAGTATCTGCCGAAATGAGGCACCATTTTCCTACATAAGACTCACTTCAAGTATGGTATATCAGCATTGTATATAGCAATATACAATGCACATAAAAGCAGAGAGCATTATGGAATCTTCGCAAGTAAAGGAGCACTATGACAGAGACTTGCATGAGGCCTCCTGACCTCAGGCCAGCAAACAAGTGTTTATTTGAGCTGGAATAAATTAGGACCATGATCCTATATGTCAGTAACATGTCTAATGGCTCTTGTCATGACTTCTTTCACATTTCCACGTGACAACAGTTGTAACAGGGAGTCAGACATATGTTCATGCCAATACTCAGGAAGCCCCTAGCATATATAGTGTTCATATTTGGAATCAGATTGCTAGTGGCCGACTAGAAGTGAGTCCAGCAATCATTATCCTGTTGTTTTCATCTTTGACAATTTCAGAGGTTCTTCGGGTATCATATGCTTCCCTACATTTACAAGCGAGTTGCTAATGTTTTCCGTCTAGTACGTATCTTGTCTCATGCTTAGCTGGTTATGTATATTGGGATTTTTGAACTTTTTCACAGGTAACATCTGCATGTTGTGTCTGGAAACAGTGGTGGGATTGAACCAAAACATTTAGGTTATACATCATCAAACCAAAAGCAAAAGCTAAAGTACAATGAAATGCTCCACTGCTGAGATGGATGACAATTATTTGTAGATTCAGTGCTACAAGCAGCTCCTTCACATTATAGTCATTTGACTAACTGTTACTCTTAAAAACACTGATGTGTTTGACATTGTATTGAGTTCATATCCTCAGAATCTCAAACACACAATCAGACATGATCAAATTTAATGATAAAAAACAAAGGGGTAATACCCTGGTTCCTTTGTAAACTACAGTTAAACCCATCCTAATCATGACAGGTGGCAGTGACAATAGAGACAGATCCAGCACTTCTTAGCAAAAAGCTGCTCCTTAAATGTTCATTTTTCAGGCCAAACATTAATATTTATATCACTGCTGCCTTGCAGAAACTCAGCACTCTTGGGTCTCAGCAAAACTGAGGGAGGAACATGAACACACTCCCTTAACAGCCAGCGGGGGTGAAATTGTAAAAGCAGCTGAGAATGTCACAGCAGGGAAACCGACAGAGGGAACTATTAGCTAGACACTTTCTTCTCATTCCCCTTTTTCTCTCTTATTCTTCTCTCCTCACCCTAATCCTCGTTTTCCTCGCGACTTTTCTACTCCTCATCTTGTTTCCTGCCTCTCCCTCACTTCCGTCCTCATCTATTTCCTTTACTTTTCTTCATACCTGCTATCTTCAGGCATCTTCCTCTTCCTCTGCCTCCTCCTTCATCTCATCTTAAGGAGCCAAATCATCTCGGAGATGTGAGGCGGTGCGTCCACAAAGCAGACGGTGCACACATACAGCAAAGTCAGTGAGGGATAAAATGGGAAAGGCAGTCGAAAATGTCACTGCAGTTGTGAGAAACACAGAGGGAATACTGCTACCAGACATTCTGCAGACTATGACCCCTGAAGTTTACCCTTTTCATACATTACACTGCTCTCCACACTTTCCACCCGTCCTCTGCCACACTGACCGTACCTCCTCCTCCTCCTGTGTTTCACATCAAAGTGCTTAGCTCTGATTGTTGTCTTGTTGTGTTGAAATCCGTCTTCCCCTCCTGTCTTTAATGGCCACTGACTCAGCTCTGTCCTGCTCTCTAATACAAACTGACCGGCCCTGCTTCTTCTCATCAGCAGTCGCTGCAGATTATAAGAGCAGCAGGCTGCAGAGCTCTGGTCACCAAGTTCATAAAAAATACACAACAGAGCAAGCATTAAACTGTGATCAGCATGCATCCTAAAGTGTAAATAGGGCATCGTACAGTTCGAACTGAAGCATGAAGTGATGCAGGTACGCTGGCTGCTCAAGACTTGCTAAACTGGAGAATTGGGCTCTATTCTGACAGTGTGACCTAATACACAAGATTTTAATTGATGCTGAATAACTGACTGTATAACACACGTGTTAAAATAAAACAGGAAAAGTTGTAAAAAAGCCCACAAACTTGCTGTCACACAGATCCAATTACATACACCAAATTCACCAAAAACCCAGTAAAGCGTATTACTGAAAAAACTGTGTGAGGCTCACCAAGTGACCAGTGACACAAAGTAGGTCCTCTGTAACTGTAAATGGTAAATCACTTCAGGTAATGTGTTGGACTCCAACCTCAATTTAAAAAAAAAACTCATCAAAAAGGTAACCAATATAATAAGATTTAATTTACAAAATCTTAAACAAATTCGGCCTTTAACTACAATAGAAGCTGTATCCTATCTCCACTGCATGACCCTTTCTCCCATTGAATACTGCTTTACAACCTGGTTGTTTGCTAGTACAGTGTCACTGCTCTAAAACCTATTGAACAGCTTTATAAAAAAGTCATCAGGGTGGTTAACAAAAAGCCATTGTAATTCCATCATTGTGCAATCTTAAAGAAATATAGATTCCTAAGCCTTCAGAATTTCAGATTTTTTTTAAAAAAATGCTTGCTTAATATATAAAACTATGAATGGGATGGCCCCACTGCCCCTGGGGTGACTGTAAAGTAAATTTTAAAAGTCCTCCTTTGCACAGAATGCCTTATCCATTAAAGACTGCACAAACTGGAATACTTTGCCTATGGCTTTCAGAGAAAGCTCCACCTTTGTCAGTTTTGAGAGACAGTATAAGACATGGCTGATTAACAATCAAACTAGTGTACATTGATAAAACCAGGCACTTTAAAAACAGGCACCTTTACTACAGTATAAGCACTTTATGACAGACTCTAGAAAGCACTTTACTAAAATAATTGCACTTCAGGGTAAGTTTAACCCAGTCAGAATTAATTTATCATTGGCTTTGTTTTGCTCTATTGTATTTTATACGTCTTTTATACGTTTATGTTTGGGACAACGGATGAAAATTAGCACTTGTGCCAAATCGGGCTTCTTTACTGCAACCTTGTGTAAACTTATGAGATTGTACATTCATTAATATGCACTGTCCCATCCAAACAAAAAAAGAAATGGAATTTCAACTGATGCTTTCAGTTGACAAGCCTTAAATAAAAAAACCCACAATCTGTTCATTTTTATTATTAATACTAGGCTAAAATGTAAAACGGCACAACAAAGTTTCCAATGTTGTCCTTTTGATGTTTGTGTGCACAGAAAGCAAAGAGCTGGGTTAATGTAATGACAACCTGACACCTAATTTGACTCAATAATCTGATTTTAGTATCTAAATTATTCATAGTATTGCATCATACATTTAATTAGGTATGTCTCAATCAAGGTTGTGTCACCACGTGGAGCCTCTTATAGTTAGTGCCAACAGAGGAGATGGGATTTGTTTTGTCAGGTGAAGAACATTTATTAGGTATTAGTTTCGCTAATAAAGGACCACCGTAATAGCGACTAAGTAATAAATTAATGCACGATAAAGTTGTACAGTGGAACTACATCTCTCTCTACAGCTACAGTTGTGGCTGATTCCGTGTTTCTCCATGACAAAAGATGTAGGCAAGGAGTCATTCACTGGTTTGTGCTAATATTCATTGTTTCAAAGTCCTTGGATCAGCCCTGATCCCAATTTTAGGATCCGGCTTGAGACATCCCCCATTTTAAATTTCTTCTATTCATTACCATGCAACAATAAATAACTCCACTGATGTCCGATCTTTTTTAAACAGTGACAATTTTGCGTCAGCGTCTTTACACATTTGTGTACTGACAGTAAACCCTTGGAAGCACTTGAACTTTGCTCTGTATTTAGTTCATTTAACTAGTTCACAGCACAGAGCGTGACAAAGCACCTGGTCTCTGCTCATTCTGACGTTTCTGCCTCTGCAATTTCCTCATCATCCCCTTGAGACTGCTTCAATAAATCACTTTATGGCCTCAGCCAACAAAACTTTTTCTTAATTTGGTACCGTCTCTGCACCTGTGGTCATGGTTTTTCTCTTTCTGGCCTTGTTGTGTCAACAAGTCCTACATACATTTAAGGAGTGCTAGGTAAGCAAGTGTTACACAAATTCCTAGATTTATGATACCTACATGTGGGATTTGCTACCTGCTATTACAGACTTTAACATCCATGTCATAGCAGTGAAGATGAATATCTGCAATATAGACAATTAAGACCAGGGTTAAAAAACAAATACTGTCTTCAACAAGACCGGCTCACAAGGAAAATTCCTGAACTTCTGGATGACCAGTCTGTGCCTGGGGGTAGTTCAGACAGCCCTATTTCTGGATGCAAACAGCTGGGAGTACCTCTCCAGCTTGTCCTGGCAAAATATTGTCACCAGCATTGGGAAAAAATTGGTTCTTGACTAAACATTTGAAGTTATGGATTTACACAACACTGTCCCAATGTGGGGTTTTTTTTGTCAAGAAACATCAAATCATAGTGCTTCTGTCATCAGAGCCACTAACGGTAAATGAAAGCCTGAGCTTATAATGTTAGCAAAACTGAAAACACAATTTGCAGCCTGTTATCTGGTATCATTTTGGGATAAATTGCCAACTCTGGCATTATTTTTTGTTCACAACCTCAAAAATTAGCACTTCAGATGGACAGAAAATAAAGTGAAAAGTATTTAAACTTATGATAATTATGGAAACCTGCAGGATTCTTACAATATCCACTTGGTACTAGTGTTAAATTACACTAGCTTACCGTTGACAGGAAAAATAGGGAATACAGAACTGGGGAAAAACATTTCTAAGCCAGTGACCTCCCATATTTCACAACTCAACAGACAAGTCCTGTATTCCAGGAATCCATGGGTGTCTTTATTGTTGCAATCCAACATGGAACGCACACTGTGAGGGCAGCACAATGTTGACTTTTCCATAACTGAAAAGAAGAGGTTAAAGAAAGCTGAGAAAAGTCATTTTTATCTACTGACCTCATCTGAGGAGCATCAGACCGAAAGGGAAGGTGGAGACAAAGGCCAAAGGATAGAGAGGACGCAGAGAATACAGGAAGTCCCCAGAATATGAATCATGATGACTTTTATAATTCCCTGAACATCTGTCCTGCGTCACCAGCAGACCTGATTTCTGACTTTCACAAGGCAAATATCACACCTCTAAACATAAACCAGTAATAGATCTCAGGTAAATATTTTTCCCTGACTGCCCTTTTAGGTCTCTTTTATTATACCTCACCATGTTTTATTGTCTCATGAGTTCCATTGCTGGAATTCATTTCATGACGTCTAATTATTTCATATTTTGTAGATATGCTTTGTGTAAATGAACTTAGCCTCTGAAAATGTTTCTGTAAAGGTATTTTTCCTCCATCAGGCCAAAATATCAACTTCATCCATCTGTCAGCATGACAAACTTTGCTTAATGCATTCATGCTCCCCATAGATATTCACATGTGCTCTCTTGTCTCCTCCAGTGTAATCTTTGTTTGATTTTAGTGCTTTGTTAATTTGTTTGTATTATTTTGATTGGTACAACCATGTTCTATTCCTATGAATGACACATTTGCACCCAGTGGAGCAGAGGGTTTTCCTAAATGGACAGTCTGTCTCGTCTAAAGGCTAATCTCTGCTGTAATAGAGAATGAAAGAGCACAGTGACCTTGGTAACTAACGCAGTTACAGTTGGTACGTTTAATGTCCTCAGCATAATATCAAATTATGAGAGTCATAACTAATACATGAGCTGCTGCAAATAGAGTTTTAAGTGTAAAATCCATTTACTGTTTGAGTCTCTTGTCTCAGCATGATGGAGCGTCATGACCTCCACAGATGAAAACTGATATTTGAAGCGACAACAAGTCATCTTCGATGATGACAGCAGCGTTTGATAAATGGCTTCATTGTTCTGAGGCTCAGACATCTTCTGGGGACGGCCTTGAACAAACACACCAGTGCGGCAGGTCCTAATATCCCACAGATGAACTGCAGTCCTCCGTCAGCTCCTCACTTAACTACTTGTTCCTGGGTTAATAAATCCAGATTCATGATCGCTGGTTTCTCGTTTGCCCTGTAACCTTGACTCCATCAGATCCCATTCATGGCTCCACTTTTCCTGCACACATTTCCATAAATGACACTAAAGAAGAAATATGAAGAGGACTTATCCTCAACTACTTTACTTTTCCCCCCATCCTGCCTCTTGCTGATGCTGCTCTCTCATGAATCATAAACCACCAAAGGGGTCTGCAAGGAATTTCACATCAAATGGCGCTAGCGTTGTTCTTCTCAGGCTGCTCACTGAAAAGCAATAAATTCCCACGAGGCCCGGCTGTGCCACACCTGAAATGAGCTCAAATTTACACTCCCAATTTCGCCTCAGCATTTTCCTTACCAGATTAATCCTGGAACAGATGAGGGAACTTCATGAGCATGGAGATTTAATCAAGCACTCCTAATATTCCCCTGGAGCCTCCACAGCTTAAATAACCAACTCTTTCTAAAGGCACCCAATAGCCTTCATTGGGTGAGTAATAACAGCCCTGACTTTGCCATTCAGCCTTCAGCATCTCAATAATTTACTCTAACTCATATTAAATCCCTCCAGCCTGCAGCAGCTGAATAATCAAACCGTTCCTTCAACACGGAGCGTGTGAATAACCAAACCATGCAGATCTTGTAGCCTAATTAGCTTAGACACTGGTCACTAAGTTCAAGGTAAGGAAAATGTGATTATCTGTCCATCATATCGACTCTAATGAGGACAGCCGGGCGGAAAAAGTCTGAATATGGATGAATTTAACCTCAACTTTCGTAACAGTCTCGGTCACCTGACTCACAAACAGCTGTATAATTTGACTTTCAGGCAGGACAGGACGGTTCTGTTTGTTTCTGCAGGCAGAAAGTGAACTGAAAACAAAGTTTTAATTCCAATAGTCGGACTGGGAATTCAGTGACTCAGAGGAACCAGTGAGTCACCACCATTTAAACACCCAGGGACGAGGGCGAAAATGCATATCAGCATGCACACACGTACTCAGTGGGAGTGTGGCGGTATTATCTGTCATTAGGCTAGGATTAAAGTCATTTAGTGTGCTTGAGATTATCTGTCATTAGGCTATGATTATAGCACACACTTCAGTGGCTCTGAATCAGCTCTGAGGAGAGATAAAAACCTCCAGAAATGCTGATGAAACTGACAGAGAGAATATTACTGAAGATGACAACTGGGAAAATGAAATCTTCTTTTAGGGCTGAATGATTTGAGAAAAATATCTAAATGGCACTTCTGCTGACCACTATTTTAATTGCTATTTAAATTGTGATGACTTTCTAAAAATTGAACTACAGGCCTGCATTTGTGGTCCATTAAACCACGTACATGTCTTGTATATTATATAGAAATGAGAGCTGCTGGTGCTGTTACCCGTACTGGTTTATATATGTAAACTCACAGTAATGAATTAGATTTTTTGGTGTCCTCATAGTCAATAAAAAAACAGATATCGTAATAATCTGTCATTTTGTTCAACAAGTTTATCTAGTTTTGCAAATTCAAAACTTTGCTACTGATTTACTGACAGACTGACTGATTTAAACTTATAAACTGCATTAAATTTCAACAGTGGCTGAGTTTAGGATTTTTTCATTTACAGTATGTGTCATTTATTGCCTGCAGTGGTGGCTGTCATCTTGATAAATATATATTTTAAAATATTACAGCATGTTTATCTATGCAACATTAAGATTAAAGCTGCATGGGGAGAAATACATTATTACTCCTTTGCTAACCCAGACACCAAATCAATGAATTCTGTCATCTCCAGTAGCACTCAGAGCGATGGGAAACCCAAAGGTTTAGTCAATAGCCAAAGATTTAGAGGTGTTTACAAACAAGACAACACACCAGATTTTAAAACCTGCTAAAGCACTAGAGCAGTAAGCCAGGCAGAAAAAGAAGAAAAGAACAAGAAAAGTAACCACAAGATAAGCGTTTAGTGTCCAACCGAATATAAAATAAGTACACAACCTTCTCTTCTGTTGCGCTATGGTGTTGAATAATGGCCAGAAAGGTGCTTTTCCAGAACTTTATGACATCAGAGTGGAGTTCTATTTATCCTTTTGGATATAAAATGTCCTCATTTATATCCTATTAGATTGTTGTGTGAAATTTTGTCAGAATTTGTGCAGAAATTCCTGAGTTCTGCATCCCTATAATCACCCTGCAATGCCAGTGACAGATGAACAAAGAGTGCACATGACACTCTCTCCTATCCCTGAAGTTGGTGGTGCCTTGTTGCTTTTCCAGTCTGTGGACAGCTGAGGCCCATGAGTTACAAAACGCTCACCAGGAAGCTCCTCTCCCAGGTCTGGCTCCAGAGAGGGGCCCCTGAACTGCAGCTTCTACTTTGCCCTTTCCTTTTTCTGTCTTTTGGTGGGTCTCTGAATCCCTCTAAGCTTTCGAGATAGGGTGAGAAACTCTAGGAGGACAGTAGAGTTGTTGTACTTTCATGTGAAAAGTCAGAATAGAATATCCTTGAGTGCCTTCTTTTTGTTTTGTTTTTTTCTGGGCACATCCAATTGGAAAGAGATCCCACGATAGGTCGTGAACTTGATGGAGGAATTACATATCTCATCTGGCCTGGGAACACCTCAGGAGTGTTGTAGTAAAATTTCATTTGCACTTAGTTGACTGGTATTTCCAATGTGATGATCACAAGCAGGTCCAGACATGACTGTTAATCAGCCTTTCTTATTTTGTCATGGTATGTGATTATGTTGTGACCAGCATCAAGCACTGATAACATCATGACCATGACACTCCTCCACTAAGGGGTCCATGCTGTCTTCAAGACAATAGCTAGCTGTGCTGTGTGGAGGACAGACACTGTCATAAATAAGCTGGATAGGTCAGGTATAAGCACACCTAGCTTTGGCACAGCAGATTGATGGTTCAAATCCCTCTCAGGGTGCAGTTGTCCAGTGAGGTGAGGTCCTTAGTGCTGCCAGGTCTACCTACCTCATATTGTATCTTCTCTAAGTAGTATGTTGCTTTGGATAAAAACATCTGCTAAATATAATTGTAAGTTTGTCTTGGTCAACCTCTGCATATGAGCCTGGTGTCTTAGCTCTGCCCTTTCAGCTGAAATATTCACTCTGCATTTCCCTTCTTTATGATTCATTGTTGCTTGTTTTGTTCTTTAATAAATTACAAAGACAAATAGTGTTGCACCTCGACTGTTTTTGCTACGGCTTGCTCAGAATTTCCACAACAGGGAGCTCACAGAAGGAGTTAGAAAATGTTGTCAAAGAGAGGGACATCTGGGATGCTCCGCTTAACTTGCTGCAACCGCAACTCGACCCCGGATAAGTGGACGATAAAGGACGGATGAACTCCTGAGTGACATTTGCCCATCAAAATCGAATCAGTTCAACCTCGAGTGCAAGGTAGCGTCTGTGCTAAATTTGAAGAAATTGGCTCCAGGGCTTCCTGAGATATCACATTCAAGAGAACAGAACGGATGAACAACCTCAAAATCTGAGTGCTCATTATGCTCAGCTGTGATGCTGAGTAACACATCTGTACACATCTGTACACATCTGTATAGCTGCATGTCATTATAACAGGCTGAAGGAGGATCGCTGTTATTCGTCTTTTGTAAACTGTGTCCGTAGTTGATTTGTCACCAAACTGTGCTGCTGTCATCCTGTCAGGGCATCACTGTGTCGCCGGACTAAACAAACCGATGCTTCAGGATGGCATAATGTTATTTTAAAAATGGGGATGAAAAGCAGCTCAACCTCCAGCGGTGATTTAGGCCCACTGCTCCGACGCTGAAATATTGTGAGTGAAGAAGCACAAATATCAAACCTCTCAGGATGCATTTTAGCTCCTTCAATTCGCTTTGATAAACAGCTTTAGCCAGACCTTGCCCCCGGCTCCGGCAGTGCACTGAAACAAATGAAATGTGGAGAGAAAAGTCGGTGTGGATGATTATTAAGTGAACGATGTGCTATAGGTGGGCTCTCCTGGGAGTAAATAGCTGAAGGACAACTTATTGGTTTCAGGGAGCCGTGGTTTATATCTTTGTTTTTTAGGTTATAGCTTTTCAATGATAGACACTCCTCCAGGTCAAAAGCTTTTCCATCACAGTTATAAAATGGTTTTAATTTGACTCTTTGCAGCCTCTGATCACAGTACTTGTCCTCTCTGTTACTCTTCATTTATCCATCTTCCATTGAACCTTCAAGTGTAGCTTTCTGTCCTTCATATATATTCTATTGCTCATCCTTCACCTTTTAACCTGTAGTAAGTACTGATGCACTACACCATCCACTCTTCCTTTATTCCTCACATTAACCATAAAATCTGCCGGTTTTCAGGCTAATGTGCAACCTAGAGACCACCTTCATCTTCAATATGAAGTGCTGCTTGTTTTGTTTATCAAGTTTACTTTTTTCTTTTTTCCGCAGCTGCACTGACCCATTCCACCCACAAGGAACATTAAAGTTTTATTTCCTCTCAACTCATTTTTCTTTTCTCCCTTCCAGGGCGAGCGCTAGTCTCCTCTTTATTGATCCGTCCTGAACCCTCGTCCATCAGTGCAGCCCTAAGTTTGTTGAAGTCCCCGCGTTTGCAACAATGACCTACTTACCTCTCACATTAATTTTGATAGCGTGATAAAACGCCTGCGGACAAATGCGACACCGCCACTGTGAAAATCCATAAACTGAATTAACTGTTTCCTGCGTGCTTTATTTTGTTGGTGCAGGGACTGAGGACTAGTATTTAAAGCTGAACTACTTCATACTTTTATGTTAAAACTTGGTCAACGGATTACATCTACACCCCAAGCACAGGCACAAATCTACAGAGTATTTTAAGACCCTTTAGCTCCTGTTTTTTGTGCTACGGCTCAGAAATACACTTCTCTCATTAGGAGAGAGTTGTTTGCAATCAGCAAGCTGTGTAAACCAACTAAACTACCAACACGTGGATTACAAATTAGAGAAACAGTACAACTTAGTGGAGCATTTAGTAAATAAACAGTCAGATATTACGCTGAGGTGCAGAAGATTGAAACTGAAGAACTCAAAATCGTTCTGAGTGTCTCCTGAATGTGGAAATATTCAGTTGTCTACATTCACAAAGTAAACTTTCATGTCCAACACTGTCAGTGTAATGTGAATATTTCGTTTAAGGGGTTAGTTCAAAACTTGGATGTCCTTTGGAGTTGCGCTACCCAGTAAAATAGTAACTGCTATTTTTTGTTTGCTTTTTATCATGTTGGTGTTTCCAGTTTAGTCCTACAGATGCAGACTTTAACATGTAGTCCTTTGACTGCATTTATACAATGATACACAAAAAAAACTAACAACATATTCATTTAGGGGCTGCACAGTGGGGTGGTGGTTAGCATTTTCACCTTGCAGCTGGAAGATCCCTGGTTTGCGTTCCAGCCTTTCCCACCTTCTCCAGCGTCCTCCCACAGTCCAAAAACATGCTCATATGAAGCCTTGTGACAGAGTGGCAACCTGTTTGGGGTGTCCGCTGCCTTCACCCTAATGGTAGGTGTCCACCTGATTCATTTTTAAAGCATGTAAACGTGTTGAATCTGAAAATCACCCACTTAGTGGGCGGTCACTAGTGGGTCACGACTTAGTCACATGGCAGCTTTCACATTTTAGCTTGACTCCGGCAGATGAGTCGGACCAACATGGTGGGCTCGACTGCAAACTTTCTAATTTCTTACGAAAAAATTTCAGTGAAAAGTATTTCTGAAAGCATTTGAGGCGAGAAATAACCTGTGCAGTTGCTGAATCTGTCCTCATTTTATTTCAACGACGACTAGCTTAGACGTTTGACGAAAGATTCACGATGTGTCAGATCTCCGCATGCTACATCCAATTTGAACAAAGCAGAAATCGAGTCAACTTTATGCAAATGAGCTCCGGGGAGATGCACTGGATCGCAGCTCGAAACGCACCGCAACAGAACCAGCATGCAACATGGTGCGTGTCACGTAGACAATGAATGGGATGTGGGAAATTGACTGATCAGGTGAACACATGTCACAAGTCAGCTGGGATGGGCTTTTGTCCCCCCATGACCCTAATGACGATTAAGCGGTGTATAGATAATGGATGGATGGATATTCATTTCGATTAAGGGAATAACTGGTGAAACGGCAGTAGATTATTTGATTGAAAAATAGTTATCAGTGGCAGCCCTATGATGTTTGCTTGCATTTCTTTTTAACTCTAACCCATGGTGATCATCTGTGATGTAGTGATGTTGCTACCTATCCTGATCAGGACAGTCTTGCTTTTCCAGTAAATACAAGAGTTCATTAAAGAAAAACAAAAGATTTTTGTGGCCCAACGTTTGAGCTGAGCTACTCTGAGTGGATGTATGAATGGAAGAACAATGAGGCAAAGACTGTAAAGCGCTTCAAGATAGAAAATTGCTGTGTAAGCAAAGTCCAAGAACTACACGCCGAGATAAACTCTGTCATAATTTTGTTTCTGTATTTGAATATACTTGATTCCTGAAATTGGGCATGCAAGCTCAAATAAAAAGACGAGGATGGCTGGCAGTGATGCTCCACTGACCACATCACACTGCATAAGTTAAACAGACGGTCAACAAAGACAGAAGTAGCACTCAAGATAACGCAGCTGACGTGTCAATTCTGCAAGCAAATTGCATTATTCAGCATCCAACAGTGGAGATGACAGGCGACACAGCTTTTGTTGGTGCATCATTCTTATCTCCATGGAAACCCAACTGAACGTAAAGGGGATTAAATGAGAAAGATATCGCAACTGTACAGTGAGGCTTTTCTTCAGCACCGCATTTGGAAACAGACATTGCTTTGATGCTTTCCAGATTGCCAATTTGCCCCGATGCTGAACAATCACACACAGAGAAATTCATCACAGAGGACGCGGGAGACCAATTCTGCACCCAAAGTATCCTCTTCAAAAGCCTTATTATAATTTGAACAGCTGGGAGCAGCATCCTACGACATGGGTCTCTCTACACTCTTACTTTTTCTCCACTGTAATTTCATTACTTAATCACAATCACTTCATCCACCTACACTTATACTGTGCATCTGAGACCAAAAAGCTGCTGAGATAGATGTGAGGGGGCATTTTGAGGAATCAAGTGTATGATTTTGGACTTAACAACACTTCTGAGATGCACTCCTTCAACTTCACTGATGAACGACTGAATGCAAAAGCAAAGAATTTGTACATTTCCCCATTTAGACTTCATTTTATCTTCACATTTAGTGGACACACATGGTTTGGGGCTGAAGAAGGGGCCACTTTAATGGAGTGTTGAGTCATTTTTCTTTCTCTCGTTCAGCTTATACCAGCCAAAGTTTTAGAATAAGTAAAAGCTTTCTGCACTCTCAGCCCGGACGTCTAAAATAACATCGACTGTAAAGCCACAGAATGAGAAAAAACATTTCAGATAGCACTTTTAAAAACACAACTGAACAACAGAAATCCTTAGTGTTGACATGTTGGGAACATACCAACTTTATATCTGCACAAGCAGCTGAAATCCACGGGGTGAAACCCAATTAATCAAATGATTAGGAGGAATTCAGAAAGGACTCCAGTGCTCAGAGGAATATCCGACTAAATCAGAACAAAATTTAGCATAAGACAATTTAAAAAATAAAAAAAATCTGAGTGCACAATTAGGAGAAACAGCAGACCTCCAACAAACAGTAAAGAGAGAAGAAACGCAACAGTTTCTACAAGTGTGAAGGGAAATGACAGAAACCTCTCATGATATGATCAGTCTGCTGTTTCTTTGCTTCATTTTGCATCAAGGCTATATTTCGTCTCACAACAGAAAACCTTTGGAGGCTCAGGTTGTGCATACATGTGGGTTTATAGCTGACATTCTGTTCATGCAAGATTTTTTTCACAGGTTTGCAGGAGTGCCATAGTTCATTTTTCTTTGCTGCTTTCTGCTGTCTAGCTGCTGGGAAACAACCTGCATCTCTCAGCAGTCGCAGAGGTCAAAGCTGCAGTTTACAGGAGCAAAACTTAAAGACCCCCTCGGGTGAAAATCTTTTTTTTTGTTCACCTTGTTATCATGTCCATATGGTGTTTCTATATGCTGGACGATGCATGAGCAGAATAATCAGTCAACATCAGGCTGAGGATTTACACCAATGACTGTCTCAGAAACATGGATCCTGCCTTTCAGGGTTTCATATGTAACAAACAAACCACCGGGACCAATCCTTTCAGCTTGCATTGTGGTGATTTCTGCATTCTTGATCCTTCTTTCAGAATTGGTTTCTGGCTTGTACATATATGTCTTCATTGCTCCAGTTTTACAACCTGCCATTTTGGAGTACAGCAGTGCCATAGTGTTTGAGCAGGGTGGTTGTAAATAGAGGAAGGGACTTCATAAAATGACACATTTCAGGGCTGGAAGGTATTATTTTTAAAGAAAAATCTTCTAAATATATAACTTTGACACACAAACATGGGTGTTTAGGTGTTAAACCAAAGATTGGAGAAAGACTTTAACAATGGTAGTGTCTACGGATACGGACCCGTAGCCTGTGGCCTACGGATACGGCACTTTCCATTTGCCAGACAGATACGGACCCGTACGCGAGTCTCGCGAGTCAAGAAGCTGCTAACCACTGCAAATTGTTGAAAGGTTAGCAAAGGTTAGGGTTAGGGTTAGTGTTAGGGTCAGGTTTAGGGTCCGTACCTGTAGTACCGATGTTACGAGTCCGTACCTCCAGCGTCTACTGGGAGTCACGTGACCAGATCTCGCGTATCTGATTGGCAAATGGAAAGTGGCGTATCCGTAGGCCACAGGCTACGGGTACGGGTCCGTACCTCTAGCAACAACCTTTAACAATTTGTGCTGTGCAAATAACAGAAAATCATGCATTTGGACCTAAAGGTAATGTTTGATAAAGTGGCAGAACATGGCTTTTCAGCTCCTTCACTGCAAGTGTTTTCAAGTGGTATCACTGTTGCACAAAGAAGCAATCATTTTCTGTTTTCCTTAGAGTCTCGTAGCTACCAACAACACAATAAACACCATCAGCACTGACGGTTTTCTACAGCTGTTAGCTAAATTGAAGGAGTTTCTAGAGAAATCAAAAGACAAAGTGGATGTGTAAAGACGTGTCCAAGCTTCGTTACTTACTGACCGAGTAGACACTACAGAAAGAGTGAATGTCTGAGGTTCACTCTTGTTTTACTCCAGTTCGACTACTTTCCCTCTTCCTCCTTCCTTCCCGAGAAAGCTGAACTCTTTTGCTTCTGCCAAATTTTCAAGTTACTTTGGTTCTTCCACTGAATGTCATTTCGGCTGCTAGGGAAAAACATATCAATAGTATAAGTGCAGCTTATCGGGAACCAATCTAACAGCCATTACTTTATGCAATCAACTTTTGCTTTTTCATGAAAAGTTACAGCAAACAACTTGTCTTTTGTCACTTTAACATTCAACGGAGAGAAAACTTTGCTTTTAGGATTTTTTCTTCTTATTTTGGTTGTTATAAAATCTGTACTCTAGTCATCTACTCTCCTAAATGTATCCATCATGTATACATCCCTAAGAGTACCACTTTAGTATCGTACTCACTGGTTCAAACACTGTTCAGCCTTTGCTGACAGGAAAAACAACATTACAGGATTGTTTGCATGGTTGCCAAATGTATTCATTTTATAGCATGAACAAACGAGCACAGTTAAAAAGCTGTAATGTCGATGTGGTCTATAAACAGTCCAGTCCCAGTGATCACCACGTATTACTCTGCGATAAGTTTACTTTAACAATGTACCGACTCTGCATTGCAGTATCCATAACTTCATTGTACTTTTAATTTTTAATTAAGTGATTTGTCACATTATGCATTATGTAAGTTTTCTTACTTTTCTCCACATGCAGTTTCATTTATGCAAGAAAGAGGGCATGCACTTGTCTGATAAAGCAAACTATAAGGATTTGTGCTCATAAATTATTTAGGGTTCAAATGGAGTTGATGATTAAACCAACAAAGTTATAATTCATGTGCAAACCACTGCTCCATCTGATCTACAGATTCCCCCTGTATTTTCTACTGCCTTTATTTTTGGCTACTATACTTTTCTACATCCTTTTATAACCCTGTATCAATATTAATACATTTATTTACACCAAAAAAAAGTACCAACAAGCACAAAGCTGAATTGCTTTTTCAAACTTGAAAGCTATCATTCTGCTTTTATCACCTCACCGTGACACCTAAACGAACCTGCAGCACCAGTGACTAAACAGTAAATCACTGATTCTGGCAGCTTCAAGGCACTCTTTGGTTTATATTTTCGTCATTTGGCTGCCGGTTTCTGAGCCGCTAAACATGCAGCGACTCTTATTGGAAGGCGATTAAACACACAGTGACTTCACGGCCCTGCGGGCAACTGCTTCACACGTCGTATTCCTCGAATCTCATCAAGCCAACTCCAGAGAAACCAGCTCGCTGCTCCAGCTAACAAGTCATCAGAGCGTCATCGGTTGTTAAAATGTGCGTTTCGACTTTGTTCCTCCTCCATAACAAACAGTCAGCTGTCTCCAGGGTGGATGGAGATGTGAGACTCGGTGAGAAACCTGCAGCTGGGATCCCTCCACCTCTGCAGTCTTAACTTATTATGCTGCTGTGGTTTATGGTCCGTGCATGATGAGTGTGCTGTCGGGTGACGCTGGGCGAGATAAGCAGAGGGGGATACAGAAAATAAAAGAGGAAGACGTGGCAGAGGCAAAGAACCACAAACCAAAATGAAAGAAAACATCAACAGAAACTCCACTCCTTCCAGAAACAGCTAATGTTGATCATTCAGTGTTCAGGTGATGGAGGTTCTCCACTGACATCAACATGAAAACAGACAGAAAACAAATTTACACCTCATATTTCAGAGCTGTTAAATGTGTTCGCAAACTACTTTTTCACTTAAATGCATCAATAAATCACAGACTTTCAAGCTCACTGAATGTGTGTGTTCAGCTGGCCTCCTTTAAAGGATAACGCCAGTTGCGTGGATTAATCAGCAGCGTGAATTCATCATCTAGCAAGTGTCCCCAGATGGAGGTCTCTAATACAGCAAACTAAGCAGCTGTTCCAGGTGGCAGCTTTCTGTGTTTACTTTCAGTCGGACTCGAAAGCAAAGGTTTAAAGGGATTCATGTAACGACTTCATTTTGTTGGAAAGCTGCAGAGAGGTTGCACTTCATGCTCTGATGTACGACTGGTCATTTCCCCAAGTCTCTACAACAACAGCAAGACCCGCAGTAGAAACAGTGATGTGGAATGTTGGTTCAAATAAATTGGAATCATCCTTTAAACAGATGCAGCCAATTAAACAATCTTATCAGTTATTTTTTGCTTAGACTTTGAGAGTCCAAACCCTAAGTTTCATTGAAGATACACATGCATAAATGCTATGTAGAGCAACGCAAAAAAGACTAACATTTTGCCTGGAGGACACAGACCTCCAACACTCAACGATGCATAATGCAGACTTATGTAAGTCCTTCTGAAAGCAGGGTTTGAAGAATACGAACAAAAAATGACACACTTTCTAAGTATAGAAGAAACACAAACATCTAAAAATGATCCCCGTTATGTTTTCTTGTAACCCAGAGAAACCACTTGAGCATTAAAGACTTGTTTCCATATGGCTCTGTGTTCGCATACAAATCAAACACAACTCCATTCATCCCTATGACAGCCTCTGTGACAGTGTTGCCAACGTAGCGACTTTCTCGCTAAATCTAGCAACTTTCCAAAGCCTCCTGTCGACTTTTTTTGTCAAAAGCGACGAGCAACAATTCTAGTGACTTTTTCTGTTTTTTTAGAGACTCTGACATGAAAGCTCGTAGTGTTTTGCAGCTACCGTCCTCAACAAGCAGCAGGTGCTGCTGTGAGCTCCTCCCCGTCCCAAAGCACTCACAGGCAGTCCGTGTAGGAGCCCCGCACAGTCCCTCTGTCTGATTAGAGGAGACCCACATCATTCCGCAGCCTGACGGCAGATGAATCGCAAAGTCGCTGCAGGCCCCGTCTTGGCTTACAGAGCGGGATATAAATGAAAATGTTTCTTTGCTGTCAAACTAAAATAAATCCCTGCATTTAGCCTCTAGTTCAAAAACATATTTTGGGTGTTTTATACTCACTTTTTGTCTCTCTCACAACATTATTCCTCTCTCCTACAACATTGATTACAATTACATGGAAACTGAAAATTATGCAAATTCAGCGATGACGTCATTTAGCAACTTCTAGCAACTTTTAGGAAAGCCAATAGCTACTTTCTTTACTGAGGAGTTGGCAACACTGCCCCGTGATCTCCAGTGTACCTGTGATATTCCTCCGGTTCATAATTTGGCCCGGGTACCCTGAAAAATGTGTACTTTTGCTGTAGATTATGGAGAGATCGGATTGTGTGTACAGAGATGTTAATGATTCAGCGAACAGGCTAATCGGTTGTTTGAATAGTTTAGCAAGTTGAACACATGCTAGCTGTGTAACAGTTGTGTATTACTGGTCCTGTTTAAGCGTCAGTAATGTGTCATGTACATATTCAGCAAAAGTACAAAGTAAAAACTGATAGCCTCTCATTAGCCTCTCGTATATGGATGTGGTGAAGATTACAACCATCCATAAGGAAATGAATTTTCTAGCATAGAACACCAGGGGTCAGGGTTCTTATACGGATTTACCCACACGAAGCTAAAACTATGTGGAAATAAGGTGTCAGACTGGTAACAAATCAATGAGCAGTACAAACTGACAATCTCTGGTCTTTCTTTGATTAAATTGTTATTAATGGTTACTCTGTTTTGAGAAATGAAAATCTAATGTTTTAAAGGTCAGTGAGAACCAAGCAGCAGCCCTTAAAAATGAAACCAACATTCAGGTGCCAAAAACAGCACTTCCTCCAATGTCCACTTGAGGGCGTCTGCAAAAGAGACCCAGTCCCCATATGCCCCCATGTTAAAATGTCAGACTATACAGCAGAAATAAAAGGTTTCCAGCCTGGTACAAAAACAGTTCACAGCCCAGAGATATGGTCATGATGCTCTACCTCTTTGTTCCACTTTTATTAGTTGGGAGTTAGGAGGAGTAACAGTCGGAGCTTCAAAACCACCCTTCAGGTAACTTGTAGGTGACGTCACAGAGGTTTCATTCATCTTTCTATACAGACGGTGGTCGGAACAAGTTCATAAAGAGGGTTTTTTTGTTGTTCCAAGCACTTGAAGCCTAAATATTGAAGAAGTGTACAATTACTCCTAAAAGGCCTTCACAGAGTTGCACTTGGAGATTGACTATTTCTTGAACTTATTAGACACCTTAAAATATGCTGGATTCTGACGCTCAAACAAAAATTTACTTGTCCCTTTATAGGAACACCTAAAGAGCCTGATTAGATTCTTTCTTAGGACTGGTTTGCTTCTTACCAGACTGTTTGAAACAGACCTTCTGGACTCCACTGTTAGCTTTGCTGCAGGTATTAAGGTGGCACAACTTACTGTATATCTGTATATCATCTACATCTGAAATCAATACAGTCTCATAAGTTCTTCCTTCTTATCGGTACCTTTAGTGACATGACTCCACCTACTTAAACCTGAGTGAAGGTGTTATCAGATCATCAAAATAAACATATGTCTCAAATAAATTATAGTTTGGGTACAAGAACTGAAACTAGACACTATCATTGACATGTAATGTCTCCAAACAGTGTAATTCCTCTTCAAGAGCTCTTTCAGGTCTATGCATTTGTTTGATGTACAAACCCTAAAGATAATAAATACTGCCAGCTACGAGTGGTTTAACGGCATCACAAAGTGTTCCTGAACAATATCAGCTGAAACCAAACACAACCACCTTCACATGGAAACTGAAACTGCAGTGCAAGAAGGAAGTGAGCGGCAGCCGAGGGAATACATACAGAGAGAAAGATGAAGAATATGGACATGAAACAGGGAGAAAAAATGAAGACAAAAAAGGAAGAGGACGGTAAAGAGGAAGAACCGTGAAGAAAGAGCGAACAACACAGCGGCAGCTCTCTGATTCTGACAGAGCAGGGGAGAGGAAGATCCAGGCGGCGGAGGGGAAACTGAAAGACGGTGGTTATGAAAACAAATAGAGACAAATGAGTCGGGTCGAAGAAAGATGCTGACAGGAAACAATCGAAAGACAAGTTGACAGAAAAGGCGACGAGCAGAAAGGCGAGTCGAGGAGGAAGGGACGGAGAGTCAGAAGCAGATCTGAGACAGAAACGGCAAGAAACAACTGAAGGAGAAACTCAGCAGGTGGAAAGAAGAGAGGGAGGTTTTGGTGAAGCTGTAGATGTTTTATTCAGTGAGGAAGAAGTGAGGACGACAAGCTACACAGTCATCGACTCTCACTGCATACAGACGATGCTTCCTATACATTATTAACACCTTCACAGTCGTCTGTCTGTAGAGGCCACAATCTGCCATCTTATCAAAAATCAGACAACAAAATCATACTAACTGAAAGGGAAGCCGCTTTTTACGTACCTTTTTGGTTCACAAACACACAAAAAAAGTGAAATATTAGGACTCTTGATTCAGTTTCCCCCTTAAGTAGCTTTAAGGTTGGAAAATCACTAAAACTGCCATCAAACAAGGGCTGAAATCACACCTCCTCTTCAACTAATCCATTAGCTGCACTGATTACACTCTACCTGCCGGCCTTATTACCCCAAATGAGACATGAATAAACATGAAAAGCCTGTATTTTTCAGCATATTAAACCATTTTAACATATTTTCTATTAAAATAATAACAAACTTGGAATAGACCAGTATGAACTGGCCCATAGTTATGATTTCTGAAAACAAAACTACATCAACTAAATTGAAGATCTGTTGAGGAATACCAAGAGGACAAGATAGAATTCTGTTTTTATGTCATCCACTATGTTGGTTGTTGAGTTGAGTAAAACTAAAACCAACTGTAAAATCTTCTGAGGTCATTTATTCATTTGTTAATTGTGTGTTAGTGATTGATTTTTTTTGTATGTTTACCAATTTACAGAAAAACAAACAGTCTATGTAATCAGATTACAGGTTAAAAACAAGCTTCAGAGATAGATAATGTGGATATAACGTGATGAGGATTAAAAGTAAAGATCTCAGGTTGTAACTGTCCAAAAGACAGTAATTTTTGAGATTTGTAGTTTCAGGTTAGTTATTTTTTTCTGTTGCCATTTCATAAATGTTTGAATTCATATGGTAATTAAAACTGATTAAAAGCACAATAACTGAGATGTTAAGAAAGTTGACTTTGACAATGTACACCTTTAAAAATGCTGCTTGGTTTAAAAGTAATGCTGTTTTACAGTGTTTATTCTGTGGAGAATGAAAGAAGTCACATGACCACAGTTTAGTTCAGGGTTACACCTGTGGGACTGTGTTTCAGTTGGATATGCCAGCATTGCTAGAAAGGAGCGGATGTGGCCAAATAAACAAAACTATTCTGCACAGTCTGAGAGCTGCAATTGTGATTTTCAACTTTATTTGTTTCATATTTGTTGGCATTATTTGTTAAAGTGCTTTGTATGGACGATTTGATTACATTGTTGTCGCAAGCTAGCATATTGGACCCGTCTAATGACTAAAAAACTAGCTTGAAAGATTTGTTTTTGGAATCCATCTAATTAGAGACACTTTTTGTGAAACTTTGCGTATATCTGAAATGTTGGTATGCCCTTTGTTTTTATAGTTTTCACAATGGTGGCAGACTGAGGAGAAAAATAAAAGTTATAAGACATCTGTATGAAATGTCCGACTTGGAGTTTCTTCTATGGTGGGGAAAACCAATCAAATGTTCAAACATGCAGAACTATTTACAACCAATTAATGTTAAAACCAAACTGTCATACTTGTTCTTGTCTGGAAGAAAGAAAAAGCAAGACAAATGTTGTCCTCCCCATTGCAATCGAATAGATTTACAAATGGCCCAGTAAAGTGTTTGTTCATTTCCACCACAGCTGTGACATACAAACTGCTGCTTGCAAAGTTTAAAATCGACTTGTCAGCCATTTGTTTCAACAAAAAGCAGCCACACCGACCACTTCTTTGACATGATTTCAAGTAGTATACAGCCAAATCCAAGTTTGCTTTTAGACTCAGCAGTCTCCAGTAGGTTGGGCCAGTTCCAAGTTTTGAAAAGACAAGAGTGTTTGCGGTTGGTCCTACCTTCCTCCTGACACCAAAAAAATAATGGATTATGCCAGAAAGGCTGTTGCTGTAGCTCTTCTTTCCTCATAGAAGTGACACTAGTGATTATTTGACAAATGGGATTTTGGTCAGATGAGTGCAAATCTACCAACCAATCAACCTGGAAGCCACAGCCTTAAAACACAACTGTATTCAACAATATTAGAGGAGGTTAGAGGCAGAGGGGTCTAACCCACAAAAAATCCATACTGAGTTATTTCTGTAATATTTTATGTTCCAGATTTTAGTTGCAAAGCGGTCTAACCCACAACCCAAATACTGTGTTACAGTGGTGCTTTGAATGTTAGACGATTCTTGAAAACACAAAATTTTGAACCCACTTTTCTGGAACGCTACAGAAAATGGGTTAGATCACTCTGCTGTCAAACTCTTCATTAGTAAATTTGGTTTTGGCTTGTTGCAGCTTTACATAAAAGTTAGATGATGTTTGGAATTATATAAAGTGTGTAAAGACGTAAGAAATGTCTGCCAAAACAAATATAAAATCTAGTATCAAGTCTGTTCAAATGCTTTTCTTTAACTCCTGGACACAAGACGTGACTGAAAATTCTTTCTGAGGTGCAGCTGCCCCAAGTGGTTTCATGCTTTACATCACTGTTGGTGGTAGTTGCTTAATATATTGACCCTACTGACTTCTGCATCGAGGATCAATCCAACACATTTTAGATTCACGGTGAGCTCAGAGAAACTTTACCCTCATCAGCACATGAAGCTAACTCGTTTTGAACACTGAAAGAGCTGAGGGAAAGAACAAACACAGCACTTTCTGTATTTCTCTGGAAATATTCAAGATGTCTAAATGCACCACTTGGCGCACATTTGCACAAAACTCCCCATTTTCACTGGAATTTCGAATAACACATAATGGGTTTGAGCAACATTTGGCTGCACAGCATGAGTTTGTAATGAGTGTGTGATTCAGGGCGTAAAGATGGAAGTGAGAGAAAACAGGAACATGAAAGGTAGGGAAGAAACAGGTGAGGATGGAGGGGGAAAAGGGTGACAGTATTCCAAACAGCAAAAGAGGGAAGACGAAGAGACAGGCAGGACAACAGGAGGTTGTTGTGAAAGAAGAGAATGCCACCAGAGAGGATGGAGGACTTTTTCCTGCCATCTGTTTGGATTACATATGGGCATACGTCATCTCCACCTCTCTGCTCCCTCAGTCCATCTCTCTCCTCGGATTTCCCTCCCATTCTCTCTCTCCAGCTCCAACACCCTGCTTCACATCCCCTCATAGCTTCAAACACTCCAGTCCATTATGATTCTCCATCAGTAAGACTCAAACCAGCAACCTTTCAGATTCAAACCCTCCTCTAGAAGCTTTCAGTCTCTCACATACCTCCACCTTGTCTCTGGAAAGAGTGAACTGGCTCAATCCCAGGATCATCATCAGGCAGCACCACATTAACCAGAAGCCAAACAGACAACCTTGTATGTTTTTTTAATCTACAGAGGTAAAAACGCACAGCTGAAACCTTTAAAACAGAAGAACATTCAGTTCTGCTAAGAAGAAACCTGCTTTTTCTAAGAGCATCCTAAAATCATCAGGATTTCAGGGGAGGAAAATAGTGGAAATGACTTAAATGAGGCAGGAATGTTGCATTAAAGTATTTTTTCTAAATATGCAGGAGAATGCTTTTTTCTTACTGTAAGAATAAAGACGAAATGCACTTTGGAGGTGCGCAACCAGGACGCGCAAAATGCCACTGCGCGCAATTAAATAATATATCTATTTTAAAAAGCCCTGTAGTTTTTCAGAATAAGGAGTTAATAAAAGAGAAAGAAGTGGAATAAGACTAAATCCAGACATATGTGTTTGTATCGCGGTGTGCAGGAGGATGGAGGCGCGCCAAAAGCCTCCTCTCCGGGGCTGCGCTGCCCGGACTCGCTGCGTCTCCTCCGGGAAAAGTAAAAAAAAAAAAAAGCGCACAGCGAGCTCACCTTCTCTGCTTGTCCCGTACGAGCAGGAGAGGAGCAGGGCCAGCCGAGCGATAATCCCAGCGACTCTTTTAGTCCACAGATCCATGGTGAAGCGGCGGGAAGTAGCGGAGAAGAAGCCCGGCAGCGGCTGGAGGAGAGAGAGACGGCGGACCTCTCCTCTCCAGCTCCAAGAGAGATCTCCTGGAACCGGAGTGGGGGGAGGCAGGAAGAGAGAGAGAGAGCGAGAGACAGAGAGAGAGAGAGAGATGGATTTACTACGGGTTCACAGCTTCAGTGCGCCGCCTCCTCCTCACTTCATCGGTGTTTGATGAAAGACTGGCTGCGGTGCCAGACTCAGTTCTGACCAGTCAACTCATCCAGACGCGATGTGCGCAAAGAAACAACCCAAATACGCACCTTCCAGCATCCACTTGATTCTTTATCTCCAAGTAATGTGCGTTTGAAAGGCATTTTTTCTCACCAGTCTTGTTTACTTTTTGTCAAATTTAACATAAATGGTAGGACTGTAAATAGCCTTATTTTTTTAACTGCTTAACTTACTGGGGCTAAAATCAGGCTTAAAAGAAACAAATTAAATAGAAATGAATCTCACAAATTAATGACCTCAGAAACCAACCCTGCACTGTAAAAAAATATCTTAACATGATGAAAATGTGGCAGAGGTTGCTCAAAAACTGTGATAATAACAACACATATCTCACAATAGTTCTATTTTCAGCTGATTTAAATACAGTTAAACTGTGAAATTAGACAATGACACATTGTAAAAGAACAAATTGCTATTTGTAACTGGAAAAGCACTCAGAGTGTAGCACTCCGCTAAGGCTGGTCATTCTCCAAATGTCATTGTCAGAAATGCAGCATTTGTTTATGATGATCAGAAATCCAGAATGTGGCCATTTAATATAGATGTACCCACAAACAAAATGACCTTGTGCTGAGCACAGATGTGGGTTAAGCATGTGCGTGTTATGGATACAGACTCATGTGACCTTAATATGTAGCAGGGGGCAGGAATTGATGGGACTCAGAAACACCCCCACAATATAATCAGTTGTTCCTTGTATAATTCCCGATGGATAAGTCCCGATAACTCCACAGCGGCCCATGTGTAGTAGGATCGCAATCATGTGATCATCACTTGTTGTCATGGTTACAGTGATGCTGAGCTATCTCGGAATGATACAGAAATCTTTAACAAATCCGTGGATCCACAAGCCACATCACTGCCAAAATCTAATCAACTGATCCTTGTGTCATTTCTGAAAATTTCATCCAAATTCGTTCGTCTGTTTTTGAGTAACGTTGCTAACAGACAAACAGACAGATGGACAGACAGACCAGTGCTGATCGTCACATAACTCTGTGGCAGAGTAAAAATACAGATTTTTGGTGTGGATGTTTTGCACAGTTTTAGTCAATTATCTTTTTTATACATTGTTTTTTCTGTCATTTCCATGTTCTTCTTTTCCTTTCGGCTTTTCCATTCAGGGGTCGCCACAGCGAATCAATTGCCTCCATCTAACCCTGTCTTCTGCATCCTCTTCTCTCACACCAACTACCTTCATGTCCTCTTTAACTACATCCATAAACCTCCTCTTTGGTCTTCCTCTAGGCCTCCTGCCTGGCAGTGGGAAATTCAGCATCCTTCTACCAATATATTCACTAAACATGCAAATCTGTCATTTCCATAATCAACCAAAACATGGAAAATTCTAAAAATATAAAACATATCAAGCAAAAACAAAACAATATTTTTGCTGATTTCAAGACAGTACAAAAGTTTGATAATTTTTATGATCAAATGGTTTAAAGTAATGAATTTGTCTTTCTAACAATACAGATTTTTGATGTGGATGTTATGTACAATTTTAGCTGATTTTCCCTTTTTTGTACAGTCGATGTGTAATAATAAATATTAATTTTAATGAATTCTAAAAAATTTTACTGTTTTTTCTGTTTTTCACAAATTGGTGAAAATCTGCAAAACAGTTTTAAAAAATATTAACCGTTTTTCAGTTTTCAAAATAATACATTTCTTTGAAATAACAAACACAAGTGGGAAAAACAATATTTTTGCTGATTTAAATACAGTAAAACTAGTACAGTTTTTTGGTCAAACATTACAAAGCAATGTGTTAATATTTTTAAAAATACAGAGTGTCGATGTGAACATTACGTACAGTTTTGGCCTGTTGTCAGTTTTTACAGTCAAAATGTAAATCAGTGGTTGTCGTTATTTTACTATATATTATCTGTAATTTAACAAAATAGTTTTAAAAAAGTTAATATAATTCAATTACTCATTAAACATTTTTCAGTTCTTAAGACATTGAGTTTTTCTTTGAAATCACAACTATTAGTAACTATTAGAGTCAACATCTTTGGGTGATTTAAACACTAGTGTAATTTTATGGTCAATCATTGTAAGACGATGAACTAAAATTTATAAAAATATGGTCTTTGATGTTATTGACAATTTTGGTCTGATTTTATTGTCAAAGTGTAAATTAATACTTTAAAAAGTAAAAAAACTGGGAAATAAAAACAGAAAACTCTTCAGAAAAGTACAGTTAAAAAGCAATATTTATTAAAGAGTAGCAACCACAATTTTCCAGTCAGATGAAATCCCTTGAAAGAAACACAAACTGTGGTTTTACGAGGCTTTCTGAACTTAAAGGTGATATGTGTCACAACACGAAGCTCATTAAATACATTGAAAGCTTTATTTAGTGTACGGACAGTTTATAACACAAGTTCAGAAATCAGTATATAGTAGAAATTAGACTGAATTCTATCTAAAGGACTGGAACAAATTTTCAACATTTACCAAAAGATGTGATTTTGTTGCTCAGTTCTGAGTTCTTCGTCTCTTCTGCTCAGCAACACTAATGCTAGAATGAACTGGTTGCCGTCCAGTCAACATCGCCTCATTTTTATAAGTCTATAGCAAAGACGTGCCACTGTAAAACTTCCCTATTGTAACAATAAAAAGAGGTTTGCAATTTAAAATGAAATGACAAAAACCCTTAGATAATAGGTAGTAATAGGCAGAATCCTTGTACATATTTGGATATTAGGAAGCCAGACTGTGATTGCCATGATTTACAGATAGATTTACAAAGAAAAACAAAGAAATCATCTCATTGGCAGCTATCATATGAGGTGTAGTTGTTACAATATAACCTTTATCATCTGCTTTCTCTGTAAACTACAGCGCCTATAAGCATCATAATAAAGAAAGAGTGCAACAGTGTGTGTCTGGGATGTGGTTTTCCTCATTTTTGGACCACAATGGAGCTCTGTGGCACAGAGGGATAAGCGAAATGAGGCTTTGGATGCACACAATACTTGCTAGTGGGCTCAGTTCATTGTTGCTTTTGTACTTTTCATGGGATTTACCAACAGTGTGGCATCTTGCTGCAGAACCTCCAACCTTCTCTGGTTCCAGAACAGCTAAAGGCTGCTACCATCCAGTTCCTTCTACTTTGAATCTAAACGGAAACAATGCACTCAACTGTCAGACACTTCCCCTGGATCCACTACAAGATGGAAGACAAGAAAATCTGGCCATTTTTTGACCCTCATCCACTTCACATGAAGCTTCAAAGTTTCGCTGTGAAGAATTTCGTCAAGAAGAACATGTCACCCGCCATGCTGGTCAAAGCTCCGGCAGCCTGGAAGGCTTCAGACCCTTTAGCGGTGGCTGATTACCCGCCGCTGGAGGCCTTCAGCGTGGCAGCAAGTGAGGACGGCGGCTCGACTTCGTGGAGTGAGGCGGACGAAATCTGCGAGCTCTCCATCAAGCTGAAAGAAATAGAGTTGCGCAACATGATGGGAGAGACGTTTGGCGTCCGAGAGAGTACGTACACAATGACAGTAATTATACCTGTGCTGCTTTTCCACCATTTAACAGCTCGCTGTAAAGAGTGTTGGCTGTGGTGGATCATCATTAGTATAACTACCACTCAATCATGAGCGATTTAATTACAGAAGTTCATCGTTTCTTCAGCTCAACTGATTCAGCTTTGAAGGAAAAAAACACATCGCATTGAAGAGATATTCAATTATATGATTATGTTCTGCAGTGTTTTTTTACTTCCATTCAGAGACCTTGGAGGTGTTCAGACCTTTTATTTATACTGAAAATGCTGCTTAAGTAAAAGTACATAATCAGGGAAATGTACTTTTTCTATGAACTCAGTGAAAGTAAACTGCATCAACAGGTGAACTGCATTTTACTGCTGTGGCTGCTAGAAATGCACCTGATGTTTAACTATTTTGGAATGTGATCATTATGAATTTTTAGAATTATTATTAGTATAAAGATGTATCTGCTCGTTATTTCCACAATTGGAAAGAGATTGTTTGGTTAGGAAAATTAAAAAATGCCGTCAGGTTAAGAATTACCCACAGCCTAAAGTACAATGTTACATTTACTCCAAAACCTAAAAATATTCTGTTAAAAGGAAAAACAGCAAATTGTCAAACCTGAGAAGCTTGAACTATGAAAAGTTTTGACATTTTTGACATGAAAAATCCGTCATTTTCTATCAATCAACCAATAATCGACGAATCATTTCAGCTTCATGTATTAACCTTCACAGTTTAATTTACAACTCGTATTTTATAATCTGTTCAAATGTTTGACATGCACAAATCTTCTGTAGTGGAGTTAAATGTGCATTTGTTTAAGTGCAAGTCCTCCAAATGTATCCTTGTGTTTGAGGAAATGTACTTTTCACTAATAAAATTCTGATTTCTCTCTTTTTTCAGAGAAATATCCGAGGCGCACAATGCTCTGCACGATCAATCAGAGAACAAGAAATTGGAAATGAAGCGACCAAGTCAGCAAATTTTGAAGAATAAATACGTGTGAACAATGCTGTAAACCAGTTTTCATCTATGTTTACAGTTCTTTTTCTTCCGCTTTGCTGTTTTTCACTGTGCAAATGTGAAAAATCAAATTATGGTTTAAAGTTTTTATTTCCTCGATCAAGATCTACACTGATGACAGCGTTGTCTACATTTATGAATGGTAAAGAAAATAGGAGTTTGGCATATTTCGACAAGTTTTTTTTTCCATGGCTCGGCTTTTACACCTCTGACCTGTGTACATCTTGGATTTTGTCAGAAATTCAAATTTATAATGGATGTAAACTGATGAGAGATCAGTATAATTACCCTTCAGAGATTATGTTGTGGAAAATACTAGCCTGGAAATCCATTTTTGATCAATTATCCCATGGTGGCTGCAAAACCAAGAACATGTTTTGGTGGAAAACTGAATAATAACTTCTGCATTATGCTTGTGGCATTTAAAATGAAAGCAGGCGACTATATTGCTGTAAAAAAAAAAAAAAAAAAAAAGGAAGTAATAAGTAGGAATTTAATGCAGCATTTAATTGCCAGGCGTAGTGGTTAGCACTTTCGCCTTGCAGCAAGAAGATCCCTGGTTCGAATCCCGGGGTGGGCCTGGGATCTTTCTGCATGGAGTTTGCATGTTCTCCCTGAGCATGCGTGGGTTTTCTCCGGGTACTCCGGCTTCCTCCCACAGTCCAAAAATATGCTGAGGTTAATTGAGTACTCTAAATTGCCCGTAGGTGTGAATGTGAGTGTGAGTGTTCGTCTGTGTATGTAGCCCTGCGACAGACTGGCGACCTGTCCTGGGTGTCCCCTGCCTTCGCCCGAGTCAGCTGGGATAGGCTCCAGCTCCCCCCGCGACCCTAATGAGGATAAAGCGGTGTATAGAGGATGGATGGATTTAATTGCCATTCCAAATACAGCTCAGATTAATTACTGGTATCAGAAAAAAACGGAGCTCCTAAGAAAAGCCATTATGCATCTCAAATGGACGGTCTTCTAAATAACATTTTCCTGTTCCTCTGTATTAATCTCAGGGCTCAATATAGCAGATTTGTTTGTTCTTTTACAGCTTGCTGATCCTCGAGGGGCTCGTTTTCTTCAGTCAGGCAAGTCAAGTGTGTTTCCTCACATCAGTTTTATGAGCATAAAAATAAAACCCACAACAAACAAAAACAAAGAGGCCTAAATATCACAAAGAGTCTTTACACTTGGTGGAATTTGGTGGATTTAAAAGAAGGAAAAAATGTCAAAACACATTAAGGTGCTTTCAGACAGCGACTAGTGGCAAGTTTTCAATGTATTCAGGAGACAGAAAGCAGCAGCTACAGAAATACAAGATGGTTCAACATGCTGCAACCATGTCAGCCACAGAAACCCCACAAGGAAAACAATACAGAAGCTCATTTGATTGGAATTCAGATCCCTGGAACGACAGATTAATCAAGAGAATTGAAGCAACATCTGTTCCAAACTCAACAAACATGATACCAGTCAGCACATCAATCTATCATTAGTAGCTCCTTTATATAAATCTATGCTTTATATGCACAAATATCAGGTTTGTAATGCTGCATAAAAGCATCAAGGATGACATAATAAGAAAAACACAATTTATTAGTGGACTAAAGAAATTAAATTAGTTGAGAACTTATTAGTAGTAGTCATAGTTGTAGTAGTATCATTGCTAATCCTTCCTCTATCCGAAGCTACCATCCTTACTATTTAAATGATGAGGCTATAGAAGCTGGATATTATTGTGCTGCGACAGCTCATGCAGTACAGGCGGTTACGACAGATTTGCACCCTCCTACCAATACAAAACACTGATATATGTAATTTGACAAAAAAAAATTAGATCTACATGTAGTGATGAAGACCCTGTAATATTCCTTAAAATTAATACGTAAAACAAGCACAAATGCCCCATTTCCATCCAGTTTCCTATTACATTTTACTTCCCGGACTGACTGGCACCCTTTTAAATCAATCATCTCATTACATCTCATTACTCCCTGAATGTCTTTGTTTAATCACTGGCGTTAATAATGCAACCACTAAGAAGATATAAAATGATAAATGAAAAGACGAAGGACATGCCTGTCAGAAAATGTGTTGTACATTAACTGTAGTACCTGGTCGCACCACAAGGTGGGGCAGCTTACTGTTTAGCGATACAAAGACTGCAACTCGTCTGTGTTTAACATTGTAGCCACGTGAGGAGGCAGTTATTTGGACGACAGGCAGTCCCATGTTGGCAAACATAGAGCATTATAGAGGTTTAGTTAGGAATGGGCACCATGACAAAGACTCCTGTGGTATTTAATGACTCCTGGCCAGATCTCACAGGGTCATAGTGAGTCAAGTACTTGAGGGGAGCGGCTTAAATCCAAAGTAGTTTTGGAAGTCAAGCAGCCTTCATGGCGAATAGCACACCTGTGGCCTAAAGTAGCTGTATCAATTTCTCCACTACATTTCATTTGTGTTAATGACTGATCAGTAATTAACAACACTGCCGATAAAGAAACATGAATTATAATTGGTCCTGAGGCATCTGATAGAGAACATTCATCTCAAACAACCCAAACTGAAGCGTGATCCCAATTTTTGACCACAACAATACAATAGTCTCTGCCAACAGCCCTGCTAACTAAATATGGCACTCTGCGACTTCTTCTTCTCCAGAATCAAATTCATCTTTAAAGGTCATTGTTTTGACACAAAGGAGATCCAGTTTGGGTCACAGATTATGCTTGAGGAGCTTACAGAATGGGAGTGATCCAAATGCAGCCAGATTTAAATCAGATCCAGTTCTTGCTGTTTACAGGTGCAGTTTCAGATGTTTTTCCTTTGATTGCACCTCAAATACACTACCGTTTAGAAGTTTGGCGTCATTTAGAAATGTCCTTAATTTTTAAATAAAAGCATTTTTTTCCAATGAAGATAACATAAAATAAATCAGAAATCCTGTCTCGACATTGTTAATGTGGTAAATGACTATTCTATCCAGAAATGGCAGATTTTTAATGGAATATCTCCATAGGGGTACAGAGGAACATTTCCAGCAACCATCACTCCTGTGTTCTAATGCTACATTGTGTTAGCTTATGGTGTTGAAAGGCTAATTGATGATAATAAAACTCTTGTGCAATTATGTTAGCACATGAATAAAAGTGTGAGTTTTTCTGGAAAACACGAAATTGTCTGGGTGACCCCAAACTTTTGAACAGTAGTGCACATGAATGGAAACTTGACGACTGGCTTGATACAAGCCAAGAGCGACATGGCACCAGTTACATACAACAGGTGCAACAAAGGAACCATGATTCAGCACACTGCAGGAGTTTCAGACCAATTTGTGCAACACAGTATTGCCTGCGGACGCGGTCGTGGCGCTACATTCAGATCAGGCCCAGCGGACGCAGTTAGAGTGAGAGGCTTTAGGTTGCATTGAGAGGATAAAATGTGCAGAAAAAGCCCTGCTAACAGAGAGAAGAGGAGAAGGCGTGCAGGGAGAGTCTGCGGGGGAATCTGATTATGAAAACCTACTGAGAGTATAGACAGCAGGGGATTCGGATGATAAAAAACCTGTTGAGAGCAAAAACAGCAGGGGAATCGGATAGCACTAACGCCAGGGTGCACGAGAAACAAGAGATCACGAATGCACATGAACACACACTCGACATGAGCGTCACACACCTTGCTGGCCTGTGGACACGCCTCACACAGAGAAACCAGCTGGCTGCTGCATGTTCAAATCAGATGAAAGAGGGATTTTAAAACTCTGTAAACCTGAGATTTGGCAAAAAAAATTGCACAGAGGAAACAGCAGGCTTCCGGCTGAAGGCAAATCTGTGAGATCTTTTCGATAACAATACACCCCAAGAGTCAAACACAAACAGTGACCCGCAGTGGGAGAGTTACGTAGGAAGCAGGGAGAAAAAATGCAACGGATGGAGTTTCTCTCTTAAGAGTTTCTCTTTATCATCCAGAAAATCCTCAGAGGAGTAAAATGGGAACAAGTGCAGCCTCCATCTTAGTTTCTCTTAAGTTTGTATTCTGTAGTTCACAAAGGAAACTCCACGGCAATAATTATGCTATTTCTGTATTGTTAAGGGAAGAATAGCTGTTGCTTCATCTGAGAGGTTTGAAAAAAGAACAATCCCGGGGCCTAGGAGCGAAACTGGGCCACAGTGGGACATGTGGGAAAAGCAATTTGTTTCATTTTAAAGGGAACATTTCCTCCCTGAAGTGTTTGTAAAATGTGACCAGATTTACTTTTACAGGTTGGAGAATGAAGGTAGGTGTGTATTTTTATTGGGCTATTGTACAGTTAATGACAGAAAGTGAGTTTTGACCAAGCTATCAATCGACACTTTAAAATACCCTTTACAGATACAGAGCAGAACTTGACATATGAA
The DNA here is from genome assembly GCF_021347895.1 of Acanthochromis polyacanthus. Taxonomy (NCBI): domain Eukaryota; kingdom Metazoa; phylum Chordata; class Actinopteri; family Pomacentridae; genus Acanthochromis; species Acanthochromis polyacanthus. The sequence goes on from NC_067121.1 coordinate 9,823,890, forward strand.
GGCTTTTATTCTGGAGGCAGTCAGTTAAACCTGGATGGAGCTCATTTAATGGACAGAGGAACATCTTGTCTTGTCAGGTTGGAGATTTTGGCAGCAAGAGAAAATCGAGTTGTGATGACAATACAGACTGATGTAAATTCTTTCTTCACACTTATAATTCCAAACCAGTAGCAAGATATCAACAGTAAGACGTGCCTCACTCTATCTCGACAGTACGGTCATGTCAGCCGCCCATCCAATGTGGAAAGCTCTTTAAAAGGATGTGATATTATGGTTTGATTTGGGTGATAAATAATGTAGAGTGGAGTCATCAATCTGTAACAGTTTATGGCTTTGGGGATTGATAGTCCGGTGGTGGAAGACTGTTCATAACAGGGTGACAGCACAGTGTTGGAACAATTAATTCTCCGTTTACGAAATGAGAATTGAATGCTTTTCCTTTACACTCATCCCAAACCATCCAGGTTGGTTTTTGTGGAGGCCTAAAGCAGCACTCCATCACTCTTCTTCTTGGTCAAAATGCCTGTACAGAGCCTGGAGGTGTTTTTTGACCTGTTAGCCTGCTGATGAAATAATAATACTCCCACTAATTCAACCCAGTTGGGACAGTGTGCTGCTGAAGAATGTTGTGTTACCAAAGCTGGTTAAGCGTTGACTTGAATTCTGAGTAAATCTTCACCATTGTCACGAGCAAAAGCTAAATCTAGATTTTCACAAGTGTAGTGTCCACTTTTTGTGTTTCTTGGTCCTTAGCTGCGGTTTCGACCATGTAGATGTAGTTGATCTTCGGATGTGGCTGCAACTTGAACTATGGGAAAAATTAATGTTTGTTCTAATCTGAGATGCTGGTAATTGGTGATTTCTGAGGCTTCTAATTCTAATAAACTTTGTCTCAGTTGAACAATTAACTGTTGCTCTTCCTTTCTTTGGTCTGGCTCTCATGGAAGTCAGTTTTATTACAATGTTTGATGCTTTTAGCGACTGCACTTGAGGAAACTCTTGAAATTCTCCAGCTACACAATCAAGAATGATACTGCGTTTCTGAACAGCTAAACACGATCATACATGTAAATCCCTGCATAAATCTCAGACATCTTAAGCATTTTAAACATCAATATTCTTATTTCATTTCTAAACATACAGTTGGTCTCAACATATCCAACTCTTTAGATATCAAAATGATGAATGAGATCTTTTCTTGGAGCAACACATTTTCAGCTACAGCAATAATATTCATCACAATAGCAACAGCTAAAATTATCACTTCACAGCTGTATGCCTCCACCAACCAGTCAGTTTGGGAATTAATACCAATCTCTTGGAGCTGATTAATGGCCAGAAAAGTGTTTTGGCAGAATATAATAGCACAGTGATGCTGACCTTGACTTTGTGGATAGTCCAATAAACATTTCTGGGAAATTTTGTGACAATTAGCAAATTAATTATTGAATTATGCCAAAGACAATGGTATTTACCACCAAAATATAACCAGGTCACCACAGAGTCCAAGAGATGTATATACTGTATGTACATAGAGACAGGAACAAGGATGGAAAATACAAACACGTTACTGGTGATGAGACAACAAAAAATGTGAAATGTTGATGTAAATAAATGATCAGGGATGATTATTTAAACAGCCTCCATTATTTCTCCAGTACTTCTATAGACTGATCAGCTAACTTTTATTACTTCTGATGAGGTGAATTGTTACTTCCTTCTCTGCAGTATGTTTTCCTGATTTATTCCACCACCTCCATTAGGAGTGACAGTCTCTTAGCTAAGCTAATGTTGCCCATCTGCTGCACACATGATGGTGTATGTCCTCCCTGTGCTGATTTTACTGTGCAATGTAGTTAAAAGAAATAATGAGGGTGCCTATATGCGGTAGCTACACATCATCTCATAACATGAATCTCTAATATTTCAGGCTACATCACTGCATCCGTAGAGGGTGAACGCCATATTTATACTAAAGTAAGCCTGTGTTTGAACATTCCTATGCAGCAGTCAATCATCAATCTGGTCCATTAGTGCACCTACACTAGTTGCATGCTATTTCCTGATCCATGCAGGTATCAGCCACTTGTTTAAAGGGAAGCCACTGTCGCCAACCATTATATCAGAGAGCTACGTTTCCCACACACTCTCGCCAAGTGTGCCCTTCCTCAAAATAGCAGCTAAAAGCACATAAGTACCACCAATCCAGACAAAAACACTGAGTTTGCTGGTGTCTGACACTGAGTTTGCTGGTGTCTGTGCGTGGTGTGTGACCTCCAGCTGGGTGGGAAGATGGTCATATAGATGGGCCCAATCTTGAACGGCCATAGAAACTATTGGTATCACACGGCATGCTGCATGTCTGCTAATAACTATACACTGATCAGCCGCATCATTAAAACATCCTAACACTGTGTAGGTCCCCCTTATGTCGTCAAAAATACTCTGAACCAGTAGGCAAAAGGACCTTTCAGGATGTTGGCAGTAGATCTGGGTGCTCTGGGTTGTACAGTAGGACCTCTGTGAATCAAACTTGTTCCACTGCATCCTGCTGATGCTTGATCTGAATGGGGTCTAGGAAGTTTGGAGGTCAAATCAACATCTTGGCCGATTGTCATGTTCCCGATTGATGTTTTTGCGACGTGGTGGGGTGCATTTTCCTGTAGGGGTGGGCCAGTGGCATTTATGATTTCCATTTGCATAAAGGAGTGTGCTTGTTCTGGGATGGTGTTTATTTGGATCTCAAAGTCTCATCAACACAGAACACCTCATATTACCGATATGGTCAATGTTATTTACTTTACCTGTCCGTGGTCATAATGTTGTGCGTCATCGGCATATTTATATGCTCCCATTACATAACAGAAATACTCTGTTTCCATGCGTTTCATGCTGTAACTCACCAATTAACCTAAATAAAAAAGCCTGAATTTGCACTATATAAATAAAATTGAATTAAACTGAATATATATCCAGAAAACTGATGCAGTCTCTTATTCCTCTTTTGTGCCTAAAAATTCATTGATCGTGTAACCTGTATATGAGGGAGTCAAGACTCGTCACATTTGGCCTACCTTTGAGTGTAAAATTTACTCTCAGATCAACCCCATCTAAAAATTCTGTTCCTACTCAGCTAAACTGCTTCTAAACTAGGCTTTGGGGGTCATGTATTTACTGCTGGATTATGTTTGTCACCGCTTCATTTCTAATCCACCTGTTTGCTATTTATTTTACTGCATTACTGTCGTTCCTTCTCAGACAACCAATCCTATATTAGTTGGGCAGGACTTGTCACCCTGGAAGTCCAGAAAATGGAGTAGACCCCTCAAACATGTAGTAAAATACCCAAATTATGATATCTGTTCTAACTCCAACCAGGCAATTGTGATTCCAAACCTTAACCAAACCCCTAATGTGTAGAAGCGTCTAAAAGTGTGATACTTTCTTCAATCGAACCATGTTTTCGTGCCTAAAACTAACCAGTAAACAGGTGAAAACCAAAAGTAAACAAGTGAAAATTAAACTTAAGGTTGATGGTCATCATAGGTCACAAATGATTTCAAAACAAAACTATATCATCTTTACAAAATATTTGAGAATGTAGTTGAGTTGTAACTGAATGGTCACGATTTGCGGTTGGAGAGAACCCAAGCAGCAGGCACAGATGGGTGGGTGAGGTTAAATAATGATTTAATAAAACAATAAGAATATGTATGAACAAAAATGGTGAATAAAGGAAGCCGGAGGGAAATAGCGGAGGGGAGTAAGGTAAATGAAATAACACTAAACTAAGGGCGGACCCGAAGGCCGAATTAAACTAAACATAAAATAAAACTAAGTTACGGGGAAGGAAGACTCACGGAGTGTCCAGGGTGTGGAAGGCAGAAGCGGGCAGAATGGAGGGAGCAGATGGAGAGATGTGGCGAGGGCAGGGAAACAGGTAATATAGTCCAACAGGAAGCTTGAATCCAGGAAGTGGCGTGCAAGAGGAGGTGAATGGAGTGCAGGGGACAGCTGAGTGCATCGTGGCATGGATGAAGGTGCAATGAACCAGCAGTGAGTTGTGAGGGGAGTCGGGCTTATATGCCGCACTGATTAGAAACTCACGCCGGCTGTGCTGAGAGCACAGCCGCTCGTCCTTAACCAGATGAGTCTGATCACAGGAGCGGGAGGGCGTGACATGAATAAGGTTTTATAGAGACAGGGATGCTCAGACGTAGCACTGCACATATTAATTCTACATCGGGCTTAAGGTGCATTTTACGTCCAGTTCTTTAAATATAAATTAGTAAAAAGAGAGAAAAATAAAGAAAGAAAAATAAGTAGGTGAATCCAATTTTATGTGTGCATATGAAGTCAGTATGAATCCTCACATTTTATTCACAGATCAAAGCTAAGTTTTACAGCTCACCAGTTAATTGGTGACACTAGAGACCAGATGGCTTCCCTCCTATTCGGCTAAATGCACCAAAGTGAAGCAGTGAAGGGTTCAGTGACTGAATAAACTTCTCCAGCCTCGCTTGTATTTGAGCACTCACTCGAGCGTCCACTCCCAAAGGATCCCTCACTACTAAACCATCCACTTCTGTCAAAAAGCAGAGGAATTTCTGTCTCTGACCTGCCAAGTTAACCACTCAAAGCTTTCATCAGATTTTGAACCTGCAATTCCAGCGATTCCCCGCCGAGAAGCAACGCGTTACTTCTGCACCGCATACTCATCAATGGAGTGTTTCTGCTTCGCCATGGTAACTTCCAAAACAGCCAAGCAGAGATGCTGAATGGACTTTTTGAAAAACAGAAAGGAGAGCTGCATGAGAATGAGCCCAGAGGGAAAGAAAGGCTGATCTGGGTGTGAATAAAACTGAAACTAAGTGACATAATAAACAGTGTGCTGTGGATTTGTTTTTAATTATGAACTGATCTCGGCTGGATCTTTAATCTCTGCATCTCCATTTAGTTTTCACACTTAATTGTTTTTTTAACAGCAAATTTGGGAACAGTTTTTTTCATACATAATGAGGCACAGTGAGAATTCAGAGTGAAAATTTGTGGAAACATTGACTCAGGACTTGTTAGCAATTCTGCTTGAGTGTTTGGGATAACAGATAAGAAACAGAGGGTTTTCATTTGGGTTTTGCTTACTGTAATGTCCTGTCCGGTGCAGTTCATATTCATATCATGTTTGCTTTTACAAACAAAGACAAGACTTCTCCTCTAAAAAAGTATAGATCGAAGCTACAGATGTAGTTTATGGTGATAGTGTTTTACAGCAGTGTATTCCTTGGGGCACTGACAGCAGAGTAGAGGTCTGGTGACTTCAACATCTCAGTTTTCACACCATAATTAATTCACCATAATCAGTGCATGTACTCTCAGGGGTGACTTAAAGCTGCTGTCCGGAGTTTGAATCGCAGCGTCTCCCAAAACACTGGTGGTCCCACCCTCCCTCCCTCTGATTTCGCCCCTTTATTTGTGCACGCGCGCAGTACCTGAGAGGAGTGCCCGGAGTGCTGCAGCATCTTGCCTGTTTTGCTGTTTTCCACTCTTCTACATTTAGTACATTTAGTAAATAATAAAGGAATTATGTTAGAATGTCGTATTGAGTCTAACTTGTCCTAATACCAAAATAACATGAATCTGCTAGGACGAACGAGTAAAGTTTCAATATGTGATTACACTCGTGTATCCCTCTCGATGACGTTGTTTATCAAACTTAGTGCATTTACGCGTGTATATGTGTTACATTGTTTATTTATTTCTATCTAGAGTTCAGAATTGCATGACTCCTCTGACGAAGAGTATGTCCCAGATGCCCCAACATCTTCCTCCAGAGGTCGGGCATCTAAACGAAGCCGTCAGGCGGGCTATGGAGGTCGTGGTCGGGGAGCGACGCGAGCACCCCGAGCCAAAAAACGTCCTGCAGTCTCTTGGCCTGACAAGCTGTGGGATTGGTAACTTTTCTGGAAGTTGCTGATCCCTGATGCTCTCTCCTCCACAAGCAAAACAAATGTGCGCGCGGTTGCGTAGTGCGTAGCTCGCCCACCTCTGCATGGGCTTGCTTGCTGTGCGCGTAACCGTTGATTGACAGCATGACAAACCTGAAGCTCGAACTTGATTGGTCGGCAGCGACCGGCGCTTTTTGGAATAACATGGGGGTCTATGAGAGGAAGGCGGAGCTCAGGAATAAATTTTCATATCACGTTATACTAACTTTATATTATGGTATCGAACTAGACTAACACATTTAAGCTTTGTTAAAAAATGATACATAAATTGAAAACAAACGGAAACTCCGGACAGCAGCTTTAAAGCTATATAATTTTTATGCATCAAATTGAGTTTTGGTGAATTTGATCCGTGAATTTCAGCTCAATCTGAGCTACTGGGCCAATCAATTTCTCAACTCAGTTAGCAAGCAAAGAGTTTCTGAATAATGTCATGGCACAATGTATAAAATGTAAACAATACTGTCAGTGCATTCTCACAATTAAACAATAAAGACAATAAGAAATGGGAAACAGGTTCAAATATGAAACAGAAAAATATAATGAAATAAAATCAGTAACTTATGTAATCTATGATAACAGCGATGCAGCATTTTGTTCCAAGTGTGGCAATGCTACGAGGGTTAAATGTGTTTTTGTTAGCTACCAAAGGTCCGACAATGCAACCTGTGGGAATTTCACCCCCAGGAAATCTGGTTAGAGAGAACCACTGCTCCAATACAGACAGAAAAGATCACACAGGTACGAGCAACACCAGAGACAGACATGATTCCAAAATATGCACAAAAATATAATTTATTAACAATATTTCAATTAAAAAAAAAAACCTTCAGGGCGGTGCCACGAGACAACTCAGTCGTGAGTGGCAAAATAAATGCAGTCTTTCAGGACCTCCAGTGTGCAGCCACCGAAAATCTATACACTGAACACAGGGCTGAGAGCTTACCAGACCAGGATGACTGACTGAAAGGGGAGGGTCGGGATGCAACACACCAAACGTGAAAAAGAACCCAAAACCACTGATGGACACCCAAGTGCGCTACTGTACAGCAAGTGAGGGAACCACCACCTCAGGGGGAATCAGCCAGCCACTCGTCACCCAGCCCAACAGCTCCTGTCCACAGAAAAGAAGGAAAACGGTTAGCCACAGGAACAGAGATCTCTAGAACTACCCTGACACCACATTTGTAGGAAGCCTTTTTCTGTGTTTTTCTTTTTCAGATCAAATATTCTCTATCAATAGCACATGTTTTGATGTTGACAATGAAGTAGACCACACGAAAATCGGTTGAGAAATGAGCAAATTATGATTTATTTTCAATGTACATGCATTGCTTTGAATGGGAACTTTGCCCCCTCCAAGATGGCCGCCACGTAGGCCCGTCGCTTAGCCGGCTGCTACAGCGCACTGGCGTATCTAGTCTTCATATCTACGCGCTACACCATGCTGCCGATGCAGCACTTGTACTCCAGGAAGAGGTGAGGATGCATGTGCAAAACGCGCTGCCCTCTCCCAGATATAATTTGGCGACGCCGCCCAGTAATTTACGGTGCAATAGGATGATTGCTCCCAGTCCAGCTGCATTCAATGACCGGGGAGCAGGGGTGAAATTAGTTTTAAATTCTTGCCGGTACTATTACCAAAACCCTCGTCTCGCTCTAACTTCATGCTTTTTAAAATAGCAAAGTTAAAACACAAACAAATATAAACATATTAATAATTTACCGTAGGCCAATGGAATAGGTAAGAATTAATAACACTTGAAAATATGGTAAACTTTTTGCTTTAATTGAAACACTGATAAACATCCAGAATACAAGGCTCTAAGAACAGACATGAGGTCACGAGCAAACACTCAGAATGGAACCAAACATCAAAACGCATCACCTAAAAGATTTTCCACAGAGGCCTAAAGTAGTTATAGTAGTAGTAGTTAGTTTCTGATTTTCTGTGGTAACCCTTCTTCAGTGTCCCTGTCTTTTCCTTTAATCAAAGAGGTTATTTTCCTTGCATGATTACTTTGACAAAAAAAATTTGGACTGTTTTGTAGTGCTTCTCTCCGTTAAAAAAAAAAAAATGCATCTGTCGATGATAACTGCTGTGAATCCAGTTTAAAGTTTTTCAGTCAATCACAAGAACATGTGGAATTTCAGGTGTAATTTACTGCTCGCAAGCAGCGCTTGTTGACGTCTATTGACAAGTTCTGGGAAATGTCCCAGTGCAATAAATCAAGCGCACCTACTTGCTATTGGCTGTGTTACGCTGTGTTACGGAAAGTAGACACGCATGTGCACTCACATACTGCTGAGTGAACGGTGGATAGCAAGCAGCCGGGCGGCGTACCCATAGATACCGGTGGAGGAGCGGCGTACCACCACCGGATCTTTTCCCGGTACTGCGTACCGCCACCAGAGCTTTTGCCGGTATGCACTACCGGACCGTACCAGCTTACTTTCACTCCTGCTGGGGAGCAATTGAAAACTACACCACCTGATCCAATGCACTTAACAGCATGAGTGGAGACGGACAGGGCCATCCTGCCACATAAGGATAGCTTATTAGGTGTTTTAAGAACTATTGCAAGAGTAGTAATAACCACAAAGAAAGAGATAACAGCTGCCCTTCTGTATATTGCACATTGCTGAGCGTGTACAAAAGTGTAATGGCTTAAAGTGATGCAAAAAGTGCCTACAAGCTGCTGTAGTGTGCAAACATATGTACAGGTTCAATTTATAAATGGGTCATTCCAGAATTGGAGGGCATTTGGGCTTCAAAAGTTTTGAAAAATAAACCTTCTCTTTTACAGTTTTCTGTTACATATTTATCAATAATAGGTGATAAACTATCAAAGGCTTGATTGGCTCATTTTACACATCAATGGTACCATTTTTATTCCATGTTTTATTTTTTGTTTGTTGTTACTCTAATCACAGTAACAGGGTTGCTAATCCATGCTAATGCCAGCTTTTTCTCAGGAGTAGAAGCTAGATATTTAGCTAGCTGTTACTGCTGACCGAGACGACAAACTTAATTATGTGAAAAAGTAAATAAACATGTAAAGTGAATTTGTCTTATCAGGGTTGAATGAGGGAGAGAGAGACATTCAATCAAGACTGACAATGTTATGAAAATATGAAAACTAGAGGAGAGGACATAGCTTTACCTTCTCATTCTTTTGGAAAACTGTTTGATGATGTTAATTCCAGCATATCGTGTGATTCACTGTTTTCCTCTTCTTCTACCATTTAACAAGGTTATGCTAGCAGGGTTGTTGTGGGACACATGTTTAATAATTATTATTTAAAATATTACATTGATTAGAAAACGTTCCCATAAATACAAGAGACATCAATGGAAAAATAATTCCAAAAAAGGTGATTTAAATTTCATTTTAACAGTTTTATTCGAGATTTAATTTGGTCATCAGGAGGGTGGGACAAGAAAAAAAATAGCATTTTATGGGGAATTCCAGACTTCTTTGGTATTTTAGACAGTACTTTCAAACATTCTTTTCTGATAGTTTTGTTTTTGTATTTGGTCTCAGGACAAGTACATTTACACAACAACTGCATATTTTAGTATTTTGTACATAGATTTCTTGAAATTTGACGGATGGGACATAAAATGTCCTCCAGCTCTGTGAGGACCCAAATAGAAAATCCTGCATATATTAGTAAAATACATTTCCAGACTGTGTAACTCTAACAGTGAGTATGTAGACATTGAGGTTGAAGCCAGCCTGACGCTAAAGAAAATTCTGGATGAAAAGAAATTGGAGGGCTACTGTGACTACAGCTGCTATGTTCCTGGTCGGCTACTATGTTAGTAATTAACTCATCAATAGCACAAAAATTCAAAAACTAACATTGCAAATGGTCTCTACAGATTATATGTTTTGCTAAGATAAATTTCTCTGACTGAAAGCGGTGAAACCATCCAGCTGTATGAATTGCAAGAAGGGAAAAATCGGTGAACTCTCAGTAGAACTGTTATTAGTGAATGACGAAGTAAAATGAAGCATTTAAAGGCTCCCACATGATGAGTCAGTTTGCAGCTGAATGATGTGAGCCCAAGCCGCTGCTTCGCCTTTTGTCCATACTTGTATTTATGTTGAATAGCAGATGGAGCAGGCCGGTGATCAGTGCACTCTGACTCTGCTTTATATTCACAGCAGCAGCTGTAGGCTGTTGGAGGCCGGCTGCCTGACCGGCCGGCCAGTTGGCTGAGTCGGAAAAGACACTCAGAGTTTCTTTGAGAGCAGAGCAGAGATCAAGCTGCCGAGAGGCAGGAAAGAGGAAAAGAAATGAACCAGTTTTACAGAGAGGTCACGTCTTCTGTCCACTGTAAGCTCATCCACTGCATTCTGGGTAATGAGGGTTGGAATAGTACTACTGCTTCTCTGTCTGCTGTAAATTAAGGACTCATTTAAGCCAAACACCCCAGTGAGTTACTCTGGAAACAGCTCACGAAGCACATGTTTTCTAGCTGTCATGTTTCACTGGGTTCTCACAATATAACACCTGAATGTCTCATGTTGTAGTGTGGATATGAGAGTTTGGTCGACGTAGACTTGAAGGTTCAGGAGACAACTTTTACACTTGTGATCATTCTTTCTTCTGAAAAGTGCCGCTACATACACTACCATTCAAAAGTTTGGGGTCACCCAGACAATTTCAAGTTTTCCATCAAAACACACTTTTATTCATGTGCTAACATAACTGCACAAGGGTTTTCTAATCATCAGTTAGCCTTTCAACACCATTAGCTAACACAGTGTAGCATTAGAACACAGGAGTGATGGTTGCTGGAAATGTTCCTCTGTACCCCTCAGGAGATATTCCATTAAAAATCAGCTGTTTCCAGCTAGAATAGTCATTTACCACATTAACAATGTCTAAACTGGATTTCTGATTAATTTAATGTTGTCTTCACTGAAAAAACTGCTTTTCTTTCAAAAATAAGGACATTTCTAAGTGACCCCAAACTTTTAAACAAAATATCCCATAAATATACTTGTTTATTACTTGCACATGTTGCACTGCTGCTTCAATGACTTCATTTCCTCATTCATACCATATTTGACACTTTATTGTGCATTTTGTATATTAGTATATTTTTCTGTATTTATATTATATTTTGGGGCTGCACAGTGGCTTGGTGGTTAGCACTTTCACCTTGAAGCTAGAAGACCTCCAGTTCGTGTCCTGGCCTGGGATCTTTCTGCATTGGCTTTACATGTTCTCCCTGTGTATGCATGGGTTTTCTCCGGGTTCCTTCCAAAGTCCAAAAACATGCTGAGGTTAGCCGATAACTTTAAATTGTCCATAGGTGTGAATGTGAGTGTGATTGTTTGTCTGTATATGTAGCCCTGTGACAGACTGATGACCTGTCCAGGGTGTCCCCTGTCTTCATCCTATGTCAGCTAGGATAGGCTCCAGCGCTCCGCAGCCCTGATGAGGATTGAGCGGTGTACGGATAATGCATGGATGGATCATATATTTTACATTTTAATGTCATGGTCCTCGTCACTTTACTCTTTCTGCTTGCTACTGTTTCAACAGAAAATCCCCTTGAGGATCAATAAAGTATTTCTATTCTATTGTATTGTTTGAGTCCGTCTCCTCCTAGCTCCAGTAAAGGCAACATTGACAATAAAAAAAAGACCATTTTAAAAGTGAAAAGAAATCTGCAGTTGGAATTTTGCTCTGCTTCCTCTGTAGCTCATTTCTCATCACGTCATAAGATTCTCATTCACCCAGGTAACTGTCAGGTATAATGGGAATCCTAAATGCTTCAGTAGAAGGTAATTCTACTTCTTTCTTTGTTTTTTGGAGACATTTCTCCTCTTATCCAAGAGGCTTCTTCAGTTCTAACTGGCTGGTGGGGAGTCTCAGGTATTTATTCTCACCACCAGATCAGCTGGAAGTCCACCTGCATCGAGCAGATATAGGACACTACATGGAGGACAGAGTAGTAGATGCGTATAGGTGGGAGTGAAGAAAGCCACCGATGTAAAAATGGATTACCTATCTTTAAACATGGGAGGGGGTCTATAACACCACTGATCAGGTACTTAGAATGCAGTCCTGAGATTTCACCAACAGTCACACCTCGAGTCATTTGAATCTTCGATAACATTAGATTTGGGGATTAGATAGCTGGTTTGAATATTCTTGGACTCCAACAGTCTGTTGGCACTGAAGAAGCTCACGGCTACATTAAGCAACATTATATATATATATATATTTATATATATATATATATATATATATATATATATATATATATATGGCATGCCGTTTAGGAAATTATATATATAATGAAACTTGATATATATATAATGAAACTCGATATATATATAATGAAACTTGATATATATATAATGAAACTCGATATATATATAATGAAACTTGATATATATATAATGAAACTCGATATATATATAATGAAACTTGATATATATATAATGAAAATTGATATATATATAATGAAACTTGATATATATATATAATGAAAGTTGATATATATATAATGAAAGTTGATATATATATAATGAAAGTTGATATATATATATATATATAATGAAAGTTGATATATATATAATGAAAGTCGATATATATATAATGAAACTTGATATATATATAATGAAAATTGATATATATATAATGAAAGTTGATATATATATATAATGAAAGTTGATATATATATAATGAAACTTGATATATATATAATGAAAGTCGGAATATAGAATGTTCAGATTTTCATTCCATCTATTCAAAGTTTCATTCCATATATTCAGACTTTTTCCTACTGAGCCCTGGAAGGACATGGCAAACAAAAACAGGAACCTTATTGGACATTTGCTCTTCAGATGAGCTCTTCTGTGATTATCTATCTGTCTTCATGGTTGTCACAGGGAATGGCGACTACGTTTGAGAAAACAGGTAATTTTTAGAGATGTTTTGATTCTGAACACTGAACGTGTTAGCATTAGCTTAGCTACTTAGCTTCGACTACATTTGCATCCCTACATAGCTTAAAGGTTAAACACATGCACCATATGTTGATGATAATGATAATATCTATGTTTATCTTTATAGCTGGTCTTAAGGCTAATTACGAGGCAGAGGTCAGCTGCTGCCTGGACACATCCATGATCACGCCACTGGTGGGACACAATTGTACTGGATTTCAGCTGAAGGCTGCTGTTCTGTCCAAACTGAGACATTTTTATTGTGACATACCCTCCACTGTTGTTAGCTTTTGATTCAATAATTTTTTTTGAGATGAGGAAATCACTATTGCATGTTTCTAGTTAAATACCCTACTTTTATGATATATCACTACAGCATGCACTTTTTATATTTTCCATCAATTTCACCCAAAAGTTGAATAACTATTTGTGAGCAGTGTATGTAGACACATAATAGAAGCACATTTCAATAATATGTCTGCTGCAGTAGTGCAGTTTATCTACCTAGATTGGTGTAACAGTAAAAAAACAACAACGTATGCTACTGATGTTTCTGACTAAAATCTGCTTGAAAAGCACAACTGCTTATCTGTCAAAATGTGTGTAACAAAAGTGTGCACTGAACACTGAATAAAGTCTCTGTAGATTATAGACAAAATTTGCATCTCTCATCACAAATTTCTGTTCATTCATCCAAAGTGCATGAGTAAAATACAAAACAGGTGAAGTACTAAAAAAGATTTATTTTCTAGAAAAGCCAATAGTCAACAATGCAGTTTAATTCTGGGACAGTTGCTCCAGCACCGACACCATGCGTCCCATCAGTGCAACCAAGGTTTTCATTCATCTTCTGGATGTTCTGGAGCATGGCAGAGGTCACGTCTTGGTGTCTTCCGATCTGTTCCAAGAACCGTTCCTCTGACCTCTCCAGATACTGCAGAGGATCCACAGCAGCTTCCTGGTTCCCTTTTCCTGCATAAAAGCACCAAAAAGTACTAGTTGTCAGTAATTATTTTCTATTTTCATAAACACAGTTAACTTAAAGTAAATGTTCTATTTTGTGATTTTAGGATGGGTCAAAAGATAACATACTGATCATGTTGATGTCTGCATAGTCTAAACAGATCTTACTTGATTTGGTCTGTAGAGAGGAGGACAGCGTGGAGGAGCTGCAGGACGGAACCAGTAAGCTGCAGACTAGTGCTCCTGGTAACTGGACCTCATCATCCAAGGCCGACAACTAAATAAAATGAACAAGACATGCTGTTGATAGCATCTGTAATACAAATGATTTTATCCATTAACTGATTTATTGCTTTGTCCATACAATGTTAGAAAGTGTTACAAATAATACCTGTAATAATTTCCAACAGTGATAAATGCCTTGTTTTATTTTACAACAAAAAACACCAAAAGCATCTGTGTATAAGAAATCAGTGCATTGGATTTCCACATCTGCAAAGCTAGAAAATCACACATCAGAATTTCACCTTGAAATTATGAAAATAGCTGCAGATTACCAGTACTCTTTACTTCATTGTGTTAACTTGATCATTTCAATCAGTTTTTTAGACTTGTATTACTGATACGAAACATAATCAACACATAAATTAAAATGTGTTCGCAAAGAGTTCACTGGTTCTTCAAGGGAAATTTCAATGATAACCATATAGTTCAGTAATATGATTAATGGGTCATTGTGCAACAGCGTGGGAGGTTCTGAATACAGGTCTTGGACTGAAATATTGCTGCTGCTTTCCTCCGGTTTTATAAGGAGTTGTTTCATAGCTTGTTAGCTTACCAGCGGCTAACTGGCTGGCAAACAATAGTTGAACGCCAACCTCTAATCACTGATCCGGTGTCCGGACCGCGTTAGCTGGCGGAACGTCCATAATACTGATGTGGGACTGTTGTAGCTAGCGTATTCATAGTAGGATAACAGCAGGATGTTGGAGAAATAAAACTTACCATTATCAGGATCGCTGGTCTGCATGGCAGACTCTTAGCGCATCGCACTGCTTGAATGTCTGTGTGTTTCAGGCCGATTTTAAAATAAAACTCAATAAAATTCTCGTCCGGGTGAGTGTCCTTCGTTGTCGCTTCGCCATACGGACATGTCCCTTCCGGGGCTCGGTAGGAAAAAAGATTTGATATATATATAATGAAAGTTGATATATATATATAATGAAAGTCGATATATATATAATGAAACTTGATATATATATAATGAAAGTTGATATATATATATAATGAAACTTGATATATATATAATGAAAGTTGATATATATATAGTGAAAGTCGATATATATATATAATGAAAGTCGATATATATATATATAATGAAAGTCGAGATATATATATAATGAAAGTTGATATATATATATAATGAAAGTCGATATATATATAATGAAAGTTGATATATATATATATATCAACTTTCATTATATATATATCAAGTTTCATTATATATATATCGACTTTCATTATATATATATCAAGTTTCATTATATATATATCAAGTTTCATTATATATATATCGACTTTCATTATATATATATCAAGTTTCATTATATATATATCAAGTTTCATTATATATATATCAAGTTTCATTATATATATATCGACTTTCATTATATATATAATTTCCTAAACGGCATGCCATATATATATGTATGTATGTATATATATATAGATAGATAGATAGATAGATAGATAGATAGATAGATAGATAGATAGATAGATAGATAGAGATAGATATAGATATATATTAATCTGTGGTTCTTCTGCATTGGTTCTTTTTCAGAACATCTTCGAGCAGTTTGACAGTGTCATAAGAATATAATGCTAAAATCAGTTTCAGAGCTTGCTCTTATTCCATTTATTTAGCTTTTAACTGTAGCTGTGTTTCACATGATTCGCTGTTTTCTTCTTCTTCTACCACTTAACAAGGTTATGCTAACAGAGTTGTAGTTTTACATACGTTTCATGGATAATAATTATTTAAAATATTGTGTTGATTAAATAAAATGTTCCCACAATTACAAGAGACATCAACAAAAAAAATAATACCAAAAAGTTAGGTTTAGGTTTTTAACTGTTTTATTTGAGATTCAATTTGGTCATCCAGGGGCGGCATGGCTCAGTGGGTAGAGTGGCTGTCTTGCAACTGGAGGGTTGCCGGTTCAATCCTCGACCCATCGTGCTCATGTCGAGGTGTCCCTGAGCAAGACACCTAACCCCTAATTTGTCCTGATGGGTTGTGGTTAGCACCTTGCACGGCAGCTTCTGCCAGAATGGGTGAATGTGATGTATCTTGTAAAGCACTATATAAATATGGACCATTTACCATCCATAGGATGGGACAAGAGAAAATGGGCATGTTAGGAGAAATGATTTGGTCTCAGTACATTTAAACAACAACTGTGTGTTTTAGCATTTTATACATAGATTGTTTGAAATTTGGTTGTAAAATGTCCTCCTATTCTGAAATGACCCCTGAACAAATGTTGACTCAGTGAACATTTAACTCACATGACTGCCCAGCTGTTTCTACTTCTTTCACTGTCTAGAATACTAAACACCAGCTGATATGCAAGAATAAGCACAACTTGCCAAACTGAATTGAAATTCTTAAAGATTTCTCTCCATTTTTCTCTTATAAATGGACAAGTTTGTTTCATCTTCTTCAGCCTATTTCATTAGCAGTTAATGCAACTTAGCCTAATTTGCTTTCCTGTGTTGTTGCAACATATCAAAAGTGTGCTTTAAAATTGCTCGACAATAATATAGAAAAGTGATTTGAGTAAATCAGTGCAGCAGAAAATTGATCACTCTCTACCAAATAGAACATTCTGTGTATGTGCAACATGCATTAGCCAACCTTTTACATACTAGCTTTATAGCTAGTATAGAGCTAGAGTTTATTTGAATTCTGAACATTTCTCTGGAGGTTGAGTCAAGTTCATAACTTTCAAAACCCAACAAAAGTCATAGATTTGCCCTGCAGTCTCATCAATAAGGCATCAAGGTGGAGAGGTGTGGGTGGAGGGAGTGGAGGTGTGTGTTCCTATGTAGCACTGCGTATTTGAGTGTCCTTGTCCTTGATGCTTGAAGCAGATTTGAAAAACATCCCTGCAGCTTTTCCAGCTGCGGAAAATCTTTAGAACGTGATAGCAAACTGCTGCGTGACTTAAAATGATAATTTACAAATGTACTACTGTGCTTGTTTTCACACACTGAATTCAATTATAGCACCATCTTACACATTTCTGTTCCACAAACGTGAAAAATACAATTATATCTTTTTTTTTGTCTTTTCTGTAGATCTTTAGATCATCTTGCTCTGGATTTATTTAAAGTTAATTATTCATACATTTTGTTTTGACAGCGGAAAACTAAGGTTCACTGAGTCTTACTGTCTTATAGTTTCAGTTTAGACAGCAGACATTTCTTGTTTCCAGTTTTTTTATTTTTTTTTCCCTTCATTTGTTTCTCTCAATGTTGGGGTCTCTCTTGAGAGAAATGCCTGCAGCTACATTTAAACTCTGAGACCTTGCACATTTTCTAGACTTCTAATATTGTGAAGCTATTTGTGTCCTCAAAACTACATATGATGATTGACATAAAGCTCATCAGACCTCGAAGACCTCAAACACATCTGTTTTTAAATTCTTATCTGAGATGAGAACAGCATATTTCTTTGTCAAATATAACAAAACACAACAAGTACATAGAAACGAGGCTGATTCTCAGGTTACATTACAAAGAAAAAAAAATCACAAACAAAAGAGAAAATTTGGCAACAAAAGTGCAGAATACTGAAACATTTTAAAACTGCAGCACATACCTGCAAACAACTTATATTTACAGTACAATTAAATACAGTAAAACAGAGTATATTTTGTCATCGCAGGTTTTGATGGAGACATTATATACAGTTTTAGCATATATTGCTATAATCAACATGTCAATTAACTTTTTTTCTGGGATTTCACTTTAAATTATCTGTAATTTAACAACACAACAACAGCTTGTACAACACTAAATAAGAAAATCAGTTTTTCAGTCCTTAACATCTTTAAATACTTTAATTTTATGGACAAATATAGTGGTAACAATATAAATGGTTGACGTTTTTTTTCCGCTGTAAATTTACTTTTTTAAATAATTTTACGTGATATTATTTGGTATTTAATAAAAACAATGAAAACCTATGAAAAAAAAAATCCCCCCCACACAAACAAATAATTGTTAAAAGAAAAATGCTAAAAACTGAGAAAAGTTCATTTTTTACAAGCTATTTAGCTTAGCTTAGTTTAGCTTAGCTTAGCATAAAGAAGGTAGCCTGGTTCTGTTCAAAAAGTACAATGAGTTAAAGGAATTAATTAATTCATAATTTATCCACTTGTTTTCACGGTTAATATGTAAATTAATGTTATCTTCTGTGACTGCTTCTGCCATTTTACAAAATATGAAAAATCTGTAAAATAACAGTAAATTTAGGAAAAATTACAGTCAAAAATTATTAATAAATGTTAAGATTTTATTTTTAAGGAGGAGAGATGGTTATTACATGCAATAACAAACAGGCTACAGCCAGAATTAATCCGCTTTCTTCATCTGTTTTCCTATTTCCTGCACCTGAACTGTTTAAATGATGCTGTAGAAGTATTTTAAGTTTATAAGTGACAGACGTGATTAACTCTACTCAGCTGAGGAAGAAGTAATTAGCAGCTCATCATAACCTTCAGCAGTAATTAGATGGAGTGGCCTGATATGATCAAATAAACTTTAAGAACTCATCTGGGACAGACTGAGCTCCATTACATGTTGAAAACAAGCAGGGTGCCTTTAAATTATCTCCACATCCTTCAGACGCCAAACCTCTGACAATCGATAATTAATCAAGTGCCTATCTGAAGAGATTAAATCTAAGAATATGTGATATTAATCAGGGATTGACAAAAACACCTACCAGCCGGGCACTTTAACGACTCATATAATTACCTCTGCCATCTGGTTTTAATGAACTTCACCAAGAATTAATGACTGAAAAACCTCCGAAAGGTGCACAAAACACCGGCCACTAACTAGAGCTGGGCTCGTCCTTTATTCTGGGGGTTTAATGTGAGGAGGTAGATTGTTAGTGATGGTAAGAAAGCCTCAGGTGTGCGTTGTTTAATCCGTACGTGACAGATGGTGTGAAATGCCTTCAGGCTGCCAGTCAGATTAAGACAGCAGCAGGTTTCACCAGAGAGGCATTTGCTGCCTCTGCTGGGTGGACTACGGGTGAGCT
The DNA here is from genome assembly GCF_021347895.1 of Acanthochromis polyacanthus. Lineage (NCBI taxonomy): Eukaryota > Metazoa > Chordata > Actinopteri > Pomacentridae > Acanthochromis > Acanthochromis polyacanthus. The sequence goes on from NC_067121.1 coordinate 9,843,164, forward strand.
GCACCTCATCTGATCTTTCAGACCACAGAAATGAAGTTTTCTTAAAGCTGACAGTTTATTCTCTGTCTGCAGCTTCATATCTTTATCGCTTCTGGAGTAAAAAATAAATAAATAAATAAATAAAAACCTGTATATTTGAGAGTCAGTGTTGTAGAGTAGTGATGTTAGTGCATCTGTAACAACAGTTTAGGACTCTAAGTCTATTAAATCAGTAATGATTGTTTTTGGTTCCCCAACATCA